>NC_081326.1:14189560-14841833 GCF_026419965.1 Kogia breviceps | reverse complement strand
TGAAAGACACCCACTTTTTCTTGTTTGTTTCTCCTGTTGTTTATTGTCATTGAAATCCCTGAAGGGTAGAAGAAAGACTGATGCAGAAAGAAATTTGTCATAAATTCAGAGATTCATGAAGCTCAGCAAACTCCAAACAGGATAAACTCAAAAAAAGCATGCACAGACATATAACAACCAAATTGCTGTGCAATAAAGATAAATTTTATAAATCTTGAAACCAGCCACAGAAAAATAACATATTACATATAGGAGAACAAAATTTTGACTGCAGAATTTTCATCAGAAAACATGGAAGCCAGCAGACTCAGACCTCTTTAAAGTGTTGAAAGAAAAGTACTGTTGAGTTCTACATCCAGTGGAAGTATCCTTCATATATATATATATATATATATATATATATATATATATATATATGGAAAATCCATCAAATATTTGAAATGTAGGCAACACACTTCTAAATGGGTCAAAGAGGAAGTCTCAGGGAAAAGTAGAAAATATTTTGACTGAATGAAAATGAAACTACAAGATATCAAAATTTGTAGAATGCAGCTAAAAAAGTTCTTAAAGGGTAAATCATAGCAGTTAATGTTTACGTTAGAAAAGAAAGAAATAGAAGAGGAAGAGCAAAGTACACCCAAACCAAACAGAGGGAAGGAAAAGACAAATCTAAGAAAAGAAATCAATAAAATTTTTAAAGAAATTTGGTGAAAGCAAAAGCTGGTTTTTTGAAAAGATCAATAATATTTCTAAACCTCTAGACAGATCGATCAAGAAAAAAGACATAAATTACCTCTAGCAGGAATGAGAGATTACAGATGTTAAAAGGATAATAAGGAACTACTACAAATAATTCTATGCCCATAAATTGAACAACTGAGATCAAATGGGCCAGTACTTTGAAAGACAGAAATTAACAAAATGTCTACAAAAGAAGTTGAAAACCTTCCCACAAAGAAAACTCCAGGCCCAGATGTTTCCACTAGAGATTTCTACCAAATATTTTAGGAAGAAATAATATCAATTCTACACCATCTCTTCCAGAAAATGAGTTGAAATAACACTTCTTAATTCATTTTATGAGTTAGGATAACACTGATACCAAAAATAGAAATAAGGCATTATAAGGAAACTACAAACCAGTGCCCTTATGACCACAGATGCATAAATCCTCAACAAAATATTAGCAACTTGTATCCAGCAATATAGAAAACAACACTATGAGCAAACCGTGGCTTATCCAAGGAATGTAAAGCTGGTTCAGTATTTGAGAATAAATCAAATATTTGCATAATTTGCCATTAAGAAATTTTTTTAATCACAGATTATGTCAGTTGATGAAGGAAAAATGCCTTTGATAAATCTCAACATTCATGATAAAAATATCTCTGCAAAGTAAGAATAGAAGAGAACTTCCTTAACCTGATAAAGGGCATCTACAAAAAATCTGTAGCTAACATCAAAATGGTTAAATTACCTAAACCTTAGTCATCTAATCTGTAAAATGAGGATAGAACTATTCACCACTTGGACTTGTTATGAAAGACAAAGTTGCTAGCATTATTCCTAGCACATTAAAATGGTGAAAATGGTAACTCATTATATATGCAATAATAATAAAATTTGTGTTCATCACACATCAGTACTGCATTATTAGTTGGAATGTTGCATAATCCAGATCTCAAAATGCCTCCAGTATTTATTACAAAAAAAAAGCACAAGTTGTAAAAAACATAAAGTGACTTAAAAAAAATCAAACAAAAAGGAAATGAAAATGGAAAAGGAAAATAATATCTTATAGTAACAAGTATTAGCAGTCACTTCCTAAAATCGACTCAACTGAAAAACAAAATGGAAACCATAGCAATGGATTTGAGAAGAAACATGCTCACACAGATATCCTTGTAAGAGAATCCAATGCACAACTCACAGTTAAGACTCAAAAACTCAGAGTTTCCTAGTGAAGGTGTTACTCTTATGGATTTTCTCAAATCAGAGTTCTCATTCATGAAAGTTTCAACCAGTCTTCTGGAATTTATGTCATTTATGGATTTATTTCCTTTAGGGAGTTTATGTAGTAAGATTGTCCAGATTTTTTCAAAGCAAGGATTTTTACTGATATAAACTAGGGACCATTTTTCATGCTGGAGAGATTAAACCAAGAGCCAAATCTGTGTGACAGTCGAGGAAGAAAAGGGGTGCTTGCCCACACACCCACTTGCTAAGAATAAATCTTCTGATAAATAAAAGTAAACTTTCTGAGGTTCCTACTTCTTTCATCCAAGACTTAATAGACTTCTCAGTGATTCTAAAAGTCCAGATAGCATGAACACTTCTGATACTTTATGCTTTATTTCAGAGTATGAAGTTTATACAGCTCTAAGAGTATTATCTTTATACTGTGTTGTAATTATTTGTGTTAAATATTTTTGGGTATTTTTGTGCCTGTTTTGTTCTACTTAAGACCTTCTGAGGTTTTCTTCCCTTACATTTATGGTTTACTGATATACTAGAAATCTAGCTCAGTTTCAATCACCCCCCCAATAAGAGTTTTTAAGTTAAAATTAAATAATGAATTTTTTATCTTAATTACCTCAAACTATGACAAGAGCTAGTTTAGCCAAAGAGTTTTAGTCTTTGGGAATGCAGAATCTCATACAGAAATAAATTACTGAAGGGTGGACAGCAATACAATGAAACTTTACTAAATAACCCCATAGATGTTTTTAATGGAGTATACTGATCTTGCATCCTCATGGAAAGTTATATTTAAAAGTTTCATACTTTTTCTGATTGTTATGATGTACTGATTCCCTTATGGGTTTATCGGCAGATGTTAACTATTTTTGAACACTCAGAAATCCTTTAGATTAAGTATAACCATCCAGTTGGATGCAAAGTTTAATTTTCAAAGGAAAAAGGATTTCTAATATAATTTATGTAAATTCACACTGCTTTTTCTTTGAGGAGACATGCAGTATTAAAAATTCCTGCGAAGAGGACACAAAATACATATCTTGCTCTATAAAATTTGATTTTATTTTAATATCAAGAGATTTTTATTATTTGACATAAGAATACATGTCTTCACACCAAGGCAGGCCATATGGCCAAACAGCACAGAGCAATTCTTCTGCTATAAATGGAAACATTCTCCACTTAAGGATTTCAGAGTCCTCAAAAATCCCTGGTTGTAAACTGTGCTCTCATAAAGAGACTAATGAGCAAAACTAAATGTGTGAGATAGGGGAAACTATGTGTACTCTGGGGTAAGAGAGAGGAGGTCGAAATGGAGCCCTCCACTATGATATAAGCCAGAGGACAGACAGGACCTTTCTAGATATTAGATGTTGCTAAAAGTAATGTAATGGGCAGCTGTATTCACACCCTCTCTTTCTAATAGAAGCCTGATTTTCCTCATTCCCAGTCCATGTGGTTTGGGTGAGACTGGCACCAACACAGCTCCAAGACTGAGAATGTGATCCAAGGCACACCAACCAGAGTCAATGAAACTCAATTTTATATTTTGGTTGGAACTAAAGGCATGGGAAAAAGGCATGCCCTTCCACTTGAATTCTTGGCAAAATAGGACATAATTCTAGAACTACTAACAGTCATTTTATCACCACAAGGTAAGAGCCTGCTCAAAAAATGGAACCAATACAGAGAAAAGCAGAGCCAAGAGAGAGACTTAACCTTACTGATATAATTTGAGTCCCTGGATTAGACAATGCCTGAAGCCCTAGGCTTTTCAGATATGGAATCAATACATTCCTTTTTTTTTTTCCTTAGTCCAGTTATCAAATAAAAGAAAATACTCTCTAAAGGATTAGTCTAAGATACACTCATGGTTCACCCTTTTAAATATTTGAGAAGAGTCAGTACTACAGTCACATAGCTTCTGTTTCAATCTTAAAAATTCTTGGGCTTCCCTGGTGGTGCAGTGGTTGAGAATCTGCCTGGTAATGCAGGGGACACAGGTACGAGCCCTGGTCTGGGAGGATCCTCCCACGTGCCGCAGAGCAACTGGGCCTGTGAGCCACAACTACTGAGCCTGTGCGTCTGGAGCCTGTGCTCTGCAACAAGAGAGGCCGCGATAGTGAGAGGCCCGCGCACCACGATGAACAGTGGCCCCCGCTTGCCACAACGCAGCCAAAAATAAATACATTAATTAATTAATTAATTTTTTTAAAAAAAGAAAACAAATTCTTCTGTTTGCAATAGGGAGAGTCTCCTGCAAGCACGATGCTTTGTGTCAATATCTTATGTTTACTTCTTAATGTGTTTATAGTTCAACTAGTTATAGATATATTAGAGTATTCAAGGCTTTCCCCATTCATAGGGATTTCTGGTAGAGAATAAACTTCTTCACAAATACAGAGAAATGTACATATTAACAGAAATATCAGAATAACCCATTATAAACCCTCCTAAGTTATTTACTGAAGTAAAGTTATAAATTTAATGAGGAAGAAATTAAATTTTAAAACATGAGACTAGTTATCTTTTTATCCTCATCACCCAGCTCAGTACCTGGAACTTAATAATATTGGTTGAATGAATAAGGAGATGAATAAATGAATGAAAAAAAATTAATGTAAACCATTACCCAACATCTGACTCTTGGATTTCTCCCATATAACACTATTTCTTTGTTGATTCAGCCTCTATAAGTAAAGCATAAGGTATAAATTGCTGTTTGGAATCCCTATGTGTAATTAGTATAAATCTGGGACATACACTAACACTTTTTCAGATAGCCCCTTTTATGGCTGAAGAAAATACCATGATTTGGGGAGATTTTGCAAATGATACGCTTCTCATTGCCAGTAGATTAACAGACTGTCTCCCCCTTATTTTCCTTTTCTTTTCTTTTCTTTTGTTAGTAAGGCTTTTAGCAAAGGAAAGTGAGTGACAAAATCACAGGGCCCAAGTTCCACTTGGAATATTTTAGTAAATATGAGCTTCTAAATTATTTCAATCTTTTCACAGACTTGGAAAACAGGTAGTATCTGTCATAGAAATAGAACTTTCTCAGATTATTCTACAACCATTCATTATGAATCCACAATAAACTGATGGTGTAAATGCTACCATCAACTTTTCAAAAGTGGATTAACCGAGAACCAAGATGGATGATTAACCCATTCATGGCCTGGAGCACAAAGCAACTGGCTTCCATATTTTTTGAGACCACAAAATGGTGGCTGTCATTCCACACCACAAAGATAAAAAGCAGTGCCAAAGCCCCACTAATAGAATAGGCTTTTAGAGAACTCTCTACCCTCCGGTCATGTCTGGGCTCATGACAGTCTGATTCTTTCCTGTGCTACGATATTTGTGACCAGACTCTCTCAGACATTGGCATGCAGTCATTTCTAAGCTCAGTGACTAATACTACTGCCTTGACATTGTTTTCAGATTATGAACTTGCTAAGAAGGTTCTATTTTCCCTATGGTACCTGACATAATTGTGACATTTGATCAATGCAAAATATTTTTCTCATTTCTTTGCAAAATATTAATAAAAAGTATAACTATTTGAAAGGAAAGAGGATGCGGTCTTGTTATCTTTTTCTGTAGGACCTCCATATCTTGGAAAATGTCATATTAGTTAATTCTCATGATAGCCTTGCCAAAGATATTGGCATGATTTTCCTCATTGAAAGAAAAAAGAAACCAAAATTACTATGCCTGAATCACAGAATTTAGAACTGAAAAGAAATTCTAAAAAGTAGAACTCTAAATTCTAATTCTAAAAATTAGCAATCCGAGCTTCCTCATTTATATCATATATCATTTTTATTCCTATTATCTGCCAAGCACTGCACTAGTACCTGAGGATAAAATAAGAAAAACATGAATATTGGAGGCCAGCGAGGTTACATGACTTGTCTAAAACCACACAGCTACTTTGAGGCTATTTTATAAAGTAAATCAACAATAGGATCTTGTTTTTTGAACAAGACAACCTCAACACTTTCTTTCACTTGACCATACATGTAAAAAATACCCTAACTAGCATCACTGACTTCACAGAACTTCAACTGCAGCCAACATTTTCTCATGGTCAATCTCAAGTGCCTACTTTCAGACTCTCATTTTGAGAAACAAATGGGTGCATGTTGGGTAAAAGTTTACAGACACTCACTTTCAGAAGCACAGGCCAGGTTTCAAGATGAAGAATGCGAAGTGAATGTTTCTTCTGTTATCCTTTTTGATTGACACCACGAAGTATTCCAACCATCACAGATAGGACGTTAGATTTATCAACCACCCCACACTGCTCCACGACTTTAAACTCATTCAAATCGGATGAAGATTTTCCACATAAACTGCAGTGAACCACCTGGGCTCACCTTCTCACCCCATTACAATCACAACTGCTAATTTACTTCATTTTTCTACTTTTTGGTTTTGAGACAGTGAAATTCATAGCCTTACACTGAACTGTAAGCTCTAGCCTTATAGTACTAAGAAGTAAGGTATTATTAACAATTTATTATTATTAATTTATTATTAGATGTATTAATCTAATTAAAATTAGATTTTAAAAGAGCAAGCTTTATTAGGATGTAGACATCTTGAGTGGGACAGAATTTCAGGGTTGATCCCAGTTTGGGAGGGCATTTGACTTCCCTCTTTCCTACAAACAGACACGTACACACACACTCACACACACACAACAGATACACACACACCCACAAACACAGAAGGACTTTCGATCAATAGAAATGAAACATTCTTTCTGCTGTCAGCTCAAAAGACAAATTCTTCCTTGGGGAAAATTCTTCACTCCTTTAAGCAAACTCTTTCTACCAGCAAATAGACTAACAAAAGCACTCCTCTCTTTATTCCAGGTAATCAGTTTCAAAACCTAGACAAATAGGAGGAGTGAGACACTTTGATACATAACAACTGTCTTGGGAAAAAACTACAGAAGATGATGTCAGGATGTCCCGCTTTCTAATTAGAATTATTCACAGTTAAGTTTTCTTGACTGGATGAAGGCCACTTCAGACCAGAAGGGTTGAAATAATTAAGTCTACTTGGATAGTTTTTCAATGAATTTCTGTTGAAAGTTTTTTGATAAAACATGGTGCTGGGGTTAAAACTTTAAGATCTGGAAAGGTTATTCTGGAGATCATCCACCCTGGGTAATGTGGTATCTGGAGACCCGATAAGGTTAATCCAAATTATCCGGGAGATTACCCCTGAGACAGCAAATGGTTCCATAAACATCACCATTGCTATCCCAAGCAGAGGAATGATATGCTTCACTTTTGTTAGCATTTTCAAGGAGACTAAACCTGAAAATGTCAGTGAAATGAAGACTTGAGTTTATAGGCAAAGCTGTCACTGGACCTCTGAATTATGAGGCTAGACTTTCAGTAGCCGCCAAGTTATAGGTCAAGGCTTCTAGGTCAACTTTCACCTCTTTCACAAAACCCATGATGAAATTTCAAAGGCTTTTATGTGAAGTTTTATTAACTTAAGTTAGTTGGAAAGAAAAGGTAGGCAAGGCAAAATGTGAAATTTCATTATCCTTGTCCATTGTTTTCTGCCTTTTTTGCTGCAATGCTTGTAGGATCATTCATGGATAATCAATTATTCTGGGCACACAGTGGGAAAGCGGGGTGAAAAGGCTAAGAGGATTCTTAAAACAGGGCATTTTCCACACAGTATTCAAGAACTAAAGAACTTAACTTCTTTGTCCTTTTACATTTTCATACTATTAACCTCCAAGCTATTTAAAACTAAGTTGAACTAGTTTAAAATTTTTTCATAATTATCAAAATGTCATAAAAGTGTAGGGGAAAAATACAAATTTACAGATCATAAACTAAAATCCTTTATCACCTGAAACATAGTAGGTGCTCAATAAATGTTGGTTGGCATTTCTGCATTAAAAACAAAGCCAAAGCATAAGTATTAACATGGGCAAATTGTGTTATTTCCATACCCAAGTGACTGTTTATGGATGCAAATAGCTGTTTGGAAAGTGAAAAGTTTAAAGTACATCTAGATACGTGAACATGAAAAGACATTATTATGTGAAAAAAAAAAAGAATCACTGTATTGGTGTAATTTAGAGATTTCTGCTTAACTTTTACTCGTTACCTAATTCTAGCACCAATATGGGCACATTATTCTATAAAGTCCAAAATTATGGTTGTTCCATACATTTCAAACTAAACAAAGACTAAAACAATCCATTTTTTTTTTCCAGCTCCACAGCTATCACCCTAGTACCTGCCTCTAGCATCTCCTGTCAGGACTCCTGCAGTAGTCTCCTAACTGATCTTTCCAAGTTCTCACTGTCCCCTTTAAAATCTGCTCAGTTTACATTGAGTGTTGTTGATTTTTTTCCAGTATGCAGGTCTGACTACATCACTTTCCCATGCTTGCAACATTTCAATAGCTCCTTATTCAGACCATGTCTGAATAAACGCAGGCCGCACAGCCTCGTATTCATGAAAAGCCACAAACTTCAAGTTTGACCCTACCTCCAAATGAAGACATATGTATATACAGTCACAGAGACACACTGCCAGGGTTGGGAGAACGAGCTCATCATACCACTTCAAAGTGGTGTCCCATTACCACCCTCTACCTCCTACAGTATGCTTTCACCTGATCTTTTGTAAGTTCTGCAATTATCTTGTGAACAGCCTACTTATACTAAATTGTATTTTTATATACTGAGAGTATTAAACTGAGATCCCTAATTATTAGCTTTTTTTTGCATTTCCTTTTTTTCATATACCATAAGCCCTGGCTTAAGCTTCTCTCAACAGCTGAGAGGTCCTTTCCAACAAACTTGGGATAACACAAGTACTTAACATGGCCCACAAAACCCAACCACACTCCTCCTTGCCTCTGAATTCGGGCAACTCTGACCTTTCTTATGCTCTTCAGACAATCCATGCTCCCTCCTGCCACCTGCCTTTGCAACCTCTATGTCCCTGACTGGAATATTCACCTTCCTTCACTCCCCAATGCCCCTGCAGTGTTATCTCCTGCTCATCCTTCAGATCACAGCTCAAGTGCCACTGCCTCCAGGAAGGCTTCCATGGCTTCTCTTAGTAGATAGATTTCTTCTAATACACATACTCTCAAGACCATGTTCTTACATCGGTTACAGTTATTCTTTTATTTACATGATTCTTAGATTAATATCTGTCTCCCCACCAGATGGAAGTTGTAAGAGAAGAAATATCTTTTCGTCTGGGGAGAGGGGGAAGTACTGTGTGTATGTACACATATTTTCTCTTCACCCAGCACAACTGGCTGCAGTTATTTGTTTTTTTTAACATATTTAATTTTACAGTTTTATTACTTCTTACACTGAACTTACTTGCTTTATCCTGTAACATATACAAAACAGTTTCACAGTACCAGTTAGTAGTCGGTTGCATTTATTAGAAGCTTAATGGATATTTGTTTAATGAATGAATGTCCTTTTTATCATATGCTGCCTTTAAGAAAAATCTAAACAGATATTAATCACAATCTATGTTTTAAAGAACAATCATATTCAAAGCCTAATCTGTACTGGTCCAATTTATCTGAAACAAGTAAACCAAAAACAAAAAAACTTTTCAAGAAACGGGTATTATACCAAAATATTGCAATACCCCTTCAAAAAAAACATCTCTTTTGCTAGTGACTTCGAGTCTAAAATACAAAACTTTAACCTCAGGTGCACTAATCAGCTAGGCAGGAAAAAAAGCACCAGGCATTTAAGAGACTTTATGAGGTTTTATGCCACAAACAAGATGAACTGAGCCAAAACATTCATCTGACTCGGTTCTCCACGGCTCTTTAAGCAACTGAGTCTCATGGAAGAAAGGAGAGGCATCCATCACTGCTTCTCAGCCATCCAGACATCCTCCAGTGAATCACATCATTGACGCGCTTTGCCTCTACTCCCTTCTCACTTGGTCACGGGGATAGAGGCTAAAGAGAAAATATCTCTCCCACACCACAATCAATCCATCATATCGTATCAGTAGAATGGATAAGTAAGAAAACTAAATTATATACCTAATATAGTTGTAATCTGTATGTAATTGTAATATATATGTACTATGATTACTACAAAAATTCAACTTCCTACATACAAAGGAAAACAGCATCTAAACAATGGGAAATAAGAACGATTTGGTTTTGGTCCCAGGAAACCACCCATGCTCCTGGAAAGGCCGTTACAGATCGATCAGTAGTTGAATGGCTTTCGTGTTTACAGTGCTTACTAAGTGCTAGACACCAGTCTAAGTACTTTCATATATTTTAACTTGGCGAATTCTCACAACAGTCTTACTAAGTAAGTATTTTATTATCAACCCCGCTTTATAGGTGAAGAAACTGATGCACAGGGAGGTTACGTAACTTGCCCGAGAGGACACAACTAGTGAGTGGAAGAACTAGAATTGAAACCCAGGCCACCTGGCTCCAGAGTCTATGCCCTTAAAATCATTATACTGGCTCTCAGGAGTCGTTCATCTTGGATTCCACAATCCTAAATTCATCATATCACTCTAAAACATCCAAAATTTCAGGTTTTTTCAGACACAACTAACCAACAACTGTTTGAAACTGCATATATCCATTTTTCTCAGCATTACAGCAAATATTTAAGATGTGGAAGAAAGGCATCCAAGAAAAGAGAAGAAAGCCAAAGTGGAGAAGGCCAGAATTAACTCCTCCAATTTAATATCAGAATCAGAATCATAGCTAACATTTTTTGTGCACTGTGCTAAGTGCTTTATCAAATTGTCGCATTTAAACCACACAGTAACACACATAGATCAATAGAACAGAATATTCAGCCCAGAAATAAACTCACATACATATGGTCAATTAATTCATGACAAAGGAGCCAAGAATATATAATGGGATATACCCCTGGTCCCTGGGGTAAGGACTAACTTAGCACAAGATAATATGTGCCAATGCTATTTGTGAAATGTATGGTCTTTCTAAATGACTAATGGATTTGTTTGAGCTTTTGCTTAAGTTTTGAATAAAATCCTAGAGCCAGCTGATACCCTAATAATCTGGAGGACAGAATAATGGCATATCAATAAATGGAGGCTCCTCCTTATGACATATGCTAGATTATGAAAGATGTAAAAACATTTGACATCCCCCCTCCCCTTTTTATGACTTTGTACTTTGCTGCATGTTTCATTTATTTGTAATCAATAAAGAATAATTTGTCAAAAAAAAACCCAGAGGGCTTCCCTGGTGGTGCAGTGGTTGAGAATCTGCCTGCCAATGCAGGGGACACGGGTTTGAGCCCTGGTCTGGGAGGATCCCACATGCCGCGGAGCAACTAGGCCCGCGTGCCACAACTGCTGAGCCTGCGTATCTGGAGCCTGTGCTCCGCAACAAGAGAGGCCGCGATAGTGAGAGGCCCACGCGCCACGATGAAGAGTGGCCCCCGCTTGCCGCAACTAGAGAAAGCCCTCACACATAAACGAAGACTCAACACAGCCAAAAATTAATTAATTAATTAATTAATTATTTTTTAAAAAAGAAATTTATATCTCTTCAATAAATGGCGTTGGGAAAACTAGACAGCCACATGCAAAAGAATGAAATTGAGCGCTTATCTTACACCATACACAAAAAGTAATTCAAAATGGATTAAAAACTTGAATGTAAGATGTGAAGCCATAAAACTCCTGGAAGAAAACATAGGCAGTAAGCTCCTTAACATTAGACTTAGCAATGATTTTTTGGACTTGACACCAGTAGCAAAGGCAACAAAAAACAAAAATTAATAAGTGAGACTACATCAAACTAAAAAGCTTATGCACAGCAAAGGAAACAATCCACAAATGAAAAGGCAACCTACTAAGTGGGAGAAAATATGTGTAAATCATATATCTGATAAGGGAATAATATTCAAAGTATATAGAGAACTCATACAACTCAATAGCCAAAAGAAAAAATCCAATTAAAAAATGGGCAGAGAATCTGAGTAGACATTTTTGCAAAGAAGACATACAGATGGCCAACATGAAAAGTATTCAACAGCACTAATCATCAGAGAAGTGCAAATCAAAACCACTATGAGATATCACTTCACACCTGTTAGAACAGCTATTATCAAAAAGTCAAGAAATAGCAAGTGTTGGGAGAAAATCGAACCCTATGCACTGTTGGTGGGAATGTAAACTGTTGCAGCCACTATAGAAAATAGTACAGAGGTTCCTCAAAAAATTAAAAGTAGAACTACCATACAATCCAGCAATTCCACTCCTGGCTACTTATCCAAAGAAAAGGAAACACTAATTTGCAGCATTATTTATAATACCCAAGATATGGAGCCAACCTAAATGTCCATTGATGGATGAATGGATAAAGAAAATGTGGTATATATTTTCAATGGGATATTATTCAGCCATAAAAAAGAATGAAATATTGCTATTGCAACAACATGGTTGGAACTGGAGGGCACTATGCTAAGTGAAATAAGTCAGACAGAGAAAGACAAATACCATATGATCTCTCTTATATGGAATCTAAAAACAAACAAACAAACAGAAACAGAGCTCATGGACATAGAGAAAAGATAGCCAGAGGTGGGGATGGGGGTGTGGGTGAAATAGGTGAAGGGCATCAAAAGGTACAAACTTTCAGTTATAAAGTAAATAAGTCATGGAGATATAATGTACAGCATGGTGACTACAGTTAATAATGCTGTATTGCACCTTTGAAAGTTGCTAAGAGAATAAGTCTTGAAAGTTTTTATCACAAGAAAAATCTTTGTAACAATGTATGGTGTGGATGTTAACTAGACTAATTGTAGTGATCATTTCACAATATACACAAATATTGAACCATTATGTTTTATACCTGAAACTAATATAATGTTATAATCAATTGGATCTAATTTTTTAAATCAATCAATCAACCAACCAACCAACCATACAGTAGCCCAATGAGGCAAAACTGTGTAGTTTCATTTTATAGTTGAAGAAACCTGGAGCTCAGGATAGTTGAGCAACTTTCACAAGGTCACACAGCCAAGTCAAGGACCCACAACGAAAGAACAATTTGATCTTCTAAAGTTCTGCAAAGCCCTCAGAACTTGGGTAAGGCATTTATTCACAAGCAGGAGAAAAAAAAAAGGTGAAAACAGAGCAGAATTATAGAAGTGAGGAGGCTAGATTGAGTAACTGCCAAGAGAATGCCTTATGCAGGAAGAGGAAAAGGAGGAGAAAATTTTGATCACCAGCTCATATGAAAAGGGAAATATTGTAAATAAAGTCTACAAAAGGTTAGTTAGAGCAACTTTTTAAAAAGTTAGAGATATGATAGTAAACACTCAAATGACAAATACTTGTGGAAAAAAAGGGATATAGCAATACAAATAATGATAATAAAATAATAGCAGCACCAATTATGATACTGTTTACTAAGTATAAGATATTAATCTAAGGACTTTACATTTATCAACTCATTTAATCCTCAAGATCATTCTGAAAGATAAGTACTATTATGATTCACATTTTACAGGTGAGGAAACAAAGCAACAAAATGTTTAAGTAACTTAACCAAAGTCATATATGAAGCAACTCAGGCAATTTAAGCCAGAACCCATGCTATACTTACTATACTTATAATTCCACTATATTCATAGTGTAAGCCTGAATTAATCTGTTGTATTAGATGTGTGTATGACTTGTATTTGTGACACCATATGCCAAATTCAGGTTATATGCAATCATTTTCACTGTGCTTTTTTAATAGTATTTTAAATCTGTATATTTCTTTTTGAAGAAGGGATTATGCTAATTTTCTGTTAAAGTACATTTTAATATGAAACTTTAAAAAACTAGTGAAGAATAAATAGCAAACCATGGCCATAGATCCTAACTCTAATGATAGTTCAAATCCCTGTTATTTATTTTAACTCATAATTTCTTAGCTCTCCATTCTTCTTTCCTTCTTCCTTCCTTTTTCCTCTCCTTCTTTAGTCCAAAACTCATGGGGCAGACCCCATGAGGACAGTAATAGTGGCCTGTAAAAGGATGATATCAGAGCTGGGGAGAAAAGGCAGCGTGAGCAGCTCAGAAAAGGTGCCCCTTGAAGATGGTGTTAGAACAAGGTGACAGGGGCAGTCTGCTTACACCTGGCAATGACAGCCCATGTGAAGATGGTATTGGGGAAGAGAAGCAGGGATAGTCTTACAAGGTCAGTAGCTGGCTACATACAAAAGACTGAACAAATGAGTGAATATATTCATGACAATGGGAGCCATTTTTCTCAATGATTGAGAAGAACCCTATGGTATTGGATTGGAATTGGTGTTAACAGTGTGAAAATATAGTTTCAGAATACATAAATCTAGATGTAAAGGAATGTGTGTACTTCTGCATATTTTTTTTTAGCTCTGGCCTAGGATCAGCAGTATCCCAATAGCAATGAGCACACCTAGCACCCAGTTCTTGGTTTCTAAATTCTACTGTATACGAAAAGGAACTAGGGCTTCTTGAAGTAATGGCGGAATCCAGCGCTGGGCAAGGAAAGTACAAGATGGGCCTGAAACGTATTTTGGCACCAAGAGATAAGGAAATGCTTAAAACAGCAAAAAAGACACTTCAAAAAGACACAGAAGTTAGCTTGAAGGGGCACCTTAGGCCAAATCTGGGCAATTTGAACATCAAAATAATTACATGGACCTCTCTGGCAGTCTAGTGGTTAAGACTCCACTCTTCTACTTCAGGGAGTGTGTGTTCCATCCCTGGTTGGGGAACTAAGATCCCACAAGCCACGTGGTGTGGCCATAAATAATAATAATAATAATGACAATAACAGATTATAAACCATTGAATAAAATAGGAATCAATGAGTCTACACTCACATAAATAAATGAATAAATAAATGGGAGAAAGGAAGCTCTGCTTATAGTATAACACTGACTAATAAATGTAGAAATATGACAGAATTCGAAAAAACATCACTTAGAAACCATCATAGTAATAATTATATCAAGCATGATACATCAGTGCATGCTAAAACTAGTGAGTGAAGGTGAGGTGAGGAATGGGTATTTATATAGTTTCTTTTTTATTTATGTTTTATTGAAGTATAGTTGATTTACAATGTTGTGTTAGTTTCAGTTGTATAGCAGAGTGATTCAGTTATATACACATATATATCTTTTTTTTTCAGATTCTTTTCCCTTATAGGTTATTACAAAATATTGAGTATAGTTCCCTGTGCTATACAGCAGGTCCTGGTATTTATATAGTTTTGAAGTATTTTCACATAAAACACTTAATTGCAAAGATAACAAAACAACTTTACAGTGGAGATACAATGACAATCAAGTGATCAGAGTTTACACCACCAGCAAGGGGGCAAATCAACATCGTATGCCACCCAATTGGAATGCAGTGATAAAACACATCATCACTTCTGTAATATTATTGCCAAAAACTGCATAATCTGACCACGAGGAAACTTTTGAAAAACTGAAATTCAGGGACAGTCTACAAAGTGACTGATCTGTGACCATAAAATAGTCAAGGATATGAAACTCAAAGGAAGACTGAGGAACTGTTCCAGACTGAAAGAATCTAGAGAGAGGTGACCACTGGTTGCAGGGAGTGATCCTGGATCCTTATGCTATAAAGGACATCAAGGGGACAGTTGGTGATACTTAAATGGGGTCTCTAGATGAAGAGTATACAGGAGATTTTTGTGCTTTTCTTGCAATTTTTCTTTAAGTTTTAAATTATTACCAAATAAATTGTTCCTTAAAACTCTCAAATAGATAATGAAATAATGTTGAATATGATACAGCATAAAACCATATTGTGATTTGTACTTTAACCAGGAAGTTCATGGAAATCTGATGAAGTATTTCTTTATTAAAGTAAATGCTGGGGCTTCCCTGGTGGCGCAGTGGTTGAGAGTCCACCTGCCGATGCCAGGGATGCGGGCTCGTGCCCCGGTCCGGGAGGATCCCACATGCTGCGGAACGGCTGGACCCGTGAGCCATGGCCTCTGAGACTGCTCTTCCGGAGCCTGTGCTCCACAACGGGAGAGGCCACAGCGGTGAGAGGCCCACGTACCGCAAAAAAAAAAGAAAAAAAGTAAACGTTTAATAACCTATAATGGAAAAGAATCTGAAAAAGAATATACATATATTGAAATATTGCAAATCAACTATACTTCATTTTTTTTAAAGTAAATGCTTCAACATGCAAAAATATTTATTTTTAATTATATCCTTATTAAAAGTTGAAAAATCGAGTGAGTGAACTGATGAGGATGATTATAATTTTTGTGACTTTTGGTTTGAATTTTTTAAAAAGTGATGTAAATTTACGTAAAAAGAACTTAATGTAAAACAATGCCACTCTTCTCACATAATAAAGAAAGAAAGAAAGAAAGAAGATGTGGCACATATATACAATGGAATATTACTCAGCCATTAAAAAAAAGAAACTGAGTTATTTGTAATGAGGTGGATTGACCTGGAGTCTGTCATACAGAGTGAAGTAAGTCAGAAGGAGAAAAACAAATACCATATGCTAACACATATATATGGACTCTAAGAAAAAAAAAATGTCACGAAGAGATTAGTGGTAGGACGGGAATAAAACACAGACCTACTAGAGCATGGACTTGAGGATATGGGGAGGGGGAAGGGTAAGCTGTGACGAAGTGAGAGAGTGGCAGGGACATATATACACTACCAAATGTAAATTAGATAGTTAGTGGGAAGCTGCCGCATAGCACAGGGAGATCACCTCTGTGCTTTGTGACCACCTAGAGGGGTGGGATAGGGAGGGTGGGAGGGAGGGTGACGCAAGAGGGAAGAGATATGGGAACATATGTATATGTATAACTGATTCACTTCGTTGTAAAAGAAAAACCAACAAACTATTGTAAAACAGTTATACTCAAATAAAGATGTTAAATAAATAAATAAAAAATAAAACAATGCCACTCTTCTCACATAATAAATAAATAAATAAAAGTGAAAAATCACCCAGTCCTTCCTTACACAGTTGGAAACTAAGGCCCAGAAAATAAAGATTGAATGATATGATTTTATCAGGCTTACAGAATATTATACCTAGATAACATTTCCTTTTTAAAAAATCTGAGGTTGTTCTTTTATATCTTAAGATTATTGAAGTAAAAGCCTGCTTTTCACAGATCAAATAATACCTTGAGTAATTTTTATAAAGGATAGACATAATGATACACATTTTTCAGTTACTGACCTGCCCAAAACTCTGAATTTAGATTCAAATTTTTTTTACTCATATAAAAGTCTTTAATTAATCTTTCATTAGAAATGACTGTTCTTTTAAGACTTTGTTCCTCAAATTTCACAGGGATTGAAAGAGCTTATAGATGAACTTAAAAACAGATTTGAGGTACAAATGGGTTCCATAGATACTATGGTAAACATTGGGAATTTCTCCTTAACCTTCATTCCAGTCTAAATGATTCCAGTCAAGCATACTGATTCCTATCCCCTTGCCAGTAGTTGGTTCAAAGATGCATAGGCCTCTCAGGGTTTGGGGTATAGAAGTGAGTCTTTTTCAGTTTCATTAGGTCCCATTTGTTTATTTTTGTTTTTATTTCCATTTCTCTAGGAGGTGGGTCAAAAAAGATCTTGCTGTCATTTAGGTCAAAGAGCATTCTTCCTATGTTTTCCTCTAAGAGTTTTAGTGTCCGGTCTTACATTTAGGTCTTTAATCCATTTTGAGTTTATTTTTGTGTATGGTGTTAGGGTGTGTTTTAATTTCATTCTTTTACATGTACCTGTCCAGTTTTCCCAGCACCACTTATTTGAAGAGGCTGTCTTTTCTCCATTGTATATCCTTGCCTCCTTTGTCATAGATGATACAGACACTATGGAGAACAGTATGGAGATTCCTGAAAAAACTAAAAATAGAATTACCATATGATCCAGCAATCCCACTACAGGGCATATACCCAGACAAAACCATAATTCAAAAAGACACTTGCACCCCAATGTTCATTGCAGCACTGTTTACAATAGCCAGGTCATGGAAGCAACCTAAATGTCCATTGACAGACGAATAGATAAAGAAGATGTGGTACATATATATAATGGAATATTACTCAGCCATAAAAAGGAACAAAATTGGTGTAGAGATGTGGATGGACCTAGAGACTGTCATACAGAGTGAAGTAACTCAGAAAGAGAAAAACAAATATCATATATTGACACATATATGTTGAATCTAGAAAAATGGTACAGATGAATTGGTTTCCAAGGCAGAAATAGAGACACAGATGTAGAGAACAAACTATAGATATCAAGAGGGGGAAGGGGGGGGATGAATTGGGAGATTGGGATTGACATATATACACTAATATGTATGAAATAGGAAACTAATGAGAACCTGCTGTATAGCACAGGGAACTCCACTTCACTGTACATTAGAAACTAACACAACATTGTAAAATAACTATACCCCAACAAAAAATAAAAATTTTTTAAAAAGTGAGTCTTGTTCTCCTGTATGATGCTGAACTGCTAGAAACCATATTATGTTCATAAGAAGGAGTCTAAGGATGGAGCCAAAGCTAAGAATGACAAAGTGGAGATATAGAAGAATCTCGGTGTCCAATAACATCGTTTATCCACTGAATTAACCAACCCTGCAGACTGCTTTATCTCAGGATTTTCTATTACAGAAAATAACAAATATCCTTAATATTTAAAACAATTTAAGATGGGTTTTCTGTTGCAGCCAAAAGCATCTTCTTACATATACATCAATGGAAAGGTATAAGATCAGAGAAAATTTCCTGCAAATAGAATAAATCTTAAAATATGCATAAAAATAAAATAAAGTATCAGCCATAGGCCTCAAATTTCTTAAGAGTTTCCAGATCTCAACCAGTTTCTGGAAGGTTACAGTATGGTGCAGGTGGATTTTTGTAAGCAAAAGGGTGGGGAATTATTATAGAAGCCCACCACCAGACCCAATCCACAGAAGAAAGAAGGGGCATAGAAAGAGCTAAACCAACCAATCAAATTCAAAAGCACAGCTTTTCTTGGGGGGAGCGGGGGTGGGAGGGAAGCTCCACATTTCTTATTTAAATAAAACATCAACAACATTCTCTGCCTCAAGGTTTGCTCATAAGTTCCTGTATTTCAATGCTTAACAACTCCAAACATGGATTAGCCAAGCCCAGGAGATCACAGAAGTGAGTACAGCAAATAGTCCCATCAAGGTCGCAGTGGAGAGCACTCAACATAAGATGCCTATTAAAAATGTCTGCTCCAAGTATGACACCCAGGGACCACGTTGAAAGCACCCATCCTAGTAGCCATGCTTGACCTTTGGGATGGTATACACAAAATGCTGAGTTGGAGAACTGTCAGAAGGAAGGAAGAGATGAGATAATAGCTGAGAGAAATTTTTAAATGGGTTCCAACCCAGCCAACACTATCAGGTTTCTCTGAAATTGCATGTGACTTCAATGGAGTATCAAATTACTTAGGTACTTGCCATTTGTCTGGAAAGAGATTCCATGTAGGGGGATTGCCATCTGCTGGTGGCTCTCTTCTTAGGGACAGAGACCCTTGAAATTTAGGGACTGTGCCTTATCCCCCACCCACACACAATTATTCAGCAAGTGGCAGTTTCTTTTTCATGATTAAAAATAGACTGTCTTCTCTGTTGATTAGACAGAGGAAGCTGAACAGGGTATCTCAAAAGACAAGTAGAAAAGAAACAAAATAGATGATGTACACATTTTGCAGGAATATCAGTTTTTGTCCAAGTGGTTACACTAAAATCCTACAGATAAAATAGTCTTCATGTTTAAGCAAGTACTAACAAAATTTTATTAAAGGGATGATGACTCCTATTCCTGGGAAAAGTAGACATAAATGTAGTACATTGGTTTATCTGAGCACGTGTTTAAAGACTAAGTCCTAAAATCTCCTGAGAGTTCTAATCTCTCAGGGAATATATTTTCCATG
The DNA here is from genome assembly GCF_026419965.1 of Kogia breviceps. Lineage (NCBI taxonomy): Eukaryota > Metazoa > Chordata > Mammalia > Artiodactyla > Physeteridae > Kogia > Kogia breviceps. The sequence goes on along the minus strand of NC_081326.1, from coordinate 14,821,831 downwards.
TGGTATATAAAAAGAAAAGGGAAAGAAACACTAGCTTCCAGGCACAAAGCTGTAAATTTAGCCTTCAAAACAGAGGTTAAAATTCCCTTTTTTAGTGAAATTCCTTGGAAGCATACTTCTTTATATTGTAAGTAGAGCTGTGCAGGTAAAATTTAGTCCTTCAGGACATAGAATATGGGTTTCAGACTATGAAATGTCTCTCACTAGCTGCCCAGTATATCTTCAAGTCATAGGATTTAATAAATATGGAACTAGGTCATATTTTTTCACCCACATTTCATTCTTCAGAGCAACACTCTTCTCTTTGAGAATATTGCAGGACCTCTATATCGGGAAATAGCCTTTCAGAATATACCAGTTTGTGCTTTTTTCTTTAATGTACAGTAATAGGAGGTGAAAAAATTAAATAATAAGCAGCCTTTAAAAGGGAGGAACTCCTGACACGTACTACAACGTGGATAAACCTTAAGGGCATTATGCTAAGTGAAATAAACCAGTTATAACAATGCAAATACTGTATGATTCCAGTTATAAGAGGTTCCTAATGTATAATCAAATTCATAGAAACAGAAAGTAGAAAGGTGGTGGCCAAGAGCTTGGGGGTAGGGGGAATTAGCATTTAATGGGTACAGACTTTCACTTTTGCAAGATGAAAAAGTTCTGGAGATCTTTTTCACAACAATGTGAAGATACTTAATATTACCGAACTGTACACTTAAAATGGTTAAGCTGGTAAATTTTATGTGATATGTTTTATTTTATCACAATAAAAAAGGATAAGCAAAAATATTAGAGGCTGAAAATATGATCTATAACGTGAAGGTTAAAGGATTTGCTGTCACGGTATTTAGTCTAGCAGCGAGGAGTACACAAGGTCTCTTAATCACATGGATTTGAAAATGTCTCATAAAGAGCGAACCCTTCAGCTGTTTTCTCTACCTTTGCAGAGGACATAATGAAGAGACAAACTAAAACCACACGGCGTGGCAGCAGCAGGATGTAGCAGAAAGAACAGCCAAACTTAGAGTCAGAAACTTCACTCTACTTCTAACTATGTGACCTGGACAAATTAATATCAGAGAGAGAACACCATATCTTTGAGGTCACACAGGCTTCAAGGAAAGATGTGACTGCTTTTGACTCCTGGTTTTGTTTTGGTTTTGTTCACTGAATGTATGAATTTGAACCAATTACTTAAGTCCCTGAACCTCAGTGTTCCCATTTGTAATACAGGGATAATCATAGCTATCTGGCAGGTTGTCATGAGGCTATGAAATGGAACAATGATGGGAATACATTTAACAGAATGACTGATACAAGGTATTCAGTAAGTGCTTGTTTCCTGAATAGAAAATACTGGTACAAAAAAAGTTTATAGCAACTTTATTTGTAATAACTAAGGACTGGAAAAAACCAAGTATCCATCAATAGGAGAATGCATTAAAAAAAAAAACCTGTCGTGTATTTATACAATGGAATACTGGTCAGAAATAAAAGGAAAAAACTACCGATACAGGCAACAAGACTGATGAATCCCAAAATAGTATGCTGAGTAAAAGGAACCGGTCACAAAAAAGTACATAGTGTACTTCCATTTATATGAAGTTCTACAACAGGAAAACTAATCTTAAAAAAAAAAAAAAGGAACAGTAGTTACCTCTTGGTGAGGAACAGGGATTCAGTGGGAAGGGACAGGACAGAAACTTCTAGAGTGATGGTAATGCTCTATATCTGAGAGGAGTTTAGGTTATACTGGTGTATTCACTTGTCAAAATTCATCAAATGTTCAATTAAGATTTCTGCCTTTTTTGGTGAAAATTTTACCTAAAAACATGAAACAAATATTGAACTCTACTTATAAATTATACATGCTGAAGTGGTTAAGGAGAAGTATACGGATGTCGACAATTTACTTTGAAATGTACCAAAAAATAAGATGGATAAAGAAATGAATAGATACAGGAGGACAAATGTAGCAAAATGTTAATAGTAGAATCTGCGTGGTAAGTACATGGGTATTCGCTGTAAATTTCTTTCTACTTTTCTGTATGTTTAATTTATCCATAATAAAATGTTTTCTTTAAATTAACGAATAAAATAGAATGAAATAATATAAACTAAAATATTAGAAGTGAAAAGAATCTTTGAGGTCAGCTATTCTAAAGTTACATCTAATGCAAGAATCTCCTCTACAAGCTCCCCAAACAAGTAGATTGTGCCAGCCTCCACTTGTATATGCACAGTGGCTGGAAGATCACTATATCCCAAGGCAGACTACTGCATCTTTGAACATGACTAAAAATAGTTTGTTAACTTACGTTTAGACTATACTTAAGCAGGGAATGCAGAAGGAATAGCATGATTTTGTATATGAAGTATAATCCAAGGAATTAGAAACCTGGGATTTGGTGTGATATCTCTCCTCTTGCTAAATCCTTATCCCATTGGCTGACTACTACTTGTTTTCCCATGGTCAACTTAATTAACCTACCTGGGCTACATTAATGAATGGCCATTCATTCATTCAATAAACGATTATTGAGCCCATATTATATTTCTTAAAACCTTAATACCTGAATGCCTGAAAGCGAAGAATTGAACCAAGTGACGCTGAGATCCCTGTCCACTCTAAAGCCTATGGTTCTGGGTGAAGAATCAAAGAATGAGCCAATTGATCTGTTCCATATATCTAACCAATTGAAAAAGAAAAGAAAACACTTATTTCTTAGTGGAAGGGGCTTTATTTTAATCGTATATAATTGTCTTGTTTCTTTTCCTTTTGAAAATAGACTAGATTACACATTTAGCTTTTCTTATATAAACAGCATTTTTGATAAAGATAATTTTCCAAGCTATGGCCTCTTTTCTGAAAAATCATTTTTTGAGCTGCCCCTCCCAACCTGAAGAAGCAAGCCTCTTCCTTATTAAACCATAGCTCCTCCTCGTGGTTGACAGATGTAAGAGCCTTAAATTCAAACCGCAGAAACAGTTAAAAAAGAAAAAACAAAATGATGTGATCATATTAGGATTAGCTCTTAGGTGAAAAACAACAGCATGACTTTGTTTAATTCCATTTCCCTGTATTCTCACTCATTCATCTGATCAATTAATCCAACTCAATGATCATACTTGGGAGAGAATCCAGAGCAAAATATTGTCTCAGTATCTTTCTTGAATCTGTGGTAGTTTAAAGTAGCATATGTTTTACTTCCTCAAATTGAGTCCTAAACAATAAATTCACCATTTTTGCTTTGCTTTGATCTGTGCTAAATCCAGACAATAGCATGGTAAATTATAGACTCTGCTTCATTTTGTAACAGTTCCTATCCTACTCATCATAGTTCTTATCAAGGGCTTGAATGAATATATAGAAGGATTTCTTATCAAATTTGTGAATAACATTCAGATGGAAAGAGAGTTAAAATAACTAGGTGATCAAACCACAATCCCCCAAAAATTAACAAGCTGAAAAATTATGTGACGCTAACAAGATCGAGTTTTAAGTGAAAAATTTACCTCAAAAATTTAAATGTAAAATATAATTGGGGCAAAACACAAGGTCTTGCATTAAAATTTTTCAGAAAATGAACTGAAACAAGATAGGAAAATCATAGATTAGCAACAGCACATATAAAACTTAACAGTATGAGTTGGTTATTCAAAAGCTAAAATGAATTTGGACTACATTAAAAGAAATGGAAACAACCTAAATGTCCACCAGCAGAGAAATGATAAACAGAGTTATAGTTATTATAATAGAATACAATGTAACAGTGAAAAATGAATGAACTAAAGTGTCATATATCAACCTAGTTGAATCTCAAAAACATAACAGTGAGTTGCAGAACAATATATACATATGAACATTTTTATAAAAGTTCAAAATTTTTAATGCAAAATGATATTATATATTGCTTAGAAATACATAAGTATATAATTTTTAAAAAGAGACAGAAATCCATGATTACTTTGGGGAAGTGAGCTCATTTGGGGGAACTATGCAGAGAGTTTCAACTGTAATTTGGTGATATGCCATATTTTTAATCTGGTGGTGAGTCTGCGGATACCCATTGCATTATTCTTTAAATCGTTTGTATGTCTTAAGTATTATATGATTTTTTCTTATATTTAGATTGCACTTTGAGAAGCAGCGAAAAGATAAACATTGGATTCCCCTCATGGGGCTTACATCCTAGTGGAGGAGATGGACAGTAAGCACATAAATAATTACAGAGCATGGTAAGTGCTACTAAGGGTTTGTTCAGCAGTTCCACAACTTACCAGTTCTGTGACCTTGAGCAAGTTATTAACCTCTCTGAATCTCATTTATAAAGCAGAGATAAAAGTATACCTTACTCACAAGATTATTTTGAGGATTAAATAAGTTAACTGTCTAGCACACAGGAACACTGTATAGGGGTTATCTAGTAATATTAATATGAATAATCCAGTGATTACACAGCATTCCAAGTTTCTATATATATATAAATATGTATGTTTTACATTAAACACGCTGCTACAACTAAACTTCCTCAGCAGAATTCCTTTTTAATATCAGCCATGTAAGTAAAGACTTCCCCCCTCAATCACCTTTTGTCTGTGTTGTGGGAATTCAGCACTTTTCATCTTTTTCTATAAATCTTTTCTTCCACTCCAAGATCAATTTGTGGCTATTTTTGCCAAGTACTTTCCATTCCTCTTTTCTTTTACTTTTCTCCAAAAGAGAAAAAAATTCAATGTCCGGGTCCCAGGAATGTCCAAGCCCAGTTGTTTGTGGAAATTTGAAGACCAAGAGGGTTTGAGAACTGTAGGTCTGTATGCCCTCATCTAGTCTGGAACAATAATGCAAATGTGATACTCTATAAGAATGAGCTCACAGAAGAGTGGGGCAATGTATTCATTTATAGAAAGGAAATTGCACTCAGGATACCTGCTTTCTAGATCAGTGAATAGATGGCTATCAAGCTAAAGTAAACCTCTTAAAAGTTAACTTTTATGTGTAAGTCAAGCTGTGCAGAATGACCCTGAGATGGAATTAGGTTTATGGGATGGGAACCAAGAAGTGCATTTACAGCTGCTCAGACACATAAGAAAAACTGCTTCTAGGATCATAACAGGTGAAAAGAATTTCAGTCATCCCTGCCAGGGAGGTGGTAGGATGCAGCAGGGAAATACCTGGGTTTCAAGCATGGACATTTCCTAGGTGTGAGAGGCCTTGGGCAAGTTAGGTAATCTGTCTAAGTTTGTTCGTTACCAGTAAAGTGGAAAACTTAATAATAATATCAACCTTATATACTATTTTGAAAATTAAAGGAGATAATGATTATGTAAAGCATCCTGTGACTAAACATTTATGAGAGCCAAAAATCAGTTTCATCTTTGGAAAGAAAGGGAAAGAAGTCTGATTAATTTGGCAAAAATGAGCACTAATTGCTACAGAAGTAAAAATGCAGAGCCTTACCGAAAGATGATTGAAAAGAAAAAAAAGACAGTTTCCAGCATGGAAATGAGATTAATGAAAAGAAGTCTTTACTAATAGGAAATTATATAGTTCCTGCCAATGGGAATATTAAAACAAATTAAAGGGTACTTTAATCAAGGTAGAGGCTCAAATGTAAATATTTTAAATATAAATATTAGCTCAACAAATGTTTCCTTTCCTCTTCTCTAGCAAGGTATCGGGAACAGCAAGAATTTGGAATTTTTAAATCCAAAGAGGTCCTTAAAAAGTTACTCGGTATATTATTCAAGTCCAAACTCTGCCGTTTATTAGTTGCATAACCTTAGAAAAGCCAACATTTCTGAGATATGGAAATATAATAATACCCATCTTATTCTATTTCATAAAGTTGTCATGAAGAGTGAAATAAAATTACAAAATGCACGTTAGAAGTGTTTTGTAAACTATAATGTGCTATATCAACATAAACTGGGTATCTAATTGGTTTATATAAATATAAATTTATATTCAGTAGGAAATGTTTGCTATGATGATTGATGATAAGTTTCAATTACAGTAAGTGACTTCCTAAGCTCACACAAATAAATGACTCCAAGTCCTTGAAACTGATGAGCAAACAATTCTCTATCCTACTCTAATCAGGACTTAGTCTGAACCAGCAGGTTTCATAAATCTTAAGAATGGTAGATTTTCAGTGGAAGAAATCACAAAGGAAAAAGATCAACAGATTTCACAATATAAGCACAAAATTTCCATGTACATGAAATATAAAATTAAAAGGAAGAAATATTTACAACAACTGTGACAAAGGGCTAATATCCTTAAACAAAGACCTCATAAAAATAGACAAGCAAAACAATCAGACTGCAAAGAAAAACAGAACAACGACCTTTTACAAATAAATAAACTCATTTTAAATTCAACCTATTTAATCATCAAGGACATGAAGATTAAAGCCATAATGTGGTATCATGTTTGAGCATTACTTAGCAAAGATTCAAAATTACATATAATGGTGTGTTGGTACAGGTGAAATAGAAAGTTGCACAGGTACTTTGGGAACATAAATTAGTAGAATCTTTTTAGAAAAACAGTTCAATAATACCTATGAAGAGACTTAGAAATAGTTAACTCCTTGGTCCAAAAATTCTACTTCCTAACCCAGAGATCAGTCCTAAGGACCCCCAGAAATTCCTGGAAATTAAAGTATGCAATAACAAACAACAACAACAATAGTAGTTGTAGCCAGCACTTAACTAGTTCTCATTGTTTGAAGTGATTTACTTGTATTTTCTTGTTTAATCTATACAGAAGCCCTATTACTTTCTTATCCCAAATAAGATATTGAGGCAGAGAAAGAGTAAGTAATTTACGAAAGGTCACACATTTGGTAGGTAGAAGAGCTAGGATTTAGTTCACACTTGGACAATAAATTCTGCTCTTTTTATTTAAAAGATAAACCACAACTCAAGAATTTGTGACAATAAATAACAAAGAAATATCATATGTGCCATTTATTTTGTTGGTAAAAGTTATGGTGGTCTTCAATAGGAGAATTTCTCCTTCTTGGATAGAAACAGATTGACTTCCATTGGCAATGAAAACAGTTTATTTCTTCTAAACGGTGATAACTGAAAATTATCCTTCCTCGGGGAAGTAACAGGTAGAGATGGAAAAATTAATGCATGTAAAGATCTTAGAATAGGAACTTGGACTTTACGCTCAGGACTCTTTAGTGACCCAATGGGTAATATAATTAAGGATAATTTAACCATGATGGTTGTTATATACTCTATTCTCCTAACCACTATCCCCAGCCGCCACCAGTCCTCCCTACACATTAAATCAAATGTTTAGGCAGTCAACCCAAAGGCCCCACCCAAACTTTGAAAGCTCTTGTCCCAATCTCCATACAGTGTGCCCACTACTACCTTCTTCCTTATATATACATAAGCTACAGAAGGGAGACAATTCATGTGTTATTATAACTGTGAACTAAGGGATATAGAAATTGCTGATTTCGCAGTAAAATGCATCTAAAAGTGCAAGTCTTCTTGGAATTTACTTTTTTATTCTCAGAAAACTTTTCATTAATCTTCATCTTCTTTGAAGATGGAAGACTCCAGCACAAAACAAACAGTGTGCTGTTTGCAATCCTTAAAATAGGAGCAAACTTGGTCAATTCTTTCAAAAATTGCCACACAACTAAGGAAAAATGCCAAATGGCCAAGTTGAAACAAAACCCTAACTTTGTTCAGCCAATTGCTCCCATCTCACATATTATAAAGTGTCTTTCATGATGTCTGCACTCATGTTTTATAACATTGTTAATAACAAAATTCTTGTGCAAAAAGCCTTATAAAAGCATAAAGTGATTTTATTTATAAGTAAGGTATTCACTGGATTTATAAAAAATATTAAAATGGGATCACAGAATTTGACATTTTAATAGATAATCTACTGTGATAAAAATGGAAGGTTCAGTTTAAATTCCAGATTAACTATGAATTAAGCAATTTTATTTTACTTCCTTAAAACCTTCCTCTCTTGGTATATTTTCATACATGTTAACAATTTGAAAATGAACTCCTTTTTTTCCAATAAATACATTAATAAGCAGTGCTGACATTTCTGTGGACTTTGCTTAAACTGTCGGAGATTTTTGGCATTTTGCAAAAGGTTTAATTGCAGTGTATGTGGAGGCCAAGGAATGAACTTCTTTGCTTTAAAAGAAGTATCCGTGACTGCTAAAGTGACATGTGAAAATATGCTACAAACTAGATAGATGGCCTGAGGAATATTTCCAAGGTCTCGCAATATAGCTAACAGATTTTTTCAACATCACAGGATTTCTAAATGTCCTTCTTACTCTTCTAATTAAATGAGTTACCATATGTAAAATGCCTACACACAACTGTCTCTCAGATATTAGTTCTCTTCTCTCTACATACGTCTGGAGAAGGGCAGGATGGAAGTTAAAAAGAGTACTGGATAATCTGGATACTCTTGGGTCTTAATTTTTGGTAACCACATTCACATCCAGACTTGACTGATGTTTGTGTGTGTCATACTATTTTTCTTTTCTGCCTATCAGTTTCTAAGAACTAAATTTTATAACTATTTATGCAAATAAACAACACAAATCATACATATACACACATATACATATTTATGTGTATATGTATGTATAAATATAGTTTTTAATCATAGAATAAATATTGCATCAAAGAGACTTTTATGTTCCACAGAGGCAGTTCTCAAATGACTTTCATGGTATCATGTTAAAAACCAGAACACAGTCCATTTTTACAGTAGATTTACTCAATCACAGTTACTAATCAGATTAGCACCGCTTTTATGTCCAACAAATTTTAAAAGTTGAGGGATCATTAGAGAAGCTACATATTATGAGCCTGTAGCCTGCATTGCGTTTTACTTGTTAACCTCTTTTTTTTTTAATGGTCTCAAAAAACAGCTTCAAGGAATTATTTTTCTTCTTAAACTACACTTAGAATAGGATACAAATGTATCACTACAAACGCATTCATTTTAATGTTACATGAGCACTTTTATTTTAAAAGAAGCTAATAATCCTTTACTTATATCAACATATTAAACAGCTAAGTTCCATTTCTACTTATAAAATGTTTGAGACTAGAACAGCAACATTACCTGAAGAGTTTATCCAATTAGCTATAACAGAAAAAGATCTTCTCTATATGTATGGGCAATGGAAAGCCTGCAAAATCAACCAGCCTGAGCTATCATAATTCTTAAAGGAAATAACATAAATCAATATAAAAGACGTTATATGGGTAGAAGAAAGCAAGTTTCCATGCCTCTCAATTCCTCATAATTTAAATATAAGAACAATTTAAGCCATTTTGTCTGACTTAAATTAGGCTAAACTGATGTCTTCTATCCAAAAAAACAAAAAAGGCAAAATTTTAGTTATCTAATTATGTCATTGGATGAAGAATGCTCAACAATGAAAAAAAAATAGTAGACAAACCAAAAGAAGTCAGTGTTTGATTCTGCTAATAATAGAAGACAAATAGATCTTTTACAAAGCTCTGATACAACACAAAACTGATGAGTCCAAATTTCATCTGATTTCTGCAGTCCACACTCAGTTTTGACTCAAGACCCAGTCAAAACTTGGGAAATGAGAATAAAATTTAACATCTGAGCATTTATTATACAAATGCCTGAGCCCAACACACAGCTAATAATCTTCCCTTAGAAAACAAAGACCAAAACAAGCTGTAACAGAAACTCACTTTCTTTTATCAACGTACATTTATCTACCATTCTGAGGTCAATTTTTTCCTGATGAATTATTTATTCTACTACATCCCCTAATTTAAAAGTCAATTACAAGATAAATTTTATATATATATATATATATATATATATATATATATATATATATATATCCAAAAGAACAAACTGGACCTTTCTGAAGGAAGCATAACTCATTTTTAAATCTCTTTGCAGCAAATTCCATTTTCTAGCATGGTCATTGCAGGAGAGGAGGAAAGAGGAAGGAAGTGGATAGTTAATAGAGCGTGTCCATAGATCCCACAAATGAATGATCAATTTTCAAAGGATCCTTAACTTTCCAGGTGTCTAGTAGATTTCCCCATGGCTTATCTATTAAAATGCTAGAGGACAGCAATGACATTCACAGACATGGCTGTGCAATTTCTTTGGGAGACACAGAAGTGACTGAATCTTCAACAAAAGAAGCTCTTCAGGGTGGTCCCATGAAAGAACTATAGAAACTTGGTATTTTCAGGAGCTGAAGACAGAACCAGTAAGTCAGTCTTCAAGGAAATGTCCTTTTTACTAGAACCTGAAGATAATATTTTCAAGGTAAGACATCTTGTGAGAGGATTCTGTGAGAGACTTGTATGAGTTTAAAACATTCTATTCCAGGAAAACTTTGAGGGAAGGCATAAAAGGAGGAATTAAATCTCCCAGGCAAGGGACTCAGAGAAGAATGCCAGCCAACAAATTTTCAATGTATCTGAGCAGGTCACTCAATGAGGTAAGGATAAGATAGTCGACCAAGTCCAGCTGAGAACTCCAGCAGGAAAAAGCCTGAGGTTATGATCAGTAATGGAGTGGGCCAAGGTGGGAAGGGTACACGGGAAGAGCTAAAGATTAACAATTTATCATTCACCAAATAACTCAAACAGAGGAAAGAGAACTTCTTAGAAAAACTTCAAAGATCAGAACTCTATGTTTCAGAGAGCCACAAAAAGAAGAACCCAGAGAATCATGATGAATGTGGAACTTGATTCAACTCAAAATTAAATCCTCTTGCCACAGAAACCATGCATACTGAACATTTCTTCCTTTAGGGTTGAGAAAGCAATGATATCTTGCAGGACCTCTGTAATTATGATTAACATCTCTATTAATACTAGTTAGAATTTGTTGCCCTAATGAGTCCTTGTACCTGAGCATTACGTCTCTCAAGAAGTGCTTCTTTCATTTAATTCAAGCCCACCAAAATCTAAGACCACATACCACAATTCAAGACTATAAAATAGCTTTCTTCATGTAATCATAGATATTCACCAGACACCATTTTTTGTCCTTCCTAATATTCTAAGGTATAAATGTCTGCCCATGGCTACTATATAGAATGAGAGAGAGAATGAGAATATATAACTTTATTTAGACTTGGTACTCAATTTCTTTTGGTTCTTGGTGTGTAGTTGGCAAGAGGATATGATCATCTTAACAGAAGATTTTCAAATCTACATAGTCCTCCTCTCGGTCTTTTACGTAGGCCGATTTGGCGGGGGGTCTATCTGAACTCCTGAAGCAATAAAAGGCATTGCTCAAGGTGGTTGTTATGGATCAAATTATGTCCTCCCAAAATTCATATGTTAAAGTCCTCACCCCCCATACCCCAAACTGTATTGGGCCTTTAAAGAGGTAGCTAAGGTAAAATGAGATCATAGCAGCGAGCACTAATCCAATATGACTGGTGTCCTTATAAGAAGGAAAGATTAGCATACATACAACATACATGCACACCAAGGGAGGACCATGTGAGGACACAGCCAGAAGGCGGCCGTCTGCAAGGCAAGGAGACAAGCTTCAGAAGAAACCAAATATGCCGACACCTGAATCATGGATTTCTAGCCTCCAGAACTGTGAGAAAATAAATTTCTGTTGTTTCAACCACTCAGTTTGTGGTATTTTGTTATGGCAGCCTTAACAAACTAATACAATGCTAATGAAAAAACTTGAGAATAAGATTATTAAGCTAGGAAACAGAGAGCTAAATAAGAAGGGTTAGCCCTAAATAAAGGACAGAGCTATAAAACCTAATGAAAACAAGAGAAAAGCAGACATAGGCCTTAACTTCTCTAGATTCTAGACTGAAAACAATAATCTTGTCCTTATAGTTGTGCTAAAAATAACATATAAGTGTTGTGTACTTGCTATGTCCCAGACACCATGCTGACATTTAAAACAGGAAAAAAATAGGGGATAAAGTTAACCAAGTATTCAGATATTCTTTCTCTAAAATACACCATGGCTGAAAATGGTCTCTTTTTTCCTAAATGAATATGATCTTTTGTATTTCCTTAGTCACTATCTCAGAGTCATAGTGTATACAAGCTCATTTTTTCCAGTATTCTCTGCAGTATTATATTTAATCCAATCTACCTCTAAAGATATTGTGCTCTAACTTTCTTCATTAAAAAATTTTCAAACGACTACAAATTATTTTGATAATATATTCTAGTAATTCACAATTCCACAGCAAGAAATTCTTGCTATGGAAACTGGATTTCAAGTTCTTGGAGAATGGAGACTTTATTTCTACTTTAGGCAAAGTAGTGAGATGGGCAATGTTGATCTTCAGCATTGCTAGTGCCCTTCCTTCAGCATCACCCCAAGTCCTTCATATAAACCCCTGTCCACTTGGCCAAGGACTCAACCTTTCTTCCCATCGCCGTCCAAAACTTCTTTCAAGGGACAATCTCATAAACCTACCTCAGTGAGCTACGAAAATATTTTTAAATACTAAATAAAAATATCTTCACCCAAGCACAAGAATCTTTTCCCAGCAGCAATCTTCTCTTACAAGAAATTCTAGTCTCCTGTATACTTTTTATTAGCAACCATTTTTTAGAATTGGATTTCCCGAATACTTAGATTATAAATCATTCCCATTAGTGATAGTAGAAAAAGAAGGAACTAGTGATTAGGAATAGAAAAGATAGAGTGGGGCTTCCCTGGTGGTGCAGTGGTTGAGAATCCGCCTGCCGATGCAGGAGAGACGGGTTCGTGCCCTGGTCCGGGAAGATCCCACATGCCGCGGAGCAACTAAGCCCGTGAGCTATGGCCGCTAGGCCTGCGCGTCCGGAGCCTGTGCTCCGCAACGGGAGAGGCCACAACAGTGAGAGGCCCGCATACCGCAAAAAAAAAAAAAAAAAAAAAAAAAGAGAAAAGATAGAGTGGATGGCAAAGCAGGTATAGAACTTTTTGCATTGACCCCTCTCCAGAGATAAAGGCAGCTGAAGAAAAGTACCCGTGAGCTTTGAATCTGTACTCTACTTCTGTAAGGAGGGAGGAATTTGAGTTACACATAAGAGCTGGTGGTGTGTTTTCATGCAAATTGCAGTGATTAGAGCCAAGGTATAGAATCTTTAATTTGATCCATAATTTAGGAAATATCTATTTAGTTAGGCCAAATATGTAAAATAAAGGCTACCCAAAGCTTGATAAATGTCAAGTCTCTACGTTATGCTGCATTTCTGGGACCACTGTCTGGGAAACTGGAGTCAACAATTCTGGATCCAAACAGGGCATCAAACACAAAAGAAACAGCCCTTTAGTATATGTGTTATCTCCTATAAGGCGAATTGAATTTCTTTTTTACCTCTCATTGAAACTCTAGCAGATAGAGATCCTGAAAATGTTCCAGCAGCAAGCAGTGATTGATGAAATTAATTGTAAAGTATCCATTATTATTCATATCAAAGGGTTGAAACGCTACTGACTGTTCTCTTTATCTCATGTACTAAAAACTTCAATCTTTCTAATTCAATTTATCTGGTAATGTCTTATGTTCTTTAAGTGTGAATTCTCCTGTCAAAGAGATTTTCAGGAACTTGGCCCTCTCAGCGTGTGTGCGGGGGGGTGGGGGTGCATGTGGTGGGGGGGTGCGTGTGTGTGTTTAGGGGCTGTGGGGTGGATGGGGGGTCTACTCTGTTTGCATTTTAAGAGAAGGTAAAATCTTAAGTCTGGGGTGGGGAGCAGGGATGGATGGAAACAAGTCATGTTTGCTGCTAAAGCTAAACTTCCTACTCAGAACCAACCACTAAGTACAGAAAGTGCTCATTTCACTGTCCTGGGCAGTCCTTAAGTTAAAGCAATTATCTAACCTATATTCCTGCTGCCAGAATTTTAATCTATTCCTCTTTTCTTTTCTTAATATAAATTATTATATTATTTATTACTAAACTAATTATTATAAAAATATAATCACTAAATTATGTTCCTAACTTTTGAGGCAAATTTAAATAGTGTAATAGCTTTGGGGAAACTAGCAGATTCAAATATAAAGAAAAGAATCCTTCATCTCCTACTTGTGTTACTCATGGCCACAAGTATTCCTGTTCTTCCCAAACTATATGAAATAATTTTGACAAGATCTTCTATGACAGTTGTGATAAAGGGACAAGACTTATAATTAAACCATTAAAACTGTCCTGATGAAATTCAGAGAAGGAAAATAAGATTGCTTTTAATCAAAATACTGTTGCTTGGGGAAAAAAAAACATTAAAATGTTACACAATACAGTGAATTAAACTGATTTTTAATCAGGTTGATATATGTTTTCCTTTACAATGAAGTCATGGGTTAAGTCAATTAAATTAATGCATTTATAATTCCCCTTTAATAAATACATACTAACGATATTCTTCCAAGTGTATGGTTTCTACTGGAATTTGTATTTCCTTCGGGGCCTCGGTAGAAGAGACATGACAAGGAAAAGGGTTTTATACGAACCAGTCTTCCTTTCTTTGAAGGCTGGAAGGTCACTTAAAAGACTCTAGGGTTTCTTCTCTACTTTCCTCCAAATCTCATCATAGAGCCTGACACCTGTTCTGTCTGCAAAAAAGTGGGGCCCTGGAGGAATGATTAACTAATGGTTGGAGAATGTCAACATTTTCTTTAATGAACGGAGAGAAAAAAAGCCTTGGCAAGGACAATGGTACTTTACATTTGCAAAGAGCTTTACAGGATACAAAGTACCTTCACATCCATTATTTTGATTCTTAAAACAACTCTATGAGCTAGGTAGAGCAGCTGTTATTTCTATTTTACCTAAAGGAAATTAAGGCTCAGAGATGTTAAGAGACTTTCCTAAAGTCCTCAAATTGTTAAGTGACAGAGTCATAATTTGAACCCTTCTTTAAATTCCAGGAACAACACTCTTTTCATCACCACTCAGAAAAGACTGAATACTAGAAAACCAGTGGATGGCTTACTAGAAACATAGTCCAGTTTCTCAAAGAAAGAATGGAAACTTTTTCTATATTAGTAACATACTGAAGACTTCTAAGAGGTATGATTCTTTTTCTCAATTTTCCTAAGATACCACTAAATATTTTCTTTAAAGGAGGCAACAGAGAAACAAGAGCGTTATCTCAACTTTCAATCTCAAGGTAGAAAGCTCTTAGACATCTACAGGCATCTTATCAATAAGTCAGACAGGGAGGGAAGCTGGAGGTGTAATAGACAAACCAGGAAATCTGTTTCCATGGAGTGCTAAACAAACCGCTCAAGGGGTGAGAGAACAGATCCAGGCTGCTGTTGATTGGGCAGTCAGCTGTCTTTCTTCACAGCTTCCTGGTGTATGTCTTTGCCTGTGAGCAGTGTTATGAAATAGTGTGATTTTAATCAGTTTTGACTGTACCTTGCTCTAAAGGTTTACTCAGTGCAGTCCTTAGAGGCACATTACCATTCGGCCCCATGCCAGGGAAGAAGTCTGTTCTTCATCAGCTTCAGAAAGACAGGAGTGTTTTTGTCTCACCATTCCAGAGCTAAAGAAGGACCTAAGACACAGATGGCCGGCCATGGACTTGGCCTTGCCAAACTGCAACCGCACTGTCAATACACCAGTGTGTAACCCAATTCTCTCTTAATGACTTAGCAGAGGTATGTCAAAATGGCACAGTCTCTAAGACCATTCAAGCCGCATTTACATTTCCCTATAGCAATTTAGTGCACACAGAAGTCCCAGACCATCAAATGTATTCTGCACGACCCAGCACAAGTGTTGTCTAATGCTACCAATACATATGGCCATTTGACCCCAGATTTCATAGATTTCTCCAGAATCTCTGAGGATCTTCAGATAGATTCATTCATTCATTTAACAAACAGTGCCAGACACTAGTAATACTGTGGTAAACAGTCATAGTTTGTGTTGGTTTATCACAATAAATAAAAGTCATGGGCTTCCCTGGTGGCGCAGTGGTTGAGAATCTGCCTGCCAATGCAGGGGAAATGGGTTCAAGCCCTGGTCTGGGAAGATCCCACATGCCACGGAGCAACTGGGCCCATGAGCCACAACTACTGAGCCTGCGCATCTGGAGCCTGTGCTCCACAACAAAGAGAGGCCGCAATAGTGAGAGGCACGTGCACCGCGATGAAGAGTGGCCCCCGCTCGCCGCAACTAGAGAAAGCCCTTACACAGAAACGAAGACCCAACACAGCCAAAAATAAATAAATAAATTTATTTTTTTAAAAAAAGTCGTAATCTCTACATTCATGAAGGTTATGGTCTGGGTAAGAGATAGTCAATAAACAGATACATTGTTAAATTAAAAGAATGTAATTATAAGGTAAGAAAAGTGCTCCGAAAGATAAATAAATAAATAAGGCACTGTAACAAGAAGTAACAGTGCCTGGATAGGGAATTATTTTTAGGTTGAACAGGGAAGGACTTTCTGAGGATTTAAGCTGAAAAAGAGATAATCATGTAAAAATTACATTAAAAACATTCCAAGCAGATGACCTGAATAAAAGTGCTAAAGCATAAAAGAGAATGGTATCTAAAGATCTGAGAGGAGACCGCTGTGGACGGAGTATATAATAAGCAAAGAGAAGAACATTGAGATTAGAAAGGTAAGTAGAACATGTTAGACCTCATAATCCATAACACAAAGCTTTGATTATATTTATTAACCCAATGGGAAATCGGTCAAGTATTTTAAGCTGAAGACTAACATAAATCTATTTACCTTTTTTTAAAAGACCACTAGCTCTCCTCATTGGTATGTAGAAATGGATTGGAAGGAATGAGACAAGAAGAAAAACACCAGTCTACGCCACTGTTGTAGTTTGGCTCCAGAGCCACACTCCTAACCATTGTGCACACTGCCGTTCAAGAGTTTCAGGGGTCCTCTAAAGGAGGGTATAGGGAAGATATGTTTCAGTACAGTTTGAGGATGATGGGTATTACAGACTCTACTAGTTGCCCAGCCCTTCTCTTTCTCCTCAGTAATAGAAAGCCATTATTAACTGAGCCTATTTCTGCCCAGATGTAAAAAACAGAACAAAATAAAAAATCCGGGCTTCCCTGGTGGCGCAGTGGTTGAGAATCTGCCTGCCGATGCAGGAGACACGGGTTCATGCCCTGGTCCGGGAGGATCCCACATGCCGCGGAGCAACTAAGCCCGTGAGCTATGGCCGCTAGGCCTGCGCGTCCGGAGCCTGTGCTCTGCAACGGGAAAGGCCACAACAATGAGAGGCCCGCATACCACACACAAAAAAAAAATTTAAAAAAATTTTTTTAAAATAAAAAATCCTTACCTTGAAGCTAGGTGTGGCCATGTTGACTAACTTCTAAGCCAAATAAATACAAGTGGATGTCTTGTATGAGACTTGTGAGATGAGTCATTAAAAGGGAGGGGGTATGCTCTTAGTGTCTTTCTCCCTTTCCTCTTACTGCTCTCTTGAAATACATGAGGTAGCTGGAGCTCCAGCAGATATCTTGCACTATGAGGTGACCCTGAAAATAGAAGGAGTGTGTTAAGGAGCCAAACTACATGGTTTCTACTAAAGCTCTTAAAATTTCTGTGTGTCTTTGGGCAAGTGGATTAACCTATATGTGCTTTAGTTTCTTCTGAAAATAAGGACAACAATAATAGCTATCTCATAGGATTGGAGTGAAGATTAAATAAATTAATACTTCTTAAGCATATTCTAATGAGTTAGAATGGTGTATTATACAAAGGAAGCACTCAGTAAATATTGGTCATTATTATTCTCTTAGAAATTCTTCATGTTTTTTAAGACCAACTGGTTTCTAGGGTGGATATCTATTAACCCTCTACCTTTCTATCACAAACACCTCTCCTCTACCCAAATATCTGGCCTGGGATTTGAATGTACAGAAGATATCCTTGCATAGAACCAGACTTGTATCCACCCTTTGAGAGAAACAAAGGCCTCTGAATCTATTGATATCTTGAGAAAGATCTGTCCCATCCACACGCCTCCTTCCTTCCTCTCAACATGCAGCCTCCCTCACCACTGTGATCACCTGGTACAGACCTCCCAGTCACATTTTCAATTCCACTTCAAGGGTGTCCCAATAGACTTTGCTCCTATACTTTTCCTTTACCAAACGTTTTTAAAGGAGTATCTCTCTCACTATTCTCTAGTTGCTCAAATTGAAATAACTAATGCCTGTTATTTGACTAACCAATGGACTTAGCTTCTATACTGGTATAATTTGCTAGGTAATTACATGTTAGGTTCAGCTACTATATAAAAACTCTCATTTTATTGATTTTTTTATGTTTCCAATTTATTTATTTTTATTTAAAATTTTTATTTTATAATGGACTATAGTTGATTAACAATGTTGTGTTAGTTTCAGGTGTACAGCAAAGTGATTCAGTTATACATATACAAGTATCTATTCTTTTTCAAATTCCTTTCCCATTCAGAGTAAAACTCTCATTTTTAGAGAAAATGTAATTCCTTGGTCCTGTTTGTTATCCATGGAAAACGTATCTACCACCAGCCTTTACTACACCTTACATTTCCAAGTTATTTCCCAGTTTTTATCTAATGATATCAGCAATATACCAGGTGTATGCTATGCCAGGTGTATGCTAAGACCTTACCTGCACAATATCATTTAATTTCTTTTAATGATTACCCTGTTTTGCACATGTGGAAACTGAGGCATAGAAAAGTAGTAAACTGGGGCTTCCCTGGTGGCACAGCGGTTGGGAATCCGCCTGCCGATGCAGGGGACACGGGTTCGTGCCCCGGTCCGGGAAGATCCCACATGCCGCGGAGCGGCTGGGCCCGTGAGCCATGGCCGCTGAGCCTGTGCGTCCGGAGCCTGTGCTCCGCAATGGGAGAGGCCACAACAATGAGAGGCCCGCGTACCACAAAAAAAAAAAAAAAAAAAAAAAAGAAAAGTAGTAAACTGCCTTTGGCCATGTAATTACTAACCTATGAAGCTGAGAACCTCAGGAGACCAAAATTTATTTTCTCCCAAAAGCTTAAACCTGAATAAAAAAATAATACAAAATGAAAATATATAGTGCAATCCCACATATTTTATTTTTAAGAAAGTAAACCCTAGTATAATAATGAAAAAAGTTTGGATGCATATATACTAATGGGTTAGTTGCAATTATCTCAGAAGACAGGACTATAAATGATTTTCTTTTCCTTTTTGAGAATTGTTTATGTTTTCCATCAGTAACAGGCACCACCTTTATAATCAGAAAAAAATGTTATTTTCTGTATTAATTGTAAGTAGGAAAGCATACTAGGGCAATTGTATTTGATTTTGAATGCCTAAAACCACAGGCTAGAAAAAAGGTTTTCAGCTGGGGTTCCCCAAGGAGTATAAAATACTCACAAATTTCCTTTTTCTCTCTCCCACCTTTCACACACACACACACACACACACACACACACAACCCTCTCTACAACTGTAGCTGTCCTATAGTGTTCGATGTTATTATGTATGAGGTTGAACCTTTTGAAATTTCTGATATTCAACCATTTCTCACTTACAAAGATGACAACTTCATAGGATCCTATACAATTGAAACAGCAAAATCTGTAACCAGTGGGGATAGGGTTGGGCAAAAAAAATTATTTAAAAAATAATAAACAGCAATAACAACAAAATGCTACTATGATTGCTACTACTATACTAATAATAAATAACAGTATGTAACTATGAGTATATAAACATATCTTACATATATTAATTCATTTAATCATCATACAACCTTATGAAGTTAGTACTATTACTTATCCTTAGTTTCAGATGAGAAAACCAAGACATGAAGCAGTTAAGTAACTTGCCTGTACATATACATCTAGAAAGTGATGAGGCAGATATTTGAACCCAGTCAGTCAGGCTTCAGTCTTATACTCTTAACCATCATGCTACATATACTATAAATCAGTCTGTTTGTCTATTGTTATATACAAAGCATTCATTCATTAAAGTTAAGGATTTTTGTGTGCTTATTTTAAAATCAAAATAAGAAATAGTCTAACTCATATTTTTTGGCTAGTATTCTAGAGTTTCTCTTCTGTAGTTTAAAAGCTCTTCACAGTCATCATGTGCTCAAATGATACACATGAAAGTAGTTAAATGCTAAAAGCTCTTTACAAATGTAAACTATTATTATTATAAAACTGTTTTTATTCACAAGCCTCAAAGGACTTTATCGTCACTTAAACTCATTACCACCCTGTGAATTTAAAGATTTTGCTGACACAAAAAAAGTTTTTGCAGTTATTGTCACTTGCTATATATATTTCATTTTTACTTACCCTTATACAGTGAGAAAGTTTTAGGCATACTCATCCCTCAGTATTAAGAGTATTAGTTAAATTATGTATACATGAGTTTCTTATCACAGCATTTGAAAGCTGACCTTTACATAGTACTCTGCCAGAAAGTGTTCTAAGCAATTTGTATATATTAACTCATATTAATCCTATGAATAAGTACTATTGTCCCCCTTCCTGTTTTGTAAATGGTAAACTGAAGCAAAGTGGGGTCAGTGAGTTCCCCAAGATCACACAGCTAGTAAGTAGTGAAGCTAGAATGAAAAAGCAGGCAACCTGGCCTAAGAGTCAAGAGCTCGTATGCTCCCACTTAGCACTGTAGTAGGTGCAGTCCTTAAATTCCAAGACCCTGGGATTAGAAACAATATATTTATGAGAGAATCAAAGAAAACCTAAATAAATGAAGAGATATGCCTTGTTCATAGTTCCAAAAGCCCAATATTGTTAAGATGTCAATTCTTCCCAATTAAAATCTCAGTAAGACTTTCTTGTAGAAACTGACAAGCTAATTCTAAATTATGTATAAAAATGTTAAAGACCTATAACAGCCAAACAATTCTGAAAAAAATGATAATAAAGTTGAAGAACTTACACTCCTTCATTTCAATAATTAATATAAATCTATAGTAATCAAAACAGCATGGTATTGGCATAAAGACAAGACAAATAGATTAATGAAAAAGAGTAAAATTCCAGAAGTAAACCCACACATGTACAGACAACGGATTTTTGACAAATGTTCAAAGGCAAAGTAGTGAAGACAAGCAGCCTTTACAACAAATTGTGATAGAATGATTGCATATCAATATAAGAAAAAATGTATTTGGATCCATACTTTGCAATGTATACAAAAATTAACTCAAAATGGATCATAGAACTAAATTTAAAACCTAAAACTATAAAATTCTCAAAGAAACATAGGAGAAAATCTCTGTACCTTGGATTAGACCAGAGGTCAGCAAAATTTTTCTCTAAAGGGTCAGAGAGTAAATATTTTAAGCTTTGGACCAAGAAGAAAAAATAAGGATAGTCTATAGGTACATACATAATAAGAAAGAAAAATATTTCCACAAATTTAGTGGAACGAAATAACGAAGTGCAACTTATTTGTAATACAGGTCCACAATATTGATAAGAATATGAATAATGGAATTATTTGAGGAGGATAATATTTCACTTAATTGGAGGTGAAAGTTAGTGTTTCCTAAAAACAAAATTAATTGCAGAGCAACATCAGGAAAACTGGCAGAGTAAGGACCTCCAAAAGTTTGCCCCTCCAGAAAAGCAGCAGAAAAGTAGCAAAAATGTCAAAATAAACTCTTAACTCTGGAAATTAACCAAGGGCTTGCAGCAATCCAGGAAGCATTTAATCAAAAAAAATATCTAAATCTCAGTAAGAAATTAAGCTTTGTCTTAACTTGCACACATCCCATACCCAGCCCAGCAGCAGTCTTGAAAAATCACAGCTCACATTCCCAGTACCAGAGGGAGCAGAACAGATTACATTCTCAAAAAAATTATTATTTGACATCTGGTAGCTCCCCATTCAAAATGCTTGTATTTATAGTTGACCCTCAAACACAGCTTTGAACTGCACAAGTCCACTTATACATAGATATATATATATATTTATATATATTTATTTATTTGTTTTATTTATTTATTTTTGGCTGAGTTGGGTCTTTGTTGCTGTGCACAGGCTTTCTCTAGTTGTGCTGAGCAGGGATTACTCTTCGATGAAGTGCGCAAGCTTCTCATTGCGGTGGCTTTTCTTGTTGCGGGGCATGGGCTCTAGGCACGTGGGCTTCAGTAGTTGCAGCACACAAGTTCAGTAGTTGTGGCACATGGGCTTAATTGCTCTGCAGTATGTGGGATCTCCCTGCAGGGCTCAAACCCGTGTCCCCTGCATTGGCAGGTGATTTCTCAACCACTGTGCCACCAGGGAAGCCCCGTGGATATATTTTAATACATATACTAACATGTTTACAATCCCCAGTTGGTTGAATCCACACATACAGAATTCACAGATGTAGAGGACCAACTATGGGACTTGAGCATCCATGGATTTTGGTATCTGAAGCAGCTCCTGGAACCAACCCCTGCGTATACCAAAGGACAGCTGTGTTTAATCTCACTTGAACTGACCCAGTACTAAATGCCTCACCCTGAGGAGTATTTGTCAAATGTTTAACATCATAGATGCCTGAGGCAATGGACAACAGTCAGGGCAAACAATAGACTAACAAAAAGGTTTAAGAGGAAAACCTGGAGGAAAGCTTGATTAAGTTGTCCATATGTGCTTTGAAAAAAAGATCTGGCATATTCCTGAGAATACAGAAGGCCATATGAATACCCAGGGCTGTAAATATGCTAAGAAAAGAAACGAAGTATAAAGTAGAGTTGTAAACTTCTTGGCTGAGTATTGAAGGCATGCCTCAAAAAGCACCCATCGTCTCTTGAAAAATACTGGGAGACTTAATGATTCCAGACATTTAAGGAATCTCTGTTTAATCATTAGCTGACCACTAAGCTAACCAATGGATAGTTCAGTGGCCACACACAAAAGAAAAGATAGAAACTTTACAAAATTAGGTCTCAGAAAAGCCATGAAACAAACAAACAAAAAACGACTACAACAAATAGCAGTTATATCAAATCCTGAAAATGTGACAGAATCTAATTTCCAGAGTGCCACATATAGTACTTAAAATGTCCAGTTTTCAACAAAAAAATTACAAGACAGGCAAATAACAAGAAAGATTTATACAAACTCAGGAATAAAGTAATCAATATATTCTGTCTCTGAGGAAGTCAGACATTGGACAAACTAGAAAAAGGCTTTAAATCAGTTATTCTGAAAACGTTCAAAGAGTAAGGAAATCATGCCTAAAGAAATAAAGGAAAGTATTAAAATGATGTTTCATTAAATAGAGGATTATTAATAAAGAAATACAAATTATAAAAAGGAATCAAATAGAGATTCTAGAGTTGAAAAGGAAAGTTGGTTCTTTGAAAAGGTAAACAATATTGACAGGACTTTAACAAAGGAAAAAAGAGAGAAGATTCAAATACTAAAATCATGAATGAAAGGGGAAACATTACTACTAACCATACACAAATATAAAGGACTATGAGGGAATACAGTGAACAATGAACAATTGTATGTTAACAAATTAGATAAATAAAGTAGAAATTTTCCTAAAAAGACACAAATTACCAAAACTAATTCAAGAAGAAATTCAAAAGCTGTATAGACCTATAACAAGTAAAGTGATAGAGTTAGTAATCAAAAACTTTCCCACAAAGGAATACCCAGATCAAATGGCTTCACTGGTAAATTCTATTAAACATTTAATGAAGAATTAATACGAATTCTTTATAAACTCTTCTAAAAAACAAAAAAGAAGGGTACACTTCCTAATTCATTCTATGAGGCTAGTATTACCCTGATTGATACCAAAATCAGACAAAAACATTGCAAAGAAATAAGGAAAGAGAAATAAAACTACAGACCACTATCTCTTATGAATATATACACAAAAACATTTAACAGAAGTAGATTAGACACCACAACCAAGAGGGATTTATCCTGGGAATGAAGGTTGGTTCAATATACAAAAATCAATCAATATAATACACCATATAATAGAATACAGGTTTTTAAAAGACAGTAGAAAAATCATTTAACAAAATTCATCACCTCTCAAGATAAAAACTTTCAACAAACTAGGAATAGAAGGGAACTTATTCAACTTAATCAAGGGTACCTGTGAAAAATCCACAGCTAACATAATAATTAATGGTGAAAGATTGAAAGCTTCCCCCCTAAGATGAAGAACAAGACAATAGAAGACTTCTATTCAAAATGTACTGGAAGTTCTAGCCAAAGCAATCAGACAGAAAAAAAAGAAATAAAAGGCATCAGATAGGAAAGGAAGGAGTAAAACTATCTCTATTTGCAAATGGCATTATCTTGTATACAGAAAATCCTAAGGTACCACTAAAAAACTATTAGAACTAATAAATGAGTTCAGCATGGTTGCAAGATACAAGATCAATATGCAAAAATTAGTTATACCCTGGCAATGAACAATCTGAAAATGAAATTTATAAAGCAAGTTAATCTTAAAAAGCATCAAACAAAAATAAAATACTTAGGTATCATTTAACATAAGAGGTATAAGAATTGTACACTGAAAACTACAAAGTCTCATTGAAAGAAATTAAATATATCAGTGGTGGATACAGATATTCTGTGTTCATTGATTGGAAGACTTAATATTATTAAGATAGCAATACCCCCCAAATTGATCCAGAGATTCAACAAAATCCCTTTTAAAATTCCAACTGCCTTATTTCACAGAAATGGAAAGCTTATCCTAAAGTTAATATGGAATTACAAGGGATCCAGAAAAGAAAAGACAATCTAGAAAAAGAAGAGCAAAGTTTGGGGATTCACACTTCCTGATTTCAAATTCTACTACAAAGCTACAATAATGTAGTCTTGGCATAAAGATAGACATATAGATCAATGAAATAGAAGTGAGATTCAAGAAGTAAACCCTATCATATTATGTGAAGTAAGTCAGACAGAGAAAGACAAATATCAATGATATCACATATATGTGGAATCTAAAAAAATGATACAAATGAGCTTATTTAAAAAACAGAAACAGACTCACAAACATAGAAAACAAACTTATGATTATCAAAGGGGAAAGCGGGGTGGGGGTGTTAAATAAGGAATTTGCAATTAACAGATATACACTACTATAAATAAAATAGATAAACAACAAGGACCTACTGAATAGCACAGGGAACTATATTCAATATCTTGTAATTACCTATAATGGAGAAGAAGCTGAAAAAGGATAGATAGATAGATAGATAGATAGATAATGTATAACAATCACTTTGCTGTACACCTGAAAACTAACACAACATTGTAAATCAACTATACTTCAATTTAAAAAAAGTAAACCCGTACGTCTATGGTCAACTGGTTTTAGATGAGGATGCCAAGACCATTCAAAGGGGAAAAAATAATTTTTCAACAAATGCTGCTGAGACAGCTGCATATGCACAGGCAGAAGAATGAATTTGGATCCATACCTCACACTATACACAAAAATTATCTAAAAAATGAATCAAAGACCTAAACATAAGAGCTGAAACTATAAAACTCTTAGGAAAAAACATAGGTGTAAGTCATCACGACATTGTATTAGGCATGGTTTTCTCAGATATAACAACAGAAGGAAAAGCAATCACACAAAAAATTGTTACATTGACTTCATCAAAACCTAACATTTTTGTACATCAAAGGACACTATCAAGAAAGTGAAGAGACAATACACAGAATGGGAGAAAATATTGCAAATTATATATCTGGTTAGGATCTAATATCCAGATTATATAAAGAACACTTACACTTCAACAATAAAAAGACAAATAACCCAATTTAAAATGGGCAAAGAGGGCTTCCCTGGTGGCGCAGTGGTTGAGAGTCCGCCTGCCGATGCAGCGGACACGGGTTCATGCCCCGGTCCGGGAGGATCCCACATGCCGCGGGGCAGCTAGGCCTGTGAGCCATGGCCGCTGAGCCTGCGCGTCCGGAGCCTGTGCTCCGCAAAGTGAGAGGCCACAACAGTGAGAGGCCCACATACTGAAAAAAAAAAAAAAAAAAAAAACTGGGCAAAGAATTTCAATAGATATTTTTCCAAAGAAGATATACAAGTGGCCAACAAGCACATGAAAAGATGCTCAATATCATTGGTCATTAGGAAAATGCAAATCAAAACCACGAGCTACCACTTCACACCCACTGGGATGGCTTCAATTAAAAAAAAAAAATGTTGGGGAAAATGTGGAGAAACTGGAGTCCTCATATCCTGCTGGTGAGATTGTAAAATGGCACAACTGCTGTTGAATCAGTTTGACATTTCCTAAAAAAGTTAAACATAGAATTATCATATGATCCAGTATATTAGTTTTCTAGGGCTTCCATAACAAATTAACATAAATGGAGTGACTTAAAACCATAGAAATTTATTCTCTCACAGTTCTGGAAGGTATAAATCCAAAATCAGGCTGTGGCTTCAGGCCATGCTCCCTCTGAAGATTTTAGGGAAGAATTCTTCCTTGGTTCTTCTAGTTTCTGGTGGTTACCAGCATCCTTAGCATTCCTCGGCTTGTCACTGTATCACTCCAATTTCTGCATCTGTTTTCCCTCTGTGTATGTCTGTCTCCATGTAGCCTAATTCCCCTCTTCTTATAAGGCCATCCATCACAGGATTAGCATCCACCTTAACCCAGTATGATCTCGTCTTAATTTTATTACATCTACAAAAATCATATTTCCAAACAAGACCATAGCAAAGGCACCAAACATTAAAACTACAACACGTCCTTTGCGGGGATACAATTCAACCCATGACAACCAGCAATTCCACTACTAGGTATATACCCAGGAGAATTGAAAATAGGTGTACAAACAAAATTTTGTACATGAATGCTCATAGGACCATTATTCATAACAGCAAAAAGAGTAGAAATATAGAAATAGCCCAAGTTTCTATCAATTAATATGTGGATAAACAAATGTGGTATATCCATATAATAGAATGTTATTCAGCCATAAAATGAATGAAGTCCTGAAATATGCCACAACTGGAAGAAACTTGAAAACATATGCTAAGGGAAAGAAGCCAGACAAATGGCCACATATACAATTTCATTTATATTAAATGTTCAGAATAAGCAAATCCATAGAGAGAGAAAATAAATAGCAGTTAGAAGAAGGGGGATTAGTAACAGCTGATGGAAATGGCGTTTCTTTTGGTGCTGATGTACATGTTCTGGAACAGATAGTAATTGTACACCCTTGTGAAAATACTAAAAACTACTAAATATACACTTTACAATGATGAATTTTATGATATGTGAATTCTATCTTAATATAAAAAATAAATTTAAAAAATTAATTGCAATAGTATATTTTTAATGCAAATCTGGAATGAGATTTTACACATTTTTATCTTTGAAAGTGTCTTTCATACTGATAGCAATACAAAATCATGTGATTTTAATTGAGTATATTCATCACTTGAAAGGCAGTTACAGAACTCTATTAGATTCTTTTCTTGGTATTTTCCTTTCAGCATGTCATTACATAGCAGATTAATTACTTCCAAATGAAGGTTAGGTGGAAGCTCCTCAGTTGCACAGTTAAATGGATTTTGAAACATGGAATTTCTTTTGCATTTGCATTATAGTCTTCAAATGCTTCTGGAAAAGATACCTGCTACAAATCTGTGTAGGAATGAATATCTCATTTCTTGTTTTAAAATTGGACAGTATAGGAAGTGAATAAAGCAGTTTGACATTACTTGAGATTTAAACAACAAAAATCAACAACAACTCCTACAGAACACCTACTGAATGCTGGTAGAAGACCTCAGACTTCCCGAAAGGCAAGAAACTCCCCACGTACTGGGTAGGGCAAAAGAAAAAAGAAAAAACAGAGACAAAAGAATAGGGACAGGACGTGCACCTCTGGGAGGGAGCTGTGAAGGAGGAAAAGTTTCCACACACTAGGAAGTGCCTTCACTGGCAGAGGTGGGGGGTGGCGGGGGGCAGCAGCTTTGGAGCCATGGAGGACAGAGCAGCAACAGGGGTTCAGAGGGTAAAGCGGAGAGATTCCAGCACAGAAGATCGGTGCCAGCCAGCACTCAGCCTGAGATGCTTGTCTGCTCACCTGCCGGGATGGGTTGGGGCTGGGAGCTGAGGCTCGGGCTTCGGAGATCAGACCCCAGGGAGAGGACTGGGGCTGGCTGCATGAACACAGCCTGAAGGGGGCTAGTGGGCCACAGCTAGCCGGGAGGGAGTCCGGGAAAAAGTCTGGAACTGCCTAAGGGGCAAGAGACCATTGTTTTGGTGTGCACAAGGAAAGGGGATTTGGAGCACCACCTAAATGAGCTCCAGAGATGGGCATGAGCCATAGCTATCAGCACAGACCCAAGAGATGGCATGAGATGCTAAGGCTGCTGCTACAGCCACCAAGAAGCCTGTGTGCAAGCACAGGTCACTATCCACACCTCCCTTCCTGGGAGCCACATGGTGCAGCCCGCCAATGCCAGGGTCCCGTGATCCAGAGACAACTTCCCCAGGAGGACTCACTGCGTACCTCAGGCTGATGCAACGTCCCACCGGCATCTGCCGCCCCAGGCTCACCCCGCATCTGTACCCCTCCCTCCCCCCACCGCCTGAGTGAGCCAGAACCCCCTAATCAGCTGCTCCTTTAACCCCCTCCTGTCTGAGCAAAGAACAGAGGCCCTCAGGGGACCTACACACAAAGGCGGGGCCAAATCCAAAGCTGAACCCCAGGAGCTGTGCGAACAAAGAAGAGAAAGGGAAATCTCTCCCAGCAGCCTCAGAAGCAGCAGATTAAATCTCCACAATCTACTTGATGTACCCTGCATCTGTGGAATACCTGAATAGACAACAAATCATCCCAAAATGGAGGTGGTGGACTTTGGGAGCAACTGTAGTCTTGGGCTTTGCTTTCTGGATCTAATTTGTTTCTGGTTTTATGTTTATCTTAGTTTAGTATTTAGAGTTTATTATAATTGGTAGATTTGTTTATTGATTTGGTTTCTCTCTTCCTTTTTTTATATATGCAGATATATATATATATATATATGTTCCTTTTTCTCTTTTTGTGTGTATGTGTATGCTTCTTTGTGTGATTTTGTCTGTATAGCTTCTCTTTTACCATTTGTCCTAGGGTTTGGTCTGTCCATTTTTTGTTTTATTTTTTGTATAGTTTTTAGCACTTGTTACCATTGGTAGAATTGTTTTTTGATTTGGTTGCTCTCTTCTTTCTTTCTTCTTTTAAAAATTACTTTCTAAATTTTTTATTTTAATGACTTTTTTATTTTATTTTTCTTTCTTTCTTTTTTTTCTCCCTTTTCTTCTGAGCCATGTGGCTGACAGGGTCTTTGTGCTCTGGCTGGTTGTCAGGCCAGTGCCTCTGAGGTGGGAGAGCCGAGTTCAGGACATTGGTCCACCAGAGACCTCATGGCTCCACGTAACATCAAATGGTGAAAGCTCTCCTGGAGATCTGCATCTCAACGTTAAGACCCAGCTCCACTCAACGACCAGCAAGCAGCAGTGCTGGACACCCTACACCAAACAGCTAGGAAGACAGGAACATAACCCCACCCATTAGCAGAGAGGCTGCCTAAAATCATAATAAGGTCACAGACACCTCAAAACACACCACAGAGGCAGTCCTGCACACCAGAAAGACAAGATCCAGCCTCAACCACAAGAACACAGGCACCAGTCCACTCCAACAGGAGGCTACACAATGCACTGAACCAACTTTCACCACTGGGGACAGACACCAAAAACAACGGGAACTACGAACCTGCAGTCTGCTAAAAGAAGACCCCAAACACAGTGAGTTAAGCAAAATGAGAAAACAGAGAGATAACCAGCAGATGAAGGAGCAAGGTAAAAACCCACCAGACCCAACAAATGAAGAGGAAATAGGCAGTCTACCTGAAAAAGAATTTAGAGTAATGATAGTAAAGATGATCCAAAATCCTAGAAATAGAATGGAGAACATATAAGAAATGTTTAACAAGGACCTATAAGAACTAAAGAGCAGGGCTTCCCTGGTGGCGCAGTGGTTGAGAATCCGCCTGCCAATGCAGGGGATACGGGTTCGTGCCCCAGTCCGGGAAGATCCCACATGCCGCAGAGCGGCTGGGCCCGTGAGCCATGGCCGCTGGGCCTGCGCATCCGGAGCCTGTGCCCCGCAACGGGAGAGGCCACAACAGTGAGAGGCCCGCATACCACAAAAAAAAAAAAAAAAAAAAAAAAGAACTAAAGAGCAAACAAACAATGATGAACAACACAATAAATTAAATTTAAAATTCTCTAGAAGGAATCAATAGCAGAATAACGGAGGCAGAAGAACAGATAAGTTAAGTAAACTGGAAGATAAAATAGTGGAAATAACTATTGCAGAGCAGAATAAAGAAAAAAGAATGAAAATAATTGAGGAGTCTCAGAGACTTCTGGGACAACATTAAATGTACCAACATTCGAATTATAGGGATCCCAGAAGAAGAGAAAAAGAAAGGAACTTAGAAAATATTTGAAGAGATTATAGTTGAAAACTTCCCTAATATGGGAAAGGAAATAGTCAATGAACTCCAGGAAGTGCAGAGAGTCCTGAACAGGATAAATCTAAGGAGAAACACGTGAACACATATTAATCAAACTGTCAAAAATTAAATACAAAGACAAAATATTAAAAGCAGCAAAGGAAAAAAAAACGAATAACATACAAGGGAATTCCCATAAGGTTAACAGCTGATCTTTCAGCAGAAACAATGTAAGCCAGAAGGGAGTGGCAGGACGTAACTAAAGTGATGAAAGGGAAAAACCTACAACCAAGACTACTCTACACAGCAAGGATTTCATTCAGATTTGATGGAGAATTTAAAATCTTTACAGACAAGCAAAAGCTAAGAGAATTCAGAACCACAAAACTAGCTTTACAACAAATGCTAACATAACTTCTCTAGGGCAGAAACACAAGAGAAGGAGAAGACCTGCAATAAAAAACCCAAAACAATTAAGAAAATGGTAATAGGAACATACATATCGATAACTCCCTTAAATGTAAATGGATTAAATGCTCCAACCAAAAGACACAGACTGGCTGAATGGAAACAAAAACAATACCCGTATATATGCTGTCAACAGGAGATCCACTTCAGACCAAGGGACACATACAGACTGAAAGTGAGGGGATGGAAAAAGATATTGCATGCAAATGGAAATCAAAAGAAAGCTGGAGTAGCAATTCTCATATCAGACAAAATAGACTTTAAAATTAAGACTATTTCAAGAGACAAAGAAGGACACTACATAATGATCAAGAAATCAATCCAAGAAGAAGATACAACAATTGTAAATATTTATGCACCCAACATAGGAGCACCTCAATACATAAGGCAAGAGTTAACAGCCATAAAAGAGGAAATCAACAGTAACACAATCATAGTAGGGGACTTTAACACCCCACTTTCACCAATGGACAGATCATCCAAAATGAAAATAAATAAGGAAACACAAGTTTAAAAGATGCATTAAACAAAATGGACTTAATTGATGTTTACAAGACATTCCATCCCAAAACAACAGAATACACTTTCTTCTCAAGTGCTCATGGAACATTACCCAGTATAGATCATATCTTGGGTCACAAATCAAGTCTTGGTAAATTTAAGAAAATTGAAATTGTATCAAGTATCTTTTCTGACCACAATGCTATGAGACTAGATATCAATTACAGGAAAAAAATCTGCAAAAATTACAAACACATGGAAGCTAAATAATACACTACTAAATAACCAAGAAATCACTGAAGAAATCAAAGAGGAAACAAAAAAATACCTAGAAACAAATGATAATGAAAACATGACAACCCAAAACCTACGAGATGCAGCAAAAAGCAGTTCTAAAAAGGAAGTTTATAGCAATACAATCCTACCTCAGGAAACAAGAAACACCTCAAAGAAACAATCTAACCTTACACCTAAAGCAATTAGAGAAAGAAGAACCAAAAAAACCCAAAGTTAGCAGAAGGAGAGAAATATAAAGATCAGATCAGAAATAAATGAAAAAGAAATGAAGGAAACAATAGCAAAGATCAATAAACTAAAAGCTGATTCTTTGAGAAGATGAAAAAATTGATAAACCATTATTAGCCAGACTTATCAAGAGAAAAAGGGAGAAGACTCAAATCAATAGAATTAGAAATGAAAAAGAAGTAACAACTGCCACTGCAGAAATACAAAGGATCATGAAAGATTACTACAAGCAACTATAGGCCAATAAAATGGACAACCTGGAAGAAATGGACAAATTCTTAGAAAAGCACAACCTTCCGAGACTGAACCAGGAAGAAATAGAAAATATAAACAGACCAATCACAAGCACTGAAATTGAGACTGTGATTAAAAATCTTCCAACAAACAAAAGCCCAAGACCAGATGGCTTCACAGGTGAATTCTATCAAACATTTAGAGAAGAGCTAACACCAATCCTTCTCAAAGTCTTCCAACATATAGCAGAGGGAGGAACACTCCCCAACTCATTCTATGAGGACTCCATCATCCTGATACCAAAACAGATAAAGATGTCACAAGGAAAGAAAACTACAGGCCAATATCACTGGTGAACACAGATGCAAAAAGTCTCAAAAAATACTAGCAAACAGAATCCAACAGCATATTAAAAGGCTCATACAACATGATCAACTGGGGTTTATCCCAGGAATGCAAAGATTCCTCAAAACACACAAATCAATCAATGTGATACACCATATTAACAAATTGAAAGAGAAAAACCATATGATCTCAATAGATGCAGAAAAAGCTTTTGACAAAATTCAACACACATTTATGAAAAAGCCCTCCAGAAAGTGGGCATAGAGGGAACTTACTTCAACATAATAAAGGCCATATATGACAAAACCAAAGCCAACATCATTCTCAGTGGTGAAAAACTGAAGCCATTTCCTCTAAAATCAGGAAGAAGACAAGGTTGCCCACTCTTATCACTATTATTCACCACAGTTTTGGAAGATTTAGCCACAGCAATCAGAGAAAAAAAAAGAAATAAAAGGAATCCAAATCAGAAAATAAGAAGTAAAACTGTCACTGTTTGCAGATGATCTATACTATACATAGAGAATCCTAAAGATGCTACCAGAAAACTACTAGAGCTCATCAATGAATTCAATAAAGTAGCAGGATACAAAATTAATGCACAGAAATCTCGTGCAATCCAATACACTAACGATGAAAAATCTGAAAGAGAAATTAAGGAAACACTCCCACTCACCATTGTAACAAAAAGAATAAAATACCTAGGAATAAACCTACCTAAGGAGACAAAAGACCTGTATGCAGAAAACTATAAGACACTGATGAAAGAAATTAAAGATGATACAAACAGATGGAGAGATATACCACGTTCTTGGATTGGAAGAATCAACATTGTGAAAATGACTATACTACTCAAAGAAATCTACACATTCAGTGCAATCCCTATCAAACTACCAAGGGCATTTTCCACAGAACTAGAACAGAAAATTTCACAATTTGTATGGAAACACAAAAGACCCCGAATAGTCAAAGCAATCTTGAGAAAGAAAACAGACCTGGGGGAATCAGGCTCCCTGACTTCAGACTATACTACAAAGCTACAGTAATTAAGACAGTATGGTACTGGCACTAAAACAGAAATATAGACCAATGGAACAGGATAGAAAGTCCAGAGATAAACCCACACACATATGGTCACCTTATCTTTGATAAAGGAGGCAAGAATATACAATGGAGAAAAGACAGCCTCTTCAACAAGTGTTGCTGGAAAAACTGGACACGTAAAAGAATGAACTTAGAGCACTCCCTAACACCATACACAAAAAGAAACTCAAAATGGATTAAAAACCTAAATATAAGGCCAGACACTATAAAACTCTTAGAGGAAAACATAGGCAGAACACTCCATGACATAAATCACAGCAAGATCCTTTTTGACCCACTTCCTAGAGAAATGGAAATTAAAACAAAAATAAACAAATGGGACCTAATGAAACTTAAAAGCTTTTGCACAGCAAAGGAAACCATAAACAAGATTAAAAGACAACTCTCAGAATGGGAGAAAATATTTGCAAATGAAGCAACTGACAAGGGATTAATCTCTGAAATATACAAGCAGCTCATGCAGCTCAATATCAAAGAAACCCAATCCAAAAATGGACAGAGGACCTAAATAGACATTTCTCCAAAGAAGATATACAGATTGTCAACAAACACATGAAAGCATGCTCAACATCACTAATCATTAGAGAAATGCAAATCAAAACTACTATGAGGTATCACCTCACACTGGTCAGAATGGCCATCATCAAAAAATCTATAAATAATAAATTCTGGAGAGGGTGTGAAGAAAAGGGAAGCCTCTTGCACTGTTGGTGGGAAATGTAAATTGATACAGCCACTATGGAGAAAAGTATGGAGGTTCCACAAAAAACTAAAAATAGAACTATTATATGACCCAGCAATCCTACTAGTGGGCATATACCCTGAGAAAACCATAATTCAAAAAGAGTCATGTACCAAAATGTTCATTGCAGCTCTATTTACGATAGCCAGGACATGGAAGCAACCTAAGTGTCCATCGACAGATGAATGGATAAAGATGTGGCACATATATACAATGGAATATTACGCAGCCATAAAACAGAACGAAATTTGTGGCGAGCATTGCCCTCTGAGGAAGGCGCCATTAAGACCCTCATAAGCCTCAGGGCCCGATTGTACTCTCCTTGGTATGCATCCTGGACTTTATGGTATGAACGTAAAAAAGGAGATGGCCTTTGGCCAGATCGCTCCAGGGACCTGCTCAGTTACTGGGAGTCCCTGGTTGTTCCCTAAAGCTAGGAAAAGCAACCCGGGAGGGGAAATTGGTGCCTTTGTGGGAGAAGCCGAGAAGCCAATCAACCAGCTGATGCCAATAAGGCGTGACTAAGCAAATTCCCTGCTTTAGGGGTATATATATGGCTATGCTTTGTTATTAAACTTGCCTTGCAACCATCAGTTGCTTGTGCCCTTCTGATCCCATACCTTGGTGCGTTCAGTTCCCTACCCCCTCTTGTCGATTGTTGCTACACTTTGAGGACCCGCCGCGGCTGGCAGCAGAAATTGAGTTATTTGTAGTGAGGTGGATGGACCTAGAGTCTGTCTGTCATACAGAGTGAAGTAAGTCAGAAAGAGAAAAACAAATACCACATGCTAACACATGTATATGGAATCTAAAGAAATAAAAATGGTTCTGAAGAACGTAGGGGCAGGACAGGAATAAAGATGCAGACATAGAGAATGGACTTGAGGACATGGGGAGGGGCAAGGGTAAACTAGGACAAAGTGAGAGATGGCATGGACATATATACACTACCAAATATAAAATAGATAGCTAGTGGGAAGCAGCCTCATAGAACAGGGAGATCAGCTCGGTGCTTTGTGACCACCTAGGGGATGGGATAGCGAGGGTAGGAGGGAGATGCAAGAGGGAGGGGATATGAAGATGTATGTATATGTATAGCTGATTCACTTTATTATACAGCAGAAACTAACACACCATTGTAAATAAATTATACTCCAATAAAGATCTTAAAAAAAAAAATCTTTAAACTGGAAGAAAATACTGAGGCCTGGGACTTCCCTGGTGGCGCAGTGGTTGGGAATCTGCCTGCCAGTGCAGGGGACACGGGTTAAAGCCCTGGTCCGGGAAGATCCCACATGCTGCGGAGCAACTAAGCCTGTGTGCCTCAACTACTGAGCCTGCACTCTAGAGCCCGGGAGCCACAGCTACTGAGTCCACATGCCAGAAATACTGAAGCCCACATGTCTAGAGCCTGTGCTCCACAACAAGAGATGCCACCGCAATAAGAAGCCCACGCACCACTATGAAGAGTAGCCCCTGCTCGCCTCAACTAGCGAAAGCCCTCGTGTAGCAACAAAGACCCAAGGCAACCAAAAAAGAAAAAAAATTTTTAATTAAAAAAAAAAAATTAAAGAAAATACTGAGGCCTTCAACAATTGTACTAAACTTGAGTATACCTTACATAGTCCATAGAGCAGGCTGATCAAATCCTATTTGAGTGGTAAGTCTGAGTCATCGTATATACTTTGAACACTACACAGTGTCTATTGAAATGTCTATTTCATACAAGTAAAGTTTTTTGAATGTCTATTGTAAAAGGAAAAAAACAATAAGAGGCAAAGACATTACAAGAAAAGAAAATTTAAGACTAATATGTCTCATATACACAGAAGCAAAAATCTTAACAAAATATAAACAAATTAAATCCAGTAATACATAAAAAGTCTAATACATTATGACCAAGTGGGTTTATCCCAAGAATACAAGATTGGTATAACATTTGAAAATAAATCAATGTAATTCACCATATTAGCAGAATGAAGGAGAAAAGACATCTGAGCAGCTCAATAAATGCATTAAAATATTTGACAAACTTCAATACCCATCCTTAACTTTTAAATCTCAGAAAGCTGGGACTAGAAAACTTCCTCAACTTGATAAAAAGCATCTACTAAAAACCTACAGCTACTAAAAACCTACAGCTAACATCACGCTTAATAGTGAAGACAATATCTTTCCCTCAAAGATCAGAAACAAAGCAAAGATATCTGCTCTAACAACTTCTGTTCAACATTGTGCTTGAGGTCCTACTAGTGAAATAATGCAAGAAAAGAAATAAAAGACATACTATTTGAAAAAGAAGAGGTAAATTATCTTACCATGCAAAAGAAATTATTATATACATAGAAGATACTGAGAAATCTGCCCCAAAAAGCTACTAGAATTTAATAAGTGAATTTAGCAAGTTTATGGGATGCAAGGCCAATATACACAAATCAGTTATATTTATATATCTTAGCATGAAAATTAGAAGGTGAAATTTAGAAAATAATTCCATTTGCATTAGTATGAAAAAATGAAATACTTAGGGATAAATTTAATAGTATACACTGAAAACTATAAAATATTTTTGAGAAAAAAATTAAAGACCTAGATAGATAAGGACATATTGGAAAACTCAACTGGGTTAAGATATAAATTCTCCCTCCCTAAATTGGCCCAAAGATTCAAAGCAATCCTAATCAAAATCTCAGGAGGCTTCTTTGCAAAGGCTGACAAGTTAATTACAGTATTTATATGGAACTATAAAAGACCTAGAACAGTGAAAAC
Source organism: Kogia breviceps (assembly GCF_026419965.1). NCBI lineage: Eukaryota > Metazoa > Chordata > Mammalia > Artiodactyla > Physeteridae > Kogia > Kogia breviceps. Next base: position 14,784,629 of record NC_081326.1, on the reverse strand, counting down.
AATTTTGAAAAAGAACAAAGTTATAGGAATTACACTACTTATTTCAAACTTAGAGCTACAGTAATCAGAACAGTATACACTGGCCTAAGGATAAACATATACAGCAATGGACCAGGACAGACAGCCCAGTAATGTATATATAAAGATGATAGATAGATAGATAGATAGATAGATAGATAGGTAGATAGATAGATAGATAGATAGATTGATGATAGATAGGCACACAGATAAATAGATAGTTAATTTGCTATTTACAAATGTGCTAAGATAATTATATGGGGAAAGGACAATCTTTTCAACAAATTATTCTGGAACAACTGGAAATCCATATGGGAAGAAATGAAATTCAATCCTTACCTCATATCACACACAAAAATAACCCAAAATGGCTCACACAACTAAATGTAAAAATTACAGAGCTTCTAGAAGAAAACAGGAGAAAAATCTTTGAGACTTTGGGGTAGGCAAATACTGATTTTCTTTGACCAATAAAACGTGAATGGATATGAGGAGGAAGCTTTAAGAGCCAGGATATGATTTAACATGATCCCTTTTCCATGTAATCATGAAAGCATCTGTCCAAATGGAACCTCTGTCAGAGATCCTGCCACTCATTTGTGGACATGTAGCATGAGTGAGGGTTAAACCTTTGTTTTGTTAAGCCACTGAGATTTGAGCATTCTTTGTTACTAAAGCGTATTCTAGCCTGATCAGTAATAAATGGATTGGTTACACAATTCAAATGCTATTTTTCTTAGAAATGTAAAGACTTACTGACACTTCTCATATAGAAAGCTGGAATATCATCAGTTGAGAACTTCCATCAAGCATGAAATTAGAAGTATAACCTCAATGAAGAAATGTGCTATTAAAGGTGACATGTGTTCATCTTCTGGGCAGTGCAAAGAAAAATTGAAGAGTGCTATTAAAGAGTCCAAAAGAATGGCATGGAGTTATATCTAATGAACCACTGCTCTAAATTTTAAAGCTCCATATTTTTATTCTGCATAAAGGCAACCCTATACTAACAGCCATGCTCTGCCTTCTTACTAAATCTAACAAAAACTACAAAGAAATGAAGAGTCCATTGCAACCAGCTGGCTTAAGGACTAATTAAATGGCTTGACTTTATGCTGGACTTTAATTCCAAATATTACAATAACACACTCATTTTTGTCCATTCATTATCTTTGTAGGTAGCAAATAAATCACTGTTTTTGACCCTGAACACTTCCCGTTTTAGCTGACAAATGGAAGTTAGAAATTGTATGCCAACATTTCACCATGAAGCTATCAATTTCCTTCCCAGAGTCTGATCCACACACATTCCAAAAGATTAACACACAAAATTTAATCCAAGTATTTCTTCACTTTCCCTAAACGCACACATTGAGGGCACTTTACGACAACCAGGATCATCCAGTTTTGCATGTGGAGCTTGTTAAGTGCTGAGCCAAAAGTCAGCCTGATGAGAAGAAGAAAAAAAGCTGAGCTGCTCTATGACCACACCAGTAGACTGCATTCAGTTAACTTCTTTCAGGCATAATCCATCATTGACAGAGCCAATTTGTTAATGCACGTTCTCTGGCTGAATTAGGCCACAGACCTGCTGCCCAGCATACCATTATATCCATAGACATGTCAAATAATACTCCTTTTTCAGTTGGGCAACCCAAACTAAGAATCCCTCAAAGACAGTTATGAACTGCTTACCTCACCATATCTATTGGTCAGATCTGTTTATAACCACTCAAGGAACATTTCTGAGCACTCAGTAATCATAATATTCGGGCTTTTTACAAAGTAATAAGACTTCTGTTATAGCACAATGACTATGTGACAGGTTTATCACAAAAATATGTTCCCCTTACATGCATAAATAACCTTTTTATATAAAACAATAATAATAACAATTCTCAAAACACTTATTCAGTTGGAACTAACAATGCTATATTCTTGCCATTAAAATTCTTTAAACTTTCAATATGAAAATATTCCCCTTAGAAATGGGGAAATTTGAAACATTTTCAAGTCCTAAAAAGCAAAGACTTGCAACTCATAAATTAAAAATCAAAGGACTGATTTTGCTGTTCATCTCACAAGGTTTTTTAATTTATTTTTTAAATTTGTATAAATTTTTTTTAAGTTGCCATGGTATTTCAGTATGATGTTATGACCAGGAGATATCACAATCCAGAGTACTTGTAGTACATCAAATGAAACCTTGTACATTTTTACACTCCTATCAGTATCATAAATGTTACAGAACTCCTGGCTTTGTTAGCTTGTGAAGACTGTGCTAACCAAGGCATTTCATGCTATTATAAACTAGATTAGATTGCCAAGAAATCTGTTTTTCACCAAATCCCTGCCTATTATTAACTTGGGCCATTCAAATTCATTTTGGGGTCAACACAAGTTAAAACTCAAATTATTAGTTTTCTTTATCATGGACTATTGTCCCAAGCATACAACATTAAAAAGAGATATACATCATTTCCTTTCAGTTCTCTTTCACAAGCCTTTTGTTCAGAGATCAGCAAAGATCTAAACAGACAGCAAATACGTGTTAATATTTACATTGTTCCAGTTATCACCTTAGAGTCTGGGATTACAAAAGTGAATAAGACACAGTCTTGGTCTCAAATTGCTTATAGTCTGGTAGAGAAAACATACTGTAACGATGCAAAGGAAGAGGTATTCTCATGGTGTTATGGCATTAACTTGCCATGTATAATATAAGTTTGGTGCTTGGCTGGACCATCTTAAATAAAGTCTAGCTATAAAAGTGTTCAACACTGGTGTCCGTACGTTTGTTCTCTACATCTGTGTCTCTATTTCTGCCCTGCAAAGCCGTTCATCTGTACCATTTTTCTAGGTTCCACATACATGCGTTAATATACGATATTTGTTTTTCTCTTTCTGACTCACTTCACTCTGTATGACAGTCTCTAGATCCAAGGGGGAAAAGTGGCGGGGGAGGAGGTGGTGGTGGGATGAATTGGGAGATTGGGATTGACATATATACACTAATATGTATAAAATGGATAACTAATAACCTACTGTATAAAAAAATAAATAAAATTTTAAAAAACATAATTGGATGCGTACTGAAGGTAGTTCTGACAAAATCATCATTATCTTATACAATTTCCATATTCTCATATACATATACATATTTGGAGAACTTGGAATTTCTTTATTCTCCTGTAGGAAGAACCTTATTATCCAAGAGATATACAAAAGAAATACATGCTATAGGCAAAATGTTCAAATTTTGAGAAGTCATAAGGCCGAAAATAATGGAAGTTCAATCCCAACAAGAATAGACTTTTAAAATGTCATTCTCACCTCTTACACAATATACTAATAACTTCTAAAAAATAAAATTAAAATTCCTTCAAAAAAAAGTGTTCAACATTACACATGGGAAGCAAAACGTGTTTATTTTGTATATTTTATTTTGTTTATTTAAAACCTATTTAGAGTATTTTCTTAGAGTTTTTTTTCATAAGCCAATTTTTATTTATTTTTTAAAAGTTATCTTGCAAAAATTTGTCAATATTCAAAATTCTCTTTTTGCTAGGTCCTAAAAGATTCATGCTACAGCAGGATTGGGCCATTTGCTTTACCCAAATCTTAGGAAACGGGGCTTGACAAGTGAGAATGGATCAGCTGAAGGTCAATGTATAAGCTGTCGTTAGTGGATACAGTCGAGGGACATTTTAGGTACTACCAGCCTACAAATCAATCAGCACAGGCCACATTTTCTTCTGAGCTAGTCTAACCCTATCTTTACTTACAGGCTAATGTCACATGCAAGACAGATGAACTAAAACAGTCACTTGATCCATAGATAGCACACATAATATTTTTTGAAATATATTACCAGGCTTTCTTCTTTTACATACCATTTAGACATCCTAAAGTATCCGTCTTCCTTGAGAAATGAGGTGAGGAGATCAGAATTATTGCAGCATTACTATAAAGAGAAATAAAAGTTTGTAATCACTTGGGCCACCAAATAGAATTTTCAAGTCAATAAAGATAGGAAATAACCTGGCAAGTCAGGCTTTGTATGAGAGAAAAGTATTTTTAAGGTTCTTTTATGGGTGAAGAGGCAGATCTGGCTGACTTGATCAGAGATTTTTACGTAACAGAAGTCCAGATAAGACAGCAAGAAGTGTGAAAGCCTATTCCTTCTTTTGCAAGTGGTTTTTGGGAAGAGGAAGGAAGACAGAGGGAAGGGAAGCAGCAAAAGAACCAAGCTGAAGTCTCAGAGGGGGGAAAAGAACCTTTAGGTGAGATAAAGGGAAAGTTGAAGGCAAAGGGGTTCTTTGCCCTTTGGGTCTCAGGAACAAAACCACTGCGCAAAAGGCAACACCACGCTAACACGGCACAGCCCCAGCAGAGTAACGAAGGCAGAAAAGGATAGTCAGGCAGAAAGAAGCCTAATTATCATTCCTAATCTCTCATTTAGCAGAGTAAACCCAAAGATTTCCACATGCGCCTGAGGAAAGAAGGAGAAGTTAACAGGATAGCAGTTATCATGGGGCTTTCTATGCTGTGGAGCCAAGAGACCCACAGAAGCACCTCAAGGAGGCAGTCAGTGTTCTCTGCAGTTCATGGCAAGAGACTTGAGACAAAGGGCAGCATCAGTGAGAGCTGAGGTAAAGCCATGACCGATAGGATGAACCAACAGGTCCTGACAAAGCTGAGCCTAAATTTATAGGAGTTGTATCCACTGCAGACTTCGGAAGCAAATGCCAATATATTACCCAGAAATGGAGTCCACTAAATCCAGCTCACCAGTTATCAGCCAGTGTATACTCAAGATCAACACAAGACTAGGGCATAAGTTCCCCTCCCCCAACACACTTGAAGACTAATTTGAACCGAAGCAACACCACTGTTTGCATTTGTGCTTCAAATAGGAGACGGAGACAGCTCACTGGCCGTATACCCTGTTGATACTATAAGATGGCAGGAGAAAAAGAATTTCTTTTTTTTTTTTTTCAATAGGTTCTAGATCTGCTTTTTCCTAATTTCTAATCTGAAATTTCCATGTAGGCTAAAAAGTTCAAACGCCTATAAATTGAATGCATGCATTGTTTATGAAAATTATTTATTATAAATAGAAGGAAAACATTACTGGGACTTCCCAATGGCCAGAGCAGCCAACCATGAATTCTCAAATTCTATTTCAGGTGAAGCCTACAGGGGGATTCTGACCTCAAACCCGAATCTCTAGAAATGCTGAAAAGTAGCAGAGCACAAACTGACAGGATACCCATAGGTTCTTAAAGAACTTCAGCCGAGTGATCCCTGCTCTATCCTACAAAGGCCCAGAAGGTCCCATGACCAAGTATAAGTAAGCAAGACCACAGTCTCAGGACATTTTTCAAAATTAATCACCATTCTTCAGAAGCAGTGGTGAACCATGTTCCACCCCTACATGTATTAAGCTTTCCCCCAAATTATAGGTAGAGAATATACCAGTGGGAATCCCTTAATTTACCTTACATCCCACAATTTTCCCTCTCTAATCTTTTTCTCACAGACCCCAAGCTGAGATTCCTTCATGTAAATCCCTTTTTACATCCTCCAATCACAAAATTATTCTGGATCTGATCACAAGATTATTCAGGATCAACCTTTCTTTACCCAAAATCCACCACATATGGTTCATAATTTCAGTAGTGCCTGTATATAAATATACATATATATATATTTTTTTTAATTATTTTTATTTTTACTTTATTTTTTTGCATTACGCTGGCCTCTCACTGCTGTGGCCTCTCCCGTTGCGGAGCACAGGCTCCGGACGCACAGGCTCAGAGGCCATGGTTCACCCGCCCAGCCGCTCCGCGGCATGTGGGATCTTCCCGGACCGGGGTACGAACCTGTGTCCCCTGCACCAGCAGGTGGACTCTCAACCACTGACCACCAGGGAAGCCCATGTGCCTCTATATTTTTTCTTAAAAGGATAACAAGAGCATGAAAAACTTATTTCTGGTTCGTAACTCAAATAAAGTACGGCAGACTTGAGAATATTACTAGTGACTGAATTTCCTAGGACTCGGGGACTATAAGGATCCCTTAAGATCAGGGACCTTATCTTATATATTTTTGTGATCTCAATAGCTAGAACTCTACTTGGAACATGATCAATGTTCTTTAAATACTTATTGATGTGAACAGCTGAACTTAACCTGTTTATAAATTAACTTTTTCAAATAATATCATGACTTAGGATGACTCCAATACTTAGCATAAGGAATGACACTTTTAATAAATTTTTAAAGGGGATAGTGAGGTTCCTTAAAAAGTTAAATACAGAATTATCATATGATCCAGGAATTCCACTCCAAAAAAGTTGAAGGCAGGGACTCGAACAGATATTTGTACATGAATGTTCATAGTAGCATTATTCACAATAGTCAAAAGGTGGAAACAACCCAAGTGTCCATTGACAGATGAATGGATAAACAAAATGTGGTACATACATATGATGGGATATTATTCAGCCATAAAAAGAAATAAAATTCTGATGTATGCTACAATATGGATGAACCTTGAAAACATTACAAGTGAAGCCAGATACAAGAGAACAAATATTGTATGATTCAACTACATGAGATACCTAGAATGGTCAAATTCATAAAGAAAATAGAATAGAGGTTACCAGGGCAGGGTGAGGGAGGAATGAAGAATTACTGTTTAATGGATACAGAGTTTCTATTTGAGATGATGAGAAAGTTCTGGAAATAGATAGTGATGATGATTGCACAACATTGTGAAGTATTTAATGCCACCGAATTGTATACTCAATACTGGTTACAATGGTAAATTTTATGTTATGTATACCATAACAAAAAAGAGGATAATGACTTTTAAATACTAGAATAATGCTTCCTAAGGTGCTTTATAATAATGTACAAAGTGAAGGCTCCAAGGCATACATGCTGTTTAAATAACATATCTTACTTATTGATGTGAAACTCCAACAGGAACAAAGACTAATCTGTTAAAGAGTAAACAAGTAAAATTTAAAATAAAGATCAATGATGATTCCCTTATCAGAAGCCTTAGCAATTTACAAACTAGTATGTGGGCAGTGTATGTTTTGCTCTTACTTAGAAGTAAGTTGAATAAGAATGGATATATGTTATCATAACAGAATTTGAAATAGCTATGGTAACTGCTAAAGATTCATAACTGAATAAGTATTTTTAAGTCACTAGATTCATTTTGTAACAAGTACCTTAACAAGTGAACACTAAAATCTACTTTATTTGAACTTAAAAATATGAAGGAATATGGTGAAAACAAGCAAGTTAGAACACTAAGTCCTCTAAAGAGTTAAAATAAGCTGTATTCTTTGAGCAGTCACCCTCTAGAATCGTGTCTTCATAAATCTGATTCCTTTATAGAGTGTTTTTGATGATAGGCAATTCTTTGTTGAAAGTTAAGTGCTCTTTTATATGAATAAATAAAGAAGGCTTTGGTTTGAACTAATACATTATTTTGACAAATGTTTATTGGAAACCCAATTATGGGTTCATAAATCAGGGTTCTTTGTGGTCCATCAGGTAAGCTCACCAATGCCACCAGATGTCACAGTACATACCAATAGCGTAATTAAAACAACTCCTTGGAATGCTGTCCTGCTCCTACACAATGACAGAAGGAAAAATAGCTTATTATCTTTAATTTAACTTACTAAAAATGTAAGTTGCAAGATGTCATGATCATACCTTCCAGGGGAAAAAAAAACATTTGTTTTCTATTTACTGTTGGATTAAAAGAACAAGGTTAAGAATGATGTACGATCTGTCAGACAGATGATTTTCAAACATTCCTCACAATAAAAAGGGAAAAAAATCTCATCTGCATATATCCCATGACTGAACTATGTCCTTAGAAAAGTGATTCCTTTTTCTTTTTTTCCTTCTTTTCCTTGTCCTCCGCTCCCCTTTTAAAATAGCTGTTATTTCCTGAAGAAGTGAGTCCTGTTAACAACGCTTAGTGTACCTGGGCCAATACACATTCAGCTGTATAATGCATTGACCTGAGCTGGATGAAAAATTCTGTGATAAAAGCTTATATTCTTCATTACCAAAAAGAAAACAGTTAACAAGACAATTCTGGCAGAACAACAAACCCATTTCAACTGAAAACTGGAAAGACTTTAAACTCTAAAGACTTTTGGAAGTCCCTATATAGCCCAAATGTACTAATCATGAAAAGGGAGGGGATGAAGTATTTAATGAAAGCAGGCATTTGCATATTATAACCAAGAGTGGGAAATTTTCTTGACGTTTGATTTTCTAATCCCAGTGAAAGATGTAGAAAAATCAGACCTGAGTGATTAGCATAAACCTAAGAATTCTGTCTCTTACCAATATTGCCAAATTTGTTAAAACTATCTCTATTTTAAATCTTTCCTTGTTATAAAAGTCCTTAACTGACTCAGTTTTGCTTTCTAGGTAGGCAAAGTATCTTTTCCTTTATAGAGAAAATGATACATATGATTTAAGATATTTGAGTATATTCCGTGATGGAAATAGAAATTTTATGTTTCCCTACATAATACAGTTAAAAAGGGCTTCTGCCCTTTTTGTTTACACATCACTATTTAGCAGTGGAAACTCAGAGATCTCTGCCTGTCACAAACTGCTAGACAGACCTCTACATAATTCATCCCTAACAATCACAAGTAACACAGGCCAGAACATCAGGGATTTGCCTCTTGACTAGCCAGGCAGCTCCATGTGAAGTGCCAGTAGGGTAAGGCCACACATGCAGTGCTCTGCTATTACTCTAACTGCACTGCCCAAGCCTGCTGGCTTGGCTATTGCTGATAATATAAACAAGAGGGTGAGCGACAACTTAAAATGCTAACTGCTGAACTACTCTAATCTTAAGCCCAAGAAATTATGTCATCAAGACTGACTGACTTAAAAAGGACACTGTCTAAATACAGCTGTTATTTGTGAAAGACAAAAAATGTTACCATTGTATCGCAGAAAAGTGTTTAGAAAGATAGAAAGAACTGAAGTGGGAGCTGGGTCTCCTAGAGCATCCTGGATTCAAATTATCTGAGCAGCTCCATATGAAGAAGAGTTATGTTTAAATGGGTACCTGAAGGACCCTGAATTCCCACAGTGGATCAAGGGACTCTCTTATTGGCTTGAGTTGTATGAATCTTCATAATGTCAGGCTAGTGGACAGTTGTCAATAACAACACACTGCTATGAATGGTGGCGTGTCAGCATGAAGAGCTCCACCAGATCACTCCCTAGTGACACTGTGAGAATCATTAAAAAGCAAGCAATTAAAGCCTCTGGAAGTGGTTCTAAGTGTAAACAGCAAATGAAGAAACATCTATTCAAGAAAACCTAAGAGAGTTTCTAGAAGAAAGGTGAGAATCTGTGGTATTTGAATCAAGACCACTCTCCCCACTCCACACCTGGCACAATGAAGCAGACACTCCACTCAAGACTCCTGCAGCCAGGAACACAGGGCTCCCTCTTAGCGCTTTCTTCCTGAGAGTTAGCAAGACTTCAGTGTTCCTCATCTTGCTCCCAGCTGCCTGTTGCTGGGGATAAGTCTCAGGCAAGTGCAGTCAAGAGGTGGGGTCTCCCTACTTTCACCCCACTCCCACTTATGGAACTGAGGCAGTCGGGATATCACACAGAGAGAGGCTTGCCATTGTCCCTCCCACCTCAGCTCCAGGGCCCTGGCTCAGAGATTTTACCTGGGGGGAGAAGCTGTCATCAACAGATAGCTCCTGATCTCTTCCCATAGAAACTGACTTCATTTGCAACAGAGCTTGGAGAGATTAACCTAATAGCACTCTCAAGAACAGTGGAGGCTGTGATGAAAGGCGCCTGGGAGGAGATTTCTGTGTGTAATAAAGAAAAAGCTTAGACTGTAGGCTGGCTTTTTTTTTTTTTGCGGTACGCAGGCCTCTCACTGTTGTGGCCTCTCCCGTTGCAGAGCACAGGCTCCGGACACGCAGGCTCAGCGGCCACGGCTCACAGGCCCAGCCGCTCCAACAGCATGTGGGATCTTCCCGGACTCCCGGACCGGGGCACGAACCCGTGTCCTCTGCCTCGGCAGGCGGACTCTCAACCACTGCGCCACCAGGGAAGCCCTAGGCTGGCTAATTTGCAGGAGAGAACTGGGGAATAAAACAGCTAGGAGGAGTCTTTCTGGGGTCAGAACAAATATCAAACACTGATCTCAGAAACTTTTCTGTCCAAAAAGCCATAATTTGATTGTATTCATTTGTAGAGCAATTTATGCTCCAGGGCATTTTTGTAAAAAGTAGAGCAACCAGCCAACACTTAGTAGAGTTTTAACAGCTGAGTGTGGTCAGGGACAGAGTGGAAAAGACCCCTACGAGCGCTGCAGTCATCCCAGGGTGACTGTGGGCAAACCTAAATCTGTGCCTAGCAGCATTAGAAGCTTAATACTGCGGGTGGAGGGTGGGGGAAGGATAGACTTCACTAAAATAATCCAGCCAATCACTAAACAAATAAGCAAGCGAATAACAATAACAAGCCCCAGAATGAAGGGACCAGTGCCCAGAGTTGCTACAACATATTATCTAAAATGTCTAGTTACCAATAAAAATTATAAGGCACGCAAAGAAACAAGAAATTATAACCCCCTACTCCAAAAAAGATAAAAGTAGGCAACAGAACTAAATGTTTTTTAGTTCACAGAACTAAAGGAAACCATATTTAAAGAAATAAAGGAAAGAATGCTGACAGTGCTGTACCAAATGGAGAATACAAATAAAGAGTGAGAATTTTTTTTAAAAAAGAACCAAATGGAATTCTGGAGTTAAAAGTACAATAACTGAAATAAAAAATTTGCTAGAAGGGATCAACAATAGATACGAACTACCAGAAGAAAAAAATGGTAAACTTGAAGACAGATCGATAGAGATTATGTAAACTAAAGAACAGAGAAGAAAAAGAAGGAAGAAAAATAAACAGAGCTTCAGAGAAATGTGAGAAACCACTAAGCACACCAACATACAGATACAGGCAGTACCAGAAGGAGAGGAGAAAGAAGATCCATGACCAAGTAGGATTTATTCCAAGGATTCAAGGTTGGTTTAGCATTTGAAATCAATTAAGGTAGTATATCATATCAATAGAACAAAAAACAAAAATCACATAATCATCTCAACCACATAATCATCTCAAAAGAATCTGAAAAAAATATGTCACCCCTTCATGATAAAAACATTAAACAAACCAGGCATAGAAGGGAACTTCTTCAACGTGATAAAGAACATCTATGAAAAACCCACAGCTAATATCATAATTAATGGTGAAAGACTGAACTCTTTCCCCCTAAAATGAGGAGCAAGACAAGGATGTCTGCTCTTACCACTTCTAACACTGTACTGGAAGTTCTAGCCAAGGAATTAAGCATGAAAAAGAAAAGGCATCCAAACTTGAAGGGAAGGAGTAAAACTATCTCTATTTGTAGCTGACATGCTCTGGTAAATAGAAAATCCTAAAAAATCCTACCACTAAAAAGCTATTAGAACTAATAAATGAGTTTAAAAAGGTTTCAGGATTCCAGATCAATACACAAAAATCAGTTGTATTTCCATACATTGACAATGAACAATCTGAAAATGAAATCAAGAAAACAATTCCATTCACAATAGCATCAAAAAGAATAAAATACTTAGGAGTAAATTTAACAAACATGTAAAATTTACACTCTTAAAACTATAAAAAAAATTGTTCAAAGAAATTAAAGATCTAAATAAGTGGAAAAACATCCTACATTCAAGGACTGGAAGATTTAACATTGTTAAGATGGCAATACTTCCCAAACTAATCTACAGATTCAACACAATCCCTATCAGAATCCCAGCTGACTTCTTTGACAAGCTGATTCTAAAATTCATATGGAATTGCAAAGGACCCAGAATAGCCAAAACAACACTGAAAAAGAAGAAATAACTAGAAAGACTCACACTTCCCAATTTTAAAACTTACTGCAAAGCAACAGTAATCACAACAGTGTGGTACTAGCCCAAGGACAGACATACAGACCAATAGAATAGGATCAAAAGTCCAGAAATAATCTGATACCTCTTTGGCCAACTGATTTTCAACAAGGGTGCCAAGACCAATCAATGCGGAAAGACTAGTCTTCTCAATAAATGGTGCTGAGACAAGTGGATAGCCACATGCAAAAGAATGGCATTGGATTTTTACTTCACACCATATACAAAAAATAACTCAAATAGATTGAAGACATAAAGGTAAGAACAAAAACTATAAAACTCTTAGGAGAAAACAAAATGGCAAATAGTCACGACCTTGTATTTGGCAAAGGATTCTTAGGTATGACACCAAAAATATGAGTAGCAAAAGGAAACATTGATGAATTGCACATTATCAAAATTCAAAACTTTTGTGCTTCAAAAGACACCATCAAGGAATGGGAGCAAATATTTTCAAATCATATATTTGATAAGAGACTTGAATCTAGAATATATAAAGAAACCTCACACGTCAATAATAAAAGGACAAATAACCCAGTTAAAGATTGAGCAAAGATCTGAATAGACATTTCCCCAAAGAAGATATACAAATGGTCAATAATACCTGTATGAAAAGATGCCTGACATTATTCACCATCAGGGAAATACAAATCAAACCCTCAATGAGATACCATTTCTACCCACTAGGATAGCTAAAATCAAAAAGTCAGATAACAATTGTTGGCAAAGACCTGGAGGGACTGGAACCCTCATACACTACTGACAGGAATGTAAAATGGTACAGCTGCTTTGAAAAACAGTCTGGCAGTTCTTCAAAGAATTAAACATATGACCCAGCAATTCCACTCCTAGGTATATACCCAAGAGAAATAAAAACATGTATCTACACAGAAACTTGTACCAAATGTTTATAGAAGCATTACTCATAATAGCCAAACAGTGGAAACAATCTAAACATCTATTAACGGACAACCAGGTAAACAAAATGTGGTATATTCATACAATGGAATATTATTATACATAGAGAGGAATGAAGCACTGATACATGCTATAACATAAATGACCCTGGAAAATGTTATGTTAAATGAAAGAAGCCAATCACAAAAGACCATATATGATTCCATTCACATGGAATTCCAGAATAGGAAAATCTATAGAAAGTAGATTAGTGGTTGCCTAGGACTGGGAGCAGTGGAAGGGAAGATAGGGAGGCCGGGATTGGGGAGGGTGGGTTATTAGTTAGTGTTCTCCAGAGAAATGAAACCAATAGGATGTGTATATATAGAAAAAGATTTAAGGGATTTACTCATGCAATTATAGAAGCTGATAAGTCCAAAATCTGAAGGGTAGCCAACAGGCTGGAGAAGCAAGATGAGCTCATGTAGGACAGAATTCCCTTTTGCTCTGGAAGAGTTCAGTCCTTTGCTCTATTCGGGCCTTCAACTGGTTGGATGAGGCCCACCCATGTTATGGAGAACAATCTGCTTTACTCAAAGTCTACCTATTTAAATGTTAATCTTATCTAAAAACATCTTCATAGAAAACCCAAAATAATGTTTGACCACATATCAGGGTACTCTGGCCCAGCCAAATCTGTACACCAATTAACCATCACAGGTGTGATAAAGGTAACTGAAGTTCTTTTTGAGGTGATGAAAATGTTCTAAAATTGAAGGTGGTAATGGTTGAACATGTCTGTAAATATACTAAAAAACACTGAATTGTACACTTTAAGTAGGTGAGTTGTATGTGACATATCTCAATAAAGCTGTTTTTTTTAAAAAAAGAGCAGACTACCACAGTAATTTTCCCACAATTTTTTAAAAAGTGCTTTTTGGTCTTCCCTGGTGGCGCAGTGGTGGAGAGTCCACCTGCTTATGCAGGGGACGCGGGTTCGCGCCCTGGTCCGGGAAGATCCCACGTGCCGCGGAGCGGCTGGGCCCGTGAGCCATGGCCGCTGAGCCTGTGCGTCCGGAGCCTGGGCTCCGCAACGGGAGAGGCCACAACAGTGAGAGGCCCGCGTACCGCAAAAAAAAAAAAAAAAAAAAAAAAAAAAAAAGTGCTTTTTATCCATAGACCACCAAAACATACAAATTACTGTCTGGAGTGGTGATCAATCAATTAAGAAACAGTTATTTACTAAGCCTTATCCTACCACCATGCTGAATACATAGACAGCGCTCAGAAGTACAAACTGCTGAATTGATTAATTGCTCCAAAGAGGAATCAGATGACTTTCCTAGTAGTCTATGGAATGAGATATATTCACTTTTCCAGGGGTTCACAAAAAGTAACAGTACTTTGTTGCTATTGGAAACTCCTGTAAACTCTATGCAAAGACCTCCAAGGGGGCACAGAAATATAATCCCCGATCTATACAAGCTTATAGTCTAGTTAGCAAGCATACTGTTAGACACATAACAAAAACTATAAGTAAAACTAATGTTTAAACTTAAAGCAACCATAACTAAGGGGTTCTGTGGTCCAGAAAAATAAGAGAAATAATACTTACCAACAAATATGTAATGAAATCCTACCATTCATTAAGTGCATGCACACATCTACACCCCACACACATATATTCATGCATACTTCCAAAGGCCAGAAAATGATTTGCAATTTAAGCTTCATCCTGATTTCAGTACTAACTAGTTGTATTTATCAGTCCCTATAGATTATATTTTCTACATATCAGGAAAAATACTTACCACCCAAGAAAAAACTAATGAAAAACTAAGATGTTACATGCAAAAAAATTAAACTTCTTTGCCATATAATTCCAAACTTTTTATATGAGTATTGCTATTTTATACGTGTGGAAGCAATTTTACAAAGGTATAATAATGGCATCAAAACCAAGTTCAAAATATACTGCATGCTGGTGGAAGTATGTCAAAAATAGAAAATTTCAGAGATAGTTACAATCTATAAAATACTATCATATATAGTATCTCACTGATTTTTCACAGCAGCCCAGAGAGATAGTTGTATTATATAATTCTCGCTCCACATATACAAAGACTGAGACTTAGAGAGATTAAATCATCAAGGTCATCCAGGTAATAATGTCAAGGCACGGAATCAAACTCAGGTCTTTGGGCTTTCAAAGCAAAAAGGAAAAAGAAAACATAACAACACCGTGCAAACTACATCTTTTGATTTTTCTCTAGTCCTTTTGTACCATCAAACAATATATCTAGGAGAAGAGAATTACAAATTCCCTATACTCTGTGAATCTTGATGTTCTGTGA
The DNA here is from genome assembly GCF_026419965.1 of Kogia breviceps. Taxonomy (NCBI): domain Eukaryota; kingdom Metazoa; phylum Chordata; class Mammalia; order Artiodactyla; family Physeteridae; genus Kogia; species Kogia breviceps. Next base: position 14,769,335 of record NC_081326.1, on the reverse strand, counting down.
ATTGAGGTTAGCGTATACTAGGTTTAATATTTTTTTAAAAGTACTTAGGTCTCATTTTCACACAATAAAAAGTGCATGTCTTAAAACAATAAATACCACTTAAGTATAGAATTATCTCCATAACAAACTAAACCTATTATCAAAATGTAGTCTCTTTGGGAAACCACAAATTGTTCGTGTTAACCCCCAAAACTACTAGGTATATATGCAAATGCCCACTTAGAAAAGTCCAACTTTTAATTTATTGTGATCACAAAACGCATCAGCCAGAGTTAGAATTGCATTATACTTCTACGACTCCCGCAATCATAAAGACAAGCTTTGATTTATACTACAGTTGAGAATGTGCCTCAAGATATTGTACAGGAAATTAATGTTTGCCTTCGGTTTTCTTATGGCTTGTGGCAATAATGTAACTGATAGCATAAACCAGGGAACCTATTAAACTGCACATCCAATTTGTCTGTGGTTCCATTGCCCTCTAGTGGCTATTTTAGAACTAGTTATTAACAGTGATATATGCTGCCTTCAAAAGTCAGCAACAGTTCTCAAAGCCGGATGGGCAGATCAGCAGCATTAGCAACATCCAGGAACTTCTTAGACATAACAAAGTTCAAGCCCCACCTAAGACCTACTGAAAAGAAACTCTGTGGATGGTGTACAGTAACCTGTTTTAATGGCCCCTGCATGTGATTCTGATGCACACTAACATTTGAGAACCACTAGTCTAAGGGATGCATTCTATTTGTATTAGAAGTAAATGTGAAAGTATATAGGTGCATGTAATGGTTAATTTTATGGGTTAACTTGACTGGGCTAAGGGATGCCCAGATAGATAAAACATTGTTCCTGGGAGTGTCTGTCAGGGTGTTTCTTGAAGAGATCAGCATTTGATTTGGTGAACTGAGTAAAGCAAATGCCTTGCCCAGTGTGCATGGGTGTCATCCAATCTGTTGAGGGCCTAAATAGAACAAAAAGTCAGAAGAAGGGCAAATTCGCTCTCACTGCTAAATCTACAACATCTATCTTCGCTTGTCCTCAGACATTGGTGCTCCTGGTTCTCAAGCTTTTGGACTCAGATCATTATTTATATTAGCCCCATGATTCTTAGGCCTTCAGACTTGGACAGAATTACACCACAGGCTTTCATAGTTCTCCAGCTTGTAGATAGCAGATGGTGGGGCTTTTCAGCCTCCATAACCACGTGAGCTACTTCTTAAAATAAATCCCCTCTTACAGGTATCCATATATATCCTATTGGTTCTGTTTCTCTGGAGAACCCTGACTAGGACAGTGCATATGAGTGCTCTTTTATGAGACTATTGCTCATAATTATTCCTATGCTTTTTCTAAATTTTCAAAGGCCCTTCATATGTGCAGAATAATCTAGAAAAAGCTGACAGTTGGCGGGGGATTTAAAAGTGCTATAAATCTATGACTGAATGATATAGAAAATAGGATAAAATGAATAAAGGTAAATTAATTTGATATTACAAGTTCATTTGAAGAGCTTGCTAACTAGCCAAAACATCTGACCAGGATCCAGGGTCCACCCATTTGTTTCTTTGCTATAAAATCAATGGAAAAATGTTTGTTGAATGGAATGAATATTCAATCCCGGTTTGGATGGGGAATTTAATATTCAGACTCTTTAGTAGATGTATATTATTTTCTACCCATTTTTCCATTACATAAATTGCTACTTGCCATTATATATACTGTTAGTTGAATTATTCAAACTATCAGTGACACAACCTCAGCCCCATGCTGAACTAAGGCCAAAAAATATTGGGGCCAGACTTTTAAAAAATTGTTTTGTGGGCAAATAAGTAATTTAATAATTGTTTTAAAATCATGTTTAATTTAGTACAGCTCTAGGCTGCTGATGATCAGTTCATCTATTTATCAGATAAAGAACAGAATGAAAGTAAACTAGACTTGACGTCAAAAGTATGAGATTTGATCTGTGTGAACTTTGGTGAGTTAAATTCTTTGAGGCTTGCTTTTCACAGCTAAAGGGTAGTGATAATAATAATAACTATATTGCCCAGTTTTTTGTGAGGATCAAATAAGTAAGGATATGAGAGGATTAAATGTTAAACAAAAGGAATTTACACATCATTTTAAGCAAATATCACAGAAAGAATACAAACATTACAGAAAGATTACTGAAAATGTTACTGATTAATAAAAAAGATGGGTATAACTCCCACTGTTTAAACCCTCTCACAAACAACCACTGTAAACTCTGGACAAAATATGAAAAAAACTACCTGAAAACACTTGACAGCAAAAAAGCAGGCAGACATTGGAAAGCGGTCGACATTGGGGAGAAGGAATGGCACTGAGTGAAACAGACCCCAGTCAGTATACTGCATACACAAACCCAGATAGAAAAGCTGCAGTCTTAATGGTTTAAAGTCCCAGAGGACAGAGTATGGAGTGACCACAGCAACTGAAAAGTGATGGTGAAAATCCTAGAAAGGAGACAGCCAACACAGAGACAGCCTCATTCCATATATTAACTCTTCCCCAATCTCTGACTGACTCTGAACTATATATACATGAGGAGTAGGCTCCAAGTAGTACACTGAAGGTTAAACAAATAAAGGTTGTTTAGAGTTCAGAGTTTAAAGTTCAAGTTAAATGCCTGCTAAAAAAAAAAAATACTCCTCTAAAAAACAAACAATCAAGAGGATTTAAAGTGCATCACTCATAGCATCCAGGACACAATTCAAAATTAGTGGACATATGAGGGAACAGGAAAATGTAACCCATACTCAAGGAAAAGGTGATTAATGGAGACCAATCCTGAGATGACCCAGATATTGGAAGCAACACACAGGGATTTTAAGCATCTATTATAAGTATTATCAAAGATATAAAGGAAAACATGCTCTTATTGAGGAAAAATATAAAATCTTAGCAGAGAAATAGAAGCCATAAAAAAGAACCAAATGAAAATTCTAGAACATAAAAATATCTGAATTTTTTTTAAAAAATTCATTGGATGAGCTTAACAGATTAAATGAATGAATGAAAAAGTCAGTGAACTTGAAGACAAATCTAATATGAAGGACTGAGAAAATAAATTGGAAAAAAATGAACAGAGCCTTCGGGGTCTATGGGATAATATCAGTAGGTCTACCACGTGTTAGTGAAGTCCAAGAAGAGAGATAAAGTGATAGAAAGAATATGTGAAGAATACCAGAAACTTTAAATATGGTAATATGTACAGCTTCAAGAATCTCAGAGAACCCCAAGTAGGATAAATACAAGCTATACCCATAAACATAGTAGTGAAACTACTGCAAACCAAAAACTAAAGGTAAAATCTCAAAACAGTCAGAGAAAAATAACAAATTCCATATCAAAAGACAATGATTTGAATTATTACTAACTTCTCAACAAAAACAATGGATACTAGAAATTAGTTGAATTATCTTTAAAATGCTTAAAGGAAAGGGGGCTTCCCTGGTGGCACAGTGGTTAAGAATCCACCTGCCAACGCAGGAGACACAGGTTTGAGCCCTGGTCCGGGAAGATCCCACACGCTGTGGAACAACTAATCCTGTGCACCACAACTACTAAGCCTGCGCTCTAGAGCCCGCAAGCCACAACTACTGAGCCTGCATGCCATAACTACTGCAACGTGTGTGCCTAGAGCCCATGCTCCACAACAAGAGAAGCCACTGCAATGAGAAGTCCGCACACCACAACAAAGAGTAGCCCCTGCTCACTGCAACCAGAGAAAGCCTGTGTGCAGCAACGAAGACCCAACACAGCCAAAAATAAATAAAATAAATAAATGTATTTTTTAATGCTTAAAGGAAAAATATATTGTCAACCCAGAACCCTATATCCACCAAAAATAATCTTGTAAGAATGAAGAAGAAATAAAGACATGTTCAGATAAAGGAAAAAGAAAAAAGAATTCATCATCAACAAACCTAAACAGAAAATGCTAAAGAATTTCTCATGGCTGAAGGGAAAAAACACATGGACATCTAAATCTTTAGGAAGGAATAAAGAGCACTTTCATTTTATGACTCAAAGGTTCTGACTCAAGTGCTGCTAAATGAGACTAACTTTTCCTATCTTCACTCTCTCAAATATACATGTATATATACGCACTAAAACATGCAGAGAGAGGGAGAAATACAGTAAGTGGGGTTCACACATACCAAGACCATGTGCCCAAAGTAAACTCTAGATTCTCTAGCTCCTGCAAGAATAAATGGTTCTTCCAGATTGCCTAACTTTCTCAAAGAGTAGTGCAGGGGACATCTGATTGAGTTTTATATACTCTATGTAGGTATATAAATATAACCACTTCTGTTATTCAGTATTTATTTGTTTCATTTACTGTAAAATCAATATTGCAAACAGTAAACATTCAGAAAGTCAGTTTCTGTAAATGCTCAGTATGTAACCTTCTCAAGGAACATAACTCTATTCTACACTTGTTTTGTATCCACAACAGTACCTAACAGAATGCTAGGCACAGAGTTAATGCTTAACATATTTATTATTTTCTAATAGCTTTGGTAGTTGAACCCTTCTTCCCAAAAGCTATTCAGCAATTTTATATTAAGTTACAAGACTAAATATAGAAATGGACATTTTTTTATCTTGGTGATAGAGAAGGCTATTGTTTGGGGACTCACTCATTAAGAGCTGACCCAAGGAAAAGAAAGAAAAAGAAAGGATAATTTGATGGAAAATCTGTCATTATTTCCATGAGTTCAACCTAACCCAACTGTCTTACGTATTACCCTTAGGACCAAAATTTAGTTCTTACTAGAAGGAATATGCAAAAAACTATTTAAATATGATTTGGTTACTTCAAGTGGTTTCCCCATATTTTTATTTTTTTTTTTTTTCGGTATGCGGGCCTCCCACTGCTGTGGCCTCTCCCGTTGCGGAGCACAGGCTCCGGACACGCAGGCCCAGCGGCCATGGCTCACGGGCCCAGCCGCTCCGCGGCACGTGGGATCCTCCCGGACCAGGGCACGAACCCGCGTCCCCTGCATCGGCAGGCGGACTCTCAACCACTGCGCCACCAGGGAAGCCCTCCCCATATTTTTAGTCAAGTTTTTTTGGTGTTTTGTTGTTGAGTTGTAGTTATTTCTATATTCTGGATATTAACCCCTTATCAAATATAGACATTTCCCCAAGGAAGATACACAAATGGCTAACAGGTATATGAAAAGTGCTCAATATCACTAATAATTAGAGAAATGCAATTCAAAACTACAATGAGGTATCACCTCATACCCATTAGGATAGCCACTATCGCCACAAAAAAAAAAAACAACAACAGAAAATAAGTGATGGTGAGGATGTGGAGAAATTGTCATCTTTGTGCACTGTTAGTGGGATTGTAAAACGGTGCAGACATTATACTAAAACTGTATGTAGATTCCTCAAAGGATTAAAAATAGGAAAACCATATGATCCACCAATCCCACTTCTGGGTATATATCCCAAAGAGTTGAATGCAGGTTGTTGGAGAAACATTTGCAAATCCATGTTCATTATAGCATTATTCACAAAAGCCAAGAGGTGGAAGCACCCCAATGATGGATAAATAAAGAAAATGTGGCATATATGTGTATATATATATATATATATATATATATATATATATATACAATGGAATATTATCCATCCTTTAAAACGAAGGAAATCCTGTCACATGCTACAACATAGATGACCTGTGAGGACATTATGCTAAGTGAAATAAGCCAATCACAAAAAGACAAATACTGTATGATTAAACTTATATGCAGTATCTACAGTAGCCAACTTTATAGAAATAGAAAATAGAGTTGTGGTTGCCAGAGGCTGGAGAAAGAAAGGAATGGGGAATTGTTCAATGGGAACAGAGTCTCAGTTTTGCAGGATAAAAATGTTAATAGAGCAGCACAACAAATTGAATATAGTTAACACTACCGAACTGTATACTTAAAAATGGTTAAGATGGGTTAAAACGGTCAATTTTCTGTTTTTTCTTCCTCTTCCCTCTTTTCCCTTTTCCCCTACTCAATCTGTCCCCAACTCAAAATATATTCACTGAATCAAGAAAATAGAGAAAAGAAGAATGAGTATCCTGCTCTTCTCTTCCTTTTATTTCCCCACTATGAGTACATCAGTTTTAGCTCAGAAACAATGAGGGAAAAGTTGGAGGGAAGTTCAATTCCAGCCTTCTAATTATGGGAATGAGACCATTTCTTTCAGTTCAGGCTCAAGATGGAAACTCTGCCAGGCCATAGGCAAATATATCTAAGTACCCAAGATCTTCAAAACCAAGTGAGAAATTAACTTAGATAATAAAAACATTATTATACTCTCTAACGTTCATAATTAATGTACTAGAACTGCCCTCAAATTAAAGAAGTCAGGGCTTCCCTGGTGGCACAGTGGTTGAGAATCTGCCTGCTAATGCAGGGGGCATGGGTTCGAGCCCTGGTCTGGGAAGATCCCACATGCCGTGGAGCAACTAGGCCCATGAGCCACAACTACTGAGCCTGCACGTCTGGAGCCTGTGCTCCACAATAAGAGAGGCCCGCGCCCCGCGATGAAGAGTGGCCTCCACTTGCCACGACTAGAGAAAGCTCTCGCACAGAAACGAAGACCCGACACAACCAAAAATAAATTAATTCATTATTTTTTTTTAATGGTTAAGAAGGGAAATTTTTTTAAAAAATTAAAGAAGGCAAAAATAAGACATAACACACATATACACAAACTTTTTCTTTACTAACCAATGAAACAAAAAATAAGAAAACATATCTCTCAAGTGAGTAGCTTATTCCATTAGGAAATACTTCATTCTACAATCTCTTTGAACTGGTTTTCCATCAACTTCATCCAGTTTTGTTTCTTCACTTCTGTTTGGGTGCAAAGTCCCGTAATAAACAATAAGAAAAATAATTCCAAGGAGAAGAGTAAGAGCTATAGTGATGCTGACAGGTATAAAATAGTCTGAATTAAAAACAGAGAGTGGGTAAAACCAGAACACAATCAATATCCCCAATGTGGCCAATACCCTTACAATATAATAACAAGACATTGGACATTTGGTATTCTGTCCCTTAATATTAAAAAATGTAAAGACAAGAATGAATCCAACAACAATCCTGTATATGAATTCCATACTTATGGAAGCACAAAAATCAGTTTGTTCTTTAAATGCCCACAATATACCTAAAAACCAAAGAAATAACAACAGGAGTAAAGCAATCTTAACATTTAAGAATAAAAGAAGCACAACACTCAACATCCAAGATAATAAGGTAAACAACTTGTAAAAGAGATATACGAGTTTAGGACAGGGTCCGTTAAGGAGGTTTTTATCAGGTAAGGATTTTCTTAAAGCTACTTGATAATCAACAGTCGACCAAGAAATAGCACAGCAAGAGACCATGATGGTTGCATCTACAAAACAAAAAAGTTTTTAAAGATATAGTTATAGGAATAATAATAGCAATATTAAATTACTGTATGCCATACATGCTTCATCTGTATATACACACCCATAAACACGTCAAGTACTTTGTATACTCATCTCATTTAATCCTTTGAAATAGATATTAATATTCCTGTATTACATATGAGGGAATTAATGCTTAGAGAATATATATACATTTCTTGACCCAAGTCACATAGCCAGCAAGTTTCAGAGATATGAGATTTGAACTGAAATCAGCCTGATTCCAAAGTTGGTGTGCTTAACCACTACATTAGATTGCCTTATAAGACTGTGAATAAATTCACTGGACAAATTTTATTGAGCAACTGGTACAATGGAAACTGCATACTCTGGAAGTTCTCTAAGAGACTACAGTTATAGTTCTAGCTTTTCCAGTCTTTTTGGCTTTGACCTTGGGCATATACCTAATTCACTAAGAAATGACATCATGAGAGAGAAGAGGGCAGGAAGAAAGGGAGGGAGAGAGGTTAAACAGAAATTTAACATAAGTATGAGGTATCAACAGCTCAATTTCCCATATATTTAAGATGATGGATCAAATGAACAAACACGATCTAAAACTGACAAATTTCTGTAGGCTTGGCACCTTTATCCCATTTTTTCCCCAACAAATAACAGAAAAGTAAGTCCATTACTACTTTGGAAAAGCATGTCATTAGCCCCACTCTCAAAGCTGGAGACGGAGATTAGCTCAAGATTGTAGAGTAGAAGGACGTGAACTCAAAGCTGGGGACTTATAAAACTGAAAGCAAAGATATTAGAGAATTAGAAGGAAATAATTTAGAGTAAAATAGAGAATGCTCATCATTCCCACTTAGCCTCACTGGAGGGCTATATATTAGGATAGGAAGGCAGACTTAAGATAGATCCTCTATTGAAAACGATTATAAATGTCTTTGCCCACTCTCCTGGTTTTAGCATATACCACTCTGAACTGTGCAATTAGTTGGGCTTCTTTTCTTTCTTCTTTAATTCAAAAATATTTGAATTAAAATATCACTTTCCCCTAAATTTCCCTGTGATATCATTTTTATAATTGGTTTTAATTTCTACCAAACCAGTACATATACATCCTTTTTAAAAGTTGGTAAGTGCTAAAGAACTTATAAGAAAATAGCAGTAGATTGCTCTACCCCTTCTCACCTCTTAGCCATGACCCTCAGAAAAAATTACTATCAACTCTTCTACCTTTACTTCTGACATGTATCGCCATATTTCTAAATAAAACACATACTGTGCTATTTCTTAATTTATCTACTTTAGACACTGATTATTAATTTCCTACGTGGGAAGGGGAAATTTTTGCACATGCACACATATATACACACCCTCCTTCCATTTTCCTCTCCCTCCTTCTACCCAAAAGAGTAACATCACAATTTTTGGTAAAATCAATATTGTGTTTACCTTAGTATGACTACATAAGTATAACCTCTTTGACTGCTCAGCCAAGTACTACATTCTGATCATATTTCCTTTCTTTTAAAACTTTTCATTGTTACTTACTTTGCTTAGTTTTTCATGACTCTTATCAGTATTCCTCAGCAAATTCTTCAAATTAATTGATTAAACTCCCCTATATACATCTTTTAGGGGTTTTTTTGTTGGTTTTTTTGTTTTTTAAGAATATGATCCTTCTGCTCAAAGGTGGTTGCTGTCAAGGTTTGCTTCCTGTCTTCCCAGAACTTCCCTTCACCTCTCTTCAGGGCTGACTTCCTGTTTCCTGTTCCAATATTTCCTTCTTGCTTCATTCTCATGGTTTGATCAAGCATTCTCCAGACATTCCAGAGAAAAGTTGTACCTAAGCTAAACTTTTGAGACCACGTATGTCTCAAAATGTCTTTATTCTACCTTCATGTTTGATACACAGTTTCAGCAGAAATAGAATTCAAAGTTTAAAAATGTTTTCCATTGAAGCTTTGAAGTCATTGATCTATTAAATTCTAATCTCAAGTGTTATGGTTAAGAATTTCAAAGCCATTCAATTTTCCTATCCTTAAATGATCTTTATCTTCTCTCAAATCTTCTAGAATCTTATCTTCATCTTTGCGTCTCTGAAATGTTATAATGATGGGCTTGGTATGGGCTGTTTTTATCAACCTTTCAATCTAGTAACCCACATCTTTCAGAGACATGCTGTTTTTATTCTTTGGTGGCTTCCCTAGAAATCACAACATGCATATTAAACATATCAAAGTTTAAAGTAAATCAGTATTTTTACCTCACAGGTAGATTTATCATGAAGGTAGTGAAGCCTAAATTTCAGGGACCCACACTTGCCCAGACTCCTTCCAAGCCTGGCAAAGCCCTGGCAGTGTGTTCACTTTGTCACATATATTTTATAAAATTTGGAAAAATAAGGTATTTTCATTGCAGTTGCTAAAATTCCCTGTCTCCTACTTTTCCTCTCTCACATTTTCCCTAGGTGTATTGGAGCAAGCTGTGGTCATTTTGGGGATCTGGCTAAAGGGAAATTGAGTTGAGAATAGTTTAGGTTTAGGGGGATATGTTTACAAGATTTGCTTGAATAATTATGATTAGTAAGTAACAGATCTAGGATTCTCAAGCAGTTTGCCTGATCTTAACACTTCACTATCTTGCTGTCAATAGGCCTTTGATTCCTTAATATCAAGGCATGATGGTCTATCCTCATCCAGTTGGCACTATTAGTTTGACATTATTTCCCATTTCCTACTTACCTACCTGTTTCCAATACATTTTTTCTGCTCATTTTGCTAATCTAATCTATACATTACACTCTATCCAAATGGAATTCCTTGTCTTTGCCAAACCATGCCTTTGCTTATGCATTTCTCCCGATATGAAATGACCTTGCCCAATCACATCCATACAGATTCTTATTAATTTCTTCTGATTTGACATTATTGACACCAGTAAAGAAAACAAAAGACTCCCACTATTCACTAAAGGAGACATTGACAATAAACAAGTGTTGTCAATTCAAACAGTATTTAAAATTAGTTACTTCATCAAAAAAAATCTTGATATACTCTGATCTTATACCACATTATTGAAGACATTGGTAGAGTTTTCCCCAAATGTGACAACAATCAAAAAATATACTTATTATCAATACTTCGTGAAGTTGAAACTTCTCTAAATTAAAAATAAACATAAGGGCTTCCCTGGTGGCGCAGTGGTTGAGAATCTGCCTGCCGATGCAGGAGACACGGGTTCGTGCCCTAGTCCGGGAAGATCCCACATGCCGCGGAGCAACTAAGCCCGTCAGCCATGGCCGCTAGGCCTGCGCGTCCAGAGCCTGTGCTCCGCAACGGGAGAGGCCACAACAGTGAGAGGCCCGCATACCGCAAAAAAATAAATAAATAAAATAAAATAAATTTTAAAAAAACTAATTTCGATTAACTATGCTAGAAAAAGATTGAATTTTTCTTTTCTCTCTGTGGAAATTATATCATAAAATCATTATCAAATTAAAAGCCAATCAGAGTACACAGCTAAAAAATTAGATGAGTATTAAAATAATAAAAATATATTACTTTTCTTTCTCATGAAATTTGTGGTATTTGTCAGCTTTCTTATTCCTGTAATTTACTGTTATTTTATTTTTTAAAAATTCTTACTTTGATGTCTTTTATGAATTGAACTGTATTCTTCCAAAATTCATATGTTAAAGCCCTAACCCGCAATGTGACTATACTTTGAGATAAGGCCTTTAGGGAGATAATTAAGGTTAAGCAAGTTCGTAAAGGTGGGGCCCAAATTTAATAGGACCGGTATCCTTGTAAGAATAGAAAAAGATACCAGAGATCTCTCTTTCTCTCCATACACAGAGGAAAGACACGTGAGGACACAGCAAGAAGGTGGCCATCTGCAACCCAAAGAGAGTCCTCACCAGAAACCAACCCTACTGGCACCTTGATTTTGGATTTCCAGTCTCCAGAACTATAAGAAAATATATTTCTGTTGGTTAAGCTGCCCAGTCTCTAGTGATCTGTTACGGCAGCCCAAGCAGACTAACATAATTCTGTTTTCCTAATATTACATTCTTCTTTTCAAAACCAGGGTCTCTCTAACTGTTTTTGTTTTACACCTCAAAAACTGCAGATGCACTTTTGCTTTACCCTTCTTTTCTCCTGAACTATACAAGGAATTTAAAAGTTTAACTCCATCCATCTTCCACCTGACTTGCATGCTACTGCTTGTCTTCATTCTATCTTTTTTTTAGCCACATAGTATTATTTTTGTTTATGCAGTCAAGTTTCATTTAGAGGTAGGTAACTTCACTTTTACCCTGAGGAGGGTGACTTTTGGAGTGCCAGTTTTATGGATTAGGATTTTCTACCAGATGTCCCTCCCTTGTGAGGACCCTGAGTTTTGTCTCCAGTCCTCCACACCCTGGGCAGCCATCAAAACTGAATCTGCTTGTTTATAAGGTTCAGTAAAAACCCTCAGGGTATAAAGCCTTCACAGTCCTACTCAACCCTGCTGCATTCCCACTTTCATGCATATTTTGGCCTGTTGCATCAGATTGTTTTAAGCTTTTATGAAGACTTTTGAAAATACTTAACCAATTGTTTTAGATAATTTCAGGGGGAGAGTAGATTCAAATAATCTACACTTTTAGTGGTGGTGGAACTGATTTGAATAACCCAAGTTTTCTATCTGCTTTCCATCTTCTAAATATTTGTTGACATTTCTAATCTGCTATTCTACTCTGCATTCTCTTTGTCCTTATGGGTTTATACTGTTTTTACTTGTTACTCTCCTCTTTAGCATGATTTCAGAAGGAACAAAGAAAAGAATTTGTTCAGTCTTCTGAAGTAGTTCTATTTATAAACTGATTTTTTTTACATTTTGAATTATCCTTCCTGATTATCAAAACAATACGTGGTTACTGTAGAAAATTTGGAAATTCAGAAAAGTATAAGGAAGATGAAATAGATAAAATCATTCACAATCCCACCACACAGAAGCAGCCACAGTAAACATCAGCAGATCTACCATAATACAGGTTGTAAACTCTATATGCTGAACGTTAGCTTCAGGGACTAATAAGTCCCAACCCACAAATTCTTTGCATCACAAGGAAAAAGAGGTCTCATACACAGTAGGTTCATTTCAGTGGTGCACTAACAATCAAAGTAAAGGTACAAATATTAGAAGGGACTACAATCTAGAGGTTTATGGGAAACTGGGAACAAGAAGACTGTTTGGGGAAATGAAGTGTTCTCACAGGTGAGTCTAGCATAGAGGGAACTCCAGGGGAGAGGACAATCTGCTACTCTGAGGTGAATCCAAGTCTGCATGGAATCCTAGTCACTAATGAAAACTGGGACTATTTTTAGCAAATAGTTTTTTTTAACATCTCAAATTAAACACCTATTAAAAGATTTTCTTAATGGAAATACCAAATTGTCCTTTAAAAATGTACATTTAACCCTAATGAGGAAATCTGCTATAAAAGAGCACCATATCGGCCAATTTGCAAAACTTTCATTAGTTTTGTAGCACTTTGTAGCACTTTCACCCAATGATTGTGATTCTGGGAATTTACCCTATAGCTAAACTTCACACATGCAAAAGAATGCATGCATAAGACTATTCACTGCAGTTTTTTTGCAATAGTAAAATATTAGAAACAACCTAAATTAACATAAAGAGGGAGCCTGTTAAATAATTCATGATACAACCATAATTTGTAATACTACGCAGATAAGAAAAATAAATGAGGGCGCTCTTTCTGTACTGATATGTTTAGATCTCCAAGATATGTTAAGTGCAAAAAACAAAAATGGTTTTTATGTTACCATTTCTATAAAAAAATTTTAAAAAGAGAGAGAGAGAAGGAAAGAGAAAGATAGGCTTTTAAATTTTTTTTTCTGAAAGAATCATCAAAAAGCTGACAATAATAGTTTGTTTTATTACTGAACGTAAAATAGTTGGCTGGTGGGAAGCAGCAGCATAGCACAGGGAGATCGGCTGGGCGCTTTGCGATGACCTACAGGGGCAGGATAGGGAGGGTGGGAGGGAGGCTCAAGAGGGAGGGGTATGGGGATTCGCTTAGTTGTGCAACAGAAACTAACACAGTATTGTGAAGCAATTATACTCCAATAAAGATCTATTTTAAAAATATAAATAAATAAAAAATAAATAAAATGTTCCAAAAAAAAATAGTTTGTTTTCTGGGCAGACAAAGGAAGGGAGAGGAAGAAGGGGAAGGGAGACAGTATACCTTTATATACCTCAAAGTACCTTTGAACCATGTACTTCTTTTTCAAAACAAAACAAAAAAAAAAATTCTAAAAATAAAAACAATAAGAATAATTCTAACACCTGCCAAAGAGTTACACAGTTGACATAAAATATCAGTGGCATCCATCTAACACAGGCTGTTAAGAAAGACTTACACTGAGTGAAATTTTCTTGACCATGTTCCAGAAGGATGTAGAGCTGAAGAGCAAGTTGTGGGCAGCCTTCCAGGTAGGTCTCAAATAGCCTGAGCATGCTCAAATCTGTCACCCTATCTATAACTTCTTTATGAGGATCGATTTGTTCTTCCACGAAATTATCCGTTTTGCTGGTGTACTTGAAAGCCACATGATAACCCTTTTTCAAGGCAAACCAATACCTGTAAAGTAAACATGAATATTTATCTTCAGTAATAGATTATTTATAACATGTGTGTTAATTTACATAATCATTTTAGAAAAAAAAAGCAACATGTGTTTAAGAATAGAATTTTCCCACAAACTTTCTCTACTACAAATTTCTCTCAACTTTGTAAATATTTCATGGTAGCTTTATTGAGGTTCAAGACTCCACAATTTTTATTGCGTGTCTGATGTGCCAGTGTGTGCTAGCACTGTTAAGCATACATGATCTTCTTTCATCTTCACAGTTATTATGAGAGATGAGGTATTATTCCCAAATCACAGATAGGAAAAGTTAGGCTGAGAACAGTAGAGTGATTTGCTTAAAGTTACAGAGAGTAAGGGGCAGACGTAGAGTCCAAACCTGTATCTTATCATTCTTAGTCTTAACCACTATTTTCTGAAAGACAAAACTGCAATTTCCACTTCATGCAATTTATCTTAACTAAAAGACAAATACATGCCCTTATGATAATGTCAAGGTTGAAGATGAGATTGAATCTTTCAATTTAATCTAGCAAATAATTACTGTTGAGCCTTGAACACGTGGAGTTAGGGATGCCAACCCTCTGTGCAGTCAAAAAATCCATGCATAACTGATAGCTGGCCCTTTGTATCCTCAGTTCCACATCGGTGGATTCAACCAACCTCATATCGTGTAGTACTGTAGTCTTTACTACTGAAAAAAATCTGCATAGAAGTGGACCCACACAGCTCAAACCCATGTTGTTCAAGGGTCAAGTGTACTCCATAATCTACAAGGTGCTAGGCTCTGTGACCATTACCACCCTAGAAAACAAAATTTCAAAGATTCCTAAAACATCCTTGCTCAGGCTCTTCTTTACAAAGAATTTTTAAATGAACATGACTTATCATCCAAGTAAAATTAATAACAAAAATAATTGAAACACTTATTTCAAAAATATCTGAGGCTAGCAATAAGACAACCAGGATTCTAGCCCAAAGCTTATCAAAACTCTTTACACCTCAGTTTCCCCATATATACAATGAGGGCAGTGATATATATCCTGTTTCAACTTGCTCCTTCTGTCAATGTTTCCCATTTCAGTAAATGGCACTAACGTGCACCATATTGCTCAGACCAAAAATGTGGGAATAATTTCCGACTTCTTTCTTTTTCTCATACCCTATAAAAATTCCTCAGCAGGTTTTGTTGGTTCTTAGTTCTAACTTCAAATATATCCAGATCGAAACACATCTTATCACTTCCACTGCCTCCCTCCTAGTTTAAGCAGCCAACATCTCTGTCCTGGATTACTTTGATGGCCTCATAATTGGTCTCTCTGATTCTACTCCTGCTCCCTATACATCCTATTCTGTGCACAGCATCTAGATTGAACCTGTTAACCATAATTTAGATGTTATCCCTCTACAAGAAATGTTCCAATGATTTCCTTCATACTTAGAATAAAACACAAAGTCTTTACCCCATCTTACAAGGCCCTCCATCATCTGCCTTTCTCTCTCATTTCTCCCACAATTTTAGTGTACCTTTCTTACTGTTTTTCCCAAGTTAAAGGCCTTTGTCTTTGCTACTCCCTCTTCCTTGAACTCTCCTAAACCCCAGAGATTTTGCAAGTTTACTCCTTAACTTCATTCAGGTCTCTATTCAAATACCAGTTCCTCACAGAGGTCTTTCCAGATCACACCATCCATCGCATTCTATCTCTTTATCCTACATCATTTTTCTTTATCGTCACTTGACACATTATTTTTGCTTATCTGTACCTTCTCACAAGAATTAAATCTGCATGAAAGCAGGGACTTTGTTTTGTTCATTGCTATATCCTGAGAAACTAAAATAGTACCTGGTACACAGCCGCTCTCAAAAAATATTTACTAAATGAATGAATAAATGAGAGCTCATGACAATCTTTCCATAAAGATAAAGAGACAGTAGATATGAAAGGACTTTGAAAAGATGAAAGTAAAATACAAATATAAGATATTCTCATTTTAAACAAGATGTATACACATATGGATATGCAAAGATTCTTCACCTAGCAAATAAAAGTATATTTTTACCATCACAGTTTTAGAATAACATGGTCCATTATATTCAATGTGGACTAGATGCCAGGGTAGAATGTCTACAAAAATGATGAAGGCGTGACCTCCACTTTCAACGACCTTACAACCTAATAGGAAGGTCAAGCCTATAAACTGCTAGCTGCAATACAAGGCAGAAGAAATAACCACTCAACAGAAATGTAAATACTATGTTGTAAAAGTATAGGGAAAAAAATGATTAACACTGTCTAGGATTTATAGGTGAGATTTATAAGTGAATTTATGTTTGAGTCTTTTCTGGGTACCTGGCACAATAAGGAGTTCCTGTATGTATATTATGTACGACTAATATGTAATACAGTATGTTCTTAAAGCTATCTATCCTTTTAAAGCAGGAGGATACTGCTAATTGAAAAACTTGAAAAATTCACAAATATTAACAGGTACATACCTAGAACAAAATCAGTACAGACAGCATAGAGTGGGAAAGCCAGCAGAGTACAGTGATTAAGTGTACAGACTCTAAAAAAGCCAGGATGTTTGGATTCAAATCCTTGCTCCATCACTTCCTAGTGATGCCTCAGTTTCCTCACCTGAAAAAGGGGGTAATCATCATATCTATCTCATTGGGTTGATATGAGGATTAAAGGAGTTAATACACGTAAAATGTTTAGATTAGTAACTGGCACATGTTAAGTGGTGTATCAGTGCCTGTTAAACAAACAACAACAGCAACAAAGATGGAGCTGTTTACAGATGTACACATTAATATTTCCAGTGACTTTAGAGAGGAATATTTTTCTAATTTTGTAGCAATTAATAGCAAACCTATACAAAGTTCTGCTTATCTGAGGATAATTTCATGAGAAGGGGAATATGAATATAATTTTTTAATCAATAGGATATTGTTTCAGTGATAAAGAGGAAACAGCTTCCAGTAATGATGGATTCCCTTGAATCAAGCTCACCTTCCTACTGATGACAATGATAAATTACAGACAAAATATTAAAGAAAGCAAGGCACGGAAGAGCAACCAAAAGTAGGAAGAAGGATGAGGGCACTTAACCCTTGAAAGAAGGGAACCATACTGCAGGAGATGCATTTATCTGGCTTTTTGTCTACCAGCATCCCACAGTCCAAACGGCAAAAAGTAGATACAGCTCAAGCAGAAAGTTGTACTGGCTCAAAGAGTGAGAGGACTGAGGTTGAATCTGCCAGAGTGGTTAGAAATTAAGAGGGATCCTAGAAAAGAGGGAGCCACAGAGTAAAAATACTCCCAAATCTGCATATACCCTCCTTAAATCCTTGGCCAACCCCTTACTATGTATATCTAGGGTGAGGCTCCAAGGAACTGAGGAAAAATGGCAAGAATGAGCAGAGATTTTGGCAGCTGTCTACCACAGGGAAGAGTTTGGAGTTTAAGTTCCACCAAACTGGAGGGGTTTGGTAAATACTTCAAGCATCCCATTGAAAAGCCAAAAGGGTGATACTTTAGGAGTAAAGACCATACTTCAGGTCTATAAGACTTCCCCTAGGACTAAGGACAAAAGCAAAATAGACCTTCGCTAGCAAAGCCTAAACCAAGCCTCTGTATCACGTCAAGGTAATTTGCCAATAATTTAACTATCTGCTTTCTCTTCAATGGAAGATAACAGAAACCAGAGTCTCTACAAGGTATCAATCACAATGTCCACTACACAATAAAAAATTAAATGATATGCAAATTAAGAGGAAAATGTAACTTATGCTAAAGAGCATAATCAGTTAATAGAAATATATCAGTTAATAGGAACATACCCACAGATGACCCAGATATTGAAATTAGCAAACAGAACACAGAGAGAAAAAATTAGGGAAAAAAATTAACAGAACCTCAATAACAAAGGTGTAATTGAAGTCCCAAAAGAAACAGAGAGAGAGAATGGGGCAGGAAAAAAAAAAAACTTGACAACATACTGGCGAAAAATATTTTCCAAATTTGATCAAAAACAATAACATAAAGCTCAATGAACCCAAACAGAAAAAATAAAAACAAAACAATATGTAGGCCCAGAAGACAACTATATCAATAATTACAGTAAGGGCTTCCCTGGTGGCACAGTGGTTGATAGTCCACCTGCCAATGCAGGGAACACGGGTTCGTGCCCCG
The DNA here is from genome assembly GCF_026419965.1 of Kogia breviceps. Classification (NCBI taxonomy): domain Eukaryota; kingdom Metazoa; phylum Chordata; class Mammalia; order Artiodactyla; family Physeteridae; genus Kogia; species Kogia breviceps. The sequence goes on along the minus strand of NC_081326.1, from coordinate 14,751,027 downwards.
GTCCGGGAGGATCTCACGTGCCGTGGAGCGGCTGGGCCCGTGAGCCATGGCCGCTGAGCCCGCGCGTCTGGAGCCTGTGCTCCACAACGGGAGAGGCCACAACAGTGAGAGGCCCGCCTACCTCAAAAGTAATAATAATAATAATAATTACAGTAATATATGAAATGTAAATGGATTAAACGTTTCAATAAAAGATTGTCAAACTGTATTAAAAAATCAAGATTCAACTCTATATGATTTGGAAGAGACTCTCTTTAAACATAAAGACACGGATAGTTTGAGGGACTTCCCTGGTGGCACAGCAGTTAAGAACCCGCCTGACAATGCAAGGACCACGGGTTCAAGGCCTGGTAGGGGGAGATCCCACATGCCACGGAGCAACTAAGCCCATGTGCCACAACTACTGAGACTACACTTTAGAGCCCACAAGCTGCAACTACTGAGCCCACATGCCACAACTACTGAAGCCCACACACCTTGAGCCCATGCTCCACAACAAAGACAAGCCACAGCAATGAGGAGCACTCACACTGCAACAAAGAGTAGCCCCCACTCACCGCAACTAGAGAAAGCCCGTGCGCAGCAACGAAGAACCAGTGCAGCCAAAAATAAATAATAAAATAAAATAAAATTTTTAAAAGACGCAGGGCTTCCCTGGTGGCAAAGTGGTTGAGAATCCAAGTTTGAAGATACATGAAGCAAAAATTGTCAAAGTACAAGGAGAAAAAGATAAGTCCACAATATTAGAGTGTTTTACACTCATCTCTCAGTAATTGAAAGAAAAGGTAGGCCAAAAGAAAAAAATCAGTAAGAATGTAACAGATTTTAATAACATTATCAACATATTGCCCTAATTTATACATTTAGAGAACACTATACTCAACAACAGCAATTTACAAATTATTTTCAAATGCACATGGAATATTCACCAAGTTAGACTATATGTTGGGCCATAAAACAAGTCAATAAATGTAAGAAGACTATAATCACACAAATTATGTTATCTGATCAAAACAATATTTAATGAGAAATCAACAATAATAAGATACCTAGGAAAATCCTCAAATATTTAGAGATTTAAGTAAAGGGCCCAGATCCTCAAGTTTCATAAATATTGCACCCTAGGAAATTTGAACACTACCAGATGACCTCTCTCTAAAGCATTTTAAATAGGAGAATAGGTAAGAAAAAATGTTCAACTATTTAATGCCCATTTAAAAAACTCCATGAAGAAGGGCCTAGGGACCTGCGGAAGGAAGGAGACTCATCTCCATTGTACTTTCGTTCACACGATTTGAACATTTTTTACCAGTTATTTTAAAAGAACAACAATAACTTCCATATTTTAAATAATACCAATGCCTTTCATATACCCATCAAAGGAAAAGTCTCCTTTGGCAAGGAGAAAGGTTTTATCACAAATAGTACATAAAATGAAAATACAGTAGTGTCATCTAATTTATATTCTGGAAAATGAAATGTTCTACTCCACAGACCCCTGAGCAGTGAGAACATACTTAGTGGCAACAGGCACTTACATCTAATAAATAATTCATGTTGACATTCCTTGCCTTTCATCTACCAACACAAACTCAATTTATCTATTCTGTAGGGAAATTAATCTGTAGTTCAGTAAATCTCACGTTTTTCCATACTTAGTTTAGACAGACCCTTGGATAATTTGCCCATTTTTATGAACTTATATTTTAAATTAATTATGTTTTAATTTTTGCTTATTTCTCACTATTCATCTCAGTATTCTGCCACTTCCTGAACTAAGAAAATACAAAGAAAAAGAAAAACAAAAAGAGGGAAGTGTCTGTTTATCAAGTACCTGTTTATCACTAATAGCAAACCTAATTCAATTTTTCCTTTTATTCTTTTTTTGTTTGAATAGGCAAAATATTCAAATAATTCAAAAATTTTTTTAAAGTTATTCGCTGAAAATACTCCATGCCACTCCTATGACCTAACTACCCAGTTTTCACCCTCCCCTATGACCATAAGAATTCATGGTTACTACTTTCATGTGTACCCTTCTAGAGTTTCTTTATGCATATACAAGGAAGCATAAGTATATATGCCTTTTCACCACTTTGTTTTACACAGACTGTAGCATATCATATCTCCTGTCTGCACCTTGTCTTTTCACTTAAAACTACATATTGGAGATATTTCCATTTCAGTACATAAAGTACTTTATCATTCTTTGTAATAGCTATGTAGCGTGCCATTGCATAGGTATATCATGAACTCTACCAACAGACATTTCAATTGTTTCTAATATTTTGTTGTTACAAAGAATACTACAATTGAAAAGCTGTGCATATGTCATTTTACATGTCTGCAAGTATGATAAATTCCCAGAAGAGGAACCTCTGGCCTAAAGGTATGTGCATTTGAAATATGGTAAAACTGCCCCCCACAGAGATGGTACCAATCCACACTCCCATCAACAAAGTATAAGAATACCTGTTTTCCCATGCCTTACCAAGAGAGTGTATTATCATTTGGATTTTTGCCAGTCTAGTAGGTGAAGAATATCTCAGCGAAGTTTTAATTGGCAATTTTTTAATTATGAACAAGGCTTAGCATCCTTCAGACAACTTAAGAGCCATTTGCATTTCCTCTTCTCTGAACTATCTTCACTGTTTTCCCATGTTTCAACTGGGTGGATGACCTTTTTCTTTTTGACTTCAGAAGCTCTTTAAATAATAAAAGACTAGCCCTTTTTCTATTCAAAATTGCAAATATTTTCTCCTGTTAAAGCTGTTTTCCTTTTTGCTTTGCTTTTGTTTGTTTGGGAGATTTTTGCTTTTGTTTATTGGCATGCATTTTTTTATCATCAAATCTATAATTTTTATAGCTTAGGGATTTTAAGTTATGGTTAGAAAGGCTTTCCCCATTTCAAGGCTATAAAGGAATTTTCCCATGTTTTCTTATAATATAAATATTTTTACATTAAATATTTGATTCATTTGAAATTTATCCTGGTGTCTGATATTTTACCTAGATGTATAGTCCATAACATGCAATCTGAAATTATCCCAACTCTAAAGTGAATCAAAACCGTTACTGTTCTTATGCTGCATATACTGGCTATTGCTTCCTCTTACTTCCATTCTGGTCAATTTCTACAATCTGTGGTCTGTCCATTTGAATGGCAAACAGGGGAAAAAACTATTTTCTTGTCCTTGTGGTGTGGGATTTAGTGTTGGGGGTTGGGGGGCTGTGCCTAGTGCTACTCCAGAAACAAAACTCTGCCAGTTTATCCTTTCAGATTTTCTTCTGGTTAGGAGGAGTTAGAGCACATGTTCTGTCATATCAAAGACTGTGAAGCTGAAGACATAAACTACAACATTTTAAAACTCTCCCAATACTGTACTTATCTCTATGTTTCTATCAATATACTTCTAAAGATTTCACCTTCATCACAGAACAGGCTAAACTCTTTTCAAGATCACGTGCCATGTTAGAGCAAGGGCTAACCCTGAACTTTGTGTGAAGGTCCAGTTATAATTCACGTATTTTTTTTTTCCAAATGGCTACCTACTTGTCCCCACATCCCTAACAACTAAGCAAAGAAATCAGTAAGAATGAAGAATCTCTGTATGTACAAGGGAACTCCCATAAGGCTATCAGCTGACTTTTCTATAGAAATTTTGCAGGCCAGAGGGAGTGGCACCATAGAGTCAAAGTGATGAAAGGAAAAAACCTACAAGCAAGAATACTCTACTCAGCAAGGATATCATTCAGATTTGAAGGAGAAATGTAAAGTTTTACAGACAAGCAAAAGCTAAAAGAGTTCAGAACCACTAAACCAGCTTTACAAGAAACGTTAAAGGAACTTCTCTAAGGAAAAGAGACCACAACTAGAAATATGAAAATTATGAAAGGAAAAATCTCATTGGTAAAGGCAAATATACAGTAAAGGCAGTAGATCAACCACGCATAAAGCTAGTAGGAAGGTTAAAAGATAAAAGTAGTAAAATCATCTATATTCACAATAAGTTGTTAAGGGATACACAAAACAGAAAGATGTAAAATATGATGTCAAAACAGTAAACATGGGTGGTAGGAAGCAAAAATGCATGGTTGTTAGAAAGTGTTTGAACTTAAATCATCATCACCTTAAAATAATCACATATCAGTATAATGATCAGATTGTTATACATGAACTTCATGGTAATAACTAACCAAATATCTATAATAGATACACACACAAAAGAAGAGAAAGAAACCCAAACATAACACTAAAGATAGTCATCAAATCACAAGGGAAGAGAGCAAAAGAAGAAGAAGCCAAAAAGAACTACAAAACAACCCCCAAACAGTTAACAAAATGGCAATAAGACCTATCTAACAATAATTACTTTAAATGTAAATGGACTGAATGCTCCAGTCAAAAGACGTAGACTGGCTGAAAGGACACAAAAACAAGACCTGTATATATGCTGCCTACACGAGACTCACTTCAGATCTAAAGACATACAGACTGAAAGAGAGAGTATAGGAAAAGGTATTCCATGCAAATGTAAATCATAAGAAAGCTAGGGTAGCAATACTTATATCAGACAAGATAGACTTTAAAACAAAGACTGTAACAAGAGACAGAAAAGGACTTACATAATGATAAGGGGATCAATCAAAGAAGAAGATATAACAATATGGATATACATATGTACCCAACATAGGAGCACCTAAATACATAAAGCAAATATTAACAAACATAAAGAGAGAAATTGACAATAACACAATAGTAGGAGACTTTAACAACCCACTTACATCTTGGAGAGACATAAGATCCAGACAGAAAAACAGTAAGGAAACACTGGGCTTAAATGACATTAAACCTGATGGACTTAACAGATTATATATAGAACATTCCATCCAAAAGAAGCAAGATATACATTCTTTTCAAGTGCACATGGAACATTCTCCAGGATAGATCACATGACAAGCCACAAAACAAGGCTCAATAAATTTAAGAATATTGAAATTATATCAAGTATCTATTCTGACCACACTGGCATGAGACTAGAAATCAACTACGAGAAAAGAATGCAAAAAACAAAAACAATATGCTACTAAACAATCATCACTGACAAAATCAAAAAGGAACAAAAAATACCTGGAGACAAATGAACATGAAAACACAATGATACTAAATCTGTGGAACACAGCAAAAGCAGTTCTATGAGGGAAGTTTATAGTGATACAAGCTTACCTCAGGGAACAAGAAAAATCTCAGATCAACAATCTAACATGTTAACAGTCATGTTAGATACAGCAAGAAGGTCTACCTTAAATTTGTTTGGAGTCCCAGAAGGAAAAGAGACAGAAATATGGTAAAGAAAATGTTAGAAAAGATAATGACTGAGAATTGTGCAGAATTCATGGAAGATAATAATCTATAGTATCAAGAAAACCAGGGCTTCCCTGGTGGCGCAGTGGTTGAGAATCCGCCTGCGGATGCAGGGGACGCGGGTTCGTGCCCCGGTCCGGGAAGATCCCACATGCCGTGGAGCGGCTAGGCCCCGGTCCGGGAAGATCCCACATGCCGTGGAGCGGCTGGGCCCGTGAGCCATGGCTGCTGAGCCTGCGCTCAGCGGAGCCTGTGCTCCGCAAAGGGAGAGGCCACAGCAGTGAGAGGCCCGCGTACCACCAAAAAAAAAAAAAAAAGAGAACCAGCAAATCCCCAGCAGGAGAAATAAAAGTAAATATATACCTGGATATATCATAAACTTTAGAAACCCAAAGATAAAGAGAAAAATCGTAAGAGCAGCCAGAGGGAAAAAAAGAAGACAAAATACTTTTAAAGAGCAACAGTAAGATTGACATTTAACTCTTCAATAGTGACAATGGAAACAAAATGAGAGAAAATAACTACTCATCTAGAATTCTACTGCCACTAAAATCTTTCTCAGGAAAGATGGCTATTAAAATAGCCCAACTTTTGGGCTTCCCTGGTGGCGCAGTGGTTGAGAATCCGCCTGCCGATGCAGGAGACACGGGTTCGTGCCCTGGTCCGGGAAGATCCCACATGCCGCGGAGCAACTAAGCCCGTGAGCCATGGCCGCTGAGCCTGTGCGTCCGGAGCCTGTGCTCCGCAACGGGAGAGGCCACAACAGTGAGAGGCCCGCATAACGAAAAAAAAAAAAAAAAAAAAAAAAAAAAAAAAAAAAAAATAGCCCAACTTTAAAACCTAACTGTAGCAAAATATTACATTATCCTCTTAATATATCTTTTTATTTTAACACCAGTGTTTAAACTTTTATTTCACACCATGCAAGGTCAATTATAACACATTAAAAAGTGACAAGAGCTATAAGCTGCAATTTTACATTTATATATTGGAAATGTCCATTTTCAAAAGCTGAATTACCATGTTGCCATAACAGCTAGGCTTCAATTCAACTGTTTATACAGATAAAATTTACTATGAAAAACAATGATTTTATATGTCTTTAATTCTTCTCTTTACCTTTAATATATATATTGCTTTGAACAGAATTAAATCCCTTAAGATAATGAAGAAAAGGTCATGTGAAATTAGGTATATGGAGAATCACAGAATTCTCAGGGCTTATTTAGATTCTATTTTCTTTAACCAGAAAACAGGCTTTAAACAACATGATTCTTAAGGTTGTTTTCAGTTCTGTGGATGATTCTGTACCAAGCTAACCACATGGTTACTGCGTTATTGCAGTAAAAATTTCACTTCATTAAATCAATGGTAAAAGTAACTTAAAAAATTAAGTGCTCTATCAGAGTTGCAAGTGAAAGGCTATATTTACATAATCAGTCTTAAAATATAAAATAGATGAGAAGAGATTCACAAGACATAGAAATGAGTCCTTTTCCTTCTCATAAAAAAGTGATAACATATTAGAAAAAGTAACTTAATTAGGTAAATTAAAACATTCTATTAATGAACCTGGAAAATTCTGACAGCTCAATAATTCACACAAGCACTACTAGTGAGAAGCAAGTAACCTTTGTGCTACATGCAAATAGGGGACCTTTGTACATCTGACTACCCAGATACAGAAAGGTAGCTTCTGTCTGAAAAAAAGAATAATAGTGTTAATGATCAAAAGTATATGCTCACCTTGTAAAAACTCCTCCTTGCAAGCAATGAAGTAGAAGAAAACAATGCAGACTTTCTTGGCCTGATTCCTTTAAATCATCCTTGAACCAAGAATAACTAAAACACTGGGCCACAAGTGTTCCAAAGAGCATAAAGCTTACTGTTAAAATACCGAAAACAAACTGTCCCTCATAGAAAAACCTGACAGACACCCAAATATCCACAATTAAATCAGTTACATAGATTATAATGCCAAGAACCGACATCATAAAATTTAACTTAGTATATTTCATTATGAATCACTATATCTCTTGGTTATCTACCTCCTTCTCTCCTACAAAAAGAAAAAAAAAAGAACAAAACATTAGTGCATCCTTTCGTGTAGCACTGAATTTTAATTTCTACTCCCTAAACCTATTTAAAAGAAAGAATAAATATTATGAAATTGGAACACTAAAACCAAGGTGACTAATTTTAACTTTCTTTTCTAAACCTCTAATCCAGTTGTTACAAGGCTTTATTCAATCTTCTGTCTCACAGTGTTCTTCATTACAGCTGGCAACACCTAAAATGAAACATCATAAAAGATTCTAAAAATCCTGAGTATAGTATTAAAAACCCTAGGCCATGACTTTATCAAAGTCCTACTTTTTCTAAAAATAATATATTACCACTAAATATACTTTTTATAATATATAGCTTTGGGAAAGTAAAGTGTCAGAGATATATTTAATAGTTGACAACTTCCTCTCAGACTACTTACCTTTTAAAACACATAACCTGCTCACAAAGACATTTACCACAGGACCATTTATAGTGGCAAAAAACTGGAAATCATCTAAATGTGTCAACAAAAGGAGTTAATAAATAATGGTAGAGTCATAAATGGAATATTACAAAGCTACTAAAAATAAATGTAACAAAGGTATAATAGCTGTGAAAATTCTTAATTTGCTTTTTTTTAAGCATTTAAAAAATTTAGTTAGTTAGTTAGTTTTGGCTGCATTGGGTCTTCATTGCTGCACGCGGGCTTTCTCTAGTTGCAGCGAGTGGGGGCTACTCTTCGTTGCAGTGCACGGGCTTCTCATTGCGGTGGCTTCTCTTGTTGTGGAGCACGGGCTCTAGGCACACGGGCTTCAGTAGTTGTGGCATGCGGGCTCAGTAGTTGTGGCTTGCAGGCTCTAGGGCACAGGCTCAGTAGTTGTGGCACACGGGCTTAGTTGCTCCGCGGCATGTGGGATCTTCCCAGACCAGGGCTCGAACCCATGTCCCCTGCATTGGCAGGCGGATTCTTAACCACTGCGCCACCAGGGAAGTCCCGAAAATTCTTAATATGCTTTGATACGGCAATTCCATCTAAGAATCAAGCATAGGGAAATACTTACAAATGTGCACAAAGATATATGCTCTTTGCAGAACCTTTTTTAAAATAGCAAAAAATTGAAAACAACCCAAATGACAATTGAGAAGCCTAATTCAATAAATTAGGGTACATCCATACTAAAGAATACACCATGCAACCTTTAAAAAGAATGAAGCAGCTTTGTATAACCTGACTTCGGAAGATCTCAAGACACATTAAGTGAAAAAAGCAAGTACCAGAAGGATAAATATAGCATATTGCAATATATGCTTCCTAATTTTACATGGAGAGGAGAAAGAAGTTGGGAGTAGGAAGCAAATGCAATTTTAATCCTTTAAATATTCTTTCATATTGTTTGAGTTTTTTACAACAGACATGTAGTAATGTATTATATAATTTCTTAAAAACAATAGTAAATGATATTTATAAAGAATTTTGATGACTGGAGAAAGTATTTATTCTACTAATAATAGCTAACATTTACTTACCAATACGTGCCAGGCGTTGAGCTAAATGCTGTACATAAAATATCCTCATTTAATTCTTACATCAAACTTAGGAGGTAGATATTATTACTATGAACCCTATTTTAGAAATGTAAGCTGAAAGCAATCTGCAGATGAGATCTGTCTGACTCAACAGTGGTTTCTTTAACTGTCCTAATTTTTTTTTTTTGGCCATGCTGTGCAGTCAGGGATCGAACCCACGCCCCCTGCAGTGGAATCACAGAGTCCTAACTACTGGACTGCCAGAGAAGTCCCTAATTAATTGCTAACATTTCATATAAAAATCTAGATTTTTCCCTGCTACTGTAGGGAAAATGCAGGGGCCTGGGTTCGATCCTTGGTCAGGGAACTGGATCCCACATGCCACAACTAAGTTTGCCTGCCGCGACTAAAAGATCCCACGTGCCACAACTAAGACCCAGCACAGCCAAATAAATAAATATTTTTTAAAAAAACAGTAAAAGATCACTAATCATAGAACACCATAACAATATATAACAAATATAACAATAATGGAAAAGTTTGAAATATTGTGGGAATTACCAAAATGTGACAGTGACACAAAGGGAGCAAATGCTGTTGGAAAAATGGTGCTGGTCGACTTGCTCAATGCAGAGTTGCCAAAATCTCCAATTTGTAAAAACCACAATATCTGAGAAGCACAATAAAGCAAAGTGCAATAAAACGAGGTAGACCTCCATGTGTGCATTTCTTAATCACTCTCCCCACAAAGAGAGCTTCCTTTACCTGGCATGGATAAATAAAACACTAGCCATTTTGAGACAAGATTTGCAAGATGGGAAAAAATAATTTCTAAGAAACTTAGAAATTGCATTGCTGGCAGAACATCAGACTCAATAATTAACTAATCTGATCTGGCAACTTCTAAATTCCTAATTTAGTGAAACAGAACATAACGCCAACTAGAAAGAAAACTACACAGCAAAGTACATAATAAACATAGCAGCTCTCATAATAAAGGGCCTGCAGCTCCTTCAGTAATCACATAGTTGTATAACTTGTATGGAGGATAGTTCACCTTTATCCCTACACTTGATCACTGTTCCAATACCACCTTAGCAGAAATAATGCCACCTACAAAATTTGACTTCACTTGGAAAATTCATGACACTTACTGACGTAATAGGACAGTTTCAATACAATTTCATTCAGGGTCAACACAGCTGTGTGGCTACCTGGCTGCCAGCCAAAATACATAACCTTTGCCCACTGTAGATGATCTCTTCGCAATAAAGATACCTGAAAGAAATACAAACGAGCAAACTTTCATTTATCAATCAAACTTAACACGTAAAATACGGGCTTACTTGTTACATATAAGAAGCCTTCTTTAACTCAAAGTCCCTTCCGGAAAATCTTCATCCTGGAAATCTTTTATTTCTTCTTCACTGAAAATAAGCATAATTAAGGGGTGTGTAAACCTTGAACATCGAAACTAAAATGAAACTGAAATCACCTGTTAGTCATATGTGGGATTTTCTAATCCAGTGATGACAGAGTCTGTATCATTGTGACCGCAATACAATCCTTCGGCCATGGATCACGGGCCCAGCCGCTCTGCGGCACGTGGGATCCTCCCGGACAAGGGCACGAACCTGTGTCCCCTGCATCGGCAGGTGGATTCTCAACCAGTGCGCCACCAGGGAAGCCCCAGTACATCCCTTTTTAACCATCACATTGGGGGAAGGAATTACAGGTTGACTAGGTTACAAGACTTTACTGTATTATCAATTAAGTTTTAAGAAGATACAATTTGCCTCACAGTATATCTAAGTGGACAATTCATGTTTGAAAGGGAGAGAGAGATTCTTGAATCTGAAATACTCTAATAATTTATCATTAACAGAGCCGCCCTATTTTTTCAAACTGTGTATACCTTCTCAAACCCTATGCCCCAAGAACATATGATTGTTGGTTTCTATTTCGAAAATAAACACTACAGTTCTTCTATTTCCAAGCCTTTGCTCAAGGTTATTTACTATTTACTTCTACCCCCATCTTCCTGAAGTTCTATCAGTCTTTAAGAATCAGCTCAAAACCCACACCCTCTAAGTTTTCCGAGATCTTCCCGATCAATTTGATTCTCTCCTTCCTCCTTGCAATCCCATCACTTCAGCTATACTTCTCTAGGATTTACCCACATATGCTTTAAAATAAGATCATATACATCTCCTTCCTGGTAATACACCTCTAGAAAGCTAACTATCTTATTCATTTTAACACACACCCACACATCCACAACAATACTTTACATGTTATAGGTAGAGGATAAATTATTGTAAATGTAACTGAACAGAATGTAAAAATCATTGGTATTATTTCTTGGGGAGGAACTTAAACTTCAAGTCTCATTGCTAAACATATTCACAAAGACTCAATTTTCTCTCTGCAGCCTGTATCTTTCTTCTGAGCTCAACCCATATATCTGTCTGTAGATTTCTTTATGGGGATATCCCACAATCACCTCAATTTAAACTAGTCTAAACCAAGTTCATTACCTACTCTCTGTTTCTCCTCTTCTGCTAGTGTCTAATGTCTCCATGACTCTACTCAAGTCACTTAACTTTTAAATTATTTGTTGGGCCCATTTCTTCATCTACCCAGTGAAGAGCTTGACAATGAATTCAATGAAATCTTGATGGAAGGAACAAGGGAAATTTTAATTAAAAAAATAAAAAGCTAAGGGACAAGAGAATGGAGCTGCCCACGTAATTAGTTCCACCCTCTTCTCAAAGGTTTGCTGACTTTCCAGCAGAGAATTTTTAGAAAAGGAAAATAGCTTCTTGCCTGAAGAGCTACTAACTGATAGCAGACAAATAAATAAATATTGGTGAGCTGAAAATACCTGATGTAGGGAATTTTGATGGTTATTCCAAGCAATTTTTAAAGGACTTATTGCTTGCCTTCCCATTGCAAAGGGGATAATTACGTGATTATTTCAATGAAGGTTTTTGACACATGAAGAACAGACCTTTGAGACACAGGCAAAGAAGTCTGTCACACATAATCCAGGTGTGTTTTCAAGAAATTTGGAGTATTAAACTGATGATCTGTAAAATAAATATTTTATAAATTCCAAGAGTCCTTTCTTCAGGAATTCCTGACAAAAATGGATGTTAAAAATGTATGTCCTGGGCTTCCCTGGTGGCGCCGTGGTTGAGAATCCGCCTGCCGATGCAGGGGACACGGGTTCGTGCCCCGGTCCGGGAGGATCCCACGTGCCGCGGAGCCGCTGGGCCCGTGAGCCGTGGCCGCGGAGCCTGCGCGTCCGGAGCCTGTGCTCCGCATCGGGAGAGGCCGCAACAGTGAGAGGCCCGCGTACCACAAAAAAAAAAAAAAAAAAAAAAAAAAAAGTGCCTTCCTCTTCACGCTGGGAAGCTTAAATGAGAGAGTGGCACTCAGCACAACAGTAAGTGCTAAATAAACCTTCGTTACTGCTGTTTATTGTAAAAGGACACACACACACACAGGACACACGACACAAGCACGACATACAGGACACAGGACACACACAGGACACACGCATACACCCCTCACCCTCGCCTGAAAACCCGACGAGCGATCCTTCCCGGGATTTCGTCCTCAGTAACTAACCCCAAACCCCTCGCTCCATCACAAAACTTCCCCGGTTAAAAGGTCTCTCGTGCACTTGAATGAACTCGTCTGCCTGGACACAAACTACTGCGAAGGCACCACTTTCTATGACAGGCGTTAGCGTCCGCTGGCCGAGAACACAGTCTGACCTCGGGCCGCCTCACACCACACGCCCACCAAATCCCGCGCGCTGTGGCCAGCGAAACCCCGGCAGCATCACGTGGCCGCTGGCCACGCCCCTCGCGCAACAACCGACTCCTCCTCCCTTCCCGCGCCGCTCGCGCGTTGTCACGTGCTCGCGGGCCCCGCCCGCGGCACAGTAGCTGATTTCCACTGCCCGCCCCTGCGCCTCACGTGACCTCTGCCCCTGGCCCAGCAGCCGAGCCACACCCCGCTCTGCACGCGCGGCGTCACGTGACAGCTGGCCCCCGCCCCACCCCCAGCCTGGTTGCTTGTTCCGCTCTCCGGCTGCTCTTCTCGCTCAGGGCGGGCGAGCGGCGGCTGGAGATGGCAGCCGCCCTGCAGCGCGTCGAACGGCTGTCCAGTCGGGTGATTCGCGTCCTGGGCTGTAACCCGGGCCCCATGACCTTGCAGGGCACCAACACCTACCTGGTGGGGACCGGCCCCAGGTAAACGTTTCCCCCGTCCCTCGACCCCGCATCCTACACATCGACCCGCGGGACGCACGGAGCTGGGGCTGCGAGGGCTGCTCGCCGCGGGCGCAGAGGCTGTGCGCCCGCAGCCGGCACCACGGCGTCCCGCCCCAATCGGGCGGGACCACCTCCAGATAACGACCACCCTGGGTGGTCAGCTCTCTAGCTTACAGCTGGCTAATGAAAAAAACCACTTCGTGGTTTTGAGACCTAATTTACTTTGCATGATATTGAATGCCGGGATGGACGTGTTTAGGCTGTGAGAAACTAGAATCGCCCGGAGTTAATCCAGGAAAGCGTTTACTTTCCACACCTGACTTTCACTGGTGTTTGGCTCGGAGTTTTAACTTCGGTTCGCAAAAGCCATTCGTTGTGCTGAGGCCTTTTTCTTAACTCAGCAGCAGAGGGCAGGATTTTCTTGCTTCAAATTGCTCGAGTCTGTTGAAGCGCCCCCTAGCTCTTGGGAAAGAGAAGCTAACTAACTGTTTTTGTTGCTGTTGCGTGGCCTTATTTAAATTACTCTGCGGAGGGAATAACCTGTCTGTATTTCTAAGATTTTTCTCTTGTTCAGATGCATTCTGTTTTAGTAGAATTATGCAGAAATGGGAACATGTGATTTACTGCACAATAAGTGCATTGAGCAATTTTTGTATAGTACTTAGTCTTTAGTATACTCTAGATAATAGAAAATGAAAATAAGATATAGTTCCGCTTGAGCCCAGAATTTAATTGTTCAGTCCGGACGTGTTACAATTAGTAAAATATAGTTGATTACTGAAAACGGTTTAATAAGTGTAGTTTATTGGGCTTTTATTTGAAGTATCCACTGTATTTGCCTTTTTCCAGTAAATCACAATTTTAGAAGCAGCAGGATGGAGGGTCTGGAAGTACTACACATCAAGCAGAAAGCAACAAGTTGAGTCCAGGGTAAACAAGGCAGGGTCAGAGCTTTGAGCTGCCTCCGGAATCGAGGAGAACAGAAAATTAAGCACAAAAAAAGACCTGATAATCTAGCGTAGAGCCTGGGTTAGCTGAGATTCCCTCACCCTAGGAAGTACATAGGTATGCTCTTCACTTTGCAGTGTGTCATCTTAAACGAGCTCTAAAAGACAGTACCTAACATGAAAATTGCATGTAGTCAAAATTATCCTAGAAAGTCTCTCAGGAAAACACTATGCTGGAGATCAGTGTACTCTCTCAGTAAGTTCAGCACAGCCTCCTTTTCTTCCAGTGGTGAAACAGATGGCTGGTTCTGTTTGAAAACCAGATGAAGAAGTTGGCTTAGGTTTAGGGGCCATGTTGTATGAAAAATCCATACTGTGTCTTTAAACACTAGAATCACACTCTGCGTGGCAAGGTGCTGGTGCTAAAAGACATGAGGAACCTGGAACTGATTGAGGGAAGGGCAGATTCACAGGCTTCCATCTTACGCTGCTTAGACTACCCACATAAACTTAGGGAGTGGAACGGCCAGTGGAATCACTCATAGATGAGAGCGAGGTGATGATGAACCCATGTAGTTGAACTAGAATCAGTTAATGTACAGATGCTGCTGCTCTGCTGTATAAAGTAGACGTTAGGTGGCTAGAGATGAATATTAATTGGGTCCAAGTAAGTGGTTCCATTAATGGTATCCATCTATTCCACTAAGATCACAGGTGCCTCCTGTATCACTAAACCCAATGGCATTTTTCCATTCCCATCTTATTTGAACTTCAATATCTTTTGATGCTATTGACCACTCCCTCCTTGATTTGCTAAACACCGCATTCTCCTGGTTTCCTCTCACCTCTCTAGCTACTCTTATACAATTTCCTTTATAGAATCATCCTCTTTACCAAGTATTTTAAGTGTTTGAGCCCTTCACAAGGCAATCCTACTCTTTCTTCTGTTCCCATTGTTATGTTCTTTACCTAGGGGATTTTGTCTACTTCCTTGGCTTCACCTGTTTTATTCATTAATAACTCCCAAATTTATAGCTCCAGTGTAGACAAATCCAAGCTTCATCTTCAGACTAGGATAGCCAACTGGCTTCTTAAATCTCTAGTTGGAAGCTCACAGCCACTTGAAACTCATTGTTTCCCTCTGGTCTTCTTCCAGTCATCCAAATCTTGGTAAAGAGAACCATCCCCACATTTGATCAAGGCAAATGATTGCTTACCCTCCTTGACATTTTTCTTTGCTTCCTGCACACACATATCCAAGCCATTAAGAAGATCATAGCATTTTCACTGCTGTCACCCAGTCCAAGCCAGTACAACTCTTGCTTAGGCTTTTAAAATAGTCTGGCTTCTCTGCATCTACTTTTGTCCCTGTTCAATCCATTCTCCCCCACATAGCCAAAGGAGTATTGTGGGGTTCTTGTTTTTTGTGTTCTGGTCTCTTATCCTGCAGCAGAGTAGCCTAGCTTATTCACTGGCTAGTTTCAGGGTTCCAGTGGAGTGAGAGGAAGCACGGAAAGACCTGTAGGCTGAGGCTTACGAATGGCAAGCCGTCGCTTTCACGTCAGTCTGTTTTCAGTAGGAAAACCCAGTGTAAGTCCATGCTCAAAGGATGAGGAAACAGACTGCCATCCTTGATGGGAGGAGCTTCAAAATGACATTTCAAGGGACATTATTATACGTAGGTGAAACGTGATACTTTTTTTTCCTTGCAGTATGCTTAAAATGAGGTCTGTTTGTAAAGTAGTACTACAACTTGGTCTTGATTAAGTTGCCCTTTAATAAAACACCTCTGGTGTTTTTTTAAAGTTTTTGGAGACATAATATTTCTTACTGACTCTTTTAAATATTATTTGATAAAAAAGAAAGCCTTCATTCATAGTAGAAACATTTATAAGTGCCTACTGTGTCTCAGGCAATATACTAGGAGTCTACTATGGACTCGGTAGAAAAAATACACACATAACAATAGTTTTGCTTTCACTTGGCTTGGTGAATTGTAGATACCATAAATCAAATAGCCCCCAGGGAATTCCCTGGTGGTCCAGTGGTTAGGACTCTGTGCTCTCACTGCCGAGAGTCTGGGTTCAATCCCTGGTTGGGGAACTAAGATCCCACTAGCCTCAGTGTGGCCAAAAAAAAACAAAAAAAAACATATAGCCCCCGAAATGGATATATAATTTACCATTTGACAAGGCCGATGAAGAGTAAGTCTAGAGTTCTGGAACCGTATAATTAAAGATTTTAATCTAGTCACTGTCAGGAGAGGTTTCGTAAGGGTGTGGCAATTCAGTTGACATCAGAAGTCACAGAAGAGATGTGTCTGGCTGCATTTAAAACTTTGTGATTCACCAACATAACAGAGTTGGATTTTTTGGAAAATGGAAACTAGAAGGGCTTGTGATATTCTGATCTCCGATCTGTCTCATCACCCTGAGTCAAGCTTCTCTCCCATCCCAGCCACATGGGCTCTATCCACTCCGCCTCAGAGTTTTCATGCCTGCTTTCCTCTCTGTCTCCCACTTATCCTTCTCTTCACCCAGCCAACCTCACTCATCCTTTAGAGCTCTGTTAAAATAACGTTTCCTCAATAACGCCTTCCCTGACGCCTTACGCTGTGTTAGGTTAATGTAATACACTGCCTTAGCATTTCATACTTGTCACGGCCCTTATGTCAATAATAAAATGATTTTTTGTGTGTAGGAAGAAGCTTAATGTCTTTCCCCAACTCCACTCCCCACTAGAATATAAATTCAACGAAGGTTTATTTATTACTATATCTGTGGCACCTAGCGCAGAACCTTGTACATAGTACAGTAAATATTTGCTGAATGAATGAGCATTCTCTTTTTCCCTTCATTTGCTCTGTTAGGATTCTATTATTGCTGGATAACTGCAGTTTTAACCAGTATTCCTTCCTCTTTCTGATCAGCCCATAGATGCCAAATGAATTTCCCTAAAGCACTCAGACTTACTGGGATGCCTAGTACAGAGGTATTCAGTAAACATTTGAATGGACCAATAATAGCCAGATCTTCCAAAGAGTATTTCCACATTCCTCCTCTGCCTAAGAACCTCTAAAAGATGGAGTTTTAATCTTTACTATCAAAATTGTAAATACCTTGAGGGTGAGTATACTATTTCTTCTTAATAGGAAAAGGCAGTCTAGTGGACTAGTTGGGGTTAAGACGCTGGGCTCTGATTATCAGGTCCCAGTACCTGGCTCATGGCAGTGGACAAGACAGTTGATTCGCTAAACGTCAGATTCCTTATCTGTACAGTGAGAGTTGTATCGTACCCACCTCAGGCGGATGTTATGAGGATTCAGTGAAATTTAAGTGAAAAATTCATGTCTAAAGTACTTAAATTCTAGCATGGGGAAAGCATGTCAGCTATTACTTTACTCACTTTTTCCTCCCTTATAGCATCCAGACAATACTGGGTTTATAGTAGATGCTCAGAAAGTACTTAATGATTTTGTAAGAGGGACAGCAAATTGACAGAGACCGTTTAATAGCTATCTCAGTGTTGCTAGAAAATACCTAATTGAGGGAGTTGATGCCACTAACTCCTGCTAGTTGAAGAATTTTTTTCTCCGTTCACGTAGCAGATTGTTACTGCATGCCAGGCCCTGTGCTGTGGTGAATAAATTGGTCACAGACCTGTACAGATTCTTCTGCACTCTTCTCTTGTCCCCTGGATTAGCATAACTCGCATTTGCAAAATGACATCCTAAGATGGGGTATTGTCTGGGGCTATGAAGGATACAGCCCACCTAGAGATGGCCGTGTCTGATCCTCTGCACTAACTCTTCACAGACATCATTGATAGACTTGCTGTTTGTTAAGGAGGGAACAACCTTTTTTTCCAGTTTACAGCTGAGGTTGTACTTACGCCACATGAAGAATGATTCTAGGTGCTTCCCATGTAGTCCACTTCCTCCAGAGACGCACAGTGTGTCTTGAATGGACAAGTGACTGTGAAACCGAGTTCCCCTAAAGCCACGTTTCCTTACTGAGTTTATGACTAATCTCTCTATCCAAACTTTATTTCCTTTCTTGTCCCCTCTGCCCTCAGTCCTGTGCTACCTAAATATTCATCCACCAGAGTCAGATGACTAAAATTGCTGTTGTCAACATCATTAATGTACTAAAATTGCTGTTACAGATGTCATCATTAACATACAAAGTCAGGTTGTTTCTCCAGGATAAGATGGGGTTTTGTCTTGCAGGAAAGGCATGGTACATAGCAGATCATTCATAAACAGTTATTGATGAATTAATACACAAATAGAATGACTGAAACTTTGCATCAAGATGAATCATCTCTCCCCCAGCCTGAATTCGGGAGGGATTCCTGTGAAACAGCGTGAATTTAAATCAGTGAATTGGTTCTGGAGGAGGAAAATGTCACCCTGATTTCTTCCAGAAAACTTCAGAGAGAAAGACCATCATCCCATAAAATAGTGAGAAAGGGCAAACAAAGTAGAAGGTGGGTTCAGAAGCACAGGCAGAAAAAGATATCTAATGAGGTGGTCTGAGTAGAGAAAGGAAGCAGCTCAGACACTCCCCGACACTCCCCTGCTGCCTGCACTTTCACATAGGGCAGCCCGTGTAAAACTTCGGTGATCCGTTTTGTGTATAGTGCAGAAGACTAAGTTTCCTTAGGGACACATCGAATCAGATTCTTTCATATCTCCGAGACATTTGAGGATGCTGTAAAAGATCTCAAAGGCAGCGTGGATAAAAGCGTGTCTTCTGGCGCCAGAATACCTGGGTGCAAATGCTGCTTCTGCCCTATCTTTGCAGAGTAACCTTGGGCAAGTTACTTAATTTCTGGATATAATAATGAAATGCCTACTTCAAAACGGTGTTACGAGAAATACAATTGTTATATGCCAGGTCCTTGGAACAATGCCTTATTTCTCTTAAGTGCTATGTAAGTGTTGAATACCATAGCTATTATTCCTTGCTCAGACTCACATTTATCTATAAGTTTTTTTCAAAGAACTTTCTGAAGGTGAGATGATTATAGTTAAGCTGAAATAACATACAGCTGGTTTTCAAGCACGTTGGAAAAAAGGCAATTTGTGCAGTTTCTTAAATGTAATGTAAATTATCTGTGTGAGAAATATGCTGATACAAACTCTGTGTTCTGGCTGTATGATTATCTTCCATTTAATTTTCAGGAGAATCCTCATTGACACTGGAGAACCAGCAATTCCAGAATATATCATCTGTTTAAAGCAGGCTCTGACAGAATTTAACACAGCAATCCAGGAAATCATAGTGACCCATTGGCACCGTGATCATACCGGAGGCATAGGAGATATTTGTAAAAACATCAATAACGGTAAACAGAGAACATTCATTAAGCTCATTGGAGAAAACTGTGTCTTTGGAATAATTTACTTCAGTTAACAGAGCTAAGTAAGCTAGTAAACCATTTACTAGCTTACTTACATATTTAAATGGTACTTTCAGAAATTACTGTAACTTGAATACTATCCCCAGTTTTAACAGAGGAGGAAAGGGAAGGTCCTATTTTCTATTTCAGATCTCTTTTCCCTCTTATTTTTCACCTTTGCCCAGTGATGAAGATCAGTTTTAATTTAGTTTGTATGACAATTACTATTTCAGATTTAATAATAACTAACTACTGTTGAGCATTTACTGCGTGCCAGGCACTGTGCTGAACATTTGGCCTGAGTACTGTGAGGTGGATATGTTCTTATCCACATTCTAAATGTGACCTCACATCTTCGGTAACATAAGGCAATTACCAGAATAAACTGAAATACTGGGGAAAGAGCATTGTATTGATAATTCTCTGTCCCTGAAACCTATTCAGTACTGACACCTCACCATCTCCCTTATTCCCTCATCCTACCATCACACACATAGATTCATCCATCCATCCACCCATCCATCCATCCAGTCATCCCTCCCTCCCTCCCTCCATCCATTCTTTCCTTTAGTGAATACTGGAGGCACTGCTAAATCCAGGTGCTATTCTTGGCACACAGGACCTAGCAGTGAGCAAAACAAAGACCGCCTTCATGGAGCTTCATTCTAGTTGGGAAAGTAAATGGTAAATGAATCTTAGGTCAGATGATGACAGGTGCTATGAAGAAAAATGAAGCTACATGAAGGCAAGGGGAGAGAGAGTAAAGCGGAGGAGGGCGGTAGCAGTGGTGTCTGGGGTGGAGGGAGAGGGGGTAAGCTGTACTGTGTCTGAGAGGAGGGCACACCCAGCAGAGGGCATTGCCGGGGCAGAGGCACTGGAGTGGGACTTTGTGTGTGTGCAAGGCACAGGAAAGACAAGGAGGTCAAGAATGTTCATTCATAAAAGGGATGCATGTAGACATTCGACTAGTATTTTTTAATGTTTGTAATTATCTTTTTAGGCCTTGAGACTATAATTGGGACACCAACATAGTCTCAGGCACAGCCCCCAATATCACCAGGCGGCCCATCGTAAAGACCTGTCTCCCCTCACTCTCTTACCCTCTAACCTCCTTTCTTCCAATCCGAAGGGACTGCCCTCCGCAGGAAATCATTCTGTCTTAATCTGACCTGTCCTCACCTTTCTTTCTCTTGTCCATCATTAAATTTTGTGAATTAAAAAACTATGCCGAGGATCCTTACTTAGCTTTGGCCAGCTCTTTTAGCTTGCGGGTCAGCTTGAAAATTTGAAATGTTTATGGCCCCCTTTCTCTCCTTCATAAATCAGCTTTATTGAACTTGAATTTACATACATAAAATGTACCCATAAAAGGTATAGTTTGGCAAACACCTATGTGACCACTCCAATCAAGATAAAGAACACTCCTACCACCCCCAAAAGAGGTCCCCTCGTGCCACTCTGCAGTGATTCCCCCTCCAGTTCCAGCAACCACTCATCTGCTTTATATCACCATAGATTAGTTTTGCCTGTGTTCTAAAGTTTCCTAGAATGGAAGGATACAGCATCACTCTTTGGCCTCTTGCACATTAGCATCTTGTTTTTGAGATTCACCCGTTTCATGCATCAGTAGTTTTGTTCCTTTCTTATTGCCAAGTAGTAATCCATGGTAGGAATATACCACCATTTGTGTATCCATTCACCTGTTACTGGACATCTGACCCACTTTCTTTAAATTAAAAATTAACATAGTTTGGGGTTCCCTACAAATAATGAATATTTATATGATAGATTACCTATAGTGTTGATTTAAAGAAAATCAAAAAGAAATTTGACACTGCTTTATAGCGACGAAAACTTTAATACTTGTTTGAGAAGTGGCTTGTTGTGTTTCGTTCTGAACTTTATTGAAGCTAGACCAGCTACATGCAGACCTTGAGTTCCTCAGCACTGAAATTGTTCAGGGGTACCTTTCAGGATCTCCCCCCCAAATTTCCATGTATTTCTTCATTCTCTAAATCCTTAATCACTAGCATTCTTGTTCCATTTTGCTTTATAATTTCTTTTTATTCCATATTTTAATAGTTTAAATTTTTTATAACTTTGTTTAACTATTAGTATGGCAGAATTTTTCAAGTACTCTACAATGCTAACTTCCTGTGTTTTTACAGGCCACAGCAAAATTATGAATGCCATTTATAAGATTTCTATGGGAAGTTACGGTAACGGAAGCAATCTGCCTCCAAAAATTTAAAATATGATCAGTGTGTGATTTGGGAACTCATAGTGGCTTACAGGGAGCCAGAATTTTACCAGACATGAGAACTGTATAGCCCCAGGGTGCTCAAGTTTTTTGTTTTGGCTAGTTTTGGGTAAATCTTGTAAAATATATTTTGTTACCTAATATTATTTTGCAGCTGAAGTTGGGCCTTTGCCATGCTTTTTTTTTTTTTTTTTTTTTTTTTTTTTTTTTTTTTTTTTTTTTTTTGCGGTATGCGGGCCTCTCACTGTTGTGGCCTCTCCCGTTGCGGAGCACAGGCTCCGGACGCACAGGCTCTGCAGCCATGGCCCACGGGCCCAGCCGCTCCACGGCACGTGGGATCCTCCCGGACCGGGGCATGAACCCATGTCCCCTGTATTGGCAGGCAGACTCTCAACTACTGTGCCACCAGGGAAGCCCTTTTGCCATGTATTCAACATCCAAGTCCTAGGAGTCAAATGTTTGCTTCTTGCTATTCAGTTAGAATGTTAGAAAATATTATACATGAGCAATATCACATGTTTGTATCAGCTTAAATAATTAGCATTGGCAATGATATTATAATCCATAAACCTTAACAAATGACTGAGGGTTTCCTCCTGTTAAAATAATTACATGATAGAGACAGAAAGTAGATAAGTGGTTGCCAAGGGCTGGGTGAAGGAGAGAATAGGGAATGAGTACCATTGGGTATAGGGTTTCGGAATGTTCTAAACTTTTATGGTGGTTATGGTTATACAATTCTTTGGATACACTAAAAAAACAACAACAGTGAATTGTACATTTCAAAAGGGTGAATTTTATAGTATGTGAATTACATCTCAATAAGCTTTATTTAAAATAATAATTACTATCATATGATTGATTTCAGCATGCTCTTCTCCATCTTGCCTGTATAGATTACTATTGTGAATAGGATATGTGTTTTCAAATTTGCACATAATTTTAAAAACTGGCACGGAGTTATTTTATAGTGTGACATTTGTTTTGTAATTTTGAGATAGTTGTGAGTTTTTTGGAAGGATCATCTGCCTCACAACTAGAGATGTAGTATCTCCACTTCTTTACTGAAAAACAAAATTATGCAGATTACAAATAAAAACAAACAAAAAAACCTTGCTATCTCACCCTAAAATGAAGACAGCCTTACCGTGTAACGTCAGTTCCCAGAATAGCATATTATTTTTTGCTTCAGCCTCTCAAGATACAAAGCAATGGAATTTGGCGCTGGAGAGGGAAGGTCTAGTTGCTGTTGTTTTATTTTTATTATATTTGTGGTATTTCTATCCTTTATCCTTCCTACTAGCCAGATTTCTATGCCTTGTTAGTTTTCCTTTGCATGTCTTTTTCTCCCTCCGCATTTCCATTGATACCACTGTAGCCCTGAGGCTCAGTACCTTCCAGCAGTGTTATCGCAGTCACCCCGTCCTGGTCTTTCTGATCTCTCCCTCTCCAGTCTCCCCACCTACAGCTGCCATACTAATCCACCTGTTAACACTATTTCAGTTTCTTACTAAAGTGTGAATGGTAGCCACATGCCGTAAAGTTTAAATCCCGCTGTTCTCTGAAAGGCACTTTAAGGCCCTCCATGATCTGAGCTCACCTTACTGTGCCACTCTTTCCAGCCAGGGTTTTGCTTTAGGCAAGTTGGTGGCATTGTTTGGCACGTATGCCACGCTCATCCTCCTTTCTGTGCCTTTACTAACGCTGTTTCCCTTACCTACAGGTCTTTCTCTGAACCTTTTGCCACCCTACTCATCCTGTAAGTCACACCTCAAGTTCTATCATCTCTGTGAATCCCTTTCTAATTGTTTCTCCTTTCTCTAAACACCTGCTGCTTTTAGTAGCTGAATTGTCCATTTAGTATCCCTTAAATGGGACTGAGTATAGTTCTCCAATTATTGCCTGTTTGTGTTTTATTTCCCTCCGCTATGACAGTTTTTAAGCATTTTGGTGTCTTGGTGCTTGTATTCACTGTACATAGTTTACTGGTTAGATGATTGCCACTCAGCTATTGATTGGCTAAGTAATTGATTTTCTTTGTGTCAGTGAGGGTACTATAGGTTACATTTATTTTAATGGTTTCGTATCTTAGCCCTGGGTTTGGGGCTTCCTTTCAGCTTTCACAGAAAGAACTTTATACTATTATCCTTTTATTATTAAGTACTGCCATGATGCCATAACCTCTTTCATTCTATGTTAGGCACCTAGATAGGGAAAAGTTCCCAGTTTTGGTATTACTGCCTCTTCAACACCCATCTTTTTTTTTTAATCTTTATTTTTTATTGGAGTCTAGTTGATTTACAATGTTGTATTAGTTTCAGGTGTACAACAAAGTAATTCACTTATAGATATACGTGTATCTATTCTTTTTCAGATTCTTTTCCTATATAGGTTATTACAGAGTATTGAGTAAAGTTCCCAGTGCTATACCGTATTCAACACCCATCTTGATCTCAAACCTAGCTGAGACTGTGAGTGCTACTTCCAAATTTTTATATAAAAGAGGAGTGACTAGAAAAACACAAAGGCTTTTATGTAGACCTGGAAGGACATGAGAGAATAAAAAACTTTTTTGTTAAGGTGGAGGAAATAGTTACCGTCCCAGAGATATTGCTGCTACAATTCATCCCATTTTCTGTTGCCTCTTACTGGTAAGACTTTTTGCAGCCAATCTCAAGTGTTCGCTCTATGGAAGTTGATCTTGTAAAAGGCTAAATTATCATTTAAAGTGTGACTTAACATATTTTACGTGTTTTGTGACTAGACAGTACATACTGCATTAAAAAACTCCCACGGAATCCCAAGAGAAAAGAAACTGTAGGAGATGGAGAGCAACAGTATGTTTATGTGAAAGATGGAGATGTGATTAAGACTGAAGGCGCCACGCTAAGGTATGTGAACGTCCTTGAGACGGGGAAGGCGGGCTGTGGGGGGAGGGGTCTGTGTATATGTGTTGTAAAAAGACAAGACATATTTGCTTGTCTGAGTGAAAATACCTCAGGAAATACCTCAGCAGATCCATAAGATCTGCTAACATTGGTTTCTCTGGGAAAGAGACATTGGGTTGCTTGAGAAACGGGAAAAGAGAAGGAGTTTTCACTCTATCTGCCTTTTTAAAATTATTTGTTTGAATTAGTTGATTACCTTCTTTTAATAAATAAAATTTAAATTTTAAAAAATAGATTAACATTTCCTGCTAGGGTGATTTAGGGATTTCTACCCATCAGTTAAATTCAGGGTTCTCTCGTGCTCTCACTTCCAAAAGGTGACCCATCCCTAAAGTAAACACGCTGGCCAGGCCCATAATCCCCCGTGACCTATCTGAGGGATTCAAAAGGGTGTTTCAAACTCGTCAACTTTGAAGCTGAACTAATTCTGGTTCTCTCTCCCCCACAATCTGTACTTGTTTCTTGACTTCGGAACATCTACTCTCTCAGTACTTAAGATTTTTTTTTGCCATCTAAGATACAAGCTGACTCCTCTTCACCTGCATCCTCCCCTGCATCCCTCCCCGCGGCCCTCCCCACCTAATCAGGTTAGTTCTTAACCTCAGAAATATTTGGCAATGTCGCTTCTCTTTCTCCATGTCCACGACCACTACTTCTTGCTCAGTGTTCCTGTCTGCAGGCTCCCTCCCTTTCCAATCTGACGTTCATTTCCCATGTCAGTTGAAACCTGGAACAACCCTCACTGCACACAAGGTAATGTTTGTTCTCCTGACCGTGTCACAGTCTGGCCCCAGACTTCTCTGGTCTTCGCTCCCATCCCTCCCCTCACAGGCATAGTTAGCAAGGACATTCTGTGTGGCCGTGCCTTTGCTCATGCCTTCCCCTGTACTAGGCATTGCCCCTTCCCCATAACTCATCTCCCTGACTCTTATCTGTTCATGCTTCAGACCTAATCCACATGTTACTTATTTCAAGAACCCTTTCCAGGCATAATTCACTATTCCCTCCACTAACTTTCCTATAACCTTTATTATTTTGTATTAAATTGTATTGTAAGTTTTTTTTGTATGTAAGTACCTGAAAAGGTAATCAACTCCTTAGCTTCACAATATTAGTTAATTCTAGTCGCTATGGTCAACCAACCCAGAAGTGCATAATGGCTCAGAGGTGAAAGAAGTTTGCTTCTCAGTCACATAAATTCCAAAACGGGGTGCTGACTAGTGAGTGACCCTCCTGTAAGTGAGGTTTCAGGCTCTGTGCATCTTGTGATTCCATTAGCTTCAATCCTTGGCTTCCAAGGTCGCTGTGCTCACCTCCGTCAACCCAGTGGGTGGAGAAAGAGCATGAAAGGGGTCTTACCTGGAAGGTTTTCACAGACCCGGCCATCTCTTGCATTGGCTATAAATTCAGTCAAGCTCCACTCCTGACTGTGCAGAGACAGGGAAATAGAGCTTAACTTCGTGCCCAGGAAAAAGAGGGAATAGGTTTGATGACAAGCTAGCCGCTCTGACACAGGCAGGTCCCAGATTCATCTTTGGATCCTCAGTCCCTGGCACTTAGGAGGTAATGGGTGTTTATCCTACAGATAGTAAATTTATGAGCTCCAAAGAGGTGAGTAAATGAAAAGAAGAATGAGAAAGAGAAAATGAAGTCATGGGTATCCATGTCACCTTTCAAACCAGCGTTCCCTTTTTTTCAGTGTTCAGTGATGGACAGAATTTAATTTATAAACCAACTAATTTCTGGGAATGTTCTTTAAATGCTCTTGTTGAAAATATGATAGTATCTCGTATAATTTGCTCATGGTACCAAAGGAAAACAAACATCATATAGCTGCTACTTCAAAAAGTATTTGGTATTCTCGGACAATACAGAATTTCGCCCATCACACACCAGCCCTAGTGAAAATGAAAGGGGTCGAGACAGTAGTTGGTTCCTTGAGTCTTCTGTCTCAAAGGCATGGGTATCACAGTACTGGTTTATTGGTTATCACAGAATTATGAATATCAGATCTATACCTGATTGCAGATTAAGAATATTCAGTCCTTGGAAGTTACTGCCACCCATCTGCCATGAACAGACCACATACTTTAAGCTTTTTATTAGAGTATTCAAACAGAAAAGCGTACCTATCATCCGTGTGCAACGGTGAGTTGTTGCAAACTGAACAAACCCTATGAGCAGCACACAGATCAAGAAACAACAATATGGTGTAGATAGAACAGAGTAGTGGTTACCAGAGGGGAAGTGGGGGGGTGAAATGGGTAAAGGGGATCAACTGTACCGTGACGATGGAAAATAAACTATTGGTGGTGAGCATACTGTAGGGTATATTGAAGTAGAAATATAAGGTTGTACTCATGAAACATATGTAATGTTATAAATCAATGTTATCTCAGTTAAAGAAAAAAAGGATTTTTTAACCTAAAAAAAAGTAGGAAACAGTATCAGTGCCCCAAAGCCTCCCACATCTTGCTTCCCGTCACCACCCCCTCTCAGTGGAATACTGTCTCAGATTAATGGAATGAATTGATGCCAAGGAGCTCCATATTATCTGAATTCTATTTAAGTTTTGTTTTACTGCATTCTGATTAAGATAAAGTATGAGAACCTGTCTATTTTAAGATTTGGGAGAAAAACTAATACAGAGAATCAAAAAAGTAAACTCACTTTTTTTAGAAGACTTTGTAAATAATATTTTCCCAAAATATGAATTCTAATTACACTAAAATCTGAATAAGACATTTAATTTACTGATGACTGTGGCTTCCAATTTCCATTTTTATCAAGTCAGTAAAACCCAATTATTTTAAATATTAACAAGAAGACTCGTTGTTAAGCAAAAGTTCTATAAGAAGAAGGTTAAAATTTACTAAGTCTCCAAATATTTGATAACCAGTTGATCTTTTCTGCTTGCCAATTTTGAAAAAAAAAGAAAAAAAAAACCACACAACAGAGATAATATCCACCAAGAACCCTTAGTAAATAGTAGAAAGTTAGCAAGGTTTTTCAGTAAAGATTTGATTCTGGAGGTAACTTTCAGGAATTTTCTAGTGAACTAAGTTTAATTTCTCAGCGAAAAATTAGTCCAACAGCTTTTGTTGACTGTTCTAAATTTTCTAAGACGGCCATCGTTACAAAGTCTGTCTGTCACAGAAGCGGCAGAACTAGATCAGTGCTCTACCTGATGCATGGGAAGGCCACCGCTGCAGTTCCTCGGATCTTTCCTAAAGCACCTCTGATGTCATTTCATTTTCCCCTCCTGCCTATGTGAAGAGAATTTTAACACAGTTTTTATGCAAGTTAAAGCATTAACCACGCAGGTGACAGAAGAACTGGAATTTCTGATCCCCTGATTTAAGAAATCTTATTGCCTTCAGCCTGGAAAATATCAAAGAAAGCCATAACTGAGCTCTGGCTTGGAGAGTGGGAGGGGAATAATAAAGGAGGCATTGCAGGCACATTGACGGATAAGGCAATTTGCAGACCCTGAAAATCCGGAGCCTGTGCTCCGCAGCGGGAGAGGCCACAACAGTGAGAGGCCCGCATACTGGAAAAAAAAAAAAAAAAAAAAAGAATGGTTCTCCAAATGAGTTTTGGTAGATTAAAAAAAAAAAAAAAAAAAAATTGGTTTCTGCCCATAAATGCATTCTATGTATGATTGTTCATAGGATTGGCTATAAGATAGGATACACACACCACACCTTCATATTTTTTCCATGTAATATGATTCAGCTAATATCTGTCATCTCATACAGATACAATAAAAAGAAAGAAGAAAAAAAGAAAAAACAATTTTCTCCTTGTGATGAGAGCTCTTAGGATTTATTCTCTTAACTTTTTTACATATCATACAGCAATGTTAATTATAGTCATCATGTTGTATATTATATGCCTGGTACTTACATTATAATTAGAAGTTTGTACCCTTTGACTACTTTCCTCCAGTTCCTTCTCCCCTCACCAAGAACTTTATTGAACAACGTATTCACCATTTTGTTCCACTACCTTCTGCCACTTTTCAGGCAACTTCGTAATTCCATCTTCCCAAAACTTTTTATTTTTTTGAGCAAAGAACTGTACCAGGTGCCATTTATAGTCTTCCAGGGAATTGAAATTTTTTCCATTAAGAGAATTTTATAAAGACTGAAATAAATGGAAATCTGAAGGTGCAATGTCTGGTGAATACAGCAGATGAATCAGAACTTCCCAGCCAAGCTGTAACAGTTTTTGCCTGGTCATCAAAGAGTCATGCAGTCTTGCGTTATCCTGATGGAAGATTATGCGTTTTCTGTTGACTAATTCCAGATGTTTTTCATCGAGTTCTGCTTTCAGTTGGTCTAATGGGGAGCAGTACTTGTTGGAATTAATCGTTTGGTTTTCCGGAAGGAGCTCATAACAGAGGACTCCTTTCCAGCCCCACCACATTCACAACATCACCTTCTTTGGATGAAGACCGGCCTTTGGTGTGATTGGTGGTGGTTCATTTCACTTGCCCCACGATCTCTTCCGTTCCACATTATTTAACAGTATCGGCTTTTCATCGCCCGTCACAATTTGTTTTAAAAACAGAACGTTTTTGTTACGTTTCAGTAGAGAATCTTGTGCAGAACTACGGTCAAGAAATTTTTTTCGCTTAATGTATGTGGAACCCAAACATCAAAGCAATGAACATAACCAAGCTGGTACAAATGATTTTCAATGATTGATTTGGATATTTTCAGTGTGTTGGCCATCTCCTGCGTGGTGTAATGTTGATTGTTCTCAATTAATGTCTCTCTTTGATCGCTATCAACTTCAACTGGTCTACCCGACTGTGGAGAATCGTCCAGTGAGAAATCTCCAGCACGAAACTTCGCAAGCCACTTTTGACACATTCGATCAGTCACGGCACCTTCTCCATACACCACACAAATCTTTATTTGCATTTCAGTTGCATTTTTACCTTTCTTGAAATGGTAAAGCGTAATATGCCGAAAATGTTGATATTTTTCTTCCATCTTCAATATTAAAATGGCTACACAAAAATTCACCAATTTTGATAAGTTTTTTCTTAATGCATGCTGATATGACAGCTATCACAGTAGAGTCTAACAAAATTGTTTTGAATTAAGTTAAAGACAACTAAGTGCTACTAGTGCTATCTTACGGAAAAAACTAACAAACTTTTTGCCCAACCCAGTAATTTGCATTTGCCTGGTGGCTAGTAATGTTGACCATCTTTTCATGTCCCTGTTGGTCTTTCATGTATCTTCGTTGGAAAAATGTCTGTTCAGGTCTTTGTTCATTTTTTAAATTGGGTTTTTTTTTGCTATTGAGTTGTATGAGTTCTTTATATATTTTGGATCTTAACTCCTTATGAGAGACATGGTTTGCAAAATTTTTTCCCATTCTGTAGATTGTCTTCACATATTTTTATAAATGCTGGAAATATACTTCCTGGAATCATTTTCATATAACATCAAATACTTTCATTAACAGGTTGCAGCAGGTTAAATCAGACAAGAGATGATTTCTAACATCTCTTTAATATTTGCCCTTGGAGCAGCTGTAAAATCATAATTGTTTGCAATATATAAAGCATAGAGTTAGAAACCACAAAAGCCGAATAGTTCTTAATGTCACTTCTTAATCCCTCTCAAAAATAATTGCTCCCATTACACTAGTGTCTCATGTTTTTGTACCTTATATCTGTTACATTTTTAGCAGATTGTTTAAAGCCTTTACATGTCAATATTTAATATTAAAGGATTTGATTTTTTTTGGCAAAGGAGAAACTCTTCTAAGTTATAGTCATTTCAATTTTTTTTAATGGATATTTTAATTTTATTTTTGGCTGCGTTGGGTCTTCGTTGCTGCGCATGGGCTTTCTGTAGTTGTGGTGAGTGGGGGCTACTCTTCGTTGTGGTGTGTGGGCTCCTCATCGCGGTGGCTTCTCTTGCTGTGGAGCACAGGCTCTAGGCGCGCAGGCTTCAGTAGTTGTGGCACGTGGGCTCAGTAGTTGTGGCACAAGGGCTTAGTTGCTCCGCAGCATGTGGGATCTTCCCGGACCAGGGCTCAAACCCATGTCCCCTGCATTGGAAGGCGGATTCTTAACTACCGCACCACCAGCAAAGCCCTCAGTTTTCTGACATGCTGTTATTGAAGAGTTGAATTTTGTCAAATGTCTTTGCAGTGTCTAGGGAAATGATCTTACCAGCTTTCTCCATAGCTTTATTATTATTTTCAGGGATCTTATAATATTGAAACACCCTTGCATTTTCTGAATAAACTTTATTTGGTCATGATGTTATTAGTTTTACATTTGCTTTTGAATTTTATTTGTTAATATTTTAGTTAATATTTTCATAACAATATTCATTAGTGAGATTGGGTGGTAGTTTTTTTGTGCAGCCTTTATCAGGTTTGGGAGTCATAAATTTTCCTTCTTTTTCTATGCTCTGGGGTGGATTGTAGTGAAATTATCTGACTTGTAAATGTTTGTTAGAGTTAGCCTGTGAAAATACTGAGTCTTTAGTTGCTAATGATAATTACACATCTTTTTAGTGAAGCTTTATTGTTGCTTACTAGTAATATGGTCCTGTGAGTTAAGCTTAATGCATATAATTTAAGCTTATTTGTGTACTTTTTATGACTTCCAGAATCTAAAAACCCAATTTGAGGGACTTCCTTGGCAGTCCAGCAGTTAACACTCCTCACTGCCAGTGCAGGGGACACAGGTTCAATCCCTGGTCGGGGACTAGGATCCCACGTGCCGCATGGCACAGCCAAAAACAAGTTTTTAATTTTTAAAAATAAAAACCAAACTTGAAAATACATTTGGATCATTAGGTAGGCTTATCAAGGTCTTGAGGAAGAGAGGCACACAGAATTAACCTTTGATGGTATGGCTTTGTTGGGCACAAAAATGCAGTTGCTCGTTGATACCTTCTCTCACCTGTTTTGTTCTATTTCATTTACTCAAACCCCTATTATTTTGTTAGAACTCTTAGACTTGTCCTTTAACTTTTTTTTCTCCTATTTTCTACCTTTTTGCCTGTTTGCTGTACTTTCTGGGAGGTTTTTATCAGCTTTATCTCCTAATCCTATTTTCTCATTCCTCTTCTCATGTTTTTAACTTTCAGGAGCTCTTTTTGCCCCTAAATGCTCCTTTCATACTATCCTTTCTTGTTTCATAATTGCAACTCTTATCTCTCTGAAGACATTACAGTTTTTTGTGGAGCTATTTTTCTTGGGGCTATCGAGGGGAGGTTTGTGGGGTTTTTTGGAAATTTTCTTCCTCATAATTTGTGGCCTACAAACTAGTTTGTTTTTATTTTCTCTCCTCAGTGTGAAAGGCTTTCTTCAGATGCACAGTGATATGGTATTTACTGATGTCCTCTAAGGGAGACCTCAGAGCTATTTTGGAGCTCTGAAAATGTGAGGAGGGCTTCTGTAGGTCGTGAGCCTCACCGCAGGGTCCTCTAGATGAATTGTTTCGTTGGGGAACCTCCAATATTGGAATCCTTAGAGTCTTTCTTCCTGAGCTGGTAAAATTCCCAGAAAAGACTTCTAATCTTCATGTTGGATAAAGGCCTGGCTGCCAGCATTACAGGAGCTGAGTGTGGGAAGAAGGCTTGGGGATCTGCGTATAGTCACACAGTCTTCCTGTTTTCAGGATGATGTCACTACCTCTATCTGTGCCTGTGTGTTACCCTCTACAAAGATTAAATCTCCAGTTTTTTGCCTTAGTGGGGTTGGGGTGCTTGTCAAGCTACTCAAAACGGGAAGAGAATCTGAAGATCTGAATGTTTGTTACATACACTCTCAGCCAATCCTTGTTTTGGCCTCTGCTCCCCGCTTCACCCTCTGCTTCTGCATTCCTGGTGCCCCACGTCCTGAGACTGGAGAATTCTGCAGTGGAAGTCTGCTTGGGTCTCAGCTTTCACCACTGCCAGTGCAGACTTCAGTATTTTCATGTCTGATAAGTCACTTCTCACTCATCTGTCTTCTTTCCAGCTTCTAAAATTTTGTTGATATGGTCCATTCTCCTCACCCCTGTGGATTTATGCCATTTTTCAAATATCCCTTTATGGTAATTTTATTGATGTTTTAGGAGGAAAAGAAGAGATGCAGGTGTTCAACCCAGTCTTTAACCAGAAACACACTTTCAGTTCCTAAATAGTAAATCCAAACATGCAATTACATTTGCCCTGTCTTCCCCCCAAAAAATCCGTCATTGAGAAAATTTATTTAAAGTATTCCAAGCACATAAAAATCCAATACTATTTAGAATAGGAAAAAAAAAAAAAAGGATAATTAACCTCTCAAGCTAAATAAAATAGAATTTAAACCTTATTCCATCAGACATTTATTGCTGTCTCCTGTGATTTGATTATGTAGAATGTAAAAAGAATGTGAAATGGAGAGATTAATGCTACCCACCCCATACTAGGAGAAGGATTAAGTGTGTAATGCCTGTAAATCCCTGAAGTCAGTGCCTGGCACGTGGAAAGCAATATATTAATATTAGCTACGACTAAGTACTATGCACTGGGAATATAAAGATGAGAATATGACAGGAGTCCTGTCTTTTAGGAGTTCATAGCCTTAGGTAGAATGGTAAACAAACAAGTAAACAATGTGAAACCTGCAATAATAGAAGTAAAATTCAAAGTATAGGAGTAATAACAGAAAAAAATGACCAGTACAGAGGGTTGTCCGTATGTGGCTGAGAAATCAAGAGTTCTGCAGAACAAATTACTTAGTTTTGTTTTGTTTTTTTGTTTGTTTGTTGTTTTTTTGGCTGTGTTGGGTCCTCGTTGCTGCACACCAGTTTTCTCTAGTGGTGGCAAGCGGGGGCTACTCTTTGTTGCAGTGCGTCGACTTCTCATTGCAGTGGCTTCTCTTGTTTCAGAACACGGGCTCTAGGCACGAGGGCTTCAGTAGTTGTGGCACACAGGCTCAGTAGTTGTGGCTTACAGGCTCTAGGGCACAGGCTCAGTAGTTGTGGCACACGGGCTTAGTTGCTCCACGGCATGTGGGATCTTCCCGGACCAGGGCTTGAACCTGTGTCCCCTGCATTGGCAGGCGGATTCTTAACCACTGCGCCACCAGGGAAGCCCCCTAGACTTAGTTCTTTATATGGCTTATTATTGGTATAGTCATAAGCCTTCATGTAGGAAATTCCCTGGCAGTCCAGTAGTTAAGACTGGGCTTCCACTGCAGGGGCACAGGTTCAATCCCTGCTTGGGGGACTAAGATCCCACCCGCTGCACAACGCAGGCAAAGAAAAAAAAAAAAAAAAACATAAAACAAAACTTCATGTAAATATATATAGGAATTATTGAAATAAAAATATTTGTCATGCTTTAAAAGTATTTATTATCATAGTTTTATTTATCAACAAAAACAAAGTTGGAGGAGAGGACAAAGGAAATAAAAGTATGTTAAATTTTTTATCTTATATAGGGTGAAATCAATGAAAACCACTTTGTTCTTTTTTTATATATAAATTTATTTCATTTATGTATTTTTGTCTGCATTGGGTCTTCATTGCTGTGAGCGGGCTTTCTCTAGTTGCAGCGAGCGGTGGCTACTCTTTGCTGCAGTGTGCGGGCTTCTCATTGCCGTGGCTCCTCTTGTTGCAGAGCACGGGCTCTAGGCGCACAGGCTTCAGTAGTTGTCGTGGGCTCTAGAGTACACGCTCCATAGTTGTGGTGCAGAGGCTTAGTTGCTCCGCAGCATGTGGGATCTTCCCGGACCAGGGCTCAAACCCATGTCCCCTGCATTGGCAGGCAGATTCTTCACCAGTGTGCCCCCAGGGAAGCCCCTGCTTTGTTCTTAAAATTTTTAACAAGAAAGAAAAAATAATGTTTCTTTTAAACTTTTAGATAACCACTACTAAAATAAAATATTTACCATTTACTAAGCAGGTAACTTTGTGCCACATACTATGCTCAGCACTCAAATGCTTGTCTTAAATCTCCCAGCAGTCCTTTCAGACACCTGCTATTCACATTTCAGTGAAAAACTGACATTAAGAGAAGTTCATTTGCCCAGTCTTCTTACATCTCCTTAAGTGTATGTAGCTTACAAATCACTAGGAAAAAAAAAGACGAAAGAAAATGCAGTCCATAGAACCTAAAGTGACAGCAAGGAAGTCGAAAAACCAGAAATCTTGCATGTTAATGACCGAAGTGAGTAAGACATATGCATTATGGAGGAAGGAGGAGAGAAGGGCAATGTAAACAGGAAGACTACTCTGTTTAAAAAAAAAACTCTGAGACCAAATCAAAAAATAACAAAAGCACCATTTTTAAGGATGCTCGTTCAGTGTTACTGGTGGAGGAAAACTGCCCACAATAGGAAACTTTACACGCATATAGTGAAATACTCTGCAAGCATTAAAAATCATGTTTTAGAAAAATATTTAATGATGTAGGAAAATACAATATAGTGAGCAAAAAATTCAAAAATCGGGTATTAAAGCTACATGACAGTTTTAAGATATAAATATGCAAAGAATCCAAAAATATATATCCTTAAAAGCATATGATCCAGCAACTCCACTTCTGGGTACATATCCAAAGGAAACGAAATCATTCTGTTGAGGGGATATCTGTACCCCGTGTTCATCACAGTACTATTCATAACAGCCAAGACATGGAAACAACCTCAGTGTCTATTGACAGATGAATGGTGGTCCAGTGGGTAAGACTCTGTGCTCCCAGTGTAGGGGGCCCAGGTTTGATCCCTCGTCAGGGAACGAGATCCCGCATGCATGCCGCAACTAAGGAGTCCGCATGCACAACGAAGATTCCGTGTGCTGCAACTAAGACCCCGCACAGCCTAAATAAATATTTTTTTAAAAAAGTTGTGCTGTGTATATATATATATATATATATGTATGTAATATATATGAATATTATTGAGCCATAAGAAAGAAGGAAATCCTGCCATTTGCAACAACATGGGCAGATCTTGACAAGGGCCTTACGCTAAGTGAAATACGTCAGACCGAGAAAGACAAATACTGTATGATCTCATACGTGGAATGTGTAAAAACCAAACGCAGAGAGACAGAAGGGTGGTTGCGGGCAGTGGGGATGGTATGAAGTTTGGTCGCTTGGTTCGCATGATGACCCCAGCTCTCTTCATGGTCAAGGTTACTTTCCCCTTAAAATTCGTAATCTGATTATTTGAGATTTTGTGAATGTCCTGCTTCCCAACAATCTTTCATCCAGTGGTTTTTTAGCATCTATTGATGATACTTGCCTTAATCAGTTAATACACTGAAGGTGGCAAAACTGTGACTTTTATTCTATTATTTCTTCCACTTACTTTTTTTTTTCTTTATTTGCTGCCATTCCTCTTAAAGAAGAGATTCTCCCCTCCTTTCTTGAGTTATTACTCCGAACTTATACGTATTTTTTAAATTCAGTGCTGCTTTGTCCTTGAGATGTAGCTCCCTTAATCTTTGAGCACTTCCTTACTATCTGACACAGAGTGCCTCAATGTCACATTTTACTTTCCCTGCCTAAGACCTGGAGCCAGCTATGTCTGTAGGAAGCCCTGGTTTCTTAAGAGTGGGAAATGGTATTTAGAAACAAAGAACTGAGTGTGAGGTGTGCTCATTACTACTGCAGTATCATTGCTTCTGGGCCTCATTATAGACAGAGCTAGAAAAACAATGAAATGATGAAGTCATGCTTCCTCAATGCCAATAAAAAGCAACCCAAGGGAGGGAGACGCAAGAGGGAAGAGATATGGGGACATATGTATATGTATAACTGATTCACGCTGTTATAAAGCAGAAACTAACACAACCATTGTAAATAAAGCAATTATACTCCAATAAAGATGTTAAAAAAAAAAAAAAACCCAAACCTTAATGCCATCATTTCATATATACTTTTCCCTTATCCCGCGGTGAGAACCTGGGTTCTCCACATCAATTTATTTACTTGCCTGGACTGTCATACAGTGAACAGTTTCATTTCAGAAACACAGTAATCAATGACACTGCCAACAATAAGCCTATTAAGTAAAGTTCAAGATACCTTTGCAGCTTTTTAAATCTTAAGATCTATTCTATTAGGGATGTCTTAGTGTTGTATTTATTTATTATTTTAGTGTTGGATTGGAAACTTATTTGAATTAATTACTGTGGCTATGTTATCTAGTATACAGTAAGATATACACTTGGTATTCAGTGTTAAGGTTTTATTTTTCTTTTTATTTAATTTCATGTTTAGCATATTAAAAATTTACATAGCTTAAAAGTTAAAACTTCTGGGGGCGGGTCAAAGGTCGTGCGTCCTCAGCCCCGCCCCCGGCGCGCGGGCGGGCGTATGGTGGACGCGGAGGTCTGGGCGCCTGCGACGCGCGTGGTGTGGCCGCACGCTGGGGTCCGAGCCGGGCTGGCTGGTCGGCAGCAGCCATGTGGAGAGGAATGGAAGACATTCACTGCACCTGCACGTGACCCCCAAATTTAGTCGGGAAGCTGGGTGTTTCACCTGCAGTGAAAGCAAGTGGGAGTGATAGGAGAGGCTTGGGAAAAGATCGAGCAGAAGAGAGAGATGTCGGCATCTTCTCTCCCTCCTGCATAAGACCCTTCCAGTATGTAATCACTGACCTGGAGAAATAATGCCCGAGTACAGAGGACGGGGCAGAGTTCCAGGTGTCACTGTGCACCCAGCCCCCGCGAGCTTTGTGATGCATCGCGAACGGCCGATCCGGAAGGATGAGTAAACTCCGCAAGTACCGCTGTGTCACCGGAAATAAGTGACCGTGGGGCTCAATGGTTTGGATAAGAGGATTCGACTCCGGAAAAACACGGCTAACGTCAGGAATATCTGTGTTTTGGCTCATGTTGACCATGGAAAAACCTCTCTGGCCGACTATCTTATATCTAGCAATGGCATCATCTGCAGTCGCCTGGCAGGGAAGTTAAGGTACATACATGGACAGCAGAGAGGATGAACAGGTCCGAGGGATCAGTATGAAATCCAGTGCCATTTCACTGCATTATGCAAAAGACACAGGCAGTTCTGCGACAAGCCTGGCTCGAAGACATTGGTCCAGTTTTAGTGATTAATACGATAGATCTCTTGAGAGTGGAACTGAAATTCACCCCACAGAGGCCTGTTCTCACCTCAAGAATGTTTTAGAACAGATTGATGCACTCACAGGAACTCTTTTTACTTCTCAAGTGCTAGAAGAAAGAGCAGAGAGAGAGACTGAATCCCAAGTGAATCCAAATTGTGAGCAAGGAAAGCAAGTGTCTGACTGGAGCACGGGCTTGGAGGACCCGGATGGTTCTCACCTTTACTTCTCTCCAGAGCAGGGAAGTGTGGTGTTTACAAGTGCCATAGACGGGTGAGGCTTTGGACACTCTGAGGACTTCAAGCTTGGGACATAGCATCGCAGATAATGCTGGGAAACTGTTCTGAAGTGGCAAGGAGCGGATTGGGGAGCCCCGAAATACAGGAGGTTCTGCGACAAAAGACCAGGTGGTTGACGGGCACATGGTCAGAGTGCTGTGTCCTGCAGTGAAGGATTCCACGGTCGGCAAGTGACCTGTAAGCGCACGAGAGCCAATGGGACTGTGCAGGTGATGCCTCCGAGAGCATGTGCCCCCAGAGAGAGGCCTCGGGGAAGAAGACCCTGCTCCAGTCACCCGTGTGTTCAAGGGCTTATTGAACCAGGGAACCAGCCCCAGTTCTGTGCAGGGACGATGCAAAGCAGAGTGTGAGACATCTTTGTGGAGCATCGAGTTTATTAACTGGAACTGGAAGAACCAAGGAGCTCTTG
Organism: Kogia breviceps; assembly: GCF_026419965.1. Classification (NCBI taxonomy): domain Eukaryota; kingdom Metazoa; phylum Chordata; class Mammalia; order Artiodactyla; family Physeteridae; genus Kogia; species Kogia breviceps. The sequence continues at coordinate 14,712,451 of NC_081326.1, read as the reverse complement.
GAACAAGAACTATCCCCCTCCCCCACCAACACGGAAGACAGAAGAGTGGGGGAGGGGAGACGTGCCCCAGGAATGACAGTCCAGTCTCTGAAGTTTCACCCAGGTGGGGGTTGAGGGGCGGACCTGCAGCCACGGTGGCCTCTCTTTCAGTCGCCCGGGCTGCTCCAGACCATCCTCTGAGCTGGCCAGAGTCTTGGATACGATGCTTTTGAAGGCCGTGCAGAGAACACACTCATCTTCCACTGGACTGGGTCCCAGGGAGCGCGACGGCCTGACCTTCCTGCCTCGGTCACTCGCGGGGTTCAGATGGGCTCACTTTATTGTGACGCCTCATCCTGGGCAGCTTGCAACAAAGATGTTGGAGTATAGAGTTCCAGATTCTCCTAGCCACCCCTTGCTTTTTGGGGCTGTGGCCAGAGCGAACGGATGAGGACGTACTCTCAGGCTGTGCAGCATGGGAGGACCTTCCAGTGTTGGACACACCCAGGGGGCAGCTGGTTCCCTCTGGGGCTCCAGTCCTGCTGCTGGTGGAGGGGGACGCCCCAGGGCCACACCAGTGGGCTGGGCTGAGGGTGGCAGTCCTCGACTCCAGGCTGGCTGGGGGACAGGCAGCCTCACTGGTCTTCTGCCCTGCCTGCTGGTCTTCCTGAAGCTGCACATTTTCTCCCTGGTGGAGCCGCCCGGTTTCCAGGGTGGACAACTCAGGGCTTGGAAAAGGCTCAAGTTCATTGCCACTGAGGTCCCCGGAAGAGAAGCACCTTGCAGCTATGATGGAGGACCCCACCGTTGGTTTCTTGGGGCTCACACTGCCTTCTCCCGGGTCCTGGATCTTGTCCCACGTCAAGTCCAGAGTCCTCATCCCTGTCACCTCCGGGTCCTCTTCATGGGGTGGCTGGAGTGGCTTCTTCTGGCCCATATTCACCCACGGGTGCCTCATGAGGTCAGGCAAGGTGCCTCTGTCACTGGGGTTGAGGACGATCATTTTTTGTAAGAGACTCTGTATCTCTGAAGAGAGGTAGGTTGGGATGGAGTATCGCCCTTTCAAGATTTGCTCCCGCAGCTCCCGAAAGTCTTTTCCCATAAAGGGCCAGGACCCAGTTACCATGAAGTAGAGCACTACTCCCAGGCTCCACACGTCCACCGCAGGGCCTCTGTAGCTCTGCCCCTGCAAGACTTCCGGGGCAGCATACGGGATTGTGCCGCAAAGCGTGTCCAGTGTCCCGCTGGCCTCACACTTCTTGCTGAGGCCAAAGTCTGTAAGCTTGATGTTCATGTTGGCATCAAAGAGGAGGTTCGGTGGCTTCAGGTCCCGGTGCACGATGCCCCTCTGGTGGCAGTGTTGCAGAGCGGAGACCAGCTGCTGGAACGGGCCTCGGGCCTCTGCCTCTGTCATACGGCCATGTTTGGTTAAGTAGCTGTACATGTCCCCCCCACTGAGGTGTTCCATTATTAAAAACATCTTCTCCTCTGTGTCGGTCACCCCCACCAGTTTTACGATATTTGGGTGATTCAGAGCCTTCATACTGTGCACTTCCCGCCAAAGTAGCTCCTGGAAATTTGGGAGGCTCTGACGCCTTTTCTTAATGATCTTGACAGCCACCTGTGTCCCGGTCAGAATGTGCCGGGCCAGCTTCACTTTAGCGTAGGTGCCTTCGCCGATGGTGTGGAGGATCTCATAATCACCAATATGGGCCTCCTTGGCAGCACAGTTGGCTGTGAGGCCCTGCATCCTCCTGACCTAACCACCAAAGCTAACTCTCCTAACTAACGATGCTAACGGTACTAACAGTGCTAAGAGTAGAGAAAAGAGGGGAAAAAAAATCAACAAAATGGCAGGAACAAGGAAAACACAAGCTAACTGTGGGTCCATGGCCGTCAGGTAACCAAAAGCAGGCTCCTGGGCTCCAAGGACCAAAAACCTGGGCCCGGCTGGGCTCTATTATAGGGCTTCTGTGAAGTTCATCACAGTGGTGCACTGTGAGGTCAGAGCTAGAAATGGACCCATCGCAGCTCTGGGTAAGCCACAGTGGTTTTCTCACTTTTTGAGTTCAAGGCCCCTTTACGCTTAGGAAAAAGGATCCCAAAGAAATTTTTCTTTACTTGTGTTATTCGCTATTGGTATTCACTTTGTTATAATTTAAAATCTGTAGGATACTTCAGTGGCCTTTTTATTTCTAGTTTGAAAATGTGTAATAATTTCAAAGACCTCATAATGTCTACACTTGAAATATTCAATTCCTTTTCCTTAAATTCTGGTCTCAAAATAATGTTTCAACTTAACTGACTTCACGATACCATACAAAATGTTCTGTTGCGTAAGACACGATAAGGTACGTTATGAAAGTCTATGAAGCTGAGAGAAGATTTGCCAGGAAGGTCGTGAGCAGATTTCTCATCAGGCGCCTCGGAGGCCAGATGGCATGGCTCAATGTACTTGAAGTGTTGAAGGAAAGAAACTGTCAACCAAGAATCCTATATCTAGCAAAACTTTCCTTTGAAAATGAGGGAGAAACCAAGACATTCTCAGTTAATCAAGAGTTGAGAGAGTTCTTAACCACCAGACCTGCCTGCCACAGGGAGTTCTTCAGGTTGGAGTCAAGGACCCTGGACAGTAACTCAAAGCCTTATGAAGAAATAAAGACCTCTGGTAAAATTAGATAGACGGGTGATGAGAAAAGCTAGTACTATCGTAACTTTGGTTTGTAGCTCCACTTTTTGTTTTCTATTTGATTTAAGAGACTAATATATAATAAAATACACACACATACAAATCAAAAAAAAAAAGTTAAAACTTTTTAAAAGTTCTAATCAGAGAAGTCTTGCTTGCATCTCTATTCCCGACACGCCACCTGCCTACCCCGCATAGGCAGCTATATTCATACGTTTTTATTTATCCTCCCTGACTCTTTTTCCAAATATAAGGAATTAATATACATACATGTTTTTATTCCCCCATCTTTCTGATACAAAAGAGCATACTACGAACACTCTTTTGTGTTTTGCTTTTTATCACTTGACAGTATATCCCGCAAATTACTTCATCTCAGTTCATAGAGATCTTTTCATTCTCTTTGATGGCTGCATAGTATTCCATTGTGTGGATGTACCATACTTTATCCATAGTGCCCTATGGGTGGACATCTGTGTTGTTCCTAATATTTTGTCATTACAAATAATGTAATGAATAAGTTGTATGTATTTTTTTGTATTTGTAAAGGTGTATTTTTCAGGGTAAATTTTAGCAGTGGGATTGATAGGTCAAAGGATTAATGCATGTGTAATTTTGCTAGAAAATGCCAGATTCCCCTCCATACGGGCTCTACCATTTTTTCACTCCCACCAGCAACATATGAAAGCACTTTCTTCTCATGGTCTTACCATAAAGTGTGTGTGTATGTATATACACATACATACATACATACATACATATATAGATTTGAATAAAATGTGTTCTTAAATAATAAGAGCACTATCTGAGTAGTGGAATGATTGGTGATTTTTATCTCCTTCAACTGCTTTCCTTTTCTGTTTTCCAAATTTGTTGTAATCAGTACTTGTTACTTACAAAATAAGAAAGAAGACGTGGCAAAAGTATTAAATTTGCACTTCAGAGTGAGAATTTTGATTTAGCTAAAGGGGAGAATTTTCTGATGATAATTTGCAGTGGGCCAAAAGAGAAAAAGGAGCTATTTTTAAAACGTAGTGACATCATTTATTCGTGTCTTGTCCAGAGAGAAAGACAGAAAATAATTGACTTCTCAAAATTTCTTCTAAGCCTAAGAGTTCATAATTGTTACTGTTTCTTCTTTCCTCTTTCAACCAGAGTTATATACACACCTGGCCACACTGATGATCATATGGCCCTACTTTTAGAAGAGGAAAATGCTCTCTTTTCTGGAGATTGCATCCTAGGGGAAGGCACAACCATATTTGAAGACCTCTATGATTATATGAGCTCCCTAAAAGAGTTATTAAAAATCAAAGCTCAAGTTATATATCCAGGTGGGTAATATTATTAATCTAGCAAACCATTTGTGTCAAATGATGAGGAAGATTCATTTTGGTTTGTCTGTGTGTGTTCTTTGTGGTTTCAGCCTTGAAGAGATGCATATAAATTGCTTCTTTCTAAATTACACCCCTAAGTCTTGTCTAGCAATACAATGAAAAAGAAGACCAAGAGTTGTATTAATAACTTACTTAAAAGATATGAGGGTTATTTTTTAACATCTGCACAGCTATTAATAGAACTGTTAAATGCAATAAACTTACTGGAACAAGAAAAATGTTTTCATTCCGTAAGCTATCTTCCGTTTTGTTAACTTGATTTCTGTTGTGGACTACATTTTAGCCATGTAACCAACCTTGGGTAACATTTGATGTCTGAGCTTTAGTTTTTTAACTCATTGATGGAAATATCAGTAGCTTCTATGTCAACTGTAAAATTGTGTATTTATTTCCATTCTCCAGAAAAAGAAACCTGTTGTTAATATATCACTATAGCTGTCACTGCCCTGCTTTACAATACGAATCTCTCCTCCATCCTGAAAGCTAAGAAAGATACAGTACCCAACAAGAGGCCCCCAGAAGGAAAAAGAGACTCGATTACTTAATTTTTTAAGTCCTTCCAACTTGTTCCTAACCAAAGAGCCATGGAAAGATCTGTAAATACAGTGTCTTCAGTACCTTCATATTCTCTCATGAGTTCCCACTGCTGAGGGGATAGGAAACATACAGTGAGGCTGGGCATTTGGATTAATTTTGTGACATAAAAGGAGTGGAGGATGACAGCTCTTTTGAAAGAGAAGACAGTAGACATTTGATGCACCCACATTGGAATAAAGCTAATGAGAGGCTGCCCGGTGCAGGTTCTTGGAGTGTTGGCTTTAGTGAATCCAGTGAACTGGCTTATTGGCACAGCAGGAGCTCATATGTCAATGACGGTCTATAGCCGTAGCCACCATATATTAAAGCCTGCTACCCTACCCGCCAGGTACTGTGCAGGGACCTTCACAGAGCTGTCCTCACCAAAACCCAGAGAAGCAGGTAGCTGAAGAAATAAACTCGGGAGATTCATAGACTGTCCCAGCCACACAGCTAGTAAATGATAGTTGGTATCCTAAAGCCCATGCTCTTTACCTAACAGGTTTGTCTGCTTCTGGTATTTTGTTCTCAACCCTCTTGCAGATTTGTGTGATATGTTCATTTTCACTGTCTTAAAGAGCAAGTAAATTCCAATATAACTTTACCTGGGTTATCAACATTTCTGAATTGCTAGCCTATACATAAGATTCTTAAAGGTCTCTTGTGGTTCTTGTGAATTTTTAATAGGTCTTGGTGACTTACATGAAGCTACCTTTTACATTCCCCTTTTCAATCTTTGATAAGCATAGTGGTTAATAGCACAGAGTGGTTAAAAGCTCCTGAATCAGAATCCCAGCTCCACCCCTTCTTAGCTGTGTAACTGTAGGCAGATTATTTACCCTCCCTATGCCTCAGTTTCTGCTGTACAAAGAGGATAATAAAAGTATCAATACCTACTTCATGGGCTTCTTGTAAGAATAAGGTATATTCAGCATTTAGAGCAACGTCTGACAGATAACGAACACTGTAAATATTACCTATTAATACTGTTGTGGTTACTGTTTTTATTGCTGTATTCTTACTGTTAAATTTTTATTTTCTAACTTTTAATGAACACAATAATATCTTATATAGATTTTGATATAATTATCTAATGTTTTGGGGCATTATATGTAATTTTTAAATCTCTTATTACCTGTATAGTTTTCCAGATAATTCTTATTTCTCGTGTATTTTTCAATATGCTATATGAAATATTTTTAAAGAGAGTAAATTAACTTCAGTTGTACTTAAAATTTTTCATCTGGTTGAAATCATTTTTGTAATTATTCTGATGCAGGACATGGCCCAGTAATCCATAATGCCGAAGCTAAAATTCTACAATACATTTCTCACAGAAATATCCGAGAACAGCAAATTCTTACATTGTTTCAGGAGAACTCTGAAAAGTCATTCACAGCAATGGATCTTGTAAAAGTTATCTACAAGGTAATTTTCATTTATCTTATTTGTTCAAAGGCACGATTTTCATAGAATAATCTATTCAGTGGACTCTAGACGTGGTAAACTCATCCCATCCCAGAGCAGCGTGAGTCTGTTAGTTTTGTAAGTCATGTCACTCGTATGGATTTGAGCCCATCAATCTCAACCTTCTGGAACACAGAAGTTAGACAAACACTGGCCCGCAGAACAAAAACAACCATCGTGAGCCATTATGAAGCCTTTTATACTCCACTCTGTAGGGGAGATCACGGCCAACAGCCTGGCGGTTAATCTTTGTTAGGATTTGTGTATTATTCTAGCCATGTTGATGGTCTGGTGTCCTGACCGGCAGCGAGTAAGGGGCGATCTGCTAGAGACAGCTACTGGGGTACCAGCAGTGAGAAGCGGTAGCAATGCTCACAGCAGATTAAAGGGAGAAAGGCTGCCCATGAAGAAGGGCATGGGTAGAGCCACTTAGAATAGAGAGAGAGGGCCGCTCACTCGGTGGCCTCTGAGTGCATCACTACATGCCAGCGCTGCGTGGCAATCCATCAGTATGATTCGGTTTTTCCGCAAATGTTTATTCGATACCTGCTTCGGGGTTAAGAATGGAATAAGATGATCTGGGTTTTAAAACTCCCACTACCATAACCTGTATGGCCACAAAATACCATAACTGAGAGAGTATAACTAAAGATGAGCTTGAAAAGGAACCTGGGCCAGTTTCAGTTAGTAAAGGACCATAATGTCCCATGGGTCTAATTTCTCAAAATCCAGGTATCTCAGTGGGCTTTGTTTTAAAAGGGAGGAATGAATGATTAAAAGGGCTGACAATAAAAAGTGCCAGGAGCAAAAGGGTATTGCAGATGTTTACATTCTGCAAAAGAGTTCATTTCCTCATAATACTAAAGTTTAGCCACTCTAGACTCTGGGTAGTTTTTTCTAACCCCAGTACAGACAGCAGATCTCTCTGATAACCCTCACAGATGGGTCATCCAGTGACTGTGCAGGCCTCAGAAATGCTGGTCCTGCATTCAGAGACGTGTTCAGGGATGTGTTCACTGCACACCCGTGTGAAGCACCTGTCACACACACCTAACAGCATTAGGTATTGCAGAGACATTTATTCATTCCACAGATGCTTACTGAACGCCCTCATGTACCACACACTGGACTAGGTGCAGAGACACACAGATGACTACAGATCCCCGCCCTCCACGGACTCACGGTTTCGCGAAGACAGACATGTTAAACAGATTCTTGCAATTCTGGCTGTATCATAATAGCTCCCAGTTTTGAGCACATGATTATGTGTTAGACACTGTACTAGACGCTTCACATTTCCAATTGTAATTTGAAGTACTTAATTTCAAGTACCTTGAATTTTCACTGCATAAAGATACTGTTATTCCAACGTAACAGATTAAAAATAGACTCAGAAAGTGTGAGCTAAGTGAGTTTTCCAAGGGCACAAAACTAGCAGATGTCACACACTCAAATGTCAGAAGTCAGATACTCAAATCTTGTGTTTTTCTATCACACCACGCTTCCTGCAAGGCCCATACACAGTACGTCAGGGCATAAAGGAAAGAGGAGTCATTTCTGCCTGGTGAAGATGCAGGGTGGTGAGGCTTGTCCAGAAAAGCTTCGGAAATTTAATTATTGAATCGGATCTTGAAGAAGGAGTCAGGCCAGAGTACAGGAGAAGAGAAGTCATTCTAGACAGAAGGGAAGATGTGTTCACACACTGGGAGTCACAAAGGCATCATGTGTGTTTGAAAACCCACAGAGAAAATGCATCTGACTGGAGCCCAGAATGTATATTGCAGATGGGCAGGGAGGGGGTCCCAGGAAATGAGGCAAGAAAGGCAGGCACGGCAGGTCAGGGGACGCCCTTGGTTGCCATGCTAAAAAACTGTGGGCTTCAGCCAATAAGCTGGGAATGACCACCCATCTTAGGCAGGGAGTCACATAATTAGACCTAGAAAATCACACTGGTAGATATAATATATGGTACTGGAGCTTCAGGGAGTTTGGGGTCGGAGCTTTCTGCTTGGGAATCATTAACACATGATGTTGCGGTGACAAGTTGATCAAGTAAAAAGAGAAGAGAGTCAATGATACAATTCATCATGAGCATCAGTACTGAAGAGAAATCGGGGAAGAATATCCAGGATGAAGATGAAATCATAAGAGGTAAAATAACCAAGGGAAAAGAGAAGAGTTCTTCCAAACGGAGAGACTAGCCAGTTGATTTCAGGTAAAATGAGGACGGAAAAGAATTCTCTGAATTTTGATTAAAATATAATTCAGTGATCCTTGCAAAACATTTTCGGGGAGCTGAGAAATGGAGATAGTCAATTTAGTCAAGAAGCTTGACTTGAGGAAAATTCTTATTTAAATCATATAAGGAGACAACTACTGTATGTTACCACTTGTAATGTGGAATCTAAAAACTACAACAAACTAGTGAATATAACAAAAAAAGAAACAGACTCGTAGCTATAGAGAACAAATTAGTGGTTACCGGTGGGGAGAGGGAAGGGGGAGGGGCAATAAAAGGGTAGGGGAGTATAACCTGTCATGTATAAAATAAGCTACCAAGATAAATATATTGTACAACACAGGGAAGAAGGCCAGTATCCTATAGTAACTAAATGGAGTATAACCTTTAAGAATTGTGAAGCACCATATCGTTCTTAACGTTAATATCGTATATCAAGTATCCTCCAATAAAATTAAAAATACATACTTAGAAAAAAGAATAAAAGGAATATTTATTTTGTTTACCATTCAGATAATAGTTGTCAATATTACATTACTAGCTTGACGAAAATAAAGGAAAAATTGTAAGATTTAAGGTGGAGACATATATACTTTTAATAAAAATGTGCAAAGACATTACCATGTAAGCTAATCAACAGACCATAGGGCCAGCTGTCTGTAGAATCATCAAAACTACCTATAATAATTTTTATGTTTATTTATTCATTCATTTGTAAAATAGTGAGTTCCCACTATGTGCCATTTTGCTAAGCACTGGGTATTCAGTAGTGAACAGATGCTGCTACTGTATTGTCTTTATGGAGCTTACAGTCTGTTTTGCCTATAAGTATACTTCTAATAATATAGGGAGTCAAAGCAAGACATATATAAGATGAAACAGTGTTGATTATTACTCTGCAAAACTGTATTTGAATTAAGACCGTATTATTTTGCCTTTTTTCTTTAAAAGTTGCAAAAAGATTAACTCTGTTCTTTTTTAAAAAAGAAATGCTTTACTTTCACTCTCATTTTTCTTTGAGGATACTCCTGAGCATTTACATAAAATGGCCGAACATAACATCTTACTTCATTTGAAAAAACTAGAAAAGGAAGGGAAAATATGTAAGTATTCTTCCAAATTTTAGTTCTTTTATTACCAGCACTTAAAATATTTGTTAACAAATGAACTAGTTTCCTTTGAGGAAAAACATCACCCACCAGAGTTCTCCCTTGAATGTCACCGTCAGTTGGAGAGACAGTCACTAGGAAGGGTCAGTAGCAAAAGGCCAGGGGATCACAAGTTAGAACAAAAGCTTCCACAGGAATGAGAATCATCTCGCATGGGGGTTCCAGTCCTCACCCACCAGAACGACAGTGACGGGCATGTAGCGGGAAGAGAGCTTCTCCTCTCCCAGACCACACGAGCACGAAGAGTTTTACACGTATCGATAGGAGATTTGGGAACGGCCAGAGGTCTAGCAGCGGTAAAGGTAGCAAACTCAAAGATACTAAAGCAGTAATTCTGTAATTGTTCCCTAGTGTTAAGTTAATTTGTCAAGTTAATAATCTTAGAAGTTTGATCCTTAAAAAGCAAGAGGTGCGAAGTTGGACTTTGTGTAGAAGCTTCAGCAACATCTTTATATGTACCCCCCCCAAGAAAAACCCCAACTTTATATTGAGCAACACAATTATTTTAGGAATTAATGCTTTTTCTAGTTACAAGATAACTTAAAATCTAGTGATTTGCTCATCTTCTGTTAAATTTTTACTCTGTAATTTTCTTTCCACAGTTAGCAACATGGATCCTGAGGAGAAATGGAAAGCTCACCTTTAGTTTCAGCTTAAAGAAAGATTGTGTGGTTCTGTTTGTAGAGAATGGTATGTTTTGTTAACTATTAGTTATTTACAGAGAATATAGCATGTGGAACGTTGAAAATAATCCTAAATATACTGTAAAATAATATCATACTTATTCTAAAGTATGTAAATTACATTTTGCACCTATAATATTAGCTATGTGTCTCACCTAGGTCTTATAACATTTTACCGAAAATTCAAAATCCAACAGTTTATCCATTTTCAATACATAAAATAAGTTTCTTTTAAAGTTATAAAAGTTATGTCATTTAAACTGGATATTATTCTTAGAGGTTATTTATCTATTACCAGTGGTCAGTAATACTGTTTTTTCTAGCTGCTTCAATTAACAGCACAGATTTCAGTGTAATCCTTCCTTTTCTGCAACGTTTGTCTACATCTGTAGATTACAGGCTTGTTTTCATATTTCTATCAATTATATCATGATTATATATCAGTTCTATACCTCTGTATCGTGTATATTTTCTCCTAGTGGCATCCCACAAATGATTTATATAAATCAACTTCTGGTAATAGAAAAATATTAAATTCCCAATTAAAGTCATTGTAAATAAATCACTATTTCTGTTATCCATTAGTACAACCAACTTACTTTCCAAATTTAGGTTTTCATATATAGTCATCAGCACATATATGAATTATATACCAAAGTTTTTAAAATTAGAATATTATAAGACAGAATTTTTTATAAGAAGTGTTTTTAAATCGTGGTTAGGGGACTTCCGTGGTGGCACAGTGGTTAAGAATCCACCTGCCAGTGCAGGGGACGTCAGTTCGAGCTCTGGTCCAGGAAGATCCTACATGCCACGGAGCAACTAAGCCCGTGCGCCATGACTCCTGAGCCTGCACTCTTAGAGCCCATGAGCCGCAACTGCAGAGCCCGCATGCCACAACTACTGAAGCCTGCGTGCCTAGAGCCCGTGCTCTGCAACAAGAGAAGCCACCGCAATGAGAAAGCCACGCACCACGATGAAGAGCAGCCCCCGCTCGCTGCAACTAGAGAAAACCCGCGCACAGCAACGAAGACCTGGTGCAGCCAAAAATAAATAATTTTTTAAAAAACAGATAAGCAACAAGCATACCTGTTTAAAATAGTAGTTAGGTTCTAAGGTAGCCCACCAATGCTTATTTAACCCATAAGGTTGCCAAATGACAATACAAAAATGAGCTCAGAATCCTGAAAGTATACTTTCTTTTCTCTTTTCTAAAGACTTGTTAAAAATTCTTTAAAAACTTGCGTTAACATCCTTACCTCTTCCTGCCCCTTTTCCAGAGGCCCCTAGAATTTTCATACCATTCTAAACTCCGGAGACCTGTTGTGTTCCTGAAACCATTCCATATTACAAAATGACTGTGAACTCAACAACAAAAAACAGACAACCCAATTCAAACGTGGGCAAAGGACTTGAGAAGACATTTGTCCCAAGAAGATATGCAAATGGCCAATAAGCACATGAGAAGATGCTCAACATCTCTAATCATGAGGGAAATGCAAATTAAAACCACAACGCGTTAGGATACAGGGATGAGAAGGGCAGTTGGAACTGGGGGAATCGAATACACAAAGCTGAGGCGACATTGTCTTTCTAAGGTACCATGGCACACTTGAAGCTGCAAGTGCATCTGTTGAAAGAGGGGTGATGAGGGAAGGTTATTAAACTTGGTTCTTGAATGAGTCTAGGCAACTGAGCTTTATCAAAAGCAATGGCATCCACTAAGTATCTGCCTTGTGTGGGTACTGGGCCACATGCTGGGGATCCAAAGGGGAACAAAATAGCATCTCTGCTCTCAAAAGAAGCTCATCTGGTTGTGGAGACACACAATTACCATATGCAGTAGCAGTCAGTTTGTTTGGAGTAAAGGAAGAGTGTGTAGCCTGGTTGGGTTTCAGAAAGCTGCTTAGAGGAGGAGCCTAAGCCCAGTCTTGAAAGATGAGTCAGTGGCAGCCAGGTGATGAAGCTAGGGGTATCTGTTTGGGAGATGAGAAGATTGTTCTAGTTGGAAGAAATGGTGTATGCACATAAACAGAGAGGTGGCAGAGCATCACGTGGTTGGGGAACTAATTTATGTGACTAAACTACACTGTATAGTATTTGTGGGTTGAGGTCGTAAGGATAAGAAGCATCTCCTGGGAACCAGAGTGCCGTCATCCAGCCACACAGGATGGATATACACACTTTAGCGATTGGAAAGCAGGTGGTGGTCCGGGACAGGACTAGTATTATTTTGTTGTCTCAACAGCGAGTTTGTCCCAGACCATGATGGTAATTTTGCTCCCCTTTTTGTTTCTATCGCTCCAGCCAATTACTTTACCCCCATTCAGTACACCCAGAGGTTGTAGATTACTCATAGCTTCTGCTTACTCCTTTTCTATTTACTCAAAAGAGTTTTTGCATTCTCCTTATCATCACCTCTGCCCTCTCCCTGTAATGCTTCAGCTTCTGTTTTGCAACCACTGGGTAGCTCTCTAGGTGTCTCAGGTTCAGATCTCCTCATACAAGAGGACCTGACTGGTGTGATTAATCTTCTGTATCCCTTTTGGAGAGCTCTCCCGCCATCCTGTCCTATATGTTACTGACCAGCCCTTATGGTAACTGCTCTAGACCAATCATCTGGGACCAGAAGGGTCCCAGGAAATTTTATCAGAAGGGTACCCCATTCGACAGAGGCAGCACACGGGGTAAGTATTCTGAGATGGCCTTTTCAGCACAGTAGGGGAGGGAAAAACGAAGCCAAAGGAGTCTCAGAGGTAGTAGAAGACAGAGTAAGAGATACGGGAAATATTTAAGAAGAGGAATAGAATTTAGGGACCTATTAGGTCTTGAGGGATGGGATCAGGTGGAAAGGAAGAAGCCCAGTAGAGCTATAGATTTCTGGCTCGGGCAGCTGGGTAGTTGCTGAATTGATAACCAGGATGAGGGAATACAGGAAATGGGGTACATAGAGTGGGTCAGGGAGGGATGATGCATTGTACTGTCGATGTGAGTCTGGAGCACCAGGGAACATCCAAAGAGATACCTGGTAAGCACTTAGATACACAGAGCTGGGGCTAAATAGGTAGGCTCTATTTTGTTGCAAGTTAGTGTGAGCAAAAGGGAAAGTTGGTTGGCACAGCTAACCAACCTGAGAAGGTTGAAGGTGAAGCCAGGTTTGTGAAGAAGAATGAAGATTTGGATCCCATCAGTACAACCCCAAACATCTTTTTGTGGGGTTGGCGGGGGTGGTCAGAGCCTCCACAGCAGACTGGCTTCTTCACATGGTGAAGGTTACGGGCAGCTGTGGGCTCCTAACTAGCAGGGAAAGCTAGGTCTTCCAGCTTCAGTTTGGAAAATCCTAGGGGAAGGACTCGATGACTTGTACTGGCTCATTACCCACACCTTGGACCAGTCCCTGTGGTCAGGGAAACATGAGGTTCTGTATTTAGCCCAGCTTTGGTCACATGCCTGCCCCTGTGGCCACAGTGGGTGAGATCTCTTCTCAGATGGAGAGGAGGCTCAGAGAAGTGTTCGGGACCAGTACTGATTCCTTCATAAATAGCTTTCCCTTCTTTCCAGTGTGTGTAGAAGAGATGAGAAATAAATCAGAGCTCTTTGCGGTAGCTCACTGGATGCCCCAGCCAACTCTGTGAAACCTGAATCTTTTCTGTGTGTTTCTGGGAGACTTTCTGAGTATTTTTAAGTTATTTGCGAGTATTTTCATATGTCCAGGTTGTCACTTCAAGAAAGAGTAAAATTAATAACCTATATGGGAAAAGAATCTGAAAAAGGATAGGTATATGTATGACTGAATCACTTTGCTGTACACCCGAAACTAACACATTATAAATCAATTATACTCCAATGTAAAATCAAAAAAAATTTTTTTAAAGAAAAAGTAAAGTTGACTAGTAGCAGGGAGGCTGGAATCCTAGAGAAAATGAGAAAAGATTTCAGTGCAGGTGTTTCTTAACTCCGCCAATGCTGAACTTCTGCGCCCTCTCCCTTGCCAGTCTCCCTTGCTCACCAACGCAGTGCACCGGCTTAAATCTTGCTACCAATTTCCAGGCATTGTTGCATCTGGAAAACTCATCAGTCTTTTCCCTTTTTTCCATTCTGGGGTGGGGAGGGGTCTTAAAAAGATACTTGGTTTTGTTGGGGGGAAAAAGTTCCACGTTTGAAATAATGACTGTGAAAATCTTAGTTCCAGCCGCTCTGATGCTGGGCCTTTTGAAACGTTTGGAATTAAAGCGGAGAATGGAGGAGGGGCCTGTATAAGTGTATTTACTTGTGTATGCAGGCAATATCTACGGAAAAACACCCCCAACATTTTAAAAAACAGTTACATCGGTTACCTCCCAAGAGGAGAACTTATGGGTAGCTGAGGAACCGGGGATAGGACCGGAAACATCACAATCTACCCTTTTATATCTTTGGACTTTTGAATTATTTGAATGTATTGCTTATTCAAAATATAAATAATAAAATGTCTTAATCAAAAGAAAAGGCCTGAGTCTGTCTCATAGAATCTACTGGGCTAGTCTCCCAGAACAGAGGGGAGGTACATGCCCACTGGGAAAATGGTAAGTTGACCTGCACCCCAATCTACAGAGAAGCTTAAGAAGGCAGTCTGGGTTAGAGAGAGATTAGGAAGTCACGGCCCTGAGGTTGCCATGAAAGCAATGGGTAAATGTACACAACCTTGGGGTGGGTACAAAGGAAGAGAATTGGCAAGGACGATTACGAAAGCTTGATCAAGGATAGGATAATCACTGGGAGAGAGGCGTGACAGCAACCAAGAGAGGCATCCAAAACGGGACAGTCAACAGTGTTAAATGAAGACTCTGATCTTATGTGCTGTTTATGCTTATTTTATCCATTATTGAATCATATAACATTAAATTCTCAAAAAAGTAGCTGCTGCTTACCAATTTTATCCTGAAAGACTGCTCAAAAATGCTAAAATTCTGAATCCCCCGCAAATCCATATTAAAATCCATTAACATTATAGGCAGTTTTTAAAAGCATTATTGTTTGAAAATTAATTTGTGGTACTGATTTATGGCAGATGGATCACATGTTTATTGCCATTCCTTTCCAAGATCCCCCCCCCAAATAATATATATTAAGTTTACAGAGGTACAGATAAAAAATAACAGTAAAAGATATAAACCCGAGAAGACCGTCGAAGAAGAGATTGCAGAGATTTCAACCAAATTTTGAAAGACGGCGGATGGAGTCAGGGAAGTGATGAAACTATAGCCAAAAATTGCTGGAGGGAAGAGGGCCAGTTCACCCTAACAACCCCTTGAGAAGATGAGGAGTTGGAGGCACCATATACTGCAAGAGGTAGGTACTGCTCTGCTCTAAAAGTGGGACTGGGGACTTCCCTGGTGGCACAGTGGTTAAGATTCTGCCTGCCCAGGGCTGGGGGTGTGGGTGGGATGAATTGGGAGATTGGAATTGACATGTATACACTGATGTATACAAAATGGATGACTAAAAAGAACCTGCTGTATTAAAAAAAAAAAAAAAAAAAAAATCCGCCTGCCAATGCAGGGGACAGGGGTTCGAGCCCTGGTCCGGGAAGATCCCACACGCCTCAGAGCAACTAAGCCCATGCGCCACAACTACTGAGCCTGCGCTTTAGAGCCCGCGAGCTGCAACTACCGAAGCCCGAGCGCCTAGAGCCCGTGCTCCGCAACAAGAGAAGCCACCGCAATGAGAAGCCTGAGCATCGCAACGAAGAGTAGCCCCCGCTCGCAGCAACTCGAGGAAGCGCGTGCGCAGCAACAAAGCCCCACGCAGCCGGAAATAAATAAATAAATAAATAAATAAATAAATAAATAAATAAATAAATAAATAAATAAATAAATAAATATTTTTTTTTTTTTTAAGTGGGATTGGTGAAAGCTTTTTTTTTTTTTTTTTTTTTTGGCTTCACCACGTAGCATGTGGGACCTTAGTTCCCTGACCAGGGATTGAACTCACACCACTGGACCACCAGGTAAGTCCCCATAGTGAAAGCTTGTTATGTGCAACAGACCCCAGTGCTACTACACGGCCAGCCAACCACCACCCCAAAAAAGAGACTGAAGTGTATTCTTGGAGGTGAAAGGCAGAAAAAAGTTAAGCAAAAGTCAGAACAGTAGACCTCCATTCCCCTTTCCTCACCTGTCCCCAGAACAGCAGCTTCCAAATAGATGAATGCCAGGTAGAAGATTGGAAATTTCATCTCGAGAGAGCGAATGATCTAGAGAAAAAACCTGCACAAGCCCTGCTCACAAGACCCTAATCTCGTCAGAGACCTCACTTTGAACCATTGTTATAAAACCCCTCATCGAATCCTCCCAGGTTGGGGGAAAAAAAGAAAAAGAAAAAACCTGCACATACAGTTATATGTAGGTTCTCCACCACCATGGCCATATCTCCCTAC
This sequence comes from Kogia breviceps, assembly GCF_026419965.1. Taxonomy (NCBI): domain Eukaryota; kingdom Metazoa; phylum Chordata; class Mammalia; order Artiodactyla; family Physeteridae; genus Kogia; species Kogia breviceps. Next base: position 14,695,834 of record NC_081326.1, on the reverse strand, counting down.
AATTTGACAAATCCTCCCATACACTCATCCACATATACAGTTTCCAATCAGTATCTCTTAATATAAACAGAAATCAAACATCAGAAATGATGGAGTAAAACAAGAAAAAGTAAAGAAAAAAGTCAATGTAGAGAAAGCTTTTTTAAATTATTGGTATCTTTAGAGAGATAAGGGAAAGTATTACAATTTGTAAAATAAGAAAGATTACTACGGAAAGTAACTGTGGAAAAGTCTTGGAAACTAAAAATATATAACCAAAATAAATAGAACGGTTGGAAAACAAAGTTGAGAAAGTTCTTGGAAAACAACAACAAAAATGGAAAATAGAAGAAAAAAGACAGAAGACTTTAAAAGGAAACCAGGAGGTACAAAATCAAAGTAATAGGGGTCCAGAAAGAAAAGAACTGAAAATAGGCAGAAATTATCAAAGAAGAAATACACGAAGATTTCCCAGAACTGAAGGACATGAGTCTTTGCATTGAAAGGGTCTACTAAGTGCTCAACAGTGTAAAAAAAGATAAAACAATCCATACCAAGTCCTACCATTTCAAAATTTCAGAACATCAGAAATAAAGAGAAGCCCTTAGAAGCTTCCAGGCTATGGGTGTGGTGGTAGGATTGAGGGTTAGAATCACTTAGGAGGGAGCATGAATCAAAATGGCACTGGCTTTTTAAATGTAACAAGGGATTTTAGGACAGAATGCCTTCAACTCTCTGAGGGAAAAATTATTTGTGTCCTAGAAGTTTATAACCAACCGAATTATCAGTCATGTGTGCAGGTAAGGACTCAAAAAGTGCATCTGCCATGCACCTCTCTTTAGGGAACTGCTGGATAATGCACTCCAGAGAAACAAGAAAAAGGAAGGCCCACAGGTGCAACAGCAAATCCAATACAGGAAATTGTCAAGAGTGAGTTCTAAGGGAATTCCCTGGTGGTCCAGTGGTGAGGACTTCACACTTTCACTGCCAAGGGCCCAGGTTCAATCCCTGGTTGGAACTAAGATCCCACAAGCTGCACAGCATGGACAAAAACAACAAAAAAAGTGAGTTCTAAGACAAAGGGGCCTGTCTCCAAAGCCTGCTCCATATTGGAGTAAGAGGAAGCGGAGGCTTCAGAGAGCGATCTCCCGGGCAGGGGAATGAAACGTTATCTGGCATGGTTGAGGCTTTGGGGGAAAAAAAGTGCTGGTAGTCAGACGACAACTCTAGTTGAGCAACTGAAACGACAATCAGTAGAAAACTATACTGGTGGCGGAGGGGGGAAATGTGGCGATTATTGATTCCAAAAACTAAGAACGATGCTAGGAAAGAACGAAGCATGAAATACTCTCTGACTCTTCAATTTTACATAGGCAATAACGGAAACAGTGATTAAAAATTGCGTTACAGGATAATGGAGGAAAGGAAATGGCAGGTCGAGCATGCTAAATCATTACCTGTGATAAGAGACTATCAATTCTATTACCCATTTCTTCCTTTTAGTGAGACCAACGTCTATTCTAATGGCATATGATGCAGCCCATGCTTTTAACATTTTCCCAAGGGTTGAAGAAAATTTTTCACTGAAAGCAGCTCTCTGGTTTTATACCACAGAAGGGTCCCCAGCCTACTTTGTGGAAGTAGATTGATCCTGCTTCTTTCCCCCACTTCAGTTTTCAAAAATGGTTAACATGCTGACCACAAGTGGTGTATCTCAAGATTTTATATCTAAACCTGAAACTCTAAGGAATATTGTTAACCATCCACTCTCTTGGTGCAAACATATGGCCTTGAACCACTTCCATCACTATCAAGTGGGGTACTTATTACCAATAAGCAAATTTCTGGTCGCTCGCTAACCAGATTTACTGAATCAGAATTCCTGAAAAGGACCAAGGAATATAATTTTTCCACCCTCAGAATGGGAGAAAATATTTGCAAATGAAGCAACTGACAAAGGATTAATTTCCAAAATTTATAAGCAACTCATGCAGCTCAATAACAAAAAAACAAACAACCCAATCCAAAAATGGGCAGAAGAACTAAATAGACATTTCTCCAAAGAAGATATACAGATTGCTAAAAAACACATGAAAGAATGCTCAACCTCATTAATCATTAGAGAAATGCAAATCAAAACTACAATGAGATATCATCTCACACCGGTCAGATTGGCCATCATCAAAAACTCTAGAAACAATAAATGCTGGAGAGGGTGTGGAGAAAAGGGAACCCTCTTGCACTGCTGGTGGGAATGTAAATTGATACAGCCGCTATGGAGAACAGTATGGAGGTTCCTTAAAAAACTACAAATAGAACTACCATACGACCCAGCAATCCCACTACTGGGCATATACCCTGAGAAAACCATAATTCAGAAAGACTCATGTACCAAAATGTTCATTGCAGCTCTATTTACAATAGCCAGGACATGGAAGCAACCTAAGTGTCCATCAACAGATGAATGGATAAAGAAGATGTGGCACATATATACAATGGAATATTACTCAGCCATAAAAAGAAATGAAACTGAGTTATTTATAATGAGGTGGATGGACCTGGAGTCTGTCATACAGAGTGAAGTAAGTCAGAAGGAGAAAAACAAATACCGTATGCTAACACATATATATGGACTCTAAGGGAAAAAAATGTCATGAAGAGATTAGTCGTAGGACAGGAATAAAACACAGACTTACTCGAGCATGGACTTGAGGATATGGGGAGGGGGAGGGGTGGGCTGTGACGAAGTGGGGGAGTGGCAGGGACATATATACACTATCAAATGTAAATTAGATAGCTGGTGGGAAGCTGCTGCATAGCACAGGGAGATCACCTCTGTGCTTTGTGACCGCCTGGGGGGGTGGGATAGGGAGGGTGGGAGAGAGGGTGATGCAAGAGGGAGGAGATGTGGGAGCATGTGTGTATGTATAACTGATTTAGTTTGTTGTAGAGGGAAAACTAACACTATTGTAAAACAATTATACTCCAATAAAGATGTTAAAAAAAAAAAAAGGAATATAATTTTTCCCATTGACCCAGGTAGTTCTTTATTCACACGAACAGAATTATAATTTAGTATTATGTTGTTGGTTTTTATTTTATCAAAGGTCAGTGTGAGATCCACACATATAAAATCTCTACCTGTTTTTTTTTCTTAATGCTATTGAGGGCAGTGTGTATTTTATAATTCAGTGTTCTTCAGTGTTCGTGGAATGAAATCTCAGATTTCAGAGCTAGGAAAAATGTTTTTCTCTCCTATGTGAACTGGTCTATTTCCTTTATGAGACTAGGGCTTGTCAAATTTGACTAACTATTAGAATCACCTGGGGAACTTTGAAAACATGCACCGCTTCCCAGACCCCAAGCCAGACACACTCACCAGAATCTCCAGGTTAGGGAGGATCCATGTGATACAGATAATTAACCATGTTTCGTACACTCCGCATGGGACAAACATCTAGCTAATTCAACATGTTCACATTTTGCCTTGACTTCCTGGAAGCTAGTCTTATAGCAATTTTTCTTGGAATTCAATTTTTAATATGATCATTGTCCTTTTCTTCCCCCATTTTATTACTTGTCTTATTTACTATGTTTTTAAAGAATTTCAACTTCAGAGGAAATAATTTCTAATAATCCTGTCCTTTGGACCAGCACATTCCTTGCAATAGCATTTAAGCCTAAAATAAATCTGTTATTAGGATTAAAGAGTGAGAGAATGTTGTGAGCTTTTAAAAGTTTCATCATCCAGAGTTTATGGAGGCTTCGTGGGAAATTACTGTTAGAAAAGCACTCTGAAAACCACTGTTATTACTGCTGTATATAGAAAATTAAGATCCTGATCCCTTTTAGTCTCTTCGCTACGGGCACCCCCAAGACTAAATTCGTTGCTCTTCTTTCTTCTTATTCACCACCTCAAAGAGCTAATCCATTTGAGTCGTGTTAACCATCATCACCAAATGTATACTTGAGCTTGAATCTTTTGCTGTCTGCAGGAACTCTTCATGTAGCTGTCTCCCAAAGTCCAGACATCAATGTGAAGAAACTCGGTATATCTAAAACTGATCTCTCCTGTTTACTCCACAATCTCATAGTCCTGCTTACCTCTCCTTCCCAACTCACCATTTGGGTAAATAGCATCACCATTCCTCCCATGTCCCCAGCTGAATCTGTCCTGGATCACTCCTGTTTCTTTCAAGCCCCACACCATTTAGCAAGGCAATATTCCTGCTATAGTTTGAGGATGTAGATGCGATCTGAAGACCAAAGAAAATGCGGCTGGGTGTGAGAGATGCCCAGGAGGACTGATAAAACTGCCTAGGAAATGAAAGGGGCTTGCTTCACAGGAATGAAACCTATCGTTTCTCTCACAGAGTCTCAGGGATTTCTCCCTTTCTCTTTTCTTCCCTGGCCTAGCGCTCATTTCCTGAGTTAAACCACGACTAATTGATTTCCCAGTATGTGGCCCATTCCTGTTTCCATTCATCATGGTGGTGGTGGTGATGCTTTAGTAATATTATTTGTCCAATCAATTCCTCCTCTATAGACAAAGAATGATAATGGTACCTAACTCAATGAGTTGTTGTATTAAATGTTCTTTGTGTTGATCACAGTGCTTGGCACCCAATAAATATTAGTTGCTATTATTTTATTGTTGTTGTTAACAGAACACAGTCACATATTCCCTTATGATTATTTCACTTGGACTTAACACCAGTTAAGCTCCATAAAGCACCACACTTACTTTTTAGTAAAACCTTACCATAACTTTAAAAATTCACATCCTTCATCTGGGGAGTTAACATTTAATAGTTGTAAAATCTTAAACAAGTTATTTTACCGAGCCTCTGCTTCCTTATTTGAAGGAGGGAAAACGTTATGTTCCTGGTTGATAGGAGATTAAAATTAATAATGTAGCTCTCCAAGGACGTCGTCGTTGAGCTGTGTAGGAGAAAAGCTACCATGGCTTCCAGTTCTTTGACAAAACCTCGGATGCGTGGCCTCTGGCCAAGCGTCTGCGATTTCAAATTGTTGGAGCATTCGTTGTCTCCTTGGGAGTTGCAGCTTTCTATAAGTTTGCTGTGGCTGAACCACGAAAGAAGGCGTATGCAGATTTCTACAGAAATTATGATTCCATAAAAGATTTTGAGGAGATGAGGGAGGCAGGTATCTTTCAGAGGGCAAAGTGATTTTGGAATAGAAAGAATTTCTTTGGGTTGAGTTCCATGGAAGTTTGTCACTTACCTGTGTTCCTGAACTATGAACTCCTAATATCTGGGCTAAGGAATAGTTTCTCATGATACATAAACGATTAACAAATACCGTTAATAATGTATATATCAGCAGTGTTTGGGGGACTGCAAAGAACTGTACACATTTTACCTGTTTTCACTCGTGCTGTAAGCTTTGTCTTTGAGCACAAGGGCTGATGCAAACAAGGAAACAGCTCCAAAGAATCCTTGGCCACCACCCCAAGACCTTGGTTCTACTAGGCACCGAGCCATACACCATTTTTCTGATGGCTACAAGACATCATGTCAGCTCCACCAGTCACAAACTCCCTGAGGTATAAGACCTTCTAATTTTAGAAGCAGTTGAGCAAAGCATTTTGCACAGAGTGATGCTCTCATCATTTCATTCTCCTCAGGAGAAAGTGATCTACTGGGTGACCTCCCTGGCAGAGGTGAGTCTACAGTTGCTTTGCGAAGTACACCCCCAGTCTGCTGCTGCTGTGTCCTCACGTTCCCATCTCCCCAGGAACCACTTACCCACCACCATTTGCCTGCCTGTTCATGAGAACTAAGACCCTCTTGCAGGCGAAACAAGCTCAAAGTAGGACCACTCCTCTATCTGTGTCTGCTGAGTTTATTTCAGAAAGCCATCCTACTACACATCTTCAGAGTCCTTGGCTGTTGCCTGAAATACAAGCCGTCTATTCCATCCCATCCATCTAGTCTTCTCATTCACTCATGGTCATACTACTGTTGGATTTTGCTCCCCTGATCCAACCACCTCCTGCTGTTCCTCTACCTTTAGAACCTTCCCACCATGTTCCCTGGGACACCTGTGTTGGTTCACGTTCTTATTTGCCCAACACCCCTTCCTCTGCACCTTCTAATACTAGACTCACTTACCCTACCCATGGGAAATGCATGTGACCAAGATAGGCCGCGTGACCCAGAAATGATCATACAGCCAAGCCAGCTTTGTCTAGGTCTTCCTTTGGGATTGCTCTGATAGAACTTGCAAGTGACAATGTTCTCTGCCATGTAAATAAAGTCCATTGACTATAGGGAAAAATGAAGCCAACCTGAAACAAAAGACAGAAAGAAAGATACATTGAGAGAGAGTACTGATGAGGTCAAGTATCTGGTTCTAGCTCCCAAGATCCACAGAGCATCCCAATTCCCCAGAGCTTTTCTTTTGAATCTGCTGAATCTTGTGAATCTTCTTTTCAGTCCCTCGCAACTAGGAGAGTTATAATAAGAGAATCCACTCCAGTATAAAGAAACCCCCTACATCCTCCAACCCTGCACCAAGCATTCCCTTGACCAGCTGCTTAAACTCTATCCTAGCCCTCCCCTCAAACCACCAAGCCCCTTGAGTGGGGCTGACAGTCTCCGCCTGTCCAAACCCCTCCAGGGCCACCCTGTTCCTGTGGCCATCTTTCCCTCCACCCTTGTGGCTGTCACTCCCCTCTCATTCCTTCAAAACGGTCTTCCTGGCACTGCCCTTCCTGATCTCATCACAGACGGGAAGAACCTCCACTCAGGTCCACGACTGCTTTGTCTCTGCTGACCTTGCCTTGTCCCTCCTTCGTTTCCGTGTGAAAAGAGGTGTCCCCTCCTATGTAAAGTTAATCCTCTAGCTATGTGCTGGAGGATCCAAACCTTCAAGACCTCAGTCCATCCACGTTCCCACCTCTCCCCATCTCCCCAGTGTCTTCAACCTCGTCCTCTTCTCCCTTGTCTCGTATCTAAACGTGATCATCTGTCACATCATTCAACAGCAAACACAAAACCTACCTTAACTCCCTGATTCTTCTTTAGTGACCTACCCTGCTCTCTCCTCCCCTTTGAAGCTAAACTTCTTGAAATCACTTACACTTCCTGTTTCCATTTTTACACTTTGCATTCACCACTTTCTGAAACTGATCTCTCATCTATCAGAGAAGCATTAACTCAGGCCCTTGGTGTGCTAAACAAAGTGAGACTAAATAAAGTGAACTAAGTTATAGTTTAAATAAGGATAGACACTCCATCTTGGGTTCCTTACGCTTCTAGAGGTCAGAAGATCACAGTCCTGCCCCTAGGGGGACCCAAGAGTGATCTGGCTGGGTCACAGCCTTTTCATTACCACTTAGTTGGCTCTCCCTCCAAGGGGGACGTGTCCTCTCTTGCCAATCTTTCCTAAGAGTAACCACACTGCATTATAAATTTGGCTTATCGTTTCCAGCAGTAAACTTTATACTCAAGAAAATTATATCACTTCCAACCATTAAAGCTATGATTTCGCTTCCTCTTAGAAATACAATTTCTTCCTCACAAGACAAGTGCAATTTTATATTCTTAAAATTTACTATAAATGATTTCACAACAGCATGTAAACAGATAAATGACCTGCTTTTTGTTTGTTTGTTTGTTTTTGCCGTACGCGGGCCTCTCACTGTCGTGGCCTCTCCCGTTGCGGAGCTCAGGCTCCGGACGCGCAGGCTCAGCGGCCATGGCTCACGGGCCCAGCCGCTCCGCGGCATCTGGGATCTTCCCAGGACCGGGGCACGAACCCACTTCCCCTGCATAGTCAGGCGGACTCTCCACCACTGCGCCACCACGGAAGCCCTGTTCTTTGTCTTTTTAATGGGCTTTGTGTTTCCATCAGAGCAAGAGCCAGTCTCTCCAATGGATCAGGTTGAGAATCATTGCTCTCTGGAAGTTCAGGGTCACCCTGGTAAGTGAAGCTCCTGGAGCACTATTTGTACTGAAACAGAATGGGTTTGTCCGACCAACAGGTTGCCAGCCCTGCGACTTTGCGCAAATTATTTAACCTCTCTGAGCCTCAGTTTCCCCATTTTTAAATTAGAATAACAACTATTCATAGGGTTTCTGTGAAAACTAAATGATGTAACTTATGTGAAAGCAAAATATAAATACCTGGAACACAGTAGTCATACAACAAATATTAGTTTCTTCTTTTCCATTCTTTTGTCCCCTGGGAGCTGTTGAAATCCAACAGTCCCATTTTAGTTCTTCCTTTTATTAGGCACGTGCTGTTGTACTTACATTCGCATCATCTCAGAACTGTTTTTTTCCTTTTCATATATGTCTTGTACGACCAACTAGAGATAACCTCTTTGACGGCAAAGATTGTCTCTCTGTTTCTTTGCTATTTCTCATAATTACAGCAACCCTATGCCACAGATTTTCCTGGATAGACCGCATTTCAAACAGTCTGCTTTTTGTCCTTTTCTAAATTATTAAAAATATCCTGAGAATCCCAACATTTCGGGATTCAAGCTACATTTGCGGAAACATCACTTGCCCACAAGACAGTGTCTGTACCCATAGGAGCCAGCGCCACGCTGGACACACAATAGCCTCCAGAGGTGGACACCCCTGAGCACTCAGTCTGCTTAAGAGAGGCCTCCGGAGCCCTGAGGGCCTCCTTAGACCACTTTCCCCACCACCATGACCCGCCTTCAGAGGATTTACCAGCAGTCCTCCCTCCCTATAAGCTTCTGAAGCAGCCCATCCTAAAAAGGAAGCTAAAATTAGAACTGATTCCCCACTTTCCCTAAAAGACCATCTGCAGAGTGGCCCCATGTGGCAGGACCCTTTCCACCTTACCTTAGTCCCCTTGGAGGCGAACGTCCAGGTCATCCACCGTCACCACATTCGCTCCCCCTCGTGGCTCTTCCTCCCTTGATTTGACTTCAGCTAACGTGCCCCCACCCTTCCACTGCATCCCCTAGAAGCCCAGCTGTGTCATCAGCCAAGCCCTCCACAGCCTCCACCCTTTTCTGCATCTTTTCTTTACCCTCTTGCACAGAAACCTGGGGCAGCTCTCACTGGAAACTGAAACCTGCTTCGCCCCGGAGCCTCGAGAGGCCGCTGCGCTCCCTCCCACCCCAGCACGCCGCAGAGCCGAGGGGAGGAGTGGGGGTGCCCATGCCCCTCCCTGCTGCCGACAGAGAGCTCTCCCCCCTCGCCCCCAAATCCGCGCTCTTCTGGAAGCCCATGCCCTCCAACTACACCACCCACTCACTACCCACGACGCCGCGACCAACACCCGCTCACCAGGCTCCTGACTCCGCTTCGTCCTCCTCACTCGTGCCGCATGTCAGCGCCCGCCCCCTTCCCCTTCAGCGCCCTGAGTCCCTCCTGGCGACAGAGCATCCGTGAGGCGTGTGGAGGGCGCTCTCCCCTCCTACCGCCTCGACTCCTCGCTTCCGCTTCCGACGTGCGCCCTCCATCACGCCCCTCCCGTCTCGTCCCCAAGGACCGCACGACCTCGGGACTCATCCCCAGCCCCCCACCCTCTGACCGCTTGCTCTCTGGCCAGCTAGCCCCACTCCAACCCTCTTCCACTCCGTGGGCGCCCCCAGTTCCGAGGCCCCAGCGCTCTGCATCTGGGGATACAGCACTGGCAAGCAACAGATGGCACCCTCGGAAGGGCTGAGCTGGAGAGAATTTCGTGAAAGGCCCGTAGACAGAGGAGTGGGCCGGCTGAGAGAGCCCAGCAGAGACAGGGGAAGCTCCCGGGCAGCCTGAAGACGCAGAGGAGAGAAAGAGGTACTGAGCCCAGCAAGAGCTGGAACGTGAGAGAAAGGCTGACAGGGGCTGTGGCCACCGCAGAACACAGGCCCGGCCAGAACCATCATAAGGCCAGGAGGGATCAGGGGAGAACAGACCCCCAAAACTCACTTCTGGTTTTTGGCCAGTGCCTCCCATTGGCTGAACTCAGAGGGCCGGGGAGCCTCCGTGACGCGATCTGAAGAGGTTTGCCTTTCCCAGCAAACAAGGGTGGATTGTGGGTGGAGGGTGACCAGGTAGGAGAAGCACAGCCACCTCCTCACAGCCCTGGCCTATTCTGCAATTCCCCTCAACATCCTTGCCCCTCTGGCACGCTGGCCTGGCCGACCCCAACTCTCTGCCTTCTCCAGAGCTGGATCCAAGCAGGGGGATGGGACCAAAGACAATTATGGGGCTCTGCTTACCAGTCTCACTTTAAATGCAGGCTGGCCGGGGGGTTCTCAGGCTGCACCTCAGCCTGAGGTCTTCCTGCTGGCCCTCCCTCCTTCCTCTCACAGGTGTCAGACACGTATCGCGGTCTGCAGCCTTTCCCTACCGACTCCTCTCCCATCTACTTTTCACGTACGTTGCTGACGACGAATCCCTTACGATTCTAACTTGGTCTTGGCATCTGTTTCCTGGATCACCTCCGCTGCCACAGACTCACATCCTCTGTCTTGCCAAGTCCAATGGCCATCCCAAGTCCTACAGCCGTCCAGAGTATGGTAGGTTTCATGCAACTAAAAGAACACCAGTGGGGGTATTTTCTCACAAAAGAGTGAAAAATGACTACATTTTAAGGTTTGAAAGAGTCCATTTCAGTTTTAAAATTCACTTTAGTGGAACAATTAATTTCCAAATGACCTAGAATATTTCCATGTCACCCTTCACCAAACAGGTCTTGAAAATACCCATCACATTGGTAATGACTTGTTTACTGTCTTCCATTCCAGGTATATGAGTTTCAAGGACAAAAACGAAGTCTTTCTTTGGGGAATAATAAAAATGTTCTAAAGTTAGATTGTGGTGGTGGTTGCCCAATTTTGTAAATATACTAAAAAATCATCAAATTGTACTCTTGAAATAGGTGAACTACGTGATATAAATTATATCTCATTAAAGCTATTTTTTTAAATGCAGTTGAATCATTAGAGATGGCCACAGAAGTCAGTAAAGGTTTCAGTGAAGTCACCTGTGAATGAGACTTGAAGCAACAGTTGGCGTGTGCTGCGTAGATGAGGGGAGGGGAGAAAACATCCCAGACAGAAGCAGCAGCAAGCACAAAGCCAGGGAGAGCGTGGGAAGAGGACAGACTATCGTGTGTATAGATTTGGAAGCCAGTGGTGCTGGTACGAAGAGATTGGGGCCTATAGAGGCAGGGTTTGAGCATGTCTGGGTAGGCAGAAGCCAAACTGTAAAGCACTATTTAGTCATGCTAGCTTCCCACAAAGGAAAAGGGCAACCACCAAAAAATGTTGAAAAATTTTGTTAGAAAGATCATTCTAATATGAAATTGGAAGGTGATTTGGAGGTAGGTAAAACTAGTAATTGTTTGATCCGAAAGTAGGAAAATAACAATAGCTAACATTTGGGACTTCCCTGGTAGTCCAGCAGTTAGGACTCCATGCTTCCACGGCAGGGGGCACCGGCTCAATCCCTGGTCAGGGAACTAAGATCCCGCAAGCAGCGTGGCCAAAAAGAAAAAATAATAACAATAATAGCTAACATTGATACCTAACTCTCTACTAAGCACTTTCCTGGAAGCATCTCATTTCGTTGCTAAAGTAGGCTACAGGTACTACAATTATCTCCTTTTTATTGATGATATGGTTTGCTCCCTCACCTCTTCAAGTCTTCAGGCAAATGCAATTTCCCACACTTTCCCTATTCCCCTTGCTTTATTTTTCTCCGGGACCCTCATCTCAATTTAAGACATGTTTCACTTTGTAAATCTTGTGTAAAGATCCTCTTCCCATACTAAAATGAAAGCCCGTAAGAAGAGGTTCAATTGTACTTTTCCTTCAGTTCTGTATCCCCAGTGCTTAGCATATGGTAGCTGCCCAATAAATAGTTTTTTGAATGCATGAATACGTAAATAAATGAAGAAATCGAACCTCATGGAGATAAGTAACCATGATCATACAGATAATGAGTGACAGAATTCTGACTTAAAAACCCATGTTCTAAAACCACTAAGTCACTCACCAGACTTGTAATATTGTAGGCGAGCGGTGAGTCCCCTCCTGAGAGTGCAGCAGTGGGAAAGGGAAGGGGGGACTGAATGGCCTTGGGTTTCTTTGGTAATAGTTTGGATATAGAAGGATGCTGAAAGGGATCAGTCCAGGATGACTCTGGTTTCTAGATTTGCCAAATGGGTAAACAGTGTGGTTCAATTCATCTGGAGAAAGAATACAAGGAGTCTTGGTTTGGGCAGAAATATGGAAGAGGAAGACATGTCTCATCCACAAACTTTTAAAAATCATCTCCCTAGATTACCAAGAAGTGTCGTTAATAATAAATACGAGGCCAGTAACCCCAAATTTATGAACTTACTTCAGCCGCATGCCCGTTGGGGGATGGGTAGGAGAGACCAAATAGGAATTGTTCTCTTTTGAAAACTAGCTCAAGGCTACAAAGAACAGGAAACAAGTCCTCAGGTGTGTTTAAAATAACTCTGAAGTTAACTTTTAAGGCAGCTGCTAAAACCGAAGAATGCCCCTACGCTTGTGGAGTTAAGCTGTACTCATACATTTAGATTATTTTGCTGGTGGCAGTGGCTTTCAAGAAGTGACAATCAATGTGGAAGCAGGCACTGACCCCCAAGGCCAGGGTGGCACAGAGGGCGGAAAGCACGCTTGCACCCGCGCACGCCCTAGCACATGGCCGCCGTGTGACCGCGGCGCGGACTCAGCCTCTTAAGTAACCGCAGGAAGCTCGCGCCTCAAAAGACTCCCAACCCCCGCCCTGGCGCGGGGCAAGGGAGGCGCCGCTCGGGTTTCTCACACTCGCCCGGCCCCGGGCAGACGGCCTCCGCTCCCTAGGCGGCGCTGTGGGCTCGCAGGGCCGGCCGCGGCAAGAGAGAGAGAGAGAGCCGTTTCCCCAGTGCGCATGCTCGCCTCCTCTGTGGGCTTGCCCGTTTTTTTCTTTTCCCGGCGGCCCCGGCGGCTGCGTACTGGCTGTGGGATGGGAAGTGAAGCCCCAGCGAGCGGTAGCGGCGGGGCTGTGAGGAGCCGCCAGGGGCCGGCGGCGGCGGCGGCGAGTCGGTGAGCAGCTGGGAAGAGTGGAGCCGGGGCGGAGCACCTGCAGGCACGGGAGACGGCTTCACCATGGCGATTCGCAAAAAGAGCACCAAGAGCCCCCCGGTCCTGAGCCACGAATTCGTCCTGCAGAATCACGCGGACATCGTCTCCTGTGTGGCGATGGTCTTCTTGCTGGGTCTCATGTTCGAGGTGAGCCCTGCCCGCGCCCGAATCTCCCGCCCGCCGTCCCCTCCCCGGGCCCCGGCTGCCAGCTCAGCCCTTCGGCCCGGGACCGCGGGGGACTCCTGTGGTGGTGGGGCGGGGGAGGTGCCGGCCGCCGGGCCCGGAGGAGCGGACCTGCCCCGCCCCGCGCCGAGCCGGCCTGAGGCTGCGGAGCCCCGGGAGCCTGGCCGCCGTGCACCCGCAGGGGCCGGGGCCGCCGCGTTCGCCCCCTCGGTCGCGGCGCACGCCGCCCTCCCGCCGCCGCCCTCTCCCGCGGGCCGCGCCGCGCAGTTCTTGGTTCCCGCGAAGGGTTACGTGGCAGCCGGCAAGGGCCGGCGGTCGGCTGGGGCGGCCCCTGCACGCTAAGCTGGCTGCGGGCGGTGGGCGGGCTGGGCAATGGCCGGCGCGCCTGGCTGGCCAGGCCGTGGGGACCGGAGAGCGCCCGGGGGCGGGCGCCGCGGCGGCACCGAGTGTGGCGTGAAACCGACGGAACCTGGCGTCCGCTGCCCACTGGAAGGGCGGTGGCCGCGGGGCAGCGAGTGTTCTCCGCGAGATCGGGGCTCCGAGTCGCACCCACCCGATTGTTTTAACTCCTCTCTCCCAAGCTGGTATTGTTACCAGTGATCGAACTTTTTGCCCCAGCGCTTGCTCTTCCCTTCAGGAAACAAGGTCTGATACAGAAATTGGGGTTCTGAACAGCAGTGCCGAGGCGTCGGATAATTTTCTTTTTGTTTCTTGAAATAGGAGAGGATGGAAATGTCAGGAGTGTGTAAATTCTCATCCCACGTAGCGAGTATTGTGATGACTTAGTAACAGCTGTTGAATGTGGGTAATAAACTTTGCAAGGTGAACGTGTAACATCCTACGGCTTCCTTTCCCTCGCTCCCCAGTACACACGCCCATTCCTTATCTTCTTTCCCTTTTAAATTTATCTCTGTAGCTCCTGTGCCCCACCAAATACACTAATTATTTTACTTATTTATTGTCTCCCCGCTCCTAGAATGTAACCTCAGTGAGGGCAGAAATTTTGGGTTTTTCCTAATCTATTTCCAAAGCCTAAATTTAGAAGGTGCTTACAAAATATTTGCTTAATGAGTGGCATTGAGAATTCTTGAGAAAAGCTGGTGTAATGAGACTGCTAGTGACTGGAAGTTGAATAAATAGTTTAAATGGAGCCCATGTGGGTTTTTAAAATGTTATGATTAGGTAACTTAATATTTTAATAATTTTTTGCTTCTTTTCAAATGGGCTTTTCTGGATCTAGATACAGATTTTTTTTATTCTTGATAGTGTCGTTTACGTCCACTTAGTCCACTGCTAAGGAGGTAGTAGGTATCCTGAAAGGGAGGGTAGAAGGGAACTAACATAGGTCACTTTGTTGGATTTAGGCTGGGCCAGGGCTACTTACCTACTGAATGACCCAAGGCTAAGCCTCAGTTTTTCTGCTCTGTATAAGGCAATAACATCACCTGTGCTGTTCTCACAGCCATTGTTTGAAGAGATCAGATGATATGGTGAGAAGGCATCTCACGGTTTATACAGAACTACATGAATGTATATGATATTAGCAATGCAATGCTAAACATTGGTACTCTCTTTCTGAATTTTATACTTGTATATACTTTCTGCTTTGGTGTTAGAAGTAATACTTTTGTGTGTACGGTATACTGACCAGTTCTGTAAAGCTTGCCATAACCCGTCTCCACGTGGTAAGAATCCCTGTCTTTAAAGATATAGTTTAGGAGTAATGTTACCTGCAAGGTGTATTTGCAGTGCGTTGAATGAAATGGAATATAAATCAGAAGTGCTGACACTTAGACATGTTATAACGTTGCTTTTATGTAAAATAGTTCATGTTCTCTTGCCACATTTCTAGAGAAGTTCACCACCTATACCTTGCCTCACATGTCAATGATTTTTTAAGAGTGTGTGGATTTTTACCTTTACATCTGTAAAGTTTATCAATTTAAATAGACACAACAAAGATCTAAGTAGAAGTTTTTAAAGTCGGTTCAAAAAAGAATGTTGAAGTAGTAGACAGAAGGAGGCTTGTGCAGGTTGTACTACATTTTTCTTACCATATGTTAAAGTTTTAGGAGTTGAAAGCCTGTTATCTACCTCTGGGAAAAAATTCACTGGATTAGTTTTGCTACTTGACTTTGAAAGTAATTGCTGTGGGACTTGCCTGGTGGCGCAGCGGTTAAGAATCCACCTGCCAATTCAGGGGACACAGGTTCAAGCCCTGGTCCAGGAAGATCCCCCAGGTCTCAGAGCAGCTGAGCCCACATGCCACAAGTGCTGAAGCCAGCACACCTAGAGCCTGTGCTCTCTGCAACAAGAGAAGCCACTGCAATGAGAAGCCTGCGTGCAGCAACGAAGACCCAATACAGCCAATAATTTTAAATAATTAATTAAATAAATAATAATAAAATAATTGCTGAATGTCAACGTTAACATATAGAATAACAGTATTTGTGCTAGAATAATAGAGAAGTAAATGTTTTTGCAGCAGAACTGTTCAGTCTTTTGTGTAAATATATTGAGGAAATGTTGGAGGATTTATGGTGAAATTGACAAAGCAATAACGGATACTGTATTACTAGCCAAAATGGAGAATCAATAGAGACGCTGAAGCTAAAGGGAGTTAGGGCTGTACTGCTTGCTAACTGGGTGGCCTAGGGCATGTCATATACCTTCTTATTCTTTTTTTTTTTTTTTTTTTTTTTTTTTTTTTGCGGTACGTGGGTCTCTCATTGTTGGGGCCCCTCCCGTTGGCGGAGCACAGGCTCTGGACGCGCAGGCCCAGCAGCCATGGCTCATGGGCCCAGCCGCTCTGCGGCATGTGGAATCATCCCGGACCGGGGCACAAACCCGTGTCCCCTGCATCGGCAGGCGGACTCTCAACCACTGCGCCACCAGGGAAGCCCTATACCTTCTTAGAACTTGTTTCTTTTTCTGTAAAATAGGGCTCATCAGATTACTCTGAGAATTCAACTAAGTTTTATAATGGCTAGTTCAAAGTGTGGCTTACAGGAGGCATACCATAAATGGTAGCTCATTATTCCTTAGGTATTTATCAAAGTCGAAAAACAGAAGACAGCATTTTAAAATTATTTATTTAATTAATTATTTATTTTTGGCCGCGTTGGGTCTTCGTTTCTGTGCGAGGGCTTTCTCCAGTTGCGGCGAGCGGGGGCCACTCTTCATCGCGGTGCGCGGGCCTCTCACTGTCGCGGCCTCTTGTTGCGGAGCACAGGCTCCAGACACGCAGGCTCAGTAATTGTGGGTCACGGGCCCAGTTGCTCCGCGGCCTGTGGGGTCTTCCCAGACCAGGGCTCGAACCCGTGTCCCCTGCACTGGCAGACAGATTCTCAACCACTGCTCCACCAAGGAAGCCCGAAGACAGCATTTTTTAAATTTTTTTAAAATTTATTTATTTATTTTACGGTAGGCGGGCCTCTCAGTGTTGTGGCCTCTCCCGTTGCGGAGCCCAGGCTCCCGACGCGCAGGCTCAGTAGTTGTGGCGCACGGGCCCAGCCGCTCTGCGGCACGTGGGATCTTCCCAGACCGGGGCACGAACCCGTGGCCCCTGCATCGGCAGGCGGACTCTCCACCACTGCGCCACCAAGGAAGCCCCCGAAGACAGCATTTTTATGTGAGAAAATGTTCTAACAGTTAGCATCTAAAGAGATTACATATACTGATAAGGTTGATAAAGCAATAGTTTGTTTGGGAGATATGGAAGAGTTTAATTTCCAGGGAAGTTTGTGTTATCAACAATTGCTGTGAAGTTTGAAATCATGTTTTTAGTACAGTCAGTTTCTGTCCACATACATGGACTGTATTACAGACCATCATGGTCTGTAATGAATGACTTCATATTGGAGTTAGGAAAATTTAACAGTTGAAAGATGTAAAGATACTTGGGAAGCTTTCTGAAAGTGAGACTATAGAAGAGGAGTTAGGGGTTTCCACGAGGAATATTTCCTTCTGGGAGGGATTTACTTTTCAGAGACTCAGGAGTCCAGGTTGTTTGTGCCATGCCAGGTTTGGGGGACCGTTACAATTACAACAGTCCTGGGGGTTGGTTTTATTTTTTAGCATGGCTTATCTTCATGCCAACATTTTCTTTCCTCCTTTTTTTTTAAAAAAAAACTTAATTTTCTATAAGCTGGTGAGAAAGTGGGATTTGATATTCAGAAATTGCCTTTATCTTTGAGACACCCGGTCAATGTAGTAGTCACACTTCCCTCTGGCAAGTACAAAATAGTTGACATCTCTGTATGACAAGAAAAGATACCAAGCCCCAGCTGGTGACCACTAAAGAAATATTATGATATTCATGATACTCCATACAATGCAGGATTAAATAATTCATTAGAGTCGTGGTAACCTGTTTAAGATGTATCTGAATAAGTCTCATATTTTTCTTATAAATGGAGAGCAGTGCTTCAAATGTCCCAAATTGTCATAAACTCATTTTTCCTTTGGAGTGCATTGTATATTTCTGTAGCATATTTTATTCCAAACTAATTTGTCTTACTATTGATTAACTGTAATATTTGTTTAACTAAAGCAGTGCCGGCTGTGGTATGAGGCTTAGGACCCCTAGAAATGGCTAAGAGCATGATTACTGGTGTGATTTTTCTTCTTTTTAAAAAATTTTTCTATAAACATTTTTAGGGTGTGTAGTTTGTATTTTTCCTCTTCTTCTTCTGCTTAGCTAGCTGGAAGCCAGATTTTAATTTTCTTTGGAAGCCTAGCATTAAAGGATAATCTAATTTTTGTTGCTTTGGGAATTTGATATTAAATTTATCTTTGAAGAATTTGACTTGCCATTTGTAAAAAAAACTTTAAAAGTTTTTTTAGCTATGGTAGTGGTGACCTCGTATTCTAAATTAGAAACAGGGATGTGGAGTGTGTGTGTGCGTTTATATATGAAATCTAAACAAAGATATTAAAACATAAAATTTAGTAATCAGTCAACTTTATTAAAAAGAATCACATGAAAGCAGTGTTACCCTGGAAACTCATGTCATTGTTCTGCTGTCGCGTATCTGTGTGAATGACCCAAAATGTGATACAGAGAAGCCTTACTTGCCTCTTCTAGGGAAGTGATCTTTATGTATCTACCCAGTGAAAGAACTCACTGTGGTGGCCATACCCTGACTTTATCTCACAAGCCTGCCGTATTTCCAGATCCTGAATTCCAGAATAGCAGAACTCGGCTGCAACCTGCATGTTGTTCATCTCCCCACGTGTACTGCTCGTATGCCAGCTCTCCACCTAGTCCAGGCTTTTGTGGGGCCTGGTCCCCTTTCCTTTTCTCCAGTGTATTAGCCCCTTGTTGCTTTGCTTTTCTTCCTGTAGACTTTAACTACTGTCCACACTCTCCCCAGGCCCTCAGCTCCCTTTCCGTCTTGGTCTTTCTCCCTACTTGGCCTGCACATATCCGACCGTGGATCCAGCCTGCCATCTGCCTTTTCCATGCCTCCCCGCTTGTGGATTGCTCAGTGTTGTCAGAGAAAGTCATGCACTCTTGCTGATGGATGATATTGCAAGTCCAAGGTTTCTGACCTCAGACAAAAGTAATACCGGGGGATCTTTTTACTTTTCCCTGGCCAGCTCCTTTCCCTAAAGGAACTATAAAAATACTCATCGTTTGAATCCCCAACTATGCTTAACAGATGACATTGCTTTCCCCCCCGCACAGGGATTTTCTTCAGTTTCTTGCCTTTTTTTGAACTTATCTATCTCATCATTTTTACCTTCTGCCTGCCTGATCTAAGAGGAAAACTGCTCAAGATCAACCTTTATTTAGCTCTGTCCTTATATTTCGTCCCTCCGGGATCTTTCCACCCATTATGCCCTGACGTGTTAAATTCTCCCTGTTCCCTGGTGCCTTTGCTGACTGCCCCCGCACCAGCTCAGTGCCTCCCGTCACGAAACGACATAAATCTTGAC
This sequence comes from Kogia breviceps, assembly GCF_026419965.1. NCBI lineage: Eukaryota > Metazoa > Chordata > Mammalia > Artiodactyla > Physeteridae > Kogia > Kogia breviceps. The sequence continues at coordinate 14,676,642 of NC_081326.1, read as the reverse complement.
CTGGCATCTGTCGCTGGGGACCCCTTTGTTCCCCTTGTTCTCTGTACTCCACTGTGAGGTGGCTTTTGCTTTCACTTCTTCATTGGAATCACTCAAGCTGCGACCACTGATGACTTCTTACATCGTCTGGTCCGTTGCGCTCTTTTCCTGACACACCTCTATTGAAACTTTGACTTTATTAACCACACCTTTTTGAAATGTTTCCCCCTTTGGCTTCTGGGGCATCTAGCTCTCTTCCTTCTCTCTCTGCCTCTCCTCTCTGATCATTTCTTCTTATTTTGCCACCAGCCTTTTTCTCTGCCCTCTCCGTGGTTCCGATGTCCTGCTAGTAATGTTGAGCATCTTTTCATGTCCCTGTTGCTCTTTCATGTATCTTCTTTGGAAAAATGTCTGTTCAGGTCTTTGTTCATTTTTTAAATTGGGTTTTTTTTTGCTATTGAGTTGTATGAGTTCTTTATATATTTTGGATCTTAACTCCTTATGAGAGACATGGTTTGCAAAATTTTTTCCCATTCTGTAGATTGTCTTCACATATTTTTATAAATGCTGGAAATATACTTCCTGGAATCATTTTCATATAACATCAAATACTTGTTGCAGCAGGTTAAATCAGACAAGAGATGATTTCTAACATCTCTTTAATATTTGCCCTTGGAGCAGCTGTAAAATCGTAATTGTTTGCAATATACAAAGCATACAGTTAGAAACCACAAAAGCCGAATAGTTCTTAATGTCACTTCTTAATCCCTCTCAAAAATAATTGCTCCCATTACACTAGTGTCTCATGTTTTGGTACCTTATACCTGTTACATTTTTAGCAGATTGTTTAAAGCCTTTACATGTCAATATTTAATATTAAAGGATTTGATTTTTTTTTTTGGCAAAGGAGAAACTCTTCTGAGTTATAGTCATTTCAATTTTTTTTAATGGATATTTTAATTTTATTTTTGGCTGCATTGGGTCTTCGTTGCTGCGCATGGGCTTTCTGTAGTTGTGGTGAGTGGGGGCTACTCTTCGTTGTGGTGTGTGGGCTCCTCATCGCGGTGGCTTCTCTTGCTGTGGAGCACAGGCTCTAGGCACGCAGGCTTCAGTAGTTGTGGCACGTGGGCTCAGTAGTTGTGGCACAAGGGCTTAGTTGCTCCGCAGCATGTGGGATCTTCCCGGACCAGGGCTCAAACCCATGTCCCCTGCATTGGAAGGCGGATTCTTAACTACCGCACCACCAGCAAAGCCCTCAGTTTTCTGACATGCTGTTATTGAAGAGTTGAATTTTGTCAAATGTCTTTGCAGTGTCTAGGGAAATGATCTTACCAGCTTTCTCCATAGCTTTATTATTATTTTCAGGGATCTTATAATATTGAAACATCCTTGCATTTTTTGAATAAACTTTATTTGGTCATGATGTTATTAGTTTTACATTTGCTTTTGAATTTTATTTGTTAATATTTTAGTTAATATTTTCATAACAATATTCATTAGTGAGATTGGGTGGTAGTTTTTTTGTGCAGCCTTTATCAGGTTTGGGAGTCATAAATTTTCCTTCTTTTTCTGTGCTCTGGGGTGGATTGTAGTGAAATTATCTGACTTGTAAATGTTTGTTAGAGTTAGCCTGTGAAAATACTGAGTCTTTAGTTGCTAATGATAATTACACATCTTTTTAGTGAAGCTTTATTGTTGCTTACTAGTAATATGGTCCTGTGAGTTAAGCTTAATGCATATAATTTAAGCTTATTTGTGTACTTTTTATGACTTCCAGAATCTAAAAACCCAATTTGAGGGACTTCCTTGGCAGTCCAGCAGTTAACACTCCTCACTGCCAGTGCAGGGGACACAGGTTCAATCCCTGGTCGGGGACTAGGATCCCACATGCCGCATGGCACAGCCAAAAACAAGTTTTTAATTTTTAAAAATAAAAACCAAACTTGAAAATACATTTGGATCATTAGGTAGGCTTATCAAGGTCTTGAGGAAGAGAGGCACACAGAATTAACCTTTGATGGTATGGCTTTGTTGGGCACAAAAATGCAGTTGCTCGTTGATACCTTCTCTCACCTGTTTTGTTCTATTTCATTTACTCAAACCCCTATTATTTTGTTAGAACTCTTAGACTTGTCCTTTAACTTTTTTTTCTCCTATTTTCTACCTTTTTGCCTGTTTGCTGTACTTTCTGGGAGGTTTTTATCAGCTTTATCTCCTAATCCTATTTTCTCATTCCTCTTCTCATGTTTTTAACTTTCAGGAGCTCTTTTTGCCCCTAAATGCTCCTTTCATACTATCCTTTCTTGTTTCATAGTTGCAACTCTTATGTCTGAGGACATTACAGTTTTTTGTGGAGCTATTTTTCTTGGGGCTATCGAGGGGAGGTTTGTGGGGTTTTTTGGAAATTTTCTTCCTCATAATTTGTGGCCTACAAACTAGTTTGTTTTTATTTTCTCTCCTCAGTGTGAAAGGCTTTCTTCAGATGCACAGTGATATGGTATTTACTGATGTCCTCTAAGGGAGACCTCAGAGCTATTTTGGAGCTCTGAAAATGTGAGGAGGGCTTCTGTAGGTCGTGAGCCTCACCGCAGGGTCCTCTAGATGAATTGTTTCGTTGGGGAACCTCCAATATTGGAATCCTTAGAGTCTTTCTTCCTGAGCTGGTAAAATTCCCAGAAAAGACTTCTAATCTTCATGTTGGATAAAGGCCTGGCTGCCAGCATTACAGGAGCTGAGTGTGGGAAGAAGGCTTGGGGATCTGCGTATAGTCACACAGTCTTCCTGTTTTCAGGATGATGTCACTACCTCTATCTGTGCCTGTGTGTTACCCTCTACAAAGATTAAATCTCCAGTTTTTTGCCTTAGTGGGGTTGGGGTGCTTGTCAAGCTACTCAAAACGGGAAGAGAATCTGAAGATCTGAATGTTTGTTACATACACTCTCAGCCAATCCTTGTTTTGGCCTCTGCTCCCCGCTTCACCCTCTGCTTCTGCATTCCTGGTGCCCCACGTCCTGAGACTGGAGAATTCTGCAGTGGAAGTCTGCTTGGGTCTCAGCTTTCACCACTGCCAGTGTAGACTTCAGTATTTTCATGTCTGATAAGTCACTTCTCACTCATCTGTCTTCTCTCTAGCTTCTAAAATTTTGTTGATATGGTCCATTCTCCTCACCCCTGTGGATTTATGCCATTTTTCAAATATCCCTTTATGGTAATTTTATTGATGTTTTAGGAGGAAAAGAAGAGATGCAGGTGTTCAACCCAGTCTTTAACCAGAAACACACTTTCAGTTCCTAAATAGTAAATCCAAACATGCAATTATATTTGCCCTGTCTTCCCCCCCAAAAATCCGTCATTGAGAAAATTTATTTAAAGTATTCCAAGCACATAAAAATCCAATACTATTTAGAATAGGCAAAAAAAAAAAAAAGGATAATTAACCTCTCAAGCTAAATAAAATAGAATTTAAACCTTATTCCATCAGACATTTATTGCTATCTCCTGTGATTTGATTATGTAGAATGTACAAAGAATGTGAAATGGAGAGATTAATGCTACCCACCCCATACTAGGAGAAGGATTAAGTGTGTAATGCCTGTAAATCCCTGAAGTCAGTGCCTGGCACGTGGAAAGCAATATATTAATATTAGCTACGACTAAGTACTATGCACTGGGAATATAAAGATGAGAATATGACAGGAGTCCTGTCTTTTAGGAGTTCATAGCCTTAGGTAGAATGGTAAACAAACAAGAAAACAATGTGAAACCTGCAATAATAGAAGTAAAATTCAAAGTATAGGAGTAATAACAGAAAACAATGACCAGTACAGAGGGTTGTCCGTATGTGGCTGAGAAATCAAGAGCTCTGCAGAAGAAATTACTTAGTTAGTTTTGTTTTTTTATTTGTTTGTTGTTTCTTTGGCTGTGTTGGGTCCTCTTTGCTGCACGCCAGCTTTCTCTAGTGGTGGCAAGCGGGGGCTACTCTTTGTTGCAGTGCGTCGACTTCTCATTGCAGTGGCTTCTCTTGTTTCAGAACACGGGCTCTAGGCACGAGGGCTTCAGTAGTTGTGGCTTACAGGCTCTAGGGCACAGGCTCAGTAGTTGTGCCACACGGGCTTAGTTGCTCCACGGCATGTGGGATCTTCCCGGACCAGGGCTTGAACCTGTGTCCCCTGCATTGGCAGGCGGATTCTTAACCACTGCGCCACCAGGGAAGCCCCCTAGACTTAGTTCTTTATATGGCTTATTATTGGTATAGTCATAAGCCTTCATGTAGGAAATTCCCTGGCAGTCCAGTAGTTAAGACTGGGCTTCCACTGCAGGGGCACAGGTTCAATCCCTGCTTGGGGCACTAAGATCCCACCCGCTGCACAACGCGGGCAAAGAAAAAAAAAAACATAAAACAAAACTTCATGTAAATATATATAGGAATTATTGAAATAAAAATATTTGTCATGCTTTAAAAGTATTTATTATCATAGTTTTATTTATCAACAAAAACAAAGTTGGAGGAGAGGACAAAGGAAATAAAAGTATGTTAAATTTTTTATCTTATATAGGGTGAAATCAATGAAAACCACTTTGTTCTTTTTTTATATATAAATTTATTTCATTTATGTATTTTTGTCTGCATTGGGTCTTCATTGCTGTGAGCGGGCTTTCTCTAGTTGCAGCGAGCGGTGGCTACTCTTTGCTGCAGTGTGCGGGCTTCTCATTGCCGTGGCTCCTCTTGTTGCGGAGCACGGGCTCTAGGCGCACAGGCTTCAGTAGTTGTGGCGGGCTCTAGAGTACACGCTCCATAGTTGTGGTGCAGAGGCTTAGTTGCTCCGCAGCATGTGGGATCTTCCCGGACCAGGGCTCAAACCCATGTCCCCTGCATTGGCAGGCAGATTCTTCACCAGTGTGCCCCCAGGGAAGCCCCTGCTTTGTTCTTAAAATTTTTAACAAGAAAGAAAAAATAATGTTTCTTTTAAACTTTTAGATAACCACTACTAAAATAAAATATTTACCATTTACTAAGCAGGTAACTTTGTGCCACATACTATGCTCAGCACTCAAATGCTTGTCTTGAATCTCCCAGCAGTCCTTTCAGACACCTGCTATTCACATTTCAGTGAAAAACTGACATTAAGAGAAGTTCATTTGCCCACTCTTCTTACATCTACTTAAGTGTATGTAGCTTACAAATCACTAGGGAAAAAAAAGACGAAAGAAAATGCAGTCCATAGAACCTAAAGTGACAGCAAGGAAGTCGAAAAACCAGAAATCTTGCATGTTAATGACCGAAGTGAGTAAGACATATGCATTATGGAGGAAGGAGGAGAGAAGGGCAATGTAAACAGGAAGACTACTCTGTTTAAAAAAAAACTCCGAGACCAAATCAAAAAATAACAAAAGCACCATTTTTAAGGATGCTCGTTCAGTGTTACTGGTGGAGGAAAACCGCCCACAATAGGAAACTAAATGAATTGTGATTCACGCATATAGTGAAATACTCTGCAAGCATTAAAAATCATGTTTTAGAAAAATATTTAATGATGTAGGAAAATACAATATAGTGAGCAAAAAATTCAAAAATCGGGTATTAAAGCTACATGACAGTTTTAAGATATAAATATGCAAAGAATCCAAAAATATATATCCTTAAAAGCATATGATCCAGCAACTCCACTTCTGGGTACATATCCAAAGGAAACGAAATCATTCTGTTGAGGGGATATCTGTACCCCGTGTTCATCACAGTACTATTCATAACAGCCAAGACATGGAAACAACCTCAGTGTCTATTGACAGATGAATGGTGGTCCAGTGGGTAAGACTCTGTGCTCCCAGTGTAGGGGGCCCAGGTTTGATCCCTCGTCAGGGAACGAGATCCCGCATGCATGCCGCAACTAAGGAGTCCGCATGCACAACGAAGATTCCGTGTGCTGCAACTAAGACCCCGCACAGCCTAAATAAATATTTTTTTTAAAAAGTTGTGCTGTGTGTGTGTGTGTGTATATATATATATGTGTGTGTGTGTGTGTGTGTGTGTGTGTAATATATATGAATATTATTGAGCCATAAAAAAGAAGGAAATCCTGCCATTTGCAACAACATGGGCAGATCTTGACAAGGGCCTTACGCTAAGTGAAATACGTCAGACCGAGAAAGACAAATACTGTATGATCTCATACGTGGAATGTGTAAAAACCAAACGCAGAGAGACAGAAGGGTGGTTGCGGGCAGTGGGGATGGTATGAAGTTTGGTCGCTTGGTTGGCATGATGACCCCAGCTCTCTTCATGGTCAAGGTTACTTTCCCCTTAAAATTCATAATCTGATTATTTGAGATTTTGTGAATGTCCTGCTTCCCAACAATCTTTCATCCAGTGGTTTTAGCATCTATTGATGATACTTGCCTTAATCAGTTAATACACTGAAGGTGGCAAAACTGTGACTTTTATTCTATTATTTCTTCCACTTACTTTTTTTTTTCTTTATTTGCTGCCATTCCTCTTAAAGAAGAGATTCTCCCCTCCTTTCTTGAGTTATTACTCCGAACTTATACGTATTTTTTAAATTCAGTGCTGCTTTGTCCTTGAGATGTAGCTCCCTTAATCTTTGAGCACTTCCTTACTATCTGACACAGAGTGCCTCAATGTCACATTTTACTTTCCCTGCCTAAGACCTGGAGCCAGCTATGTCTGTAGGAAGCCCTGGTTTCTTAAGAGTGGGAAATGGTATTTAGAAACAAAGAACTGAGTGTGAGGTGTGCTCATTACTACTGGAGTATCATTGCTTCTGGGCCTCATTATAGACAGAGCTAGAAAAACAATGAAATGATGAAGTCATGATTCCTCAATGCCAATAAAAAGCAACCCAAGGGAGGGAGACGCAAGAGGGAAGAGATATGGGGACATATGTATATGTATAACTGATTCACGCTGTTATAAAGCAGAAACTGACACAACCATTGTAAATAAAGCAATTATACTCCAATAAAGATGTTAAAAAAAAAAAAAACCCCAAACCTTAATGCCATCATTTCATATATACTTTTCCCTTATCCCGCGGTGAGAACCTGGGTTCTCCACATCAATTTATTTACTTGCCTGGACCTGTCATACAGTGAACAGTTTCATTTCAGAAACACAGTAATCAATGACACTGCCAACAATAAGCCTATTAAGTAAAGTTCAAGATACCTTTGCAGCTTTTTAAATCTTAAGATCTATTCTATTAGGGATGTCTTAGTGTTGTATTTATTTATTATTTTAGTGTTGGATTGGAAACTTATTTGAATTAATTACTGTGGCTATGTTATCTAGTATACAGTAAGATATACACTTGGTATTCAGTGTTAAGGTTTTATTTTTCTTTTTATTTAATTTCATGTTTAGCATATTAAAAATTTACATAGCTTAAAAGTTAAAACTTCTGGGGGCGGGTCAAAGGTCGTGCGTCCTCAGCCCCGCCCCCGGCGCGCGGGCGGGCGTATGGTGGACGCGGAGGTCTGGGCGCCTGCGACGCGCGTGGTGTGGCCGCACGCTGGGGTCCGAGCCGGGCTGGCTGGTCGGCAGCAGCCATGTGGAGAGGAATGGAAGACATTCACTGCACCTGCACGTGACCCCCAAATTTAGTCGGGAAGCTGGGTGTTTCACCTGCAGTGAAAGCAAGTGGGAGTGATAGGAGAGGCTTGGGAAAAGATCGAGCAGAAGAGAGAGATGTCGGCATCTTCTCTCCCTCCTGCATAAGACCCTTCCAGTATGTAATCACTGACCTGGAGAAATAATGCCCGAGTACAGAGGACGGGGCAGAGTTCCAGGTGTCACTGTGCACCCAGCCCCCGCGAGCTTTGTGATGCATCGCGAACGGCCGATCCGGAAGGATGAGTAAACTCCGCAAGTACCGCGGTGTCACCGGAAATAAGTGACCGTGGGGCTCAATGGTTTGGATAAGAGGATTCGACTCCGGAAAAACACGGCTAACGTCAGGAATATCTGTGTTTTGGCTCATGTTGACCATGGAAAAACCTCTCTGGCCGACTATCTTATATCTAGCAATGGCATCATCTGCAGTCGCCTGGCAGGGAAGTTAAGGTACATACATGGACAGCAGAGAGGATGAACAGGTCCGAGGGATCAGTATGAAATCCAGTGCCATTTCACTGCATTATGCAAAAGACACAGGCAGTTCTGCGACAAGCCTGGCTCGAAGACATTGGTCCAGTTTTAGTGATTAATACGATAGATCTCTTGAGAGTGGAACTGAAATTCACCCCACAGAGGCCTGTTCTCACCTCAAGAATGTTTTAGAACAGATTGATGCACTCACAGGAACTCTTTTTACTTCTCAAGTGCTAGAAGAAAGAGCAGAGAGAGAGACTGAATCCCAAGTGAATCCAAATTGTGAGCAAGGAGAGCAAGTGTCTGACTGGAGCACGGGCTTGGAGGACCCGGATGGTTCTCACCTTTACTTGTCTCCAGAGCAGGGAAGTGTGGTGTTTACAAGTGCCATAGACGGGTGAGGCTTTGGACATTCTGAGGACTTCAAGCTTGGGACATAGCATCGCAGATAATGCTGGGAAACTGTTCTGAAGTGGCAAGGAGCGGATTGGGGAGCCCCGAAATACAGGAGTTTCTGCGACAAAAGACCAGGTGGTTGACGGGCACATGGTCAGAGTGCTGTGTCCTGCAGTGAAGGATTCCACGGTCGGCAAGTGACCTGTAAGCGCACGAGAGCCAATGGGACTGTGCAGGTGATGCCTCCGAGAGCATGTGCCCCCAGAGAGAGGCCTCGGGGAAGAAGACCCTGCTCCAGTCACCCGTGTGTTCAAGGGCTTATTGAACCAGGGAACCAGCCCCAGTTCTGTGCAGGGACGATGCAAAGCAGAGTGTGAGACATCTTTGTGGAGCATCGAGTTTATTAACTGGAACTGGAAGAACCAAGGAGCTCTTGGAACAAGAACTATCCCCCTCCCCCACCAACACGGAAGACAGAAGAGTGGGGGAGGGGAGACGTGCCCCAGGAATGACAGTCCAGTCTCTGAAGTTTCACCCAGGTGGGGGTTGAGGGGCAGACCTGCAGCCACGGTGGCCTCTCTTTCAGTCGCCCGGGCTGCTCCAGACCATCCTCTGAGCTGGCCAGAGTCTTGGATACGATGCTTTTGAAGGCCGTGCAGAGAACACACTCATCTTCCACTGGACTGGGTCCCAGGGAGCGCGACGGCCTGACCTTCCTGCCTCGGTCACTCGCGGGGTTCAGATGGGCTCACTTTATTGTGACGCCTCATCCTGGGCAGCTTGCAACAAAGATGTTGGAGTATAGAGTTCCAGATTCTCCTAGCCACCCCTTGCTTTTTGGGGCTGTGGCCAGAGCGAACGGATGAGGACGTACTCTCAGGCTGTGCAGCGTGGGAGGACCTTCCAGTGTTGGACACACCCAGGGGGCAGCTGGTTCCCTCTGGGGCTCCAGTCCTGCTGCTGGTGGAGGGGGACGCCCCAGGGCCACACCGGTGGGCTGGGCTGAGGGTGGCAGTCCTCGACTCCAGGCTGGCTGGGGGACAGGCAGCCTCACTGGTCTTCTGCCCTGCCTGCTGGTCTTCCTGAAGCTGCACATTTTCTCCCTGGTGGAGCCGCCCGGTTTCCAGGGTGGACAACTCAGGGCTTGGAAAAGGCTCAAGTTCATTGCCACTGAGGTCCCCGGAAGAGAAGCACCTTGCAGCTATGATGGAGGACCCCACCATTGGTTTCTTGGAGCTCACACTGCCTTCTCCCGGGTCCTGGATCTTGTCCCACGTCAAGTCCAGAGTCCTCATCCCTGTCACCTCCGGGTCCTCTTCATGGGGTGGCTGGAGTGGCTTCTTCTGGCCCATATTCACCCACGGGTGCCTCATGAGGTCAGGCAAGGTGCCTCTGTCACTGGGGTTGAGGACGATCATTTTTTGTAAGAGACTCTGTATCTCTGAAGAGAGGTAGGTTGGGATGGAGTATCGCCCTTTCAAGATTTGCTCCCGCAGCTCCTGAAAGTCTTTTCCCATAAAGGGCCGGGACCCAGTTACCATGAAGTAGAGCACTATTCCCAGGCTCCACACGTCCACCGCACGGCCGCTGTAGCTCTGCCCCTGCAAGACTTCCGGGGCAGCATACGGGAGTGTGCCGCAGAGCGTCTCCAGTGTCCCACTGGCCTCACACTTGTTGCTGAAGCCAAAGTCTGTAAGCTTGATGTTCATGTTGGCATCAAAGAGGAGGTTCGGTGGCTTCAGGTCCCGGTGCACGATGCCCCTCTGGTGGCAGTGTTGCAGAGCGGAGACCAGCTGCTGGAACGGGCCTCGGGCCTCTGCCTCTGTCATACGGCCATGTGTGTTTAAGTAGCTGTACATGTCCCCACCACTGAGGTGTTCCATTATTAAAAACATCGTCTCCTCTGTGTCGGTCACCCCCACCAGTTTTACGATATTTGGGTGATTCAGAGCCTTCATACTGTGCACTTCCCGCAAAAGTAGATCCTGGAAATTTGGGAGGCTCTGACGCCTTTTCTTAATGATCTTGACAGCCACCTGTGTCCCGGTCAGAATGTGCCGGGCCAGCTTCACTTTAGCGTAGGTGCCTTCGCCGATGGTGTGGAGGATCTCATAATCACCAATATGGGCCTCCTTGGCAGCACAGTTGGCTGTGAAGCCCTGCATCCTCCTGACCTAACCACCAAAGCTAACTCTCCTAACTAACGATGCTAACGGTACTAACAGTGCTAAGAGTAGAGAAAAGAGGGGAAAAAAAATCAACAAAATGGCAGGAACAAGGAAAACACAAGCTAACTGTGGGTCCACGGCCGTCAGGTCACCAAAAGCAGCTTCCTGGGCTCCAACTACCAAAAACCTGGGCCCGGCTGGGCTCTATTATAGGGCTTCTGTGAAGTTCATCACAGTGGTGCACTGTGAGGTCAGAGCTAGAAATGGACCCATCGCAGCTCCGGGTAAGCCACAGTGGTTTTCTCACTTTTTGAGTTCAAGGCCCCTTTACGCTTAGGAAAAAGGATCCCAAAGAAATTTTTCTTTACTTGTGTTATTCGCTATTGGTATTCACTTTGTTATAATTTAAAATCTGTAGGATACTTCAGTGGCCTTTTTATTTCTAGTTTGAAAATGTGTAATAATTTCAAAGACCTCATAATGTCTACACTTGAAATATTCAATTCCTTTTCCTTAAATTCTGGTCTCAAAATAATGTTTCAACTTAACTGACTTCACGATACCATACAAAATGTTCTGTTGCGTAAGACACGATAAGGTACGTTATGAAAGTCTATGAAGCTGAGAGAAGATTTGCCAGGAAGGTCGTGAGCAGATTTCTCATCAGGCGCCTCGGAGGCCAGATGGCATGGCTCAATGTACTTGAAGTGTTGAAGGAAAGAAACCGTCAACCAAGAATCCTATATCTAGCAAAACTTTCCTTTGAAAATGAGGGAGAAACCAAGACATTCTCAGTTAATCAAGAGTTGAGAGAGTTCTTAACCACCAGACCTGCCTGCCACAGGGAGTTCTTCAGGTTGGAGTCAAGGACCCTGGACAGTATCTCAAAGCCTTATGAAGAAATAAAGACCTCTGGTAAAATTAGATAGACGGGTGATGAGAAAAGCTAGTACTATCGTAACTTTGGTTTGTAGCTCCACTTTTTGTTTTCTATTTGATTTAAGAGACTAATATATAATAAAATACACACACATACAAATCAAAAAAAAAAAGTTAAAACTTTTTAAAAGTTCTAATCAGAGAAGTCTTGCTTGCATCTCTATTCCCGACACGCCACCTGCCTACCCCGCATAGGCAGCTATATTCATACGTTTTTATTTATCCTCCCTGACTCTTTTTCCAAATATAAGGAATTAATATACATACATGTTTTTATTCCCCCATCTTTCTGATACAAAAGAGCATACTACGAACACTCTTTTGTGTTTTGCTTTTTATCACTTGACAGTATATCCCGCAAATTACTTCATCTCAGTTCATAGAGATCTTTTCATTCTCTTTGATGGCTGCATAGTATTCCATTGTGTGGATGTACCATACTTTATCCATAGTGCCCTATGGGTGGACATCTGTGTTGTTCCTAATACTTTGTCATTACAAATAATGTAATGAATAAGTTGTATGTATTTTTTTGTATTTGTAAAGGTGTATTTTTCAGGGTAAATTTTAGCAGTGGGATTGATAGGTCAAAGGATTAATGCATGTGTAATTTTGCTAGAAAATGCCAGATTCCCCTCCATACGGGCTCTACCATTTTTTCACTCCCACCAGCAACATATGAAAGCACTTTCTTCTCATGGTCTTACCATAAAGTGTGTGTGTATGTATATACACATACATACATACATACATACATATATAGATTTGAATAAAATGTGTTCTTAAATAATAAGAGCACTATCTGAGTAGTGGAATGATTGGTGATTTTTATCTCCTTCAACTGCTTTCCTTTTCTGTTTTCCAAATTTGTTGTAATCAGTACTTGTTACTTACAAAATAAGAAAGAAGACGTGGCAAAAGTATTAAATTTGCACTTCAGAGTGAGAATTTTGATTTAGCTAAAGGGGAGAATTTTCTGATGATAATTTGCAGTGGGCCAAAAGAGAAAAAGGAGCTATTTTTAAAACGTAGTGACATCATTTATTCGTGTCTTGTCCAGAGAGAAAGACAGAAAATAATTGACTTCTCAAAATTTCTTCTAAGCCTAAGAGTTCATAATTGTTACTGTTTCTTCTTTCCTCTTTCAACCAGAGTTATATACACACCTGGCCACACTGATGATCATATGGCCCTACTTTTAGAAGAGGAAAATGCTCTCTTTTCTGGAGATTGCATCCTAGGGGAAGGCACAACCATATTTGAAGACCTCTATGATTATATGAGCTCCCTAAAAGAGTTATTAAAAATCAAAGCTCAAGTTATATATCCAGGTGGGTAATATTATTAATCTAGCAAACCATTTGTGTCAAATGATGAGGAAGATTCATTTTGGTTTGTCTGTGTGTGTTCTTTGTGGTTTCAGCCTTGAAGAGATGCATATAAATTGCTTCTTTCTAAATTACACCCCTAAGTCTTGTCTAGCAATACAATGAAAAAGAAGACCAAGAGTTGTATTAATAACTTACTTAAAAGATATGAGGGTTATTTTTTAACATCTGCACAGCTATTAATAGAACTGTTAAATGCAATAAACCTACTGGAACAAGAAAAATGTTTTCATTCCGTAAGCTATCTTCCGTTTTGTTAACTTGATTTCTGTTGTGGACTACATTTTAGCCATGTAACCAACCTTGGGTAACATTTGATGTCTGAGCTTTAGTTTTTTAACTCATTGATGGAAATATCAGTAGCTTCTATGTCAACTGTAAAATTGTGTATTTATTTCCATTCTCCAGAAAAAGAAACCTGTTGTTAATATATCACTATAGCTGTCACTGCCCTGCTTTACAATACGAATCTCTCCTCCATCCTGAAAGCTAAGAAAGATACAGTACCCAACAAGAGGCCCCCAGAAGGAAAAAGAGACTCGATTACTTAATTTTTTAAGTCCTTCCAACTTGTTCCTAACCAAAGAGCCATGGAAAGATCTGTAAATACAGTGTCTTCAGTACCTTCATATTCTCTCATGAGTTCCCACTGCTGAGGGGATAGGAAACATACAGTGAGGCTGGGCATTTGGATTAATTTTGTGACATAAAAGGAGTGGAGGATGACAGCTCTTTTGAAAGAGAAGACAGTAGACATTTGATGCACCCACATTGGAATAAAGCTAATGAGAGGCTGCCCGGTGCAGGTTCTTGGAGTGTTGGCTTTAGTGAATCCAGTGAACTGGCTTATTGGCACAGCAGGAGCTCATATGTCAATGACGGTCTATAGCCGTAGCCACCATATATTAAAGCCTGCTACCCTACCCGCCAGGTACTGTGCAGGGACCTTCACAGAGCTGTCCTCACCAAAACCCAGAGAAGCAGGTAGCTGAAGAAATAAACTCGGGAGATTCATAGACTGTCCCAGCCACACAGCTAGTAAATGATAGTTGGTATCCTAAAGCCCATGCTCTTTACCTAACAGGTTTGTCTGCTTCTGGTATTTTGTTCTCAACCCTCTTGCAGATTTGTGTGATATGTTCATTTTCACTGTCTTAAAGAGCAAGTAAATTCCAATATAACTTTACCTGGGTTATCAACATTTCTGAATTGCTAGCCTATACATAAGATTCTTAAAGGTCTCTTGTGGTTCTTGTGAATTTTTAATAGGTCTTGGTGACTTACATGAAGCTACCTTTTACATTCCCCTTTTCAATCTTTGATAAGCATAGTGGTTAATAGCACAGAGTGGTTAAAAGCTCCTGAATCAGAATCCCAGCTCCACCCCTTCTTAGCTGTGTAACTGTAGGCAGATTATTTACCCTCCCTATGCCTCAGTTTCTGCTGTACAAAGAGGATAATAAAAGTATCAATACCTACTTCATGGGCTTCTTGTAAGAATAAGGTATATTCAGCATTTAGAGCAACGTCTGACAGATAACGAACACTGTAAATATTACCTATTAATACTGTTGTGGTTACTGTTTTTATTGCTGTATTCTTACTGTTAAATTTTTATTTTCTAACTTTTAATGAACACAATAATATCTTATATAGATTTTGATATAATTATCTAATGTTTTGGGGCATTATATGTAATTTTTAAATCTCTTATTACCTGTATAGTTTTCCAGATAATTCTTATTTGTCGTGTATTTTTCAATATGCTATATGAAATATTTTTAAAGAGAGTAAATTAACTTCAGTTGTACTTAAAATTTTTCATCTGGTTGAAATCATTTTTGTAATTATTCTGATGCAGGACATGGCCCAGTAATCCATAATGCCGAAGCTAAAATTCTACAATACATTTCTCACAGAAATATCCGAGAACAGCAAATTCTTACATTGTTTCAGGAGAACTCTGAAAAGTCATTCACAGCAATGGATCTTGTAAAAGTTATCTACAAGGTAATTTTCATTTATCTTATTTGTTCAAAGGCACGATTTTCATAGAATAATCTATTCAGTGGACTCTAGACGTGGTAAACTCATCCGATCCCAGAGCAGCGTGAGTCTGTTAGTTTTGTAAGTCATGTCACTCGTATGGATTTGAGCCCATCAATCTCAACCTTCTGGAACACAGAAGTTAGACAAACACTGGCCCGCAGAACAAAAACAACCATCGTGAGCCATTATGAAGCCTTTTATACTCCACTCTGTAGGGGAGATCACGGCCAACAGCCTGGCGGTTAATCTTTGTTAGGATTTGTGTATTATTCTAGCCATGTTGATGGTCTGGTGTCCTGACCGGCAGCGAGTAAGGGGCGATCTGCTAGAGACAGCTACTGGGGTACCAGCAGTGAGAAGCGGTAGCAATGCTCACAGCAGATTAAAGGGAGAAAGGCTGCCCATGAAGAAGGGCATGGGTAGAGCCACTTAGAATAGAGAGAGAGGGCCGCTCACTCGGTGGCCTCTGAGTGCATCACTACATGCCAGCGCTGCGTGGCAATCCATCAGTATGATTCGGTTTTTCCGCAAATGTTTATTCGATACCTGCTTCGGGGTTAAGAATGGAATAAGATGATCTGGGTTTTAAAACTCCCACTACCATAACCTGTATGGCCACAAAATACCATAACTGAGAGAGTATAACTAAAGATGAGCTTGAAAAGGAACCTGGGCCAGTTTCAGTTAGTAAAGGACCATAATGTCCCATGGGTCTAATTTCTCAAAATCCAGGTATCTCAGTGGGCTTTGTTTTAAAAGGGAGGAATGAATGATTAAAAGGGCTGACAATAAAAAGTGCCAGGAGCAAAAGGGTATTGCAGATGTTTACATTCTGCAAAAGAGTTCATTTCCTCATAATACTAAAGTTTAGCCACTCTAGACTCTGGGTAGTTTTTTCTAACCCCAGTACAGACAGCAGATCTCTCTGATAACCCTCACAGATGGGGCATCCAGTGACTGTGCAGGCCTCAGAAATGCTGGTCCTGCATTCAGAGACGTGTTCAGGGATGTGTTCACTGCACACCCGTGTGAAGCACCTGTCACACACACCTAACAGCATTAGGTATTGCAGAGACATTTATTCATTCCACAGATGCTTACTGAACGCCCTCATGTACCACACACTGGACTAGGTGCAGAGACACACAGATGACTACAGATCCCCGCCCTCCACGGACTCACGGTTTCGCGAAGACAGACATGTTAAACAGATTCTTGCAATTCTGGCTGTATCATAATAGCTCCCAGTTTTGAGCACATGATTATGTGTTAGACACTGTACTAGACGCTTCACATTTCCCATTGTAATTTGAAGTACTTAATTTCAAGTACCTTGAATTTTCACTGCATAAAGATACTGTTATTCCAACGTAACAGATTAAAAATAGACTCAGAAAGTGTGAGCTAAGTGAGTTTTCCAAGGGCACAAAACTAGCAGATGTCACACACTCAAATGTCAGAAGTCAGATACTCAAATCTTGTGTTTTTCTATCACACCACGCTTCCTGCAAGGCCCATACACAGTACGTCAGGGCATAAAGGAAAGAGGAGTCATTTCTGCCTGGTGAAGATGCAGGGTGGTGAGGCTTGTCCAGAAAAGCTTCGGAAATTTAATTATTGAATCGGATCTTGAAGAAGGAGTCAGGCCAGAGTACAGGAGAAGAGAAGTCATTCTAGACAGAAGGGAAGATGTGTTCACACACTGGGAGTCACAAAGGCATCATGTGTGTTTGAAAACCCACAGAGAAAATGCATCTGACTGGAGCCCAGAATGTATATTGCAGATGGGCAGGGAGGGGGTCCCAGGAAATGAGGCAAGAAAGGCAGGCACGGCAGGTCAGGGGACGCCCTTGGTTGCCATGCTAAAAAACTGTGGGCTTCAGCCAATAAGCTGGGAATGACCACCCATCTTAGGCAGGGAGTCACATAATTAGACCTAGAAAATCACACTGGTAGATATAATATATGGTACTGGAGCTTCAGGGAGTTTGGGGTCGGAGCTTTCTGCTTGGGAATCATTAACACATGATGTTGCGGTGACAAGTTGATCAAGTAAAAAGAGAAGAGAGTCAATGATACAATTCATCATGAGCATCAGTACTGAAGAGAAATCGGGGAAGAATATCCAGGATGAAGATGAAATCATAAGAGGTAAAATAACCAAGGGAAAAGAGAAGAGTTCTTCCAAACGGAGAGACTAGCCAGTTGATTTCAGGTAAAATGAGGACGGAAAAGAATTCTCTGAATTTTGATTAAAATATAATTCAGTGATCCTTGCAAAACATTTTCGGGGAGCTGAGAAATGGAGATAGTCAATTTAGTCAAGAAGCTTGACTTGAGGAAAATTCTTATTTAAATCATATAAGGAGACAACTACTGTATGTTACCACTTGTAATGTGGAATCTAAAAACTACAACAAACTAGTGAATATAACAAAAAAAGAAACAGACTCGTAGCTATAGAGAACAAATTAGTGGTTACCGGTGGGGAGAGGGAAGGGGGAGGGGCAATAAAAGGGTAGGGGAGTATAACCTGTCATGTATAAAATAAGCTACCAAGATAAATATATTGTACAACACAGGGAAGAAGGCCAGTATCCTATAGTAACTAAATGGAGTATAACCTTTAAGAATTGTGAAGCACCATATCGTTCTTAACGTTAATATCGTATATCAAGTATCCTCCAATAAAATTAAAAATACATACTTAGAAAAAAGAATAAAAGGAATATTTATTTTGTTTACCATTCAGATAATAGTTGTCAATATTACATTACTAGCTTGACGAAAATAAAGGAAAAATTGTAAGATTTAAGGTGGAGACATATATACTTTTAATAAAAATGTGCAAAGACATTACCATGTAAGCTAATCAACAGACCATAGGGCCAGCTGTCTGTAGAATCATCAAAACTACCTATAATAATTTTTATGTTTATTTATTCATTCATTTGTAAAATAGTGAGTTCCCACTATGTTCCATTTTGCTAAGCACTGGGTATTCAGTAGTGAACAGATGCTGCTACTGTATTGTCTTTATGGAGCTTACACTCTGTTTTGCCTATAAGTATACTTCTAATAATATAGGGAGTCAAAGCAAGACATATATAAGATGAAACAGTGTTGATTATTACTCTGCAAAACTGTATTTGAATTAAGACCGTATTATTTTGCCTTTTTTCTTTAAAAGTTGCAAAAAGATTAACTCTGTTCTTTTTTAAAAAAGAAATGCTTTACTTTCACTCTCATTTTTCTTTGAGGATACTCCTGAGCATTTACATAAAATGGCCGAACATAACATCTTACTTCATTTGAAAAAACTAGAAAAGGAAGGGAAAATATGTAAGTATTCTTCCAAATTTTAGTTCTTTTATTACCAGCACTTAAAATATTTGTTAACAAATGAACTAGTTTCCTTTGAGGAAAAACATCACCCACCAGAGTTCTCCCTTGAATGTCACCGTCAGTTGGAGAGACAGTCACTAGGAAGGGTCAGTAGCAAAAGGCCAGGGGATCACAAGTTAGAACAAAAGCTTCCACAGGAATGAGAATCATCTCGCATGGGGGTTCCAGTCCTCACCCACCAGAACGACAGTGACGGGCATGTAGCGGGAAGAGAGCTTCTCCTCTCCCAGACCACACGAGCACGAAGAGTTTTACACGTATCGATAGGAGATTTGGGAACGGCCAGAGGTCTAGCAGCGGTAAAGGTAGCAAACTCAAAGATACTAAAGCAGTAATTCTGTAATTGTTCCCTAGTGTTAAGTTAATTTGTCAAGTTAATAATCTTAGAAGTTTGATCCTTAAAAAGCAAGAGGTGCGAAGTTGGACTTTGTGTAGAAGCTTCAGCAACATCTTTATATGTACCCCCCCCAAGAAAAACCCCAACTTTATATTGAGCAACACAATTATTTTAGGAATTAATGCTTTTTCTAGTTACAAGATAACTTAAAATCTAGTGATTTGCTCATCTTCTGTTAAATTTTTACTCTGTAATTTTCTTTCCACAGTTAGCAACATGGATCCTGAGGAGAAATGGAAAGCTCACCTTTAGTTTCAGCTTAAAGAAAGATTGTGTGGTTCTGTTTGTAGAGAATGGTATGTTTTGTTAACTATTAGTTATTTACAGAGAATATAGCATGTGGAACGTTGAAAATAATCCTAAATATACTGTAAAATAATATCATACTTATTCTAAAGTATGTAAATTACATTTTGCACCTATAATATTAGCTATGTGTCTCACCTAGGTCTTATAACATTTTACCGAAAATTCAAAATCCAACAGTTTATCCATTTTCAATACATAAAATAAGTTTCTTTTAAAGTTATAAAAGTTATGTCATTTAAACTGGATATTATTCTTAGAGGTTATTTATCTATTACCAGTGGTCAGTAATACTGTTTTTTCTAGCTGCTTCAATCAACAGCACAGATTTCAGTGTAATCCTTCCTTTTCTGCAACGTTTGTCTACATCTGTAGATTACAGGCTTGTTTTCATATTTCTATCAATTATATCATGATTATATATCAGTTCTATACCTCTGTATCGTGTATATTTTCTCCTAGTGGCATCCCACAAATGATTTATATAAATCAACTTCTGGTAATAGAAAAATATTAAATTCCCAATTAAAGTCATTGTAAATAAATCACTATTTCTGTTATCCATTAGTACAACCAACTTACTTTCCAAATTTAGGTTTTCATATATAGTCATCAGCACATATATGAATTATATACCAAAGTTTTTAAAATTAGAATATTATAAGACAGAATTTTTTATAAGAAGTGTTTTTAAATCGTGGTTAGGGGACTTCCGTGGTGGCACAGTGGTTAAGAATCCACCTGCCAGTGCAGGGGACGTCAGTTCGAGCTCTGGTCCAGGAAGATCCTACGTGCCACGGAGCAACTAAGCCCGTGCGCCATGACTCCTGAGCCTGCACTCTTAGAGCCCATGAGCCGCAACTGCAGAGCCCGCATGCCACAACTACTGAAGCCTGCGTGCCTAGAGCCCGTGCTCTGCAACAAGAGAAGCCACCGCAATGAGAAAGCCACGCACCACGATGAAGAGCAGCCCCCGCTCGCTGCAACTAGAGAAAACCCGCGCACAGCAACGAAGACCTGGTGCAGCCAAAAATAAATAATTTTTTAAAAAACAGATAAGCAACAAGCATACCTGTTTAAAATAGTAGTTAGGTTCTAAGGTAGCCCACCAATGCTTATTTAACCCATAAGGTTGCCAAATGACAATACAAAAATGAGCTCAGAATCCTGAAAGTATACTTTCTTTTCTCTTTTCTAAAGACTTGTTAAAAATTCTTTAAAAACTTGCGTTAACATCCTTACCTCTTCCTGCCCCTTTTCCAGAGGCCCCTAGAATTTTCATACCATTCTAAACTCCGGAGACCTGTTGTGTTCCTGAAACCATTCCATATTACAAAATGACTGTGAACTCAACAACAAAAAACAGACAACCCAATTCAAACGTGGGCAAAGGACTTGAGAAGACATTTGTCCCAAGAAGATATGCAAATGGCCAATAAGCACATGAGAAGATGCTCAACATCTCTAATCATGAGGGAAATGCAAATTAAAACCACAACGCGTTAGGATACAGGGATGAGAAGGGCAGTTGGAACTGGGGGAATCGAATACACAAAGCTGAGGCGACATTGTCTTTCTAAGGTACCATGGCACACTTGAAGCTGCAAGTGCATCTGTTGAAAGAGGGGTGATGAGGGAAGGTTATTAAACTTGGTTCTTGAATGAGTCTAGGCAACTGAGCTTTATCAAAAGCAATGGCATCCACTAAGTATCTGCCTTGTGTGGGTACTGGGCCAGATGCTGGGGATCCAAAGGGGAACAAAATAGCATCTCTGCTCTCAAAAGAAGTTCATCTGGTTGTGGAGACACACAATTACCATATGCAGTAGCAGTCAGTTTGTTTGGAGTAAAGGAAGAGTGTGTAGCCTGGTTGGGTTTCAGAAAGCTGCTTAGAGGCGGAGCCTAAGCCCAGTCTTGAAAGATGAGTCAGTGGCAGCCAGGTGATGAAGCTAGGGGTATCTGTTTGGGAGATGAGAAGATTGTTCTAGTTGGAAGAAATGGTGTATGCACATAAACAGAGAGGTGGCAGAGCATCACGTGGTTGGGGAACTAATTTATGTGACTAAACTACACTGTATAGTATTTGTGGGTTGAGGTCGTAAGGATAAGAAGCATCTCCTGGGAACCAGTGTGCCGTCATCCAGCCACACAGGATGGATATACACACTTTAGCGATTGGAAAGCAGGTGGTGGTCCGGGACAGGACTAGTATTATTTTGTTGTCTCCTCAACAGCGAGTTTGTCCCAGACCATGATGGTAATTTTGCTCCCCTTTTTGTTTCTATCGCTCCAGCCAATTACTTTACCCCCATTCAATACACCCAGAGGTTGTAGATTACTCATAGCTTCTGCTTACTCCTTTTCTATTTACTCAAAAGAGTTTTTGCATTCTCCTTATCATCACCTCTGCCCTCTCCCTGTAATGCTTCAGCTTCTGTTTTGCAACCACTGGGTAGCTCTCTAGGTGTCTCAGGTTCAGATCTCCTCATACAAGAGGACCTGACTGGTGTGATTAATCTTCTGTATCCCTTTTGGAGAGCTCTCCCGCCATCCTGTCCTATATGTTACTGACCAGCCCTTATGGTAACTGCTCTAGACCAATCATCTGGGACCAGAAGGGTCCCAGGAAATTTTATCAGAAGGGTACCCCATTCGACAGAGGCAGCACACGGGGTAAGTATTCTGAGATGGCCTTTTCAGCACAGTAGGGGAGGGAAAAACGAAGCCAAAGGAGCCTCAGAGGTAGTAGAAGACAGAGTAAGAGATACGGGAAATATTTAAGAAGAGGAATAGAATTTAGGGACCTATTAGGTCTTGAGGGATGGGATCAGGTGGAAAGGAAGAAGCCCAGTAGAGCTATAGATTTCTGGCTCGGGCAGCTGGGTAGTTGCTGAATTGATAACCAGGATGAGGGAATACAGGAAATGGGGTACATAGAGTGGGTAAGGGAGGGATGATGCATTGTACTGTCGATGTGAGTCTGGAGCACCAGGGAACATCCAAAGAGATACCTGGTAAGCACTTAGATACACAGAGCTGGGGCTAAATAGGTAGGCTCTATTTTGTTGCAAGTTAGTGTGAGCAAAAGGGAAAGTTGGTTGGCACAGCTAACCAACCTGAGAAGGTTGAAGGTGAAGCCAGGTTTGTGAATAAGAATGAAGATTTGGATCCCATCAGTACAACCCCAAACATCTTTTTGGGGGGTTGGCGGGGGTGGTCAGAGCCTCCACAGCAGACTGGCTTCTTCACATGGTGAAGGTTACGGGCAGCTGTGGGCTCCTAACTAGCAGGGAAAGCTAGGTCTTCCAGCTTCAGTTTGGAAAATCCTAGGGGAAGGACTCGATGACTTGTACTGGCTCATTACCCACACCTTGGACCAGTCCCTGTGGTCAGGGAAACATGAGGTTCTGTATTTAGCCCAGCTTTGGTCACATGCCTGCCCCTGTGGCCACAGTGGGTGAGATCTCTTCTCAGATGGAGAGGAGGCTCAGAGAAGTGTTCGGGACCAGTACTGATTCCTTCTTTCCAGTGTGTGTAGAAGAGATGAGAAATAAATCAGAGCTCTTTGCGGTAGCTCACTGGATGCCCCAGCCAACTCTGTGAAACCTGAATCTTTTCTGTGTGTTTCTGGGAGACTTTCTGAGTATTTTTAAGTTATTTGCGAGTATTTTCATATGTCCAGGTTGTCACTTCAAGAAAGAGTAAAATTAATAACCTATATGCGAAAAGAATCTGAAAAAGAATAGGTATATGTATGACTGAATCACTTTGCTGTACACCCGAAACTAACACATTATAAATCAATTATACTCCAATGTAAAATCAAAAAAAAATTTTTTAAAGAAAAAGTAAAGTTGACTAGTAGCAGGGAGGCTGGAACCTAGAGAAAATGAGAAAAGATTTCAGTGCAGGTGTTTCTTAACTCCGCCAATGCTGAACTTCTGCGCCCCCTCCCTTGCCAGTCTCCCTTGCTCACCAACGCAGTGCACCGGCTTAAATCTTGCTACCAATTTCCAGGCATTGTTGGATCCGGAAAACTCATCAGTGTTTTCCCCTTTATCCATTCCGGGGTGGGGGGGGGTCTTAAAAAGATACTTGGTTTTGTTGGGGGGAAAAAGTTCCACGTTTGAAATAATGACTGTGAAAATCTTAGTTCCAGCCGCTCTGATGCTGGGCCTTTTGAAACGTTTGGAATTAAAGCGGAGAATGGAGGAGGGGCCTGTATAAGTGTATTTACTTGTGTATGCAGGCAATATCTACAGAAAAACACCCCCAACATTTTAAAAAACAGTAACATTGGTTACCTCCCAAGAGGAGAACTTATGGGTAGCTGAGGAACCGGGGATAGGACCGGAAACATCACAATCTACCCTTTTATATCTTTGGACTTTTGAATTATTTGAATGTATTGCTTATTCAAAATATAAATAATAAAATGTCTTAATCAAAAGAAAAGGCCTGAGTCTGTCTCATAGAATCTACTGGGCTAGTCTCCCAGAACAGAGGGGAGGTACATGCCCACTGGGAAAATGGTAAGTTGACCTGCACCCCAATCTACAGAGAAGCTTAAGAAGGCAGTCTGGGTTAGAGAGAGATTAGGAAGTCACGGCCCTGAGGTTGCCATGAAAGCAATGGGTAAATGTACACAACCTTGGGGTGGGTACAAAGGAAGAGAATTGGCAAGGACGATTACGAAAGCTTGATCAAGGATAGGATAATCACTGGGAGAGAGGCGTGACAGCAACCAAGAGAGGCATCCAAAACGGGACAGTCAACAGTGTTAAATGAAGACTCTGATCTTATGTGCTGTTTATGCTTATTTTATCCATTATTGAATCATATAACATTAAATTCTCAAAAAAGTAGCTGCTGCTTACCAATTTTATCCTGAAAGACTGCTCAAAAATGCTAAAATTCTGAATCCCCCGCAAATCCATATTAAAACCCATTAACATTATAGGCAGTTTTTAAAAGCATATTAAGCATTATTGTTTGAAAATTAATTTGTGGTACTGATTTATGGCAGATGGATCACGTTTATTGCCATTCCTTTCCAAGAGCCCCCCCCAAATAATATATATTAAGTTTACAGAGGTACAGATAAAAAATAACAGTAAAAGATATAAACCCGAGAAGACCGTCGAAGAAGAGATTGCAGAGATTTCAACCAAATTTTGAAAAACGGCGGATGGAGTCAGGGAAGTGATGAAACTATAGCCAAAAATTGCTGGAGGGAAGAGGGCCAGTTCACCCTAACAACCCCTTGAGAAGATGAGGAGTTGGAGGCACCATATACTGCAAAAGGTAGGTACTGCTCTGCTCTAAAAGTGGGACTGGGGACTTCCCTGGTGGCACAGTGGTTAAGATTCTGCCTGCCCAGGGCTGGGGGTGTGGGTGGGATGAATTGGGAGATTGGAATTGACATGTATACACTGATGTGTACAAAATGGATGACTAAAAAGAACCTGCTGTATTAAAAAAAAAAAAAAAAAAAAAAAAAATCCGCCTGCCAATGCAGGGGACACGGGTTCGAGCCCTGGTCCGGGAAGATCCCACACGCCTCAGAGCAACTAAGCCCATGCGCCACAACTACTGAGCCTGCGCTTTAGAGCCCGCGAGCTGCAACTACCGAAGCCCGAGCGCCTAGAGCCCGTGCTCCGCAACAAGAGAAGCCACCGCAATGAGAAGCCTGAGCATCGCAACGAAGAGTAGCCCCCACTCGCAGCAACTCGAGGAAGCGCGTGCGCAGCAACAAAGCCCCAACGCAGCCAGAAATAAATAAATAAATTTTTTTTTTTAAAGTGGGATTGGTGAAAGCTTTTTTTTTTTTTTTTTTTTTTTTTGGCTTCACCACGTAGCATGTGGGACCTTAGTTCCCTGACCAGGGATTGAACTCACACCACTGGACCACCAGGTAAGTCCCCATAGTGAAAGCTTGTTATGTGCAACAGACCCCAGTGCTACTACACGGCCAGCCAACCACCACCCGAAAAAAGAGACTGAAGTGTATTCTTGAAGGTGAAAGGCAGAAAAAAGTTAAGCAAAAGTCAGAACAGTAGACCTCCATTCCCCTTTCCTCACCTGTCCCCAGAACAGCAGCTTCCAAATAGATGAATGCCAGGTAGAAGATTGGAAATTTCATCTCGAGAGAGCGAATGATCTAGAGAAAATTACCTGCACAAGCCCTGCTCACAAGACCCTAATCTCGTCAGAGACCTCACTTTGAACCATCGTTATAAAACCCCTCATCGAATCCTCCCAGGTTGGGGGAAAAAAAGAAAAAGAAAAAACCTGCACATACAGTTATATGTAGGTTCTCCACCACCATGGCCATATCTCCCTACAATTTGACAAATCCTCCCATACACTCACCCACATATACAGTTTCCAATCAGTATCTCTTAATATAAACAGAAATCAAACATCAGAAATGATGGAGTAAAACAAGGAAAAGTAAAGAAAAAAGTCAATGTAGAGAAAGCTTTTTAAAATTATTGGTATCTTTAGAGAGATAAGGGAAAGTATTACAATTTGTAAAATAAGAAAGATTACTACGAAAAGTAACTGTGGAAAAGTCTTGGAAACTAAAAATATATAACCAAAATAAATAGAACGGTTGGAAAACAAAGTTGAGAAAGTTCTTGGAAAACAACAACAAAGATGGAAAATAGAAGAAAAAAGACAGAAGACTTTAAAAGGAAACCAGGAGGTACAAAATCAAAGTAATAGGGGTCCAGAAAGAAAAGAACTGAAAATAGGCAGAAATTATCAAAGAAGAAATACACGAAGATTTCCCAGAACTGAAGGACATGAGTCTTTGCATTGAAAGGGTCTACTAAGTGCTCAACAGTGTAAAAAAAGATAAAACAATCCATACCAAGTCCTACCATTTCAAAATTTCAGAACATCAGAAATAAAGAGAAGCCCTTAGAAGCTTCCAGGCTATGGGTGTGGTGGTAGGATTGAGGGTTAGAATCACTTAGGAGGGAGCATGAATCAAAATGGCACTGGCTTTTTAAATGTAACAAGGGATTTTAGGACAGAATGCCTTCAACTCTCTGAGGGAAAAATTATTTGTGTCCTAGAAGTTTATAACCAACCGAATTATCAGTCATGTGTGCAGGTAAGGACTCAAAAAGTGCATCTGCCATGCACCTCTCTTTAGGGAACTGCTGGATAATGCACTCCAGAGAAACAAGAAGAAGGAAGGCGCACAGGTGCAACAGCGAATCCAATACAGGAAATTGTCAAGAGTGAGTTCTAAGGGAATTCCCTGGTGGTCCAGTGGTGAGGACTTCACACTTTCACTGCCAAGGGCCCAGGTTCAATCCCTGGTTGGGGAACTAAGATCCCACAAGCTGCACAGCGTGGCCAAAAACAAAAAAAAAGAAAAGTGAGTTCTAAGACAAAGGGGCCTGTCTCCAAAGCCTGCTCCATATTGGAGTAAGAGGAAGCGGAGGCTTCAGAGAGCGATCTCCCGGGCAGGGGAATGAAACGTTATCTGGGATGGTTGAGGCTTTGGGGGAAAGAAAGTGCTGGTAGTCAGACGACAACTCTAGTTGAGCAACTGAAACGACAATCAGTTAGTAGAAAACTATACTGGTGGCGGAGGGGGGAAATGTGGCGATTATTGATTCCAAAAACTAAGAACGATGCTAGGAAAGAAAGAAGCATGAAATGCTCTCTGACTCTTCAATTTTACATAGGCAATAACGGAAACAGTGATTAAAAATTGCGTTACAGGATAATGGAGGAAAGGAAATGGCAGGTCGAGCATGCTAAATCATTACCTGTGATAAGAGACTATCAATTCTATTACCCATTTCTTCCTTTTAGTGAGACCAACGTCTATTCTAATGGCATATGATGCAGCCCATGCTTTTAACATTTTCCCAAGGGTTGAAGAAAATTTTTCACTGAAAGCAGCTCTCTGGTTTTATACCACAGAAGGGTCCCCAGCCTACTTTGTGGAAGTAGATCGATCCTGCTTCTTTCCCCCACTTCAGTTTTCAAAAATGGTTAACATGCTGACCACAAGTGGTGTATCTCAAGATTTTATATCTAAACCTGAAACTCTAAGGAATATTGTTAACCATCCACTCTCTTGGTGCAAACATATGGCCTTGAACCACTTCCATCACTATCAAGTGGGGTACTTATTACCAATAAGCAAATTTCTGGTCGCTCGCTAACCAGATTTACTGAATCAGAATTCCTGAAAAGGACCAAGGAATATAATTTTTCCCATTGACCCAGGTAGTTCTTTATTCACACGAACAGAATTATAATTTAGTATTATGTTGTTGGTTTTTATTTTATCAAAGGTCAGTGTGAGATCCACACATATAAAATCTCTACCTGTTTTTTTTTCTTAATGCTATTGAGGGCAGTGTGTATTTTATAATTCAGTGTTCTTCAGTGTTCGTGGAATGAAATCTCAGATTTCAGAGCTAGGAAAAATGTTTTTCTCTCCTATGTGAACTGGTCTATTTCCTTTATGAGACTAGGGCTTGTCAAATTTGACTAACTATTAGAATCACCTGGGGAACTTTGAAAACATGCACCGCTTCCCAGACCCCAAGCCAGACACACTCACCAGAATCTCCAGGTTAGGGAGGATCCATGTGATACAGATAATTAACCATGTTTCGCACACTCCGCATGGGACAAACATCTAGCTAATTCAACATGTTCACATTTTGCCTTGACTTCCTGGAAGCTAGTCTTATAGCAATTTTTCTTGGAATTCAATTTTTAATATGATCATTGTCCTTTTCTTCCCCCATTTTATTACTTGTCTTATTTAGTATGTTTTTAAAGAATTTCAACTTCAGAGGAAATAATTTCTAATAATCCTGTCCTTTGGACCAGCACATTCTTTGCAATAGCATTTAAGCCTAAAATAAATCTGTTATTAGGATTAAAGAGTGAGAGAATGTTGTGAGCTTTTAAAAGTTTCATCATCCAGAGTTTATGGAGGCTTCGTGGGAAATTACTGTTAGAAAAGCACTCTGAAAACCACTGTTATTACTGCTGTATATAGAAAATTAAGATCCTGATCCCTTTTAGTCTCTTCGCTACGGGCACCCCCAAGACTAAATTCGTTGCTCTTCTTTCTTCTTATTCACCACCTCAAAGAGCTAATCCATTTGAGTCGTGTTAACCATCATCACCAAATGTATACTTGAGCTTGAATCTTTTGCTGTCTGCAGGAACTCTTCATGTAGCTGTCTCCCAAAGTCCAGACATCAATGTGAAGAAACTCGGTATATCTAAAACTGATCTCTCCTGTTTACTCCACAATCTCATAGTCCTGCTTACCTCTCCTTCCCAACTCACCATTTGGGTAAATAGCATCACCATTCCTCCCATGTCCCCAGCTGAATCTGTCCTGGATCACTCCTGTTTCTTTCAAGCCCCACACCATTTAGCAAGGCAATATTCCTGCTATAGTTTGAGGATGTAGATGCGATCCGAAGACCAAAGAAAATGCGGCTGGGTGTGAGAGATGCCCAGGAGGACTGATAAAACTGCCTAGGAAATGAAAGGGGCTTGCTTCACAGGAATGAAACCTATCGTTTCTCTCACAGAGTCTCAGGGATTTCTCCCTTTCTCTTTTCTTCCCTGGCCTAGCGCTCATTTCCTGAGTTAAACTACGACTAATTGATTTCCCAGTATGTGGGCCATTCCTGTTTCCATTCATCATGGTGGTGGTGGTGATGCTTTAGTAATATTATTTGTCCAATCAATTCCTCCTCTATAGACAAAGAATGATAATGGTACCTAACTCAATGAGTTGTTGTATTAAATGTTCTTTGTGTTGATCACAGTGCTTGGCACCCAATAAATATTAGTTGCTATTATTTTATTGTTGTTGTTAACAGAACACAGTCACATATTCCCTTATGATTATTTCACTTGGACTTAACACCAGTTAAGCTCCATAAAGCACCACACTTACTTTTTAGTAAAACCTTACCATAACTTTAAAAATTCACATCCTTCATCTGGGGAGTTAACATTTAATAGTTGTAAAATCTTAAACAAGTTATTTTACCGAGCCTCTGCTTCCTTATTTGAAGGAGGGAAAACGTTATGTTCCTGGTTGATAGGAGATTAAAATTAATAATGTAGCTCTCCAAGGACGTCGTTGTTGAGCTGTGTAGGAGAAAAGCTACCATGGCTTCCAGTTCTTTGACAAAACCTCGGATGCGTGGCCTCTGGCCAAGCGTCTGCGATTTCAAATTGTTGGAGCATTCGTTGTCTCCTTGGGAGTTGCAGCTTTCTATAAGTTTGCTGTGGCTGAACCACGAAAGAAGGCGTATGCAGATTTCTACAGAAATTATGATTCCATAAAAGATTTTGAGGAGATGAGGGAGGCAGGTATCTTTCAGAGGGCAAAGTGATTTTGGAATAGAAAGAATTTCTTTGGGTTGAGTTCCATGGAAGTTTGTCACTTACCTGTGTTCCTGAACTATGAACTCCTAATATCTGGGCTAAGGAATAGTTTCTCATGATACATAAACGATTAACAAATACCGTTAATAATGTATATATCAGCAGTGTTTGGGGGACTGCAAAGAACTGTACACATTTTACCTGTTTTCACTCGTGCTGTAAGCTTTGTCTTTGAGCACAAGGGCTGATGCAAACAAGGAAACAGCTCCAAAGAATCCTTGGCCACCACCCCAAGACCTTGGTTCTACTAGGCACCGAGCCATACACCATTTTTCTGATGGCTACAAGACATCATGTCAGCTCCACCAGTCACAAACTCCCTGAGGTATAAGACCTTCTAATTTTAGAAGCAGTTGAGCAAAGCATTTTGCACAGAGTGATGCTCTCATCATTTCATTCTCCTCAGGAGAAAGTGATCTACTGGGTGACCTCCCTGGCAGAGGTGAGTCTACAGTTGCTTTGCGAAGTACACCCCCAGTCTGCTGCTGCTGTGTCCTCAAGTTCCCATCTCCCCAGGAACCACTTACCCACCACCATTTGCCTGTCTGTTCATGAGAACTAAGACCCTCTTGCAGGCGAAACAAGCTCAAAGTAGGACCACTCCTCTATCTGTGTCTGCTGAGTTTATTTCAGAAAGCCATCCTACTACACATCTTCAGAGTCCTTGGCTGTTGCCTGAAATACAAGCCGTCTATTCCATCCCATCCATCTAGTCTTCTCATTCACTCATGGTCATACTACTGTTGGATTTTGCTCCCCTGATCCAACCACCTCCTGCTGTTCCTCTACCTTTAGAACCTTCCCACCATGTTCCCTGGGACACCTGTGTTGGTTCACGTTCTTATTTGCCCAACACCCCTTCCTCTGCACCTTCTAATACTAGACTCACTTACCCTACCCATGGGAAATGCATGTGACCAAGATAGGCCGCGTGACCCAGAAATGATCATACAGCCAAGCCAGCTTTGTCTAGGCCTTCCTTTGGGATTGCTCTGATAAAACTTGCAAGTGACAATGTTCTCTGCCATGTAAATAAAGTCCATTGACTATAGGGAAAAATGAAGCCAACCTGAAACAAAAGACAGAAAGAAAGATACATTGAGAGAGAGTACTGATGAGGTCAAGTATCTGGTTCTAGCTCCCAAGATCCACAGAGCATCCCAATTCCCCAGAGCTTTTCTTTTGAATCTGCTGAATCTTGTGAATCTTCTTTTCAGTCCCTCGCAACTAGGAGAGTTATAATAAGAGAATCCACTCCAGTATAAAGAAACCCCCTACATCCTCCAACCCTGCACCAAGCATTCCCTTGACCAGCTGCTTAAACTGTATCCTAGCCCTCCCCTCAAACCACCAAGCCCCTTGAGTGGGGCTGACAGTCTCCGCCTGTCCAAACCCCTCCAGGGCCACCCTGTTCCTGTGGCCATCTTTCCCTCCACCCTTGTGGCTGTCACTCCCCTCTCATTCCTTCAAAACGGTCTTCCTGGCACTGCCCTTCCTGATCTCATCACAGACGGGAAGAACCTCCACTCAGGTCCACGACTGCTTTGTCTCTGCTGACCTTGCCTTGTCCCTCCTTCGTTTCCGTGTGAAAAGAGGTGTCCCCTCCTATGTAAAGTTAATCCTCTAGCTATGTGCTGGAGGATCCAAACCTTCAAGACCTCAGTCCATCCACGTTCCCACCTCTCCCCATCTCCCCAGTGTCTTCAACCTCGTCCTCTTCTCCCTTGTCTCGTATCTAAACGTGATCATCTGTCACATCATTCAACAGCAAACACAAAACCTACCTTAACTCCCTGATTCTTCTTTAGTGACCTACCCTGCTCTCTCCTCCCCTTTGAAGCTAAACTTCTTGAAATCACTTACACTTCCTGTTTCCATTTTTACACTTTGCATTCACCACTTTCTGAAACTGATCTCTCATCTATCAGAGAAGCATTAACTCAGGCCCTTGGTGTGCTAAACAAAGTGAGACTAAATAAAGTGAACTAAGTTATAGTTTAAATAAGGATAGACACTCCATCTTGGGTTCCTTAAGCTTCTAGAGGTCAGAAGATCACAGTCCTGCCCCTAGGGGGACCCAAGAGTGATCTGGCTGGGTCACAGCCTTTTCATTACCACTTAGTTGGCTCTCCCTCCAAGGGGGACGTGTCCTCTCTTGCCAATCTTTCCTAAGAGTAACCACACTGCATTATAAATTTGGCTTATCGTTTCCATAGCAGTAAACTTTATACTCAAGAAAATTATATCCCTTCCAACCATTAAAGCAATGATTTCGCTTCCTCATAGAAATACAATTTCTTCCTCACAAGACAAGTGCAATTTTATATTCTTAAAATTTACTATAAATGATTTCACAACAGCATGTAAACAGATAAATGACCTGCTTTTTGTTTGTTTGTTTTTGCCGTACGCGGGCCTCTCACTGTCGTGGCCTCTCCCGTTGCGGAGCTCAGGCTCCGGACGCGCAGGCTCAGCGGCCATGGCTCACGGGCCCAGCCGCTCCGCGGCATCTGGGATCTTCCCAGGACCGGGGCACGAACCCACTTCCCCTGCATAGTCAGGCGGACTCTCCACCACTGCGCCACCACGGAAGCCCTGTTCTTTGTCTTTTTAATGGGCTTTGTGTTTCCATCAGAGCAAGAGCCAGTCTCTCCAATGGATCAGGTTGAGAATCATTGCTCTCTGGAAGTTCAGGGTCACCCTGGTAAGTGAAGCTCCTGGAGCACTATTTGTACTGAAACAGAATGGGTTTGTCCGACCAACAGGTTGCCAGCCCTGCGACTTTGCGCAAATTATTTAACCTCTCTGAGCCTCAGTTTCCCCATTTTTAAATTAGAATAACAACTATTCATAGGGTTTCTGTGAAAACTAAATGATGTAACTTATGTGAAAGCAAAATATAAATACCTGGAACACAGTAGTCATACAACAAATATTAGTTTCTTCTTTTCCATTCTTTTGTCCCCTGGGAGCTGTTGAAATCCAACAGTCCCATTTTAGTTCTTCCTTTTATTAGGCACGTGCTGTTGTACTTACATTCGCATCATCTCAGAACTGTTTTTTTCCTTTTCATATATGTCTTGTACGACCAACTAGAGATAACCTCTTTGACGGCAAAGATTGTCTCTCTGTTTCTTTGCTATTTCTCATAATTACAGCAACCCTATGCCACAGATTTTCCTGGATAGACCGCATTTCAAACAGTCTGCTTTTTGTCCTTTTCTAAATTATTAAAAATATCCTGAGAATCCCAACATTTCGGGATTCAAGCTACATTTGCGGAAACATCACTTGCCCACAAGACAGTGTCTGTACCCATAGGAGCCAGCGCCACGCTGGACACACAATAGCCTCCAGAGGTGGACACCCCTGAGCACTCAGTCTGCTTAAGAGAGGCCTCCGGAGCCCTGAGGGCCTCCTTAGACCACTTTCCCCACCACCATGACCCGCCTTCAGAGGATTTACCGGCAGTCCTCCCTCCCTATAAGCTTCTGAAGCAGCCCATCCTAAAAAGGAAGCTAAAATTAGAACTGATTCCCCACTTTCCCTAAAAGACCATCTGCAGAGTGGCCCCATGTGGCAGGACCCTTTCCACCTTACCTTAGTCCCCTTGGAGGCGAACCTCCAGGTCATCCACCGTCACCACATTCGCTCCCCCTCGTGGCTCTTCCTCCCTTGATTTGACTTCAGCTAACGTGCCCCCACCCTTCCACTGCATCCCCTAGAAGCCCAGCTGTGTCATCAGCCAAGCCCTCCACAGCCTCCACCCTTTTCTGCATCTTTTCTTTACCCTCTTGCACAGAAACCTGGGGCAGCTCTCACTGGAAACTGAAACCTGCTTCGCCCCGGAGCCTCGAGAGGCCGCTGCGCTCCCTCCCACCCCAGCACGCCGCAGAGCCGAGGGGAGGAGTGGGGGTGCCCATGCCCCTCCCTGCTGCCGACAGAGAGCTCTCCCCCCTCGCCCCCAAATCCGCGCTCTTCTGGAAGCCCATGCCCTCCAACTACACCACCCACTCACTACCCACGACGCCGCGACCAACACCCGCTCACCAGGCTCCTGACTCCGCTTCGTCCTCCTCACTCGTGCCGCATGTCAGCGCCCGCCCCCTTCCCCTTCAGCGCCCTGAGTCCCTCCTGGCGACAGAGCACCCGTGAGGCGTGTGGAGGGCGCTCTCCCCTCCTACCGCCTCGACTCCTCGCTTCCGCTTCCGACGTGCGCCCTCCATCACGCCCCTCCCGTCTCGTCCCCAAGGACCGCACGACCTCGGGACTCATCCCCAGCCCCCCACCCTCTGACCGCTTGCTCTCTGGCCAGCTAGCCCCACTCCAACCCTCTTCCACTCCGTGGGCGCCCCCAGTTCCGAGGCCCCAGCGCTCTGCATCTGGGGATACAGCACTGGCAAGCAACAGATGGCACCCTCGGAAGGGCTGAGCTGGAGAGAATTTCGTGAAAGGCCCGTAGACAGAGGAGTGGGCCGGCTGAGAGAGCCCAGCAGAGACAGGGGAAGCTCCCGGGCAGCCTGAAGACGCAGAGGAGAGAAAGAGGTACTGAGCCCAGCAAGAGCTGGAAGTGAGAGAAAGGCTGACAGGGGCTGTGGCCACCGCAGAACACAGGCCCGGCCAGAACCATCATAAGGCCAGGAGGGATCAGGGGAGAACAGACCCCCAAAACTCACTTCTGGTTTTTGGCCAGTGCCTCCCATTGGCTGAACTCAGAGGGCCGGGGAGCCTCCGTGACGCGATCTGAAGAGGTTTGCCTTTCCCAGCAAACAAGGGTGGATTGTGGGTGGAGGGTGACCAGGTAGGAGAAGCACAGCCACCTCCTCACAGCCCTGGCCTATTCTGCAATTCCCCTCAACATCCTTGCCCCTCTGGCACGCTGGCCTGGCCGACCCCAACTCTCTGCCTTCTCCAGAGCTGGATCCAAGCAGGGGGATGGGACCAAAGACAATTATGGGGCTCTGCTTACCAGTCTCACTTTAAATGCAGGCTGGCCGGGGGGTTCTCAGGCTGCACCTCAGCCTGAGGTCTTCCTGCTGGCCCTCCCTCCTTCCTCTCACAGGTGTCAGACACGTATCGCGGTCTGCAGCCTTTCCCTACCGACTCCTCTCCCATCTACTTTTCACGTACGTTGCTGACGACGAATCCCTTACGATTCTAACTTGGTCTTGGTGTCTGTTTCCTGGATCACCTCCGCTGCCACAGACTCACATCCTCTGTCTTGCCAAGTCCAATGGCCATCCCAAGTCCTACAGCCGTCCAGAGTATGGTAGGTTTCATGCAACTAAAAGAACACCAGTGGGGGTATTTTCTCACAAAAGAGTGAAAAATGACTACATTTTAAGGTTTGAAAGAGTCCATTTCAGTTTTAAAATTCACTTTAGTGGAACAATTAATTTCCAAATGACCTAGAATATTTCCATGTCACCCTTCACCAAACAGGTCTTGAAAATACCCATCACATTGGTAATGACTTGTTTACTGTCTTCCATTCCAGGTATATGAGTTTCAAGGACAAAAACGAAGTCTTTCTTTGGGGAATAATAAAAATGTTCTAAAGTTAGATTGTGGTGGTGGTTGCCCAATTTTGTAAATATACTAAAAAATCATCAAATTGTACTCTTGAAATAGGTGAACTACGTGATATAAATTATATCTCATTAAAGCTATTTTTTTAAATGCAGTTGAATCATTAGAGATGGCCACAGAAGTCAGTAAAGGTTTCAGTGAAGTCACCTGTGAATGAGACTTGAAGCAACAGTTGGCGTGTGCTGCGTAGATGAGGGGAGGGGAGAAAACATCCCAGACAGAAGCAGCAGCAAGCACAAAGCCAGGGAGAGCGTGGGAAGAGGACAGACTATCGTGTGTATAGATTTGGAAGCCAGTGGTGCTGGTACGAAGAGATTGGGGCCTATAGAGGCAGGGTTTGAGCATGTCTGGGTAGGCAGAAGCCAAACTGTAAAGCACTATTTAGTCATGCTAGCTTCCCACAAAGGAAAAGGGCAACCACCAAAAAATGTTGAAAAATTTTGTTAGAAAGATCATTCTAATATGAAATTGGAAGGTGATTTGGAGGTAGGTAAAACTAGTAATTGTTTGATCCGAAAGTAGGAAAATAACAATAGCTAACATTTGGGACTTCCCTGGTAGTCCAGCAGTTAGGACTCCATGCTTCCACGGCAGGGGGCACCGGCTCAATCCCTGGTCAGGGAACTAAGATCCCGCAAGCAGCGTGGCCAAAAAGAAAAAATAATAACAATAATAGCTAACATTGATACCTAACTCTCTACTAAGCACTTTCCTGGAAGCATCTCATTTCGTTGCTAAAGTAGGCTACAGGTACTACAATTATCTCCTTTTTATTGATGATATGGTTTGCTCCCTCACCTCTTCAAGTCTTCAGGCAAATGCAATTTCCCACACTTTCCCTATTCCCCTTGCTTTATTTTTCTCCGGGACCCTCATCTCAATTTAAGACATGTTTCACTTTGTAAATCTTGTGTAAAGATCCTCTTCCCATACTAAAATGAAAGCCCGTAAGAAGAGGTTCAATTGTACTTTTCCTTCAGTTCTGTATCCCCAGTGCTTAGCATATGGTAGCTGCCCAATAAATAGTTTTTTGAATGCATGAATACGTAAATAAATGAAGAAATCGAACCTCATGGAGATAAGTAACCATGATCATACAGATAATGAGTGACAGAATTCTGACTTAAAAACCCATGTTCTAAAACCACTAAGTCATTCACCAGAGTTGTAATATTGTAGGCGAGCGGTGAGTCCCCTCCTGAGAGTGCAGCAGTGGGAAAGGGAAGGGGGGACTGATTGGCCTTGGGTTTCTTTGGTAATAGTTTGGATATAGAAGGACGCTGAAAGGGATCAGTCCAGGATGACTCTGGTTTCTAGATTTGCCAAATGGGTAAACAGTGTGGTTCAATTCATCTGGAGAAAGAATACAAGGAGTCTTGGTTTGGGCAGAAATATGGAAGAGGAAGACATGTCTCATCCACAAACTTTTAAAAATCATCTCCCTAGATTACCAAGAAGTGTCGTTAATAATAAATACGAGGCCAGTAACCCCAAATTTATGAACTTACTTCAGCCGCATGCCCGTTGGGGGATGGGTAGGAGAGACCAAATAGGAATTGTTCTCTTTTGAAAACTAGCTCAAGGCTACAAAGAACAGGAAACAAGTCCTCAGGTGTGTTTAAAATAACTCTGAAGTTAACTTTTAAGGCAGCTGCTAAAACCGAAGAATGCCCCTACGCTTGTGGAGTTAAGCTGTACTCATACATTTAGATTATTTTGCTGGTGGCAGTGGCTTTCAAGAAGTGACAATCAATGTGGAAGCAGGCACTGACCCCCAAGGCCAGGGTGGCACAGAGGGCGGAAAGCACGCTTGCACCCGCGCACGCCCTAGCACATGGCCGCCGTGTGACCGCGGCGCGGACTCAGCCTCTTAAGTAACCGCAGGAAGCTCGCGCCTCAAAAGACTCCCAACCCCCGCCCTGGCGCGGGGCAAGGGAGGCGCCGCTCGGGTTTCTCACACTCGCCCGGCCCCGGGCAGACGGCCTCCGCTCCCTAGGCGGCGCTGTGGGCTCGCAGGGCCGGCCGCGGCAAGAGAGAGAGAGAGAGCCGTTTCCCCAGTGCGCATGCTCGCCTCCTCTGTGGGCTTCCCCTTTTTTTTCTTTTCCCGGCGGCCCCGGCGGCTGCGTACTGGCTGTGGGATGGGAAGTGAAGCCCCAGCGAGCGGTAGCGGCGGGGCTGTGAGGAGCCGCCAGGGGCCGGCGGCGGCGGCGGCGAGTCGGTGAGCAGCTGGGAAGAGTGGAGCCGGGGCGGAGCACCTGCAGGCACGGGAGACGGCTTCACCATGGCGATTCGCAAGAAGAGCACCAAGAGCCCCCCGGTCCTGAGCCACGAATTCGTCCTGCAGAATCACGCGGACATCGTCTCCTGTGTGGCGATGGTCTTCTTGCTGGGTCTCATGTTCGAGGTGAGCCCTGCCCGCGCCCCAATCTCCCGCCCGCCGTCCCCTCCCCGGGCCCCGGCTGCCAGCTCAGCCCTTCGGCCCGGGACCGCGGGGAACACCTGTGGTGGGGGGGCGGGGGAGGTGCCGGCCGCCGGGCCCGGAGGAGCGGACCTGCCCCGCCCCGCGCCGAGCCGGCCTGAGGCTGCGGAGCCCCGGGAGCCTGGCCGCCGTGCACCCGCAGGGGCCGGGGCCGCCGCGTCTCCCCCTCGGTCGCGGCGCACGCCGCCCTCCCGCCGCCGCCCTCTCCCGCGGGCCGCGCCGCGCAGTTCCTGGTTCCCGCGAAGGGTTACGTGGCAGCCGGCAAGGGGCCGGCGGTCGGCTGGGGCGGCCCCTGCACGCTAAGCTGGCTGCGGGCGGTGGGCGGGCTGGTTAATGGCCGGCGCGCCTGGCTGGCCAGGCCGTGGAGACCGGAGAGCGCCCGGGGGCGGGCGCCGCGGCGGCACCGAGTGTGGCGTGAAACCGACGGAACCTGGCGTCCGCTGCCCACTGGAAGGGCGGTGGCCGCGGGGCAGCGAGTGATCTCCGCGAGATCGGGGCTCCGAGTCGCACCCACCCGATTGTTTTAACTCCTCTCTCCCAAGCTGGTATTGTTACCAGTGATCGAACTTTTTGCCCCAGCGCTTGCTCTTTCCTTCAGGAAACAAGGTCTGATACAGAAATTGGGGTTCTGAACAGCAGTGCCGAGGCGTCGGATAATTTTCTTTTTGTTTCTTGAAATAGGAGAGGATGGAAATGTCAGGAGTGTGTAAATTCTCATCCCACGTAGCGAGTATTGTGATGACTTAGTAACAGCTGTTGAATGTGGGTAATAAACTTTGCAAGGTGAACGTGTAACATCCTACGGCTTCCTTTCCCTCGCTCCCCAGTACACACGCCCATTCCTTATCTTCTTTCCCTTTTAAATTTATCTCTGTAGCTCCTGTGCCCCACCAAATACACTAATTATTTTACTTATTTATTGTCTCCCCGCTCCTAGAATGTAACCTCAGTGAGGGCAGAAATTTTGGGTTTTTCCTAATCTATTTCCAAAGCCTAAATTTAGAAGGTGCTTACAAAATATTTGCTTAATGAGTGGCATTGAGAATTCTTGAGAAAAGCTGGTGTAATGAGACTGCTAGTGACTGGAAGTTGAATAAATAGTTTAAATGGAGCCCATGTGGGTTTTTAAAATGTTATGATTAGGTAACTTAATATTTTAATAATTTTTTGCTTCTTTTCAAATGGGCTTTTCTGGATCTAGATACAGATTTTTTTTATTCTTGATAGTGTCGTTTACGTCCACTTAGTCCACTGCTAAGGAGGTAGTAGGTATCCTGAAAGGGAGGGTAGAAGGGAACTAACATAGGTCACTTTGTTGGATTTAGGCTGGGCCAGGGCTACTTACCTACTGAATGACCCAAGGCTAAGCCTCAGTTTTTCTGCTCTGTATAAGGCAATAACATCACCTGTGCTGTTCTCACAGCCATTGTTTGAAGAGATCAGATGATATGGTGAGAAGGCATCTCACGGTTTATACAGAACTACATGAATGTATATGATATTAGCAATGCAATGCTAAACATTGGTACTCTCTTTCTGAATTTTATACTTGTATATACTTTCTGCTTTGGTGTTAGAAGTAATACTTTTGTGTGTACGGTATACTGACCAGTTCTGTAAAGCTTGCCATAACCCGTCTCCACGTGGTAAGAATCCCTGTCTTTAAAGATATAGTTTAGGAGTAATGTTACCTGCAAGGTGTATTTGCAGTGAGTTGAATGAAATGGAATATAAATCAGAAGTGCTGACACTTAGACATGTTATAACGTTGCTTTTATGTAAAATAGTTCATGTTCTCTTGCCACATTTCTAGAGAAGTTCACCACCTATACCTTGCCTCACATGTCAATGATTTTTTAAGAGTGAGTGGATTTTCACCTTTACATCTGTAAAGTTTATCAATTTAAATAGACACAACAAAGATCTAAGTAGAAGTTTTTAAAGTCGGTTCAAAAAAGAATGTTGAAGTAGTAGACAGAAGGAGGCTTGTGCAGGTTGTACTACATTTTTCTTACCATATGTTAAAGTTTTAGGAGTTGAAAGCCTGTTATCTACCTCTGGGAAAAAATTCACTGGATTAGTTTTGCTACTTGACTTTGAAAGTAATTGCTGTGGGACTTGCCTGGTGGCGCAGCGGTTAAGAATCCACCTGCCAATTCAGGGGACACAGGTTCAAGCCCTGGTCCAGGAAGATCCCCCAGGTCTCAGAGCAGCTGAGCCCACGTGCCACAAGTGCTGAAGCCAGCGCACCTAGAGCCTGTGCTCTCTGCAACAAGAGAAGCCACTGCAATGAGAAGCCTGCGTGCAGCAACGAAGACCCAATACAGCCAATAATTTTAAATAATTAATTAAATAAATAATAATAAAGTAATTGCTGAATGTCAACGTTAACGTATAGAATAACAGTATTTGTGCTAGAATAATAGAGAAGTTAATGTTTTTGCAGCAGAACTGTTCAGTCTTTTGTGTAAATATATTGAGGAAATGTCGGAGGATTTATGGTGAAATTGACAAAGCAATAACGGATACTGTATTACTAGCCAAAATGGAGAATCAATAGAGACGCTGAAGCTAAAGGGAGTTAGGGCTGTACTGCTTGCTAACTAGGTGGCCTAGGGCATGTCATATACCTTCTTATTCTTTTTTTTTTTTTTTTTTTTTTTTTGCGGTACGTGGGGCTCTCACTGTTGGGGCCCCTCCCGTTGGCGGAGCACAGGCTCTGGACGCGCAGGCCCAGCAGCCATGGCTCATGGGCCCAGCCGCTCTGCGGCATGTGGAATCTTCCCGGACCGGGGCACAAACCCGTGTCCCCTGCATCGGCAGGCGGACTCTCAACCACTGCGCCACCAGGGAAGCCCTATACCTTCTTAGAACTTGTTTCTGTTTCTGTAAAATAGGGCTCATCAGATTACTCTGAGAATTCAACTAAGTTTTATAATGGCTAGTTCAAAGTGTGGCTTACAGGAGGCATACCATAAATGGTAGCTCATTATTCCTTAGGTATTTATCAAAGTCGAAAAACAGAAGACAGCATTTTAAAATTATTTATTTAATTAATTATTTATTTTTGGCCGCGTTGGGTCTTCGTTTCTGTGCGAGGGCTTTCTCCAGTTGCGGCGAGCGGGGGCCACTCTTCATCGCGGTGCGCGGGCCTCTCACTGTCGCGGCCTCTTGTTGCGGAGCACAGGCTCCAGACACGCAGGCTCAGTAATTGTGGGTCACGGGCCCAGTTGCTCCGCGGCCTGTGGGGTCTTCCCAGACCAGGGCTCGAACCCGTGTCCCCTGCACTGGCAGAGAGATTCTCAACCACTGCGCCACCAAGGAAGCCCGAAGACAGCATTTTTAAAATTTTTTTAAAATTTATTTATTTATTTATTTATTTTACGGTAGGCGGGCCTCTCAGTGTTGTGGCCTCTCCCGTTGCGGAGCCCAGGCTCCCGACGCGCAGGCTCAGTAGTTGTGGCGCACGGGCCCAGCCGCTCTGCGGCACGTGGGATCTTCCCAGACCGGGGCACGAACCCGTGGCCCCTGCATCGGCAGGCGGACTCTCCACCACTGCGCCACCAAGGAAGCCCCCGAAGACAGCATTTTTATGTGAGAAAATGTTCTAACAGTTAGCATCTAAAGAGATTACATATACTGATAAGGTTGATAAAGCAATAGTTTGTTTGGGAGATATGGAAGAGTTTAATTTCCAGGGAAGTTTGTGTTATCAACAATTGCTGTGAAGTTTGAAATCATGTTTTTAGTACAGTCAGTTTCTGTCCACATACATGGACTGTATTACAGACCATCATGGTCTGTAATGAATGACTTCATATTGGAGTTAGGAAAATTTAACAGTTGAAAGATGTAAAGATACTTGGGAAGCTTTCTGAAAGTGAGACTATAGAAGAGGAGTTAGGGGTTTCCACGAGGAATATTTCCTTCTGGGAGGGATTTACTTTTCAGAGACTCAGGAGTCCAGGTTGTTTGTGCCATGCCAGGTTTGGGGGACCGTTACAATTACAACAGTCCTGGGGGTTGGTTTTATTTTTTAGCATGGCTTATCTTCATGCCAACATTTTCTTTCCTCCTTTTTTTTTAAAAAAAAACTTAATTTTCTATAAGCTGGTGAGAAAGTGGGATTTGATATTCAGAAATTGCCTTTATCTTTGAGACACCCGGTCAATGTAGTAGTCACACTTCCCTCTGGCAAGTACAAAATAGTTGACATCTCTGTATGACAAGAAAAGATACCAAGCCCCAGCTGGTGACCACTAAAGAAATATTATGATATTCATGATACTCCATACAATGCAGGATTAAATAATTCATTAGAGTCGTGGTAACCTGTTTAAGATGTATCTGAATAAGTCTCATATTTTTCTTATAAATGGAGAGCAGTGCTTCAAATGTCCCAAATTGTCATAAACTCATTTTTACTTTGGAGTGCATTGTATATTTCTGTAGCATATTTTATTCCAAACTAATTTGTCTTACTATTGATTAACTGTAATATTTGTTTAACTAAAGCAGTGCCGGCTGTGGTATGAGGCTTAGGACCCCTAGAAATGGCTAAGAGCATGATTACTGGTGTGATTTTCCTTCTTTTTAAAAAATTTTTCTATAAACATTTTTAGGGTGTGTAGTTTGTATTTTTCCTCTTCTTCTTCTGCTTAGCTAGCTGGAAGCCAGATTTTAATTTTCTTTGGAAGCCTAGCATTAAAGGATAATCTAATTTTTGTTGCTTTGGGAATTTGATATTAAATTTATCTTTGAAGAATTTGACTTGCCATTTGTAAAAAAAACTTTAAAAGTTTTTTTAGCTATGGTAGTGGTGACCTCGTATTCTAAATTAGAAACAGGGATGTGGAGTGTGTGTGTGCGTTTATATATGAAATCTAAACAAAGATATTAAAACATAAAATTTAGTAATCAGTCAACTTTATTAAAAAGAATCACATGAAAGCAGTGTTACCCTGGAAACTCATGTCATTGTTCTGCTGTCGCGTATCTGTGTGAATGACCCAAAATGTGATACAGAGAAGCCTTACTTGCCTCTTCTAGGGAAGTGATCTTTATGTACCTACCCAGTGAAAGAACTCACTGTGGTGGCCATACCCTGACTTTATCTCACAAGCCTGCCGTATTTCCAGATCCTGAATTCCAGAATAGCAGAACTCGGCTGCAACCTGCATGTTGTTCATCTCCCCACGTGTACTGCTCGTATGCCAGCTCTCCACCTAGTCCAGGCTTTTGTGGGGCCTGGTCCCCTTTCCTTTTCTCCAGTGTATTAGCCCCTTGTTGCTTTGCTTTTCTTCCTGTAGACTTTAACTACTGTCCACACTCTCCCCAGGCCCTCAGCTCCCTTTCCGTCTTGGTCTTTCTCCCTACTTGGCCTGCACATATCCGACCGTGGATCCAGCCTGCCATCTGCCTTTTCCATGCCTCCCCGCTTGTGGATTGCTCAGTGTTGTCAGAGGAAGTCGTGCACTCTTGCTGATGGATGATATTGCAAGTCCAAGGTTTCTGACCTCAGACAAAAGTAATACCCGGGGATCTTTTTACTTTTCCCTGGCCAGCTCCTTTCCCTAAAGGAACTATAAAAATACTCATCGTTTGAATCCCCAACTATGCTTAACAGATGACATTGCTTTCCCCCCCGCACAGGGATTTTCTTCAGTTTCTTGCCTTTTTTTGAACTTATCTATCTCATCATTTTTACCTTCTGCCTGCCTGATCTAAGAGGAAAACTGCTCAAGATCAACCTTTATTTAGCTCTGTCCTTATATTTCGTCCCTCCGGGATCTTTCCACCCATTATGCCCTGACGTGTTAAATTCTCCCTGTTCCCTGGTGCCTTTGCTGACTGCCCCCGCACCAGCTCAGTGCCTCCCGTCACGAAACGACATAAATCTTGACCTGGCATCTGTCGCTGGGGACCCCTTTGTTCCCCTTGTTCTCTGTACTCCACTGTGAGGTGGCTTTTGCTTTCACTTCTTCATTGGAATCACTCAAGCTGCGACCACTGATGACTTCTTACATCGTCTGGTCCGTTGCGCTCTTTTCCTGACACACCTCTATTGAAACTTTGACTTTATTAACCACACCTTTTTGAAATGTTTCCCCCTTTGGCTTCTGGGCATCTAGCTCTCTTCCTTCTCTCTCTGCCTCTCCTCTCTGATCATTTCTTCTTATTTTGCCACCAGCCTTTTTCTCTGCCCTCTCCGTGGTTCCGATGTCCTGCTAGTAATGTTGAGCACCTTTTCATGTCCCTGTTGGTCTTTCATGTATCTTCGTTGGAAAAATGTCTGTTCAGGTCTTTGTTCAGTTTTTAAATTGGGTTTTTTTTTTTGGTATTGAGTTGTATGAGTTCTTTATATATTTTGGATCTTAACTCCTTATGAGAGACATGGTTTGCAAAATTTTTTCCCATTCTGTAGATTGTCTCCACATATTTTTATAATTGCTGGAAATATACTTCCTGGAATCATTTTCATATAACATCAAATACTTTCATTAACAGGTTGCAGCAGGTTAAATCAGACAAGAGATGATTTCTAACATCTCTTTAATATTTGCCCTTGGAGCAGCTGTAAAATCGTAATTGTTTGCAATATACAAAGCATACAGTTAGAAACCACAAAAGCCGAATAGTTCTTAATGTCACTTCTTAATCCCTCTCAAAAATAATTGCTCCCATTACACTAGT
The DNA here is from genome assembly GCF_026419965.1 of Kogia breviceps. Classification (NCBI taxonomy): domain Eukaryota; kingdom Metazoa; phylum Chordata; class Mammalia; order Artiodactyla; family Physeteridae; genus Kogia; species Kogia breviceps. The sequence continues at coordinate 14,632,292 of NC_081326.1, read as the reverse complement.
GTCTCATGTTTTGGTACCTTATACCTGTTACATTTTTAGCAGATTGTTTAAAGCCTTTACATGTCAATATTTAATATTAAAGGATTTGATTTTTTTTTTTTTGGCAAAGGAGAAACTCTTCTGAGTTATAGTCATTTCAATTTTTTTTAATGGATATTTTAATTTTATTTTTGGCTGCGTTGGGTCTTCGTTGCTGCGCATGGGCTTTCTGTAGTTGTGGTGAGTGGGGGCTACTCTTCGTTGTGGTGTGTGGGCTCCTCATCGCGGTGGCTTCTCTTGCTGTGGAGCACAGGCTCTAGGCGCGCAGGCTTCAGTAGTTGTGGCACGTGGGCTCAGTAGTTGTGGCACAAGGGCTTAGTTGCTCCGCAGCATGTGGGATCTTCCCGGACCAGGGCTCAAACCCATGTCCCCTGCATTGGAAGGCGGATTCTTAACTACCGCACCACCAGCAAAGCCCTCAGTTTTCTGACATGCTGTTATTGAAGAGTTGAATTTTGTCAAATGTCTTTGCAGTGTCTAGGGAAATGATCTTACCAGCTTTCTCCATAGCTTTATTATTATTTTCAGGGATCTTATAATATTGAAACATCCTTGCATTTTTTGAATAAACTTTATTTGGTCATGATGTTATTAGTTTTACATTTGCTTTTGAATTTTATTTGTTAATATTTTAGTTAATATTTTCATAACAATATTCATTAGTGAGATTGGGTGGTAGTTTTTTTGTGCAGCCTTTATCAGGTTTGGGAGTCATAAATTTTCCTTCTTTTTCTGTGCTCTGGGGTGGATTGTAGTGAAATTATCTGACTTGTAAATGTTTGTTAGAGTTAGCCTGTGAAAATACTGAGTCTTTAGTTGCTAATGATAATTACACATCTTTTTAGTGAAGCTTTATTGTTGCTTACTAGTAATATGGTCCTGTGAGTTAAGCTTAATGCATATAATTTAAGCTTATTTGTGTACTTTTTATGACTTCCAGAATCTAAAAACCCAATTTGAGGGACTTCCTTGGCAGTCCAGCAGTTAACACTCCTCACTGCCAGTGCAGGGGACACAGGTTCAATCCCTGGTCGGGGACTAGGATCCCACATGCCGCATGGCACAGCCAAAAACAAGTTTTTAATTTTTAAAAATAAAAACCAAACTTGAAAATACATTTGGATCATTAGGTAGGCTTATCAAGGTCTTGAGGAAGAGAGGCACACAGAATTAACCTTTGATGGTATGGCTTTGTTGGGCACAAAAATGCAGTTGCTCGTTGATACCTTCTCTCACCTGTTTTGTTCTATTTCATTTACTCAAACCCCTATTATTTTGTTAGAACTCTTAGACTTGTCCTTTAACTTTTTTTTCTCCTATTTTCTACCTTTTTGCCTGTTTGCTGTACTTTCTGGGAGGTTTTTATCAGCTTTATCTCCTAATCCTATTTTCTCATTCCTCTTCTCATGTTTTTAACTTTCAGGAGCTCTTTTTGCCCCTAAATGCTCCTTTCATACTATCCTTTCTTGTTTCATAGTTGCAACTCTTATCTCTCTGAAGACATTACAGTTTTTTGTGGAGCTATTTTTCTTGGGGCTATCGAGGGGAGGTTTGTGGGGTTTTTTGGAAATTTTCTTCCTCATAATTTGTGGCCTACAAACTAGTTTGTTTTTATTTTCTCTCCTCAGTGTGAAAGGCTTTCTTCAGATGCACAGTGATATGGTATTTACTGATGTCCTCTAAGGGAGACCTCAGAGCTATTTTGGAGCTCTGAAAATGTGAGGAGGGCTTCTGTAGGTCGTGAGCCTCACCGCAGGGTCCTCTAGATGAATTGTTTCGTTGGGGAACCTCCAATATTGGAATCCTTAGAGTCTTTCTTCCTGAGCTGGTAAAATTCCCAGAAAAGACTTCTAATCTTCATGTTGGATAAAGGCCTGGCTGCCAGCATTACAGGAGCTGAGTGTGGGAAGAAGGCTTGGGGATCTGCGTATAGTCACACAGTCTTCCTGTTTTCAGGATGATGTCACTACCTCTATCTGTGCCTGTGTGTTACCCTCTACAAAGATTAAATCTCCAGTTTTTTGCCTTAGTGGGGTTGGGGTGCTTGTCAAGCTACTCAAAACGGGAAGAGAATCTGAAGATCTGAATGTTTGTTACATACACTCTCAGCCAATCCTTGTTTTGGCCTCTGCTCCCCGCTTCACCCTCTGCTTCTGCATTCCTGGTGCCCCACGTCCTGAGACTGGAGAATTCTGCAGTGGAAGTCTGCTTGGGTCTCAGCTTTCACCACTGCCAGTGTAGACTTCAGTATTTTCATGTCTGATAAGTCACTTCTCACTCATCTGTCTTCTCTCTAGCTTCTAAAATTTTGTTGATATGGTCCATTCTCCTCACCCCTGTGGATTTATGCCATTTTTCAAATATCCCTTTATGGTAATTTTATTGATGTTTTAGGAGGAAAAGAAGAGATGCAGGTGTTCAACCCAGTCTTTAACCAGAAACACACTTTCAGTTCCTAAATAGTAAATCCAAACATGCAATTATATTTGCCCTGTCTTCCCCCCCAAAAATCCGTCATTGAGAAAATTTATTTAAAGTATTCCAAGCACATAAAAATCCAATACTATTTAGAATAGGCAAAAAAAAAAAAAAGGATAATTAACCTCTCAAGCTAAATAAAATAGAATTTAAACCTTATTCCATCAGACATTTATTGCTATCTCCTGTGATTTGATTATGTAGAATGTACAAAGAATGTGAAATGGAGAGATTAATGCTACCCACCCCATACTAGGAGAAGGATTAAGTGTGTAATGCCTGTAAATCCCTGAAGTCAGTGCCTGGCACGTGGAAAGCAATATATTAATATTAGCTACGACTAAGTACTATGCACTGGGAATATAAAGATGAGAATATGACAGGAGTCCTGTCTTTTAGGAGTTCATAGCCTTAGGTAGAATGGTAAACAAACAAGAAAACAATGTGAAACCTGCAATAATAGAAGTAAAATTCAAAGTATAGGAGTAATAACAGAAAACAATGACCAGTACAGAGGGTTGTCCGTATGTGGCTGAGAAATCAAGAGCTCTGCAGAAGAAATTACTTAGTTAGTTTTGTTTTTTTATTTGTTTGTTGTTTCTTTGGCTGTGTTGGGTCCTCTTTGCTGCACGCCAGCTTTCTCTAGTGGTGGCAAGCGGGGGCTACTCTTTGTTGCAGTGCGTCGACTTCTCATTGCAGTGGCTTCTCTTGTTTCAGAACACGGGCTCTAGGCACGAGGGCTTCAGTAGTTGTGGCTTACAGGCTCTAGGGCACAGGCTCAGTAGTTGTGCCACACGGGCTTAGTTGCTCCACGGCATGTGGGATCTTCCCGGACCGGGGCTTGAACCTGTGTCCCCTGCATTGGCAGGCGGATTCTTAACCACTGCGCCACCAGGGAAGCCCCCTAGACTTAGTTCTTTATATGGCTTATTATTGGTATAGTCATAAGCCTTCATGTAGGAAATTCCCTGGCAGTCCAGTAGTTAAGACTGGGCTTCCACTGCAGGGGCACAGGTTCAATCCCTGCTTGGGGCACTAAGATCCCACCCGCTGCACAACGCGGGCAAAGAAAAAAAAAAACATAAAACAAAACTTCATGTAAATATATATAGGAATTATTGAAATAAAAATATTTGTCATGCTTTAAAAGTATTTATTATCATAGTTTTATTTATCAACAAAAACAAAGTTGGAGGAGAGGACAAAGGAAATAAAAGTATGTTAAATTTTTTATCTTATATAGGGTGAAATCAATGAAAACCACTTTGTTCTTTTTTTATATATAAATTTATTTCATTTATGTATTTTTGTCTGCATTGGGTCTTCATTGCTGTGAGCGGGCTTTCTCTAGTTGCAGCGAGCGGTGGCTACTCTTTGCTGCAGTGTGCGGGCTTCTCATTGCCGTGGCTCCTCTTGTTGCGGAGCACGGGCTCTAGGCGCACAGGCTTCAGTAGTTGTGGCGGGCTCTAGAGTACACGCTCCATAGTTGTGGTGCAGAGGCTTAGTTGCTCCGCAGCATGTGGGATCTTCCCGGACCAGGGCTCAAACCCATGTCCCCTGCATTGGCAGGCAGATTCTTCACCAGTGTGCCCCCAGGGAAGCCCCTGCTTTGTTCTTAAAATTTTTAACAAGAAAGAAAAAATAATGTTTCTTTTAAACTTTTAGATAACCACTACTAAAATAAAATATTTACCATTTACTAAGCAGGTAACTTTGTGCCACATACTATGCTCAGCACTCAAATGCTTGTCTTGAATCTCCCAGCAGTCCTTTCAGACACCTGCTATTCACATTTCAGTGAAAAACTGACATTAAGAGAAGTTCATTTGCCCACTCTTCTTACATCTACTTAAGTGTATGTAGCTTACAAATCACTAGGGAAAAAAAAGACGAAAGAAAATGCAGTCCATAGAACCTAAAGTGACAGCAAGGAAGTCGAAAAACCAGAAATCTTGCATGTTAATGACCGAAGTGAGTAAGACATATGCATTATGGAGGAAGGAGGAGAGAAGGGCAATGTAAACAGGAAGACTACTCTGTTTAAAAAAAAACTCCGAGACCAAATCAAAAAATAACAAAAGCACCATTTTTAAGGATGCTCGTTCAGTGTTACTGGTGGAGGAAAACCGCCCACAATAGGAAACTAAATGAATTGTGATTCACGCATATAGTGAAATACTCTGCAAGCATTAAAAATCATGTTTTAGAAAAATATTTAATGATGTAGGAAAATACAATATAGTGAGCAAAAAATTCAAAAATCGGGTATTAAAGCTACATGACAGTTTTAAGATATAAATATGCAAAGAATCCAAAAATATATATCCTTAAAAGCATATGATCCAGCAACTCCACTTCTGGGTACATATCCAAAGGAAACGAAATCATTCTGTTGAGGGGATATCTGTACCCCGTGTTCATCACAGTACTATTCATAACAGCCAAGACATGGAAACAACCTCAGTGTCTATTGACAGATGAATGGTGGTCCAGTGGGTAAGACTCTGTGCTCCCAGTGTAGGGGGCCCAGGTTTGATCCCTCGTCAGGGAACGAGATCCCGCATGCATGCCGCAACTAAGGAGTCCGCATGCACAACGAAGATTCCGTGTGCTGCAACTAAGACCCCGCACAGCCTAAATAAATATTTTTTTTAAAAAGTTGTGCTGTGTGTGTGTGTGTGTATATATATATATGTGTGTGTGTGTGTGTGTGTGTGTGTGTAATATATATGAATATTATTGAGCCATAAAAAAGAAGGAAATCCTGCCATTTGCAACAACATGGGCAGATCTTGACAAGGGCCTTACGCTAAGTGAAATACGTCAGACCGAGAAAGACAAATACTGTATGATCTCATACGTGGAATGTGTAAAAACCAAACGCAGAGAGACAGAAGGGTGGTTGCGGGCAGTGGGGATGGTATGAAGTTTGGTCGCTTGGTTGGCATGATGACCCCAGCTCTCTTCATGGTCAAGGTTACTTTCCCCTTAAAATTCGTAATCTGATTATTTGAGATTTTGTGAATGTCCTGCTTCCCAACAATCTTTCATCCAGTGGTTTTAGCATCTATTGATGATACTTGCCTTAATCAGTTAATACACTGAAGGTGGCAAAACTGTGACTTTTATTCTATTATTTCTTCCACTTACTTTTTTTTTTCTTTATTTGCTGCCATTCCTCTTAAAGAAGAGATTCTCCCCTCCTTTCTTGAGTTATTACTCCGAACTTATACGTATTTTTTAAATTCAGTGCTGCTTTGTCCTTGAGATGTAGCTCCCTTAATCTTTGAGCACTTCCTTACTATCTGACACAGAGTGCCTCAATGTCACATTTTACTTTCCCTGCCTAAGACCTGGAGCCAGCTATGTCTGTAGGAAGCCCTGGTTTCTTAAGAGTGGGAAATGGTATTTAGAAACAAAGAACTGAGTGTGAGGTGTGCTCATTACTACTGGAGTATCATTGCTTCTGGGCCTCATTATAGACAGAGCTAGAAAAACAATGAAATGATGAAGTCATGATTCCTCAATGCCAATAAAAAGCAACCCAAGGGAGGGAGACGCAAGAGGGAAGAGATATGGGGACATATGTATATGTATAACTGATTCACGCTGTTATAAAGCAGAAACTGACACAACCATTGTAAATAAAGCAATTATACTCCAATAAAGATGTTAAAAAAAAAAAAAACCCCAAACCTTAATGCCATCATTTCATATATACTTTTCCCTTATCCCGCGGTGAGAACCTGGGTTCTCCACATCAATTTATTTACTTGCCTGGACCTGTCATACAGTGAACAGTTTCATTTCAGAAACACAGTAATCAATGACACTGCCAACAATAAGCCTATTAAGTAAAGTTCAAGATACCTTTGCAGCTTTTTAAATCTTAAGATCTATTCTATTAGGGATGTCTTAGTGTTGTATTTATTTATTATTTTAGTGTTGGATTGGAAACTTATTTGAATTAATTACTGTGGCTATGTTATCTAGTATACAGTAAGATATACACTTGGTATTCAGTGTTAAGGTTTTATTTTTCTTTTTATTTAATTTCATGTTTAGCATATTAAAAATTTACATAGCTTAAAAGTTAAAACTTCTGGGGGCGGGTCAAAGGTCGTGCGTCCTCAGCCCCGCCCCCGGCGCGCGGGCGGGCGTATGGTGGACGCGGAGGTCTGGGCGCCTGCGACGCGCGTGGTGTGGCCGCACGCTGGGGTCCGAGCCGGGCTGGCTGGTCGGCAGCAGCCATGTGGAGAGGAATGGAAGACATTCACTGCACCTGCACGTGACCCCCAAATTTAGTCGGGAAGCTGGGTGTTTCACCTGCAGTGAAAGCAAGTGGGAGTGATAGGAGAGGCTTGGGAAAAGATCGAGCAGAAGAGAGAGATGTCGGCATCTTCTCTCCCTCCTGCATAAGACCCTTCCAGTATGTAATCACTGACCTGGAGAAATAATGCCCGAGTACAGAGGACGGGGCAGAGTTCCAGGTGTCACTGTGCACCCAGCCCCCGCGAGCTTTGTGATGCATCGCGAACGGCCGATCCGGAAGGATGAGTAAACTCCGCAAGTACCGCGGTGTCACCGGAAATAAGTGACCGTGGGGCTCAATGGTTTGGATAAGAGGATTCGACTCCGGAAAAACACGGCTAACGTCAGGAATATCTGTGTTTTGGCTCATGTTGACCATGGAAAAACCTCTCTGGCCGACTATCTTATATCTAGCAATGGCATCATCTGCAGTCGCCTGGCAGGGAAGTTAAGGTACATACATGGACAGCAGAGAGGATGAACAGGTCCGAGGGATCAGTATGAAATCCAGTGCCATTTCACTGCATTATGCAAAAGACACAGGCAGTTCTGCGACAAGCCTGGCTCGAAGACATTGGTCCAGTTTTAGTGATTAATACGATAGATCTCTTGAGAGTGGAACTGAAATTCACCCCACAGAGGCCTGTTCTCACCTCAAGAATGTTTTAGAACAGATTGATGCACTCACAGGAACTCTTTTTACTTCTCAAGTGCTAGAAGAAAGAGCAGAGAGAGAGACTGAATCCCAAGTGAATCCAAATTGTGAGCAAGGAGAGCAAGTGTCTGACTGGAGCACGGGCTTGGAGGACCCGGATGGTTCTCACCTTTACTTGTCTCCAGAGCAGGGAAGTGTGGTGTTTACAAGTGCCATAGACGGGTGAGGCTTTGGACATTCTGAGGACTTCAAGCTTGGGACATAGCATCGCAGATAATGCTGGGAAACTGTTCTGAAGTGGCAAGGAGCGGATTGGGGAGCCCCGAAATACAGGAGTTTCTGCGACAAAAGACCAGGTGGTTGACGGGCACATGGTCAGAGTGCTGTGTCCTGCAGTGAAGGATTCCACGGTCGGCAAGTGACCTGTAAGCGCACGAGAGCCAATGGGACTGTGCAGGTGATGCCTCCGAGAGCATGTGCCCCCAGAGAGAGGCCTCGGGGAAGAAGACCCTGCTCCAGTCACCCGTGTGTTCAAGGGCTTATTGAACCAGGGAACCAGCCCCAGTTCTGTGCAGGGACGATGCAAAGCAGAGTGTGAGACATCTTTGTGGAGCATCGAGTTTATTAACTGGAACTGGAAGAACCAAGGAGCTCTTGGAACAAGAACTATCCCCCTCCCCCACCAACACGGAAGACAGAAGAGTGGGGGAGGGGAGACGTGCCCCAGGAATGACAGTCCAGTCTCTGAAGTTTCACCCAGGTGGGGGTTGAGGGGCGGACCTGCAGCCACGGTGGCCTCTCTTTCAGTCGCCCGGGCTGCTCCAGACCATCCTCTGAGCTGGCCAGAGTCTTGGATACGATGCTTTTGAAGGCCGTGCAGAGAACACACTCATCTTCCACTGGACTGGGTCCCAGGGAGCGCGACGGCCTGACCTTCCTGCCTCGGTCACTCGCGGGGTTCAGATGGGCTCACTTTATTGTGACGCCTCATCCTGGGCAGCTTGCAACAAAGATGTTGGAGTATAGAGTTCCAGATTCTCCTAGCCACCCCTTGCTTTTTGGGGCTGTGGCCAGAGCGAACGGATGAGGACGTACTCTCAGGCTGTGCAGCGTGGGAGGACCTTCCAGTGTTGGACACACCCAGGGGGCAGCTGGTTCCCTCTGGGGCTCCAGTCCTGCTGCTGGTGGAGGGGGACGCCCCAGGGCCACACCGGTGGGCTGGGCTGGGGGTGGCAGTCCTCGACTCCAGGCTGGCTGGGGGACAGGCAGCCTCACTGGTCTTCTGCCCTGCCTGCTGGTCTTCCTGAAGCTGCACATTTTCTCCCTGGTGGAGCCGCCCGGTTTCCAGGGTGGACAACTCAGGGCTTGGAAAAGGCTCAAGTTCATTGCCACTGAGGTCCCCGGAAGAGAAGCACCTTGCAGCTATGATGGAGGACCCCACCATTGGTTTCTTGGAGCTCACACTGCCTTCTCCCGGGTCCTGGATCTTGTCCCACGTCAAGTCCAGAGTCCTCATCCCTGTCACCTCCGGGTCCTCTTCATGGGGTGGCTGGAGTGGCTTCTTCTGGCCCATATTCACCCACGGGTGCCTCATGAGGTCAGGCAAGGTGCCTCTGTCACTGGGGTTGAGGACGATCATTTTTTGTAAGAGACTCTGTATCTCTGAAGAGAGGTAGGTTGGGATGGAGTATCGCCCTTTCAAGATTTGCTCCCGCAGCTCCTGAAAGTCTTTTCCCATAAAGGGCCGGGACCCAGTTACCATGAAGTAGAGCACTATTCCCAGGCTCCACACATCCACCGCACGGCCGCTGTAGCTCTGCCCCTGCAAGACTTCCGGGGCAGCATACGGGAGTGTGCCGCAGAGCGTCTCCAGTGTCCCACTGGCCTCACACTTGTTGCTGAAGCCAAAGTCTGTAAGCTTGATGTTCATGTTGGCATCAAAGAGGAGGTTCGGTGGCTTCAGGTCCCGGTGCACGATGCCCCTCTGGTGGCAGTGTTGCAGAGCGGAGACCAGCTGCTGGAACGGGCCTCGGGCCTCTGCCTCTGTCATACGGCCATGTGTGTTTAAGTAGCTGTACATGTCCCCACCACTGAGGTGTTCCATTATTAAAAACATCGTCTCCTCTGTGTCGGTCACCCCCACCAGTTTTACGATATTTGGGTGATTCAGAGCCTTCATACTGTGCACTTCCCGCAAAAGTAGATCCTGGAAATTTGGGAGGCTCTGACGCCTTTTCTTAATGATCTTGACAGCCACCTGTGTCCCGGTCAGAATGTGCCGGGCCAGCTTCACTTTAGCGTAGGTGCCTTCGCCGATGGTGTGGAGGATCTCATAATCACCAATATGGGCCTCCTTGGCAGCACAGTTGGCTGTGAAGCCCTGCATCCTCCTGACCTAACCACCAAAGCTAACTCTCCTAACTAACGATGCTAACGGTACTAACAGTGCTAAGAGTAGAGAAAAGAGGGGAAAAAAAATCAACAAAATGGCAGGAACAAGGAAAACACAAGCTAACTGTGGGTCCACGGCCGTCAGGTCACCAAAAGCAGCTTCCTGGGCTCCAACTACCAAAAACCTGGGCCCGGCTGGGCTCTATTATAGGGCTTCTGTGAAGTTCATCACAGTGGTGCACTGTGAGGTCAGAGCTAGAAATGGACCCATCGCAGCTCCGGGTAAGCCACAGTGGTTTTCTCACTTTTTGAGTTCAAGGCCCCTTTACGCTTAGGAAAAAGGATCCCAAAGAAATTTTTCTTTACTTGTGTTATTCGCTATTGGTATTCACTTTGTTATAATTTAAAATCTGTAGGATACTTCAGTGGCCTTTTTATTTCTAGTTTGAAAATGTGTAATAATTTCAAAGACCTCATAATGTCTACACTTGAAATATTCAATTCCTTTTCCTTAAATTCTGGTCTCAAAATAATGTTTCAACTTAACTGACTTCACGATACCATACAAAATGTTCTGTTGCGTAAGACACGATAAGGTACGTTATGAAAGTCTATGAAGCTGAGAGAAGATTTGCCAGGAAGGTCGTGAGCAGATTTCTCATCAGGCGCCTCGGAGGCCAGATGGCATGGCTCAATGTACTTGAAGTGTTGAAGGAAAGAAACCGTCAACCAAGAATCCTATATCTAGCAAAACTTTCCTTTGAAAATGAGGGAGAAACCAAGACATTCTCAGTTAATCAAGAGTTGAGAGAGTTCTTAACCACCAGACCTGCCTGCCACAGGGAGTTCTTCAGGTTGGAGTCAAGGACCCTGGACAGTATCTCAAAGCCTTATGAAGAAATAAAGACCTCTGGTAAAATTAGATAGACGGGTGATGAGAAAAGCTAGTACTATCGTAACTTTGGTTTGTAGCTCCACTTTTTGTTTTCTATTTGATTTAAGAGACTAATATATAATAAAATACACACACATACAAATCAAAAAAAAAAAGTTAAAACTTTTTAAAAGTTCTAATCAGAGAAGTCTTGCTTGCATCTCTATTCCCGACACGCCACCTGCCTACCCCGCATAGGCAGCTATATTCATACGTTTTTATTTATCCTCCCTGACTCTTTTTCCAAATATAAGGAATTAATATACATACATGTTTTTATTCCCCCATCTTTCTGATACAAAAGAGCATACTACGAACACTCTTTTGTGTTTTGCTTTTTATCACTTGACAGTATATCCCGCAAATTACTTCATCTCAGTTCATAGAGATCTTTTCATTCTCTTTGATGGCTGCATAGTATTCCATTGTGTGGATGTACCATACTTTATCCATAGTGCCCTATGGGTGGACATCTGTGTTGTTCCTAATACTTTGTCATTACAAATAATGTAATGAATAAGTTGTATGTATTTTTTTGTATTTGTAAAGGTGTATTTTTCAGGGTAAATTTTAGCAGTGGGATTGATAGGTCAAAGGATTAATGCATGTGTAATTTTGCTAGAAAATGCCAGATTCCCCTCCATACGGGCTCTACCATTTTTTCACTCCCACCAGCAACATATGAAAGCACTTTCTTCTCATGGTCTTACCATAAAGTGTGTGTGTATGTATATACACATACATACATACATACATACATATATAGATTTGAATAAAATGTGTTCTTAAATAATAAGAGCACTATCTGAGTAGTGGAATGATTGGTGATTTTTATCTCCTTCAACTGCTTTCCTTTTCTGTTTTCCAAATTTGTTGTAATCAGTACTTGTTACTTACAAAATAAGAAAGAAGACGTGGCAAAAGTATTAAATTTGCACTTCAGAGTGAGAATTTTGATTTAGCTAAAGGGGAGAATTTTCTGATGATAATTTGCAGTGGGCCAAAAGAGAAAAAGGAGCTATTTTTAAAACGTAGTGACATCATTTATTCGTGTCTTGTCCAGAGAGAAAGACAGAAAATAATTGACTTCTCAAAATTTCTTCTAAGCCTAAGAGTTCATAATTGTTACTGTTTCTTCTTTCCTCTTTCAACCAGAGTTATATACACACCTGGCCACACTGATGATCATATGGCCCTACTTTTAGAAGAGGAAAATGCTCTCTTTTCTGGAGATTGCATCCTAGGGGAAGGCACAACCATATTTGAAGACCTCTATGATTATATGAGCTCCCTAAAAGAGTTATTAAAAATCAAAGCTCAAGTTATATATCCAGGTGGGTAATATTATTAATCTAGCAAACCATTTGTGTCAAATGATGAGGAAGATTCATTTTGGTTTGTCTGTGTGTGTTCTTTGTGGTTTCAGCCTTGAAGAGATGCATATAAATTGCTTCTTTCTAAATTACACCCCTAAGTCTTGTCTAGCAATACAATGAAAAAGAAGACCAAGAGTTGTATTAATAACTTACTTAAAAGATATGAGGGTTATTTTTTAACATCTGCACAGCTATTAATAGAACTGTTAAATGCAATAAACCTACTGGAACAAGAAAAATGTTTTCATTCCGTAAGCTATCTTCCGTTTTGTTAACTTGATTTCTGTTGTGGACTACATTTTAGCCATGTAACCAACCTTGGGTAACATTTGATGTCTGAGCTTTAGTTTTTTAACTCATTGATGGAAATATCAGTAGCTTCTATGTCAACTGTAAAATTGTGTATTTATTTCCATTCTCCAGAAAAAGAAACCTGTTGTTAATATATCACTATAGCTGTCACTGCCCTGCTTTACAATACGAATCTCTCCTCCATCCTGAAAGCTAAGAAAGATACAGTACCCAACAAGAGGCCCCCAGAAGGAAAAAGAGACTCGATTACTTAATTTTTTAAGTCCTTCCAACTTGTTCCTAACCAAAGAGCCATGGAAAGATCTGTAAATACAGTGTCTTCAGTACCTTCATATTCTCTCATGAGTTCCCACTGCTGAGGGGATAGGAAACATACAGTGAGGCTGGGCATTTGGATTAATTTTGTGACATAAAAGGAGTGGAGGATGACAGCTCTTTTGAAAGAGAAGACAGTAGACATTTGATGCACCCACATTGGAATAAAGCTAATGAGAGGCTGCCCGGTGCAGGTTCTTGGAGTGTTGGCTTTAGTGAATCCAGTGAACTGGCTTATTGGCACAGCAGGAGCTCATATGTCAATGACGGTCTATAGCCGTAGCCACCATATATTAAAGCCTGCTACCCTACCCGCCAGGTACTGTGCAGGGACCTTCACAGAGCTGTCCTCACCAAAACCCAGAGAAGCAGGTAGCTGAAGAAATAAACTCGGGAGATTCATAGACTGTCCCAGCCACACAGCTAGTAAATGATAGTTGGTATCCTAAAGCCCATGCTCTTTACCTAACAGGTTTGTCTGCTTCTGGTATTTTGTTCTCAACCCTCTTGCAGATTTGTGTGATATGTTCATTTTCACTGTCTTAAAGAGCAAGTAAATTCCAATATAACTTTACCTGGGTTATCAACATTTCTGAATTGCTAGCCTATACATAAGATTCTTAAAGGTCTCTTGTGGTTCTTGTGAATTTTTAATAGGTCTTGGTGACTTACATGAAGCTACCTTTTACATTCCCCTTTTCAATCTTTGATAAGCATAGTGGTTAATAGCACAGAGTGGTTAAAAGCTCCTGAATCAGAATCCCAGCTCCACCCCTTCTTAGCTGTGTAACTGTAGGCAGATTATTTACCCTCCCTATGCCTCAGTTTCTGCTGTACAAAGAGGATAATAAAAGTATCAATACCTACTTCATGGGCTTCTTGTAAGAATAAGGTATATTCAGCATTTAGAGCAACGTCTGACAGATAACGAACACTGTAAATATTACCTATTAATACTGTTGTGGTTACTGTTTTTATTGCTGTATTCTTACTGTTAAATTTTTATTTTCTAACTTTTAATGAACACAATAATATCTTATATAGATTTTGATATAATTATCTAATGTTTTGGGGCATTATATGTAATTTTTAAATCTCTTATTACCTGTATAGTTTTCCAGATAATTCTTATTTGTCGTGTATTTTTCAATATGCTATATGAAATATTTTTAAAGAGAGTAAATTAACTTCAGTTGTACTTAAAATTTTTCATCTGGTTGAAATCATTTTTGTAATTATTCTGATGCAGGACATGGCCCAGTAATCCATAATGCCGAAGCTAAAATTCTACAATACATTTCTCACAGAAATATCCGAGAACAGCAAATTCTTACATTGTTTCAGGAGAACTCTGAAAAGTCATTCACAGCAATGGATCTTGTAAAAGTTATCTACAAGGTAATTTTCATTTATCTTATTTGTTCAAAGGCACGATTTTCATAGAATAATCTATTCAGTGGACTCTAGACGTGGTAAACTCATCCGATCCCAGAGCAGCGTGAGTCTGTTAGTTTTGTAAGTCATGTCACTCGTATGGATTTGAGCCCATCAATCTCAACCTTCTGGAACACAGAAGTTAGACAAACACTGGCCCGCAGAACAAAAACAACCATCGTGAGCCATTATGAAGCCTTTTATACTCCACTCTGTAGGGGAGATCACGGCCAACAGCCTGGCGGTTAATCTTTGTTAGGATTTGTGTATTATTCTAGCCATGTTGATGGTCTGGTGTCCTGACCGGCAGCGAGTAAGGGGCGATCTGCTAGAGACAGCTACTGGGGTACCAGCAGTGAGAAGCGGTAGCAATGCTCACAGCAGATTAAAGGGAGAAAGGCTGCCCATGAAGAAGGGCATGGGTAGAGCCACTTAGAATAGAGAGAGAGGGCCGCTCACTCGGTGGCCTCTGAGTGCATCACTACATGCCAGCGCTGCGTGGCAATCCATCAGTATGATTCGGTTTTTCCGCAAATGTTTATTCGATACCTGCTTCGGGGTTAAGAATGGAATAAGATGATCTGGGTTTTAAAACTCCCACTACCATAACCTGTATGGCCACAAAATACCATAACTGAGAGAGTATAACTAAAGATGAGCTTGAAAAGGAACCTGGGCCAGTTTCAGTTAGTAAAGGACCATAATGTCCCATGGGTCTAATTTCTCAAAATCCAGGTATCTCAGTGGGCTTTGTTTTAAAAGGGAGGAATGAATGATTAAAAGGGCTGACAATAAAAAGTGCCAGGAGCAAAAGGGTATTGCAGATGTTTACATTCTGCAAAAGAGTTCATTTCCTCATAATACTAAAGTTTAGCCACTCTAGACTCTGGGTAGTTTTTTCTAACCCCAGTACAGACAGCAGATCTCTCTGATAACCCTCACAGATGGGGCATCCAGTGACTGTGCAGGCCTCAGAAATGCTGGTCCTGCATTCAGAGACGTGTTCAGGGATGTGTTCACTGCACACCCGTGTGAAGCACCTGTCACACACACCTAACAGCATTAGGTATTGCAGAGACATTTATTCATTCCACAGATGCTTACTGAACGCCCTCATGTACCACACACTGGACTAGGTGCAGAGACACACAGATGACTACAGATCCCCGCCCTCCACGGACTCACGGTTTCGCGAAGACAGACATGTTAAACAGATTCTTGCAATTCTGGCTGTATCATAATAGCTCCCAGTTTTGAGCACATGATTATGTGTTAGACACTGTACTAGACGCTTCACATTTCCCATTGTAATTTGAAGTACTTAATTTCAAGTACCTTGAATTTTCACTGCATAAAGATACTGTTATTCCAACGTAACAGATTAAAAATAGACTCAGAAAGTGTGAGCTAAGTGAGTTTTCCAAGGGCACAAAACTAGCAGATGTCACACACTCAAATGTCAGAAGTCAGATACTCAAATCTTGTGTTTTTCTATCACACCACGCTTCCTGCAAGGCCCATACACAGTACGTCAGGGCATAAAGGAAAGAGGAGTCATTTCTGCCTGGTGAAGATGCAGGGTGGTGAGGCTTGTCCAGAAAAGCTTCGGAAATTTAATTATTGAATCGGATCTTGAAGAAGGAGTCAGGCCAGAGTACAGGAGAAGAGAAGTCATTCTAGACAGAAGGGAAGATGTGTTCACACACTGGGAGTCACAAAGGCATCATGTGTGTTTGAAAACCCACAGAGAAAATGCATCTGACTGGAGCCCAGAATGTATATTGCAGATGGGCAGGGAGGGGGTCCCAGGAAATGAGGCAAGAAAGGCAGGCACGGCAGGTCAGGGGACGCCCTTGGTTGCCATGCTAAAAAACTGTGGGCTTCAGCCAATAAGCTGGGAATGACCACCCATCTTAGGCAGGGAGTCACATAATTAGACCTAGAAAATCACACTGGTAGATATAATATATGGTACTGGAGCTTCAGGGAGTTTGGGGTCGGAGCTTTCTGCTTGGGAATCATTAACACATGATGTTGCGGTGACAAGTTGATCAAGTAAAAAGAGAAGAGAGTCAATGATACAATTCATCATGAGCATCAGTACTGAAGAGAAATCGGGGAAGAATATCCAGGATGAAGATGAAATCATAAGAGGTAAAATAACCAAGGGAAAAGAGAAGAGTTCTTCCAAACGGAGAGACTAGCCAGTTGATTTCAGGTAAAATGAGGACGGAAAAGAATTCTCTGAATTTTGATTAAAATATAATTCAGTGATCCTTGCAAAACATTTTCGGGGAGCTGAGAAATGGAGATAGTCAATTTAGTCAAGAAGCTTGACTTGAGGAAAATTCTTATTTAAATCATATAAGGAGACAACTACTGTATGTTACCACTTGTAATGTGGAATCTAAAAACTACAACAAACTAGTGAATATAACAAAAAAAGAAACAGACTCGTAGCTATAGAGAACAAATTAGTGGTTACCGGTGGGGAGAGGGAAGGGGGAGGGGCAATAAAAGGGTAGGGGAGTATAACCTGTCATGTATAAAATAAGCTACCAAGATAAATATATTGTACAACACAGGGAAGAAGGCCAGTATCCTATAGTAACTAAATGGAGTATAACCTTTAAGAATTGTGAAGCACCATATCGTTCTTAACGTTAATATCGTATATCAAGTATCCTCCAATAAAATTAAAAATACATACTTAGAAAAAAGAATAAAAGGAATATTTATTTTGTTTACCATTCAGATAATAGTTGTCAATATTACATTACTAGCTTGACGAAAATAAAGGAAAAATTGTAAGATTTAAGGTGGAGACATATATACTTTTAATAAAAATGTGCAAAGACATTACCATGTAAGCTAATCAACAGACCATAGGGCCAGCTGTCTGTAGAATCATCAAAACTACCTATAATAATTTTTATGTTTATTTATTCATTCATTTGTAAAATAGTGAGTTCCCACTATGTTCCATTTTGCTAAGCACTGGGTATTCAGTAGTGAACAGATGCTGCTACTGTATTGTCTTTATGGAGCTTACACTCTGTTTTGCCTATAAGTATACTTCTAATAATATAGGGAGTCAAAGCAAGACATATATAAGATGAAACAGTGTTGATTATTACTCTGCAAAACTGTATTTGAATTAAGACCGTATTATTTTGCCTTTTTTCTTTAAAAGTTGCAAAAAGATTAACTCTGTTCTTTTTTAAAAAAGAAATGCTTTACTTTCACTCTCATTTTTCTTTGAGGATACTCCTGAGCATTTACATAAAATGGCCGAACATAACATCTTACTTCATTTGAAAAAACTAGAAAAGGAAGGGAAAATATGTAAGTATTCTTCCAAATTTTAGTTCTTTTATTACCAGCACTTAAAATATTTGTTAACAAATGAACTAGTTTCCTTTGAGGAAAAACATCACCCACCAGAGTTCTCCCTTGAATGTCACCGTCAGTTGGAGAGACAGTCACTAGGAAGGGTCAGTAGCAAAAGGCCAGGGGATCACAAGTTAGAACAAAAGCTTCCACAGGAATGAGAATCATCTCGCATGGGGGTTCCAGTCCTCACCCACCAGAACGACAGTGACGGGCATGTAGCGGGAAGAGAGCTTCTCCTCTCCCAGACCACACGAGCACGAAGAGTTTTACACGTATCGATAGGAGATTTGGGAACGGCCAGAGGTCTAGCAGCGGTAAAGGTAGCAAACTCAAAGATACTAAAGCAGTAATTCTGTAATTGTTCCCTAGTGTTAAGTTAATTTGTCAAGTTAATAATCTTAGAAGTTTGATCCTTAAAAAGCAAGAGGTGCGAAGTTGGACTTTGTGTAGAAGCTTCAGCAACATCTTTATATGTACCCCCCCCAAGAAAAACCCCAACTTTATATTGAGCAACACAATTATTTTAGGAATTAATGCTTTTTCTAGTTACAAGATAACTTAAAATCTAGTGATTTGCTCATCTTCTGTTAAATTTTTACTCTGTAATTTTCTTTCCACAGTTAGCAACATGGATCCTGAGGAGAAATGGAAAGCTCACCTTTAGTTTCAGCTTAAAGAAAGATTGTGTGGTTCTGTTTGTAGAGAATGGTATGTTTTGTTAACTATTAGTTATTTACAGAGAATATAGCATGTGGAACGTTGAAAATAATCCTAAATATACTGTAAAATAATATCATACTTATTCTAAAGTATGTAAATTACATTTTGCACCTATAATATTAGCTATGTGTCTCACCTAGGTCTTATAACATTTTACCGAAAATTCAAAATCCAACAGTTTATCCATTTTCAATACATAAAATAAGTTTCTTTTAAAGTTATAAAAGTTATGTCATTTAAACTGGATATTATTCTTAGAGGTTATTTATCTATTACCAGTGGTCAGTAATACTGTTTTTTCTAGCTGCTTCAATCAACAGCACAGATTTCAGTGTAATCCTTCCTTTTCTGCAACGTTTGTCTACATCTGTAGATTACAGGCTTGTTTTCATATTTCTATCAATTATATCATGATTATATATCAGTTCTATACCTCTGTATCGTGTATATTTTCTCCTAGTGGCATCCCACAAATGATTTATATAAATCAACTTCTGGTAATAGAAAAATATTAAATTCCCAATTAAAGTCATTGTAAATAAATCACTATTTCTGTTATCCATTAGTACAACCAACTTACTTTCCAAATTTAGGTTTTCATATATAGTCATCAGCACATATATGAATTATATACCAAAGTTTTTAAAATTAGAATATTATAAGACAGAATTTTTTATAAGAAGTGTTTTTAAATCGTGGTTAGGGGACTTCCGTGGTGGCACAGTGGTTAAGAATCCACCTGCCAGTGCAGGGGACGTCAGTTCGAGCTCTGGTCCAGGAAGATCCTACGTGCCACGGAGCAACTAAGCCCGTGCGCCATGACTCCTGAGCCTGCACTCTTAGAGCCCATGAGCCGCAACTGCAGAGCCCGCATGCCACAACTACTGAAGCCTGCGTGCCTAGAGCCCGTGCTCTGCAACAAGAGAAGCCACCGCAATGAGAAAGCCACGCACCACGATGAAGAGCAGCCCCCGCTCGCTGCAACTAGAGAAAACCCGCGCACAGCAACGAAGACCTGGTGCAGCCAAAAATAAATAATTTTTTAAAAAACAGATAAGCAACAAGCATACCTGTTTAAAATAGTAGTTAGGTTCTAAGGTAGCCCACCAATGCTTATTTAACCCATAAGGTTGCCAAATGACAATACAAAAATGAGCTCAGAATCCTGAAAGTATACTTTCTTTTCTCTTTTCTAAAGACTTGTTAAAAATTCTTTAAAAACTTGCGTTAACATCCTTACCTCTTCCTGCCCCTTTTCCAGAGGCCCCTAGAATTTTCATACCATTCTAAACTCCGGAGACCTGTTGTGTTCCTGAAACCATTCCATATTACAAAATGACTGTGAACTCAACAACAAAAAACAGACAACCCAATTCAAACGTGGGCAAAGGACTTGAGAAGACATTTGTCCCAAGAAGATATGCAAATGGCCAATAAGCACATGAGAAGATGCTCAACATCTCTAATCATGAGGGAAATGCAAATTAAAACCACAACGCGTTAGGATACAGGGATGAGAAGGGCAGTTGGAACTGGGGGAATCGAATACACAAAGCTGAGGCGACATTGTCTTTCTAAGGTACCATGGCACACTTGAAGCTGCAAGTGCATCTGTTGAAAGAGGGGTGATGAGGGAAGGTTATTAAACTTGGTTCTTGAATGAGTCTAGGCAACTGAGCTTTATCAAAAGCAATGGCATCCACTAAGTATCTGCCTTGTGTGGGTACTGGGCCAGATGCTGGGGATCCAAAGGGGAACAAAATAGCATCTCTGCTCTCAAAAGAAGTTCATCTGGTTGTGGAGACACACAATTACCATATGCAGTAGCAGTCAGTTTGTTTGGAGTAAAGGAAGAGTGTGTAGCCTGGTTGGGTTTCAGAAAGCTGCTTAGAGGCGGAGCCTAAGCCCAGTCTTGAAAGATGAGTCAGTGGCAGCCAGGTGATGAAGCTAGGGGTATCTGTTTGGGAGATGAGAAGATTGTTCTAGTTGGAAGAAATGGTGTATGCACATAAACAGAGAGGTGGCAGAGCATCACGTGGTTGGGGAACTAATTTATGTGACTAAACTACACTGTATAGTATTTGTGGGTTGAGGTCGTAAGGATAAGAAGCATCTCCTGGGAACCAGTGTGCCGTCATCCAGCCACACAGGATGGATATACACACTTTAGCGATTGGAAAGCAGGTGGTGGTCCGGGACAGGACTAGTATTATTTTGTTGTCTCCTCAACAGCGAGTTTGTCCCAGACCATGATGGTAATTTTGCTCCCCTTTTTGTTTCTATCGCTCCAGCCAATTACTTTACCCCCATTCAATACACCCAGAGGTTGTAGATTACTCATAGCTTCTGCTTACTCCTTTTCTATTTACTCAAAAGAGTTTTTGCATTCTCCTTATCATCACCTCTGCCCTCTCCCTGTAATGCTTCAGCTTCTGTTTTGCAACCACTGGGTAGCTCTCTAGGTGTCTCAGGTTCAGATCTCCTCATACAAGAGGACCTGACTGGTGTGATTAATCTTCTGTATCCCTTTTGGAGAGCTCTCCCGCCATCCTGTCCTATATGTTACTGACCAGCCCTTATGGTAACTGCTCTAGACCAATCATCTGGGACCAGAAGGGTCCCAGGAAATTTTATCAGAAGGGTACCCCATTCGACAGAGGCAGCACACGGGGTAAGTATTCTGAGATGGCCTTTTCAGCACAGTAGGGGAGGGAAAAACGAAGCCAAAGGAGCCTCAGAGGTAGTAGAAGACAGAGTAAGAGATACGGGAAATATTTAAGAAGAGGAATAGAATTTAGGGACCTATTAGGTCTTGAGGGATGGGATCAGGTGGAAAGGAAGAAGCCCAGTAGAGCTATAGATTTCTGGCTCGGGCAGCTGGGTAGTTGCTGAATTGATAACCAGGATGAGGGAATACAGGAAATGGGGTACATAGAGTGGGTAAGGGAGGGATGATGCATTGTACTGTCGATGTGAGTCTGGAGCACCAGGGAACATCCAAAGAGATACCTGGTAAGCACTTAGATACACAGAGCTGGGGCTAAATAGGTAGGCTCTATTTTGTTGCAAGTTAGTGTGAGCAAAAGGGAAAGTTGGTTGGCACAGCTAACCAACCTGAGAAGGTTGAAGGTGAAGCCAGGTTTGTGAATAAGAATGAAGATTTGGATCCCATCAGTACAACCCCAAACATCTTTTTGGGGGGTTGGCGGGGGTGGTCAGAGCCTCCACAGCAGACTGGCTTCTTCACATGGTGAAGGTTACGGGCAGCTGTGGGCTCCTAACTAGCAGGGAAAGCTAGGTCTTCCAGCTTCAGTTTGGAAAATCCTAGGGGAAGGACTCGATGACTTGTACTGGCTCATTACCCACACCTTGGACCAGTCCCTGTGGTCAGGGAAACATGAGGTTCTGTATTTAGCCCAGCTTTGGTCACATGCCTGCCCCTGTGGCCACAGTGGGTGAGATCTCTTCTCAGATGGAGAGGAGGCTCAGAGAAGTGTTCGGGACCAGTACTGATTCCTTCTTTCCAGTGTGTGTAGAAGAGATGAGAAATAAATCAGAGCTCTTTGCGGTAGCTCACTGGATGCCCCAGCCAACTCTGTGAAACCTGAATCTTTTCTGTGTGTTTCTGGGAGACTTTCTGAGTATTTTTAAGTTATTTGCGAGTATTTTCATATGTCCAGGTTGTCACTTCAAGAAAGAGTAAAATTAATAACCTATATGCGAAAAGAATCTGAAAAAGAATAGGTATATGTATGACTGAATCACTTTGCTGTACACCCGAAACTAATACATTATAAATCAATTATACTCCAATGTAAAATCAAAAAAAAATTTTTTAAAGAAAAAGTAAAGTTGACTAGTAGCAGGGAGGCTGGAACCTAGAGAAAATGAGAAAAGATTTCAGTGCAGGTGTTTCTTAACTCCGCCAATGCTGAACTTCTGCGCCCCCTCCCTTGCCAGTCTCCCTTGCTCACCAACGCAGTGCACCGGCTTAAATCTTGCTACCAATTTCCAGGCATTGTTGGATCCGGAAAACTCATCAGTGTTTTCCCCTTTATCCATTCCGGGGTGGGGGGGGGTCTTAAAAAGATACTTGGTTTTGTTGGGGGGAAAAAGTTCCACGTTTGAAATAATGACTGTGAAAATCTTAGTTCCAGCCGCTCTGATGCTGGGCCTTTTGAAACGTTTGGAATTAAAGCGGAGAATGGAGGAGGGGCCTGTATAAGTGTATTTACTTGTGTATGCAGGCAATATCTACAGAAAAACACCCCCAACATTTTAAAAAACAGTAACATTGGTTACCTCCCAAGAGGAGAACTTATGGGTAGCTGAGGAACCGGGGATAGGACCGGAAACATCACAATCTACCCTTTTATATCTTTGGACTTTTGAATTATTTGAATGTATTGCTTATTCAAAATATAAATAATAAAATGTCTTAATCAAAAGAAAAGGCCTGAGTCTGTCTCATAGAATCTACTGGGCTAGTCTCCCAGAACAGAGGGGAGGTACATGCCCACTGGGAAAATGGTAAGTTGACCTGCACCCCAATCTACAGAGAAGCTTAAGAAGGCAGTCTGGGTTAGAGAGAGATTAGGAAGTCACGGCCCTGAGGTTGCCATGAAAGCAATGGGTAAATGTACACAACCTTGGGGTGGGTACAAAGGAAGAGAATTGGCAAGGACGATTACGAAAGCTTGATCAAGGATAGGATAATCACTGGGAGAGAGGCGTGACAGCAACCAAGAGAGGCATCCAAAACGGGACAGTCAACAGTGTTAAATGAAGACTCTGATCTTATGTGCTGTTTATGCTTATTTTATCCATTATTGAATCATATAACATTAAATTCTCAAAAAAGTAGCTGCTGCTTACCAATTTTATCCTGAAAGACTGCTCAAAAATGCTAAAATTCTGAATCCCCCGCAAATCCATATTAAAACCCATTAACATTATAGGCAGTTTTTAAAAGCATATTAAGCATTATTGTTTGAAAATTAATTTGTGGTACTGATTTATGGCAGATGGATCACGTTTATTGCCATTCCTTTCCAAGAGCCCCCCCCAAATAATATATATTAAGTTTACAGAGGTACAGATAAAAAATAACAGTAAAAGATATAAACCCGAGAAGACCGTCGAAGAAGAGATTGCAGAGATTTCAACCAAATTTTGAAAAACGGCGGATGGAGTCAGGGAAGTGATGAAACTATAGCCAAAAATTGCTGGAGGGAAGAGGGCCAGTTCACCCTAACAACCCCTTGAGAAGATGAGGAGTTGGAGGCACCATATACTGCAAAAGGTAGGTACTGCTCTGCTCTAAAAGTGGGACTGGGGACTTCCCTGGTGGCACAGTGGTTAAGATTCTGCCTGCCCAGGGCTGGGGGTGTGGGTGGGATGAATTGGGAGATTGGAATTGACATGTATACACTGATGTGTACAAAATGGATGACTAAAAAGAACCTGCTGTATTAAAAAAAAAAAAAAAAAAAAAAAAATCCGCCTGCCAATGCAGGGGACACGGGTTCGAGCCCTGGTCCGGGAAGATCCCACACGCCTCAGAGCAACTAAGCCCATGCGCCACAACTACTGAGCCTGCGCTTTAGAGCCCGCGAGCTGCAACTACCGAAGCCCGAGCGCCTAGAGCCCGTGCTCCGCAACAAGAGAAGCCACCGCAATGAGAAGCCTGAGCATCGCAACGAAGAGTAGCCCCCACTCGCAGCAACTCGAGGAAGCGCGTGCGCAGCAACAAAGCCCCAACGCAGCCAGAAATAAATAAATAAATTTTTTTTTTTAAAGTGGGATTGGTGAAAGCTTTTTTTTTTTTTTTTTTTTTTTTTGGCTTCACCACGTAGCATGTGGGACCTTAGTTCCCTGACCAGGGATTGAACTCACACCACTGGACCACCAGGTAAGTCCCCATAGTGAAAGCTTGTTATGTGCAACAGACCCCAGTGCTACTACACGGCCAGCCAACCACCACCCGAAAAAAGAGACTGAAGTGTATTCTTGAAGGTGAAAGGCAGAAAAAAGTTAAGCAAAAGTCAGAACAGTAGACCTCCATTCCCCTTTCCTCACCTGTCCCCAGAACAGCAGCTTCCAAATAGATGAATGCCAGGTAGAAGATTGGAAATTTCATCTCGAGAGAGCGAATGATCTAGAGAAAATTACCTGCACAAGCCCTGCTCACAAGACCCTAATCTCGTCAGAGACCTCACTTTGAACCATCGTTATAAAACCCCTCATCGAATCCTCCCAGGTTGGGGGAAAAAAAGAAAAAGAAAAAACCTGCACATACAGTTATATGTAGGTTCTCCACCACCATGGCCATATCTCCCTACAATTTGACAAATCCTCCCATACACTCACCCACATATACAGTTTCCAATCAGTATCTCTTAATATAAACAGAAATCAAACATCAGAAATGATGGAGTAAAACAAGGAAAAGTAAAGAAAAAAGTCAATGTAGAGAAAGCTTTTTAAAATTATTGGTATCTTTAGAGAGATAAGGGAAAGTATTACAATTTGTAAAATAAGAAAGATTACTACGAAAAGTAACTGTGGAAAAGTCTTGGAAACTAAAAATATATAACCAAAATAAATAGAACGGTTGGAAAACAAAGTTGAGAAAGTTCTTGGAAAACAACAACAAAGATGGAAAATAGAAGAAAAAAGACAGAAGACTTTAAAAGGAAACCAGGAGGTACAAAATCAAAGTAATAGGGGTCCAGAAAGAAAAGAACTGAAAATAGGCAGAAATTATCAAAGAAGAAATACACGAAGATTTCCCAGAACTGAAGGACATGAGTCTTTGCATTGAAAGGGTCTACTAAGTGCTCAACAGTGTAAAAAAAGATAAAACAATCCATACCAAGTCCTACCATTTCAAAATTTCAGAACATCAGAAATAAAGAGAAGCCCTTAGAAGCTTCCAGGCTATGGGTGTGGTGGTAGGATTGAGGGTTAGAATCACTTAGGAGGGAGCATGAATCAAAATGGCACTGGCTTTTTAAATGTAACAAGGGATTTTAGGACAGAATGCCTTCAACTCTCTGAGGGAAAAATTATTTGTGTCCTAGAAGTTTATAACCAACCGAATTATCAGTCATGTGTGCAGGTAAGGACTCAAAAAGTGCATCTGCCATGCACCTCTCTTTAGGGAACTGCTGGATAATGCACTCCAGAGAAACAAGAAGAAGGAAGGCGCACAGGTGCAACAGCGAATCCAATACAGGAAATTGTCAAGAGTGAGTTCTAAGGGAATTCCCTGGTGGTCCAGTGGTGAGGACTTCACACTTTCACTGCCAAGGGCCCAGGTTCAATCCCTGGTTGGGGAACTAAGATCCCACAAGCTGCACAGCGTGGCCAAAAACAAAAAAAAAGAAAAGTGAGTTCTAAGACAAAGGGGCCTGTCTCCAAAGCCTGCTCCATATTGGAGTAAGAGGAAGCGGAGGCTTCAGAGAGCGATCTCCCGGGCAGGGGAATGAAACGTTATCTGGGATGGTTGAGGCTTTGGGGGAAAGAAAGTGCTGGTAGTCAGACGACAACTCTAGTTGAGCAACTGAAACGACAATCAGTTAGTAGAAAACTATACTGGTGGCGGAGGGGGGAAATGTGGCGATTATTGATTCCAAAAACTAAGAACGATGCTAGGAAAGAAAGAAGCATGAAATGCTCTCTGACTCTTCAATTTTACATAGGCAATAACGGAAACAGTGATTAAAAATTGCGTTACAGGATAATGGAGGAAAGGAAATGGCAGGTCGAGCATGCTAAATCATTACCTGTGATAAGAGACTATCAATTCTATTACCCATTTCTTCCTTTTAGTGAGACCAACGTCTATTCTAATGGCATATGATGCAGCCCATGCTTTTAACATTTTCCCAAGGGTTGAAGAAAATTTTTCACTGAAAGCAGCTCTCTGGTTTTATACCACAGAAGGGTCCCCAGCCTACTTTGTGGAAGTAGATCGATCCTGCTTCTTTCCCCCACTTCAGTTTTCAAAAATGGTTAACATGCTGACCACAAGTGGTGTATCTCAAGATTTTATATCTAAACCTGAAACTCTAAGGAATATTGTTAACCATCCACTCTCTTGGTGCAAACATATGGCCTTGAACCACTTCCATCACTATCAAGTGGGGTACTTATTACCAATAAGCAAATTTCTGGTCGCTCGCTAACCAGATTTACTGAATCAGAATTCCTGAAAAGGACCAAGGAATATAATTTTTCCCATTGACCCAGGTAGTTCTTTATTCACACGAACAGAATTATAATTTAGTATTATGTTGTTGGTTTTTATTTTATCAAAGGTCAGTGTGAGATCCACACATATAAAATCTCTACCTGTTTTTTTTTCTTAATGCTATTGAGGGCAGTGTGTATTTTATAATTCAGTGTTCTTCAGTGTTCGTGGAATGAAATCTCAGATTTCAGAGCTAGGAAAAATGTTTTTCTCTCCTATGTGAACTGGTCTATTTCCTTTATGAGACTAGGGCTTGTCAAATTTGACTAACTATTAGAATCACCTGGGGAACTTTGAAAACATGCACCGCTTCCCAGACCCCAAGCCAGACACACTCACCAGAATCTCCAGGTTAGGGAGGATCCATGTGATACAGATAATTAACCATGTTTCGCACACTCCGCATGGGACAAACATCTAGCTAATTCAACATGTTCACATTTTGCCTTGACTTCCTGGAAGCTAGTCTTATAGCAATTTTTCTTGGAATTCAATTTTTAATATGATCATTGTCCTTTTCTTCCCCCATTTTATTACTTGTCTTATTTAGTATGTTTTTAAAGAATTTCAACTTCAGAGGAAATAATTTCTAATAATCCTGTCCTTTGGACCAGCACATTCTTTGCAATAGCATTTAAGCCTAAAATAAATCTGTTATTAGGATTAAAGAGTGAGAGAATGTTGTGAGCTTTTAAAAGTTTCATCATCCAGAGTTTATGGAGGCTTCGTGGGAAATTACTGTTAGAAAAGCACTCTGAAAACCACTGTTATTACTGCTGTATATAGAAAATTAAGATCCTGATCCCTTTTAGTCTCTTCGCTACGGGCACCCCCAAGACTAAATTCGTTGCTCTTCTTTCTTCTTATTCACCACCTCAAAGAGCTAATCCATTTGAGTCGTGTTAACCATCATCACCAAATGTATACTTGAGCTTGAATCTTTTGCTGTCTGCAGGAACTCTTCATGTAGCTGTCTCCCAAAGTCCAGACATCAATGTGAAGAAACTCGGTATATCTAAAACTGATCTCTCCTGTTTACTCCACAATCTCATAGTCCTGCTTACCTCTCCTTCCCAACTCACCATTTGGGTAAATAGCATCACCATTCCTCCCATGTCCCCAGCTGAATCTGTCCTGGATCACTCCTGTTTCTTTCAAGCCCCACACCATTTAGCAAGGCAATATTCCTGCTATAGTTTGAGGATGTAGATGCGATCCGAAGACCAAAGAAAATGCGGCTGGGTGTGAGAGATGCCCAGGAGGACTGATAAAACTGCCTAGGAAATGAAAGGGGCTTGCTTCACAGGAATGAAACCTATCGTTTCTCTCACAGAGTCTCAGGGATTTCTCCCTTTCTCTTTTCTTCCCTGGCCTAGCGCTCATTTCCTGAGTTAAACTACGACTAATTGATTTCCCAGTATGTGGGCCATTCCTGTTTCCATTCATCATGGTGGTGGTGGTGATGCTTTAGTAATATTATTTGTCCAATCAATTCCTCCTCTATAGACAAAGAATGATAATGGTACCTAACTCAATGAGTTGTTGTATTAAATGTTCTTTGTGTTGATCACAGTGCTTGGCACCCAATAAATATTAGTTGCTATTATTTTATTGTTGTTGTTAACAGAACACAGTCACATATTCCCTTATGATTATTTCACTTGGACTTAACACCAGTTAAGCTCCATAAAGCACCACACTTACTTTTTAGTAAAACCTTACCATAACTTTAAAAATTCACATCCTTCATCTGGGGAGTTAACATTTAATAGTTGTAAAATCTTAAACAAGTTATTTTACCGAGCCTCTGCTTCCTTATTTGAAGGAGGGAAAACGTTATGTTCCTGGTTGATAGGAGATTAAAATTAATAATGTAGCTCTCCAAGGACGTCGTTGTTGAGCTGTGTAGGAGAAAAGCTACCATGGCTTCCAGTTCTTTGACAAAACCTCGGATGCGTGGCCTCTGGCCAAGCGTCTGCGATTTCAAATTGTTGGAGCATTCGTTGTCTCCTTGGGAGTTGCAGCTTTCTATAAGTTTGCTGTGGCTGAACCACGAAAGAAGGCGTATGCAGATTTCTACAGAAATTATGATTCCATAAAAGATTTTGAGGAGATGAGGGAGGCAGGTATCTTTCAGAGGGCAAAGTGATTTTGGAATAGAAAGAATTTCTTTGGGTTGAGTTCCATGGAAGTTTGTCACTTACCTGTGTTCCTGAACTATGAACTCCTAATATCTGGGCTAAGGAATAGTTTCTCATGATACATAAACGATTAACAAATACCGTTAATAATGTATATATCAGCAGTGTTTGGGGGACTGCAAAGAACTGTACACATTTTACCTGTTTTCACTCGTGCTGTAAGCTTTGTCTTTGAGCACAAGGGCTGATGCAAACAAGGAAACAGCTCCAAAGAATCCTTGGCCACCACCCCAAGACCTTGGTTCTACTAGGCACCGAGCCATACACCATTTTTCTGATGGCTACAAGACATCATGTCAGCTCCACCAGTCACAAACTCCCTGAGGTATAAGACCTTCTAATTTTAGAAGCAGTTGAGCAAAGCATTTTGCACAGAGTGATGCTCTCATCATTTCATTCTCCTCAGGAGAAAGTGATCTACTGGGTGACCTCCCTGGCAGAGGTGAGTCTACAGTTGCTTTGCGAAGTACACCCCCAGTCTGCTGCTGCTGTGTCCTCAAGTTCCCATCTCCCCAGGAACCACTTACCCACCACCATTTGCCTGTCTGTTCATGAGAACTAAGACCCTCTTGCAGGCGAAACAAGCTCAAAGTAGGACCACTCCTCTATCTGTGTCTGCTGAGTTTATTTCAGAAAGCCATCCTACTACACATCTTCAGAGTCCTTGGCTGTTGCCTGAAATACAAGCCGTCTATTCCATCCCATCCATCTAGTCTTCTCATTCACTCATGGTCATACTACTGTTGGATTTTGCTCCCCTGATCCAACCACCTCCTGCTGTTCCTCTACCTTTAGAACCTTCCCACCATGTTCCCTGGGACACCTGTGTTGGTTCACGTTCTTATTTGCCCAACACCCCTTCCTCTGCACCTTCTAATACTAGACTCACTTACCCTACCCATGGGAAATGCATGTGACCAAGATAGGCCGCGTGACCCAGAAATGATCATACAGCCAAGCCAGCTTTGTCTAGGCCTTCCTTTGGGATTGCTCTGATAAAACTTGCAAGTGACAATGTTCTCTGCCATGTAAATAAAGTCCATTGACTATAGGGAAAAATGAAGCCAACCTGAAACAAAAGACAGAAAGAAAGATACATTGAGAGAGAGTACTGATGAGGTCAAGTATCTGGTTCTAGCTCCCAAGATCCACAGAGCATCCCAATTCCCCAGAGCTTTTCTTTTGAATCTGCTGAATCTTGTGAATCTTCTTTTCAGTCCCTCGCAACTAGGAGAGTTATAATAAGAGAATCCACTCCAGTATAAAGAAACCCCCTACATCCTCCAACCCTGCACCAAGCATTCCCTTGACCAGCTGCTTAAACTGTATCCTAGCCCTCCCCTCAAACCACCAAGCCCCTTGAGTGGGGCTGACAGTCTCCGCCTGTCCAAACCCCTCCAGGGCCACCCTGTTCCTGTGGCCATCTTTCCCTCCACCCTTGTGGCTGTCACTCCCCTCTCATTCCTTCAAAACGGTCTTCCTGGCACTGCCCTTCCTGATCTCATCACAGACGGGAAGAACCTCCACTCAGGTCCACGACTGCTTTGTCTCTGCTGACCTTGCCTTGTCCCTCCTTCGTTTCCGTGTGAAAAGAGGTGTCCCCTCCTATGTAAAGTTAATCCTCTAGCTATGTGCTGGAGGATCCAAACCTTCAAGACCTCAGTCCATCCACGTTCCCACCTCTCCCCATCTCCCCAGTGTCTTCAACCTCGTCCTCTTCTCCCTTGTCTCGTATCTAAACGTGATCATCTGTCACATCATTCAACAGCAAACACAAAACCTACCTTAACTCCCTGATTCTTCTTTAGTGACCTACCCTGCTCTCTCCTCCCCTTTGAAGCTAAACTTCTTGAAATCACTTACACTTCCTGTTTCCATTTTTACACTTTGCATTCACCACTTTCTGAAACTGATCTCTCATCTATCAGAGAAGCATTAACTCAGGCCCTTGGTGTGCTAAACAAAGTGAGACTAAATAAAGTGAACTAAGTTATAGTTTAAATAAGGATAGACACTCCATCTTGGGTTCCTTAAGCTTCTAGAGGTCAGAAGATCACAGTCCTGCCCCTAGGGGGACCCAAGAGTGATCTGGCTGGGTCACAGCCTTTTCATTACCACTTAGTTGGCTCTCCCTCCAAGGGGGACGTGTCCTCTCTTGCCAATCTTTCCTAAGAGTAACCACACTGCATTATAAATTTGGCTTATCGTTTCCATAGCAGTAAACTTTATACTCAAGAAAATTATATCCCTTCCAACCATTAAAGCAATGATTTCGCTTCCTCATAGAAATACAATTTCTTCCTCACAAGACAAGTGCAATTTTATATTCTTAAAATTTACTATAAATGATTTCACAACAGCATGTAAACAGATAAATGACCTGCTTTTTGTTTGTTTGTTTTTGCCATACGCGGGCCTCTCACTGTCGTGGCCTCTCCCGTTGCGGAGCTCAGGCTCCGGACGCGCAGGCTCAGCGGCCATGGCTCACGGGCCCAGCCGCTCCGCGGCATCTGGGATCTTCCCAGGACCGGGGCACGAACCCACTTCCCCTGCATAGTCAGGCGGACTCTCCACCACTGCGCCACCACGGAAGCCCTGTTCTTTGTCTTTTTAATGGGCTTTGTGTTTCCATCAGAGCAAGAGCCAGTCTCTCCAATGGATCAGGTTGAGAATCATTGCTCTCTGGAAGTTCAGGGTCACCCTGGTAAGTGAAGCTCCTGGAGCACTATTTGTACTGAAACAGAATGGGTTTGTCCGACCAACAGGTTGCCAGCCCTGCGACTTTGCGCAAATTATTTAACCTCTCTGAGCCTCAGTTTCCCCATTTTTAAATTAGAATAACAACTATTCATAGGGTTTCTGTGAAAACTAAATGATGTAACTTATGTGAAAGCAAAATATAAATACCTGGAACACAGTAGTCATACAACAAATATTAGTTTCTTCTTTTCCATTCTTTTGTCCCCTGGGAGCTGTTGAAATCCAACAGTCCCATTTTAGTTCTTCCTTTTATTAGGCACGTGCTGTTGTACTTACATTCGCATCATCTCAGAACTGTTTTTTTCCTTTTCATATATGTCTTGTACGACCAACTAGAGATAACCTCTTTGACGGCAAAGATTGTCTCTCTGTTTCTTTGCTATTTCTCATAATTACAGCAACCCTATGCCACAGATTTTCCTGGATAGACCGCATTTCAAACAGTCTGCTTTTTGTCCTTTTCTAAATTATTAAAAATATCCTGAGAATCCCAACATTTCGGGATTCAAGCTACATTTGCGGAAACATCACTTGCCCACAAGACAGTGTCTGTACCCATAGGAGCCAGCGCCACGCTGGACACACAATAGCCTCCAGAGGTGGACACCCCTGAGCACTCAGTCTGCTTAAGAGAGGCCTCCGGAGCCCTGAGGGCCTCCTTAGACCACTTTCCCCACCACCATGACCCGCCTTCAGAGGATTTACCGGCAGTCCTCCCTCCCTATAAGCTTCTGAAGCAGCCCATCCTAAAAAGGAAGCTAAAATTAGAACTGATTCCCCACTTTCCCTAAAAGACCATCTGCAGAGTGGCCCCATGTGGCAGGACCCTTTCCACCTTACCTTAGTCCCCTTGGAGGCGAACCTCCAGGTCATCCACCGTCACCACATTCGCTCCCCCTCGTGGCTCTTCCTCCCTTGATTTGACTTCAGCTAACGTGCCCCCACCCTTCCACTGCATCCCCTAGAAGCCCAGCTGTGTCATCAGCCAAGCCCTCCACAGCCTCCACCCTTTTCTGCATCTTTTCTTTACCCTCTTGCACAGAAACCTGGGGCAGCTCTCACTGGAAACTGAAACCTGCTTCGCCCCGGAGCCTCGAGAGGCCGCTGCGCTCCCTCCCACCCCAGCACGCCGCAGAGCCGAGGGGAGGAGTGGGGGTGCCCATGCCCCTCCCTGCTGCCGACAGAGAGCTCTCCCCCCTCGCCCCCAAATCCGCGCTCTTCTGGAAGCCCATGCCCTCCAACTACACCACCCACTCACTACCCACGACGCCGCGACCAACACCCGCTCACCAGGCTCCTGACTCCGCTTCGTCCTCCTCACTCGTGCCGCATGTCAGCGCCCGCCCCCTTCCCCTTCAGCGCCCTGAGTCCCTCCTGGCGACAGAGCACCCGTGAGGCGTGTGGAGGGCGCTCTCCCCTCCTACCGCCTCGACTCCTCGCTTCCGCTTCCGACGTGCGCCCTCCATCACGCCCCTCCCGTCTCGTCCCCAAGGACCGCACGACCTCGGGACTCATCCCCAGCCCCCCACCCTCTGACCGCTTGCTCTCTGGCCAGCTAGCCCCACTCCAACCCTCTTCCACTCCGTGGGCGCCCCCAGTTCCGAGGCCCCAGCGCTCTGCATCTGGGGATACAGCACTGGCAAGCAACAGATGGCACCCTCGGAAGGGCTGAGCTGGAGAGAATTTCGTGAAAGGCCCGTAGACAGAGGAGTGGGCCGGCTGAGAGAGCCCAGCAGAGACAGGGGAAGCTCCCGGGCAGCCTGAAGACGCAGAGGAGAGAAAGAGGTACTGAGCCCAGCAAGAGCTGGAAGTGAGAGAAAGGCTGACAGGGGCTGTGGCCACCGCAGAACACAGGCCCGGCCAGAACCATCATAAGGCCAGGAGGGATCAGGGGAGAACAGACCCCCAAAACTCACTTCTGGTTTTTGGCCAGTGCCTCCCATTGGCTGAACTCAGAGGGCCGGGGAGCCTCCGTGACGCGATCTGAAGAGGTTTGCCTTTCCCAGCAAACAAGGGTGGATTGTGGGTGGAGGGTGACCAGGTAGGAGAAGCACAGCCACCTCCTCACAGCCCTGGCCTATTCTGCAATTCCCCTCAACATCCTTGCCCCTCTGGCACGCTGGCCTGGCCGACCCCAACTCTCTGCCTTCTCCAGAGCTGGATCCAAGCAGGGGGATGGGACCAAAGACAATTATGGGGCTCTGCTTACCAGTCTCACTTTAAATGCAGGCTGGCCGGGGGGTTCTCAGGCTGCACCTCAGCCTGAGGTCTTCCTGCTGGCCCTCCCTCCTTCCTCTCACAGGTGTCAGACACGTATCGCGGTCTGCAGCCTTTCCCTACCGACTCCTCTCCCATCTACTTTTCACGTACGTTGCTGACGACGAATCCCTTACGATTCTAACTTGGTCTTGGTGTCTGTTTCCTGGATCACCTCCGCTGCCACAGACTCACATCCTCTGTCTTGCCAAGTCCAATGGCCATCCCAAGTCCTACAGCCGTCCAGAGTATGGTAGGTTTCATGCAACTAAAAGAACACCAGTGGGGGTATTTTCTCACAAAAGAGTGAAAAATGACTACATTTTAAGGTTTGAAAGAGTCCATTTCAGTTTTAAAATTCACTTTAGTGGAACAATTAATTTCCAAATGACCTAGAATATTTCCATGTCACCCTTCACCAAACAGGTCTTGAAAATACCCATCACATTGGTAATGACTTGTTTACTGTCTTCCATTCCAGGTATATGAGTTTCAAGGACAAAAACGAAGTCTTTCTTTGGGGAATAATAAAAATGTTCTAAAGTTAGATTGTGGTGGTGGTTGCCCAATTTTGTAAATATACTAAAAAATCATCAAATTGTACTCTTGAAATAGGTGAACTACGTGATATAAATTATATCTCATTAAAGCTATTTTTTTAAATGCAGTTGAATCATTAGAGATGGCCACAGAAGTCAGTAAAGGTTTCAGTGAAGTCACCTGTGAATGAGACTTGAAGCAACAGTTGGCGTGTGCTGCGTAGATGAGGGGAGGGGAGAAAACATCCCAGACAGAAGCAGCAGCAAGCACAAAGCCAGGGAGAGCGTGGGAAGAGGACAGACTATCGTGTGTATAGATTTGGAAGCCAGTGGTGCTGGTACGAAGAGATTGGGGCCTATAGAGGCAGGGTTTGAGCATGTCTGGGTAGGCAGAAGCCAAACTGTAAAGCACTATTTAGTCATGCTAGCTTCCCACAAAGGAAAAGGGCAACCACCAAAAAATGTTGAAAAATTTTGTTAGAAAGATCATTCTAATATGAAATTGGAAGGTGATTTGGAGGTAGGTAAAACTAGTAATTGTTTGATCCGAAAGTAGGAAAATAACAATAGCTAACATTTGGGACTTCCCTGGTAGTCC
The DNA here is from genome assembly GCF_026419965.1 of Kogia breviceps. Classification (NCBI taxonomy): domain Eukaryota; kingdom Metazoa; phylum Chordata; class Mammalia; order Artiodactyla; family Physeteridae; genus Kogia; species Kogia breviceps. Next base: position 14,597,326 of record NC_081326.1, on the reverse strand, counting down.
AGCAGTTAGGACTCCATGCTTCCACGGCAGGGGGCACCGGCTCAATCCCTGGTCAGGGAACTAAGATCCCGCAAGCAGCGTGGCCAAAAAGAAAAAATAATAACAATAATAGCTAACATTGATACCTAACTCTCTACTAAGCACTTTCCTGGAAGCATCTCATTTCGTTGCTAAAGTAGGCTACAGGTACTACAATTATCTCCTTTTTATTGATGATATGGTTTGCTCCCTCACCTCTTCAAGTCTTCAGGCAAATGCAATTTCCCACACTTTCCCTATTCCCCTTGCTTTATTTTTCTCCGGGACCCTCATCTCAATTTAAGACATGTTTCACTTTGTAAATCTTGTGTAAAGATCCTCTTCCCATACTAAAATGAAAGCCCGTAAGAAGAGGTTCAATTGTACTTTTCCTTCAGTTCTGTATCCCCAGTGCTTAGCATATGGTAGCTGCCCAATAAATAGTTTTTTGAATGCATGAATACGTAAATAAATGAAGAAATCGAACCTCATGGAGATAAGTAACCATGATCATACAGATAATGAGTGACAGAATTCTGACTTAAAAACCCATGTTCTAAAACCACTAAGTCATTCACCAGAGTTGTAATATTGTAGGCGAGCGGTGAGTCCCCTCCTGAGAGTGCAGCAGTGGGAAAGGGAAGGGGGGACTGATTGGCCTTGGGTTTCTTTGGTAATAGTTTGGATATAGAAGGACGCTGAAAGGGATCAGTCCAGGATGACTCTGGTTTCTAGATTTGCCAAATGGGTAAACAGTGTGGTTCAATTCATCTGGAGAAAGAATACAAGGAGTCTTGGTTTGGGCAGAAATATGGAAGAGGAAGACATGTCTCATCCACAAACTTTTAAAAATCATCTCCCTAGATTACCAAGAAGTGTCGTTAATAATAAATACGAGGCCAGTAACCCCAAATTTATGAACTTACTTCAGCCGCATGCCCGTTGGGGGATGGGTAGGAGAGACCAAATAGGAATTGTTCTCTTTTGAAAACTAGCTCAAGGCTACAAAGAACAGGAAACAAGTCCTCAGGTGTGTTTAAAATAACTCTGAAGTTAACTTTTAAGGCAGCTGCTAAAACCGAAGAATGCCCCTACGCTTGTGGAGTTAAGCTGTACTCATACATTTAGATTATTTTGCTGGTGGCAGTGGCTTTCAAGAAGTGACAATCAATGTGGAAGCAGGCACTGACCCCCAAGGCCAGGGTGGCACAGAGGGCGGAAAGCACGCTTGCACCCGCGCACGCCCTAGCACATGGCCGCCGTGTGACCGCGGCGCGGACTCAGCCTCTTAAGTAACCGCAGGAAGCTCGCGCCTCAAAAGACTCCCAACCCCCGCCCTGGCGCGGGGCAAGGGAGGCGCCGCTCGGGTTTCTCACACTCGCCCGGCCCCGGGCAGACGGCCTCCGCTCCCTAGGCGGCGCTGTGGGCTCGCAGGGCCGGCCGCGGCAAGAGAGAGAGAGAGAGCCGTTTCCCCAGTGCGCATGCTCGCCTCCTCTGTGGGCTTCCCCTTTTTTTTCTTTTCCCGGCGGCCCCGGCGGCTGCGTACTGGCTGTGGGATGGGAAGTGAAGCCCCAGCGAGCGGTAGCGGCGGGGCTGTGAGGAGCCGCCAGGGGCCGGCGGCGGCGGCGGCGAGTCGGTGAGCAGCTGGGAAGAGTGGAGCCGGGGCGGAGCACCTGCAGGCACGGGAGACGGCTTCACCATGGCGATTCGCAAGAAGAGCACCAAGAGCCCCCCGGTCCTGAGCCACGAATTCGTCCTGCAGAATCACGCGGACATCGTCTCCTGTGTGGCGATGGTCTTCTTGCTGGGTCTCATGTTCGAGGTGAGCCCTGCCCGCGCCCCAATCTCCCGCCCGCCGTCCCCTCCCCGGGCCCCGGCTGCCAGCTCAGCCCTTCGGCCCGGGACCGCGGGGAACACCTGTGGTGGGGGGGCGGGGGAGGTGCCGGCCGCCGGGCCCGGAGGAGCGGACCTGCCCCGCCCCGCGCCGAGCCGGCCTGAGGCTGCGGAGCCCCGGGAGCCTGGCCGCCGTGCACCCGCAGGGGCCGGGGCCGCCGCGTCTCCCCCTCGGTCGCGGCGCACGCCGCCCTCCCGCCGCCGCCCTCTCCCGCGGGCCGCGCCGCGCAGTTCCTGGTTCCCGCGAAGGGTTACGTGGCAGCCGGCAAGGGGCCGGCGGTCGGCTGGGGCGGCCCCTGCACGCTAAGCTGGCTGCGGGCGGTGGGCGGGCTGGTTAATGGCCGGCGCGCCTGGCTGGCCAGGCCGTGGAGACCGGAGAGCGCCCGGGGGCGGGCGCCGCGGCGGCACCGAGTGTGGCGTGAAACCGACGGAACCTGGCGTCCGCTGCCCACTGGAAGGGCGGTGGCCGCGGGGCAGCGAGTGATCTCCGCGAGATCGGGGCTCCGAGTCGCACCCACCCGATTGTTTTAACTCCTCTCTCCCAAGCTGGTATTGTTACCAGTGATCGAACTTTTTGCCCCAGCGCTTGCTCTTTCCTTCAGGAAACAAGGTCTGATACAGAAATTGGGGTTCTGAACAGCAGTGCCGAGGCGTCGGATAATTTTCTTTTTGTTTCTTGAAATAGGAGAGGATGGAAATGTCAGGAGTGTGTAAATTCTCATCCCACGTAGCGAGTATTGTGATGACTTAGTAACAGCTGTTGAATGTGGGTAATAAACTTTGCAAGGTGAACGTGTAACATCCTACGGCTTCCTTTCCCTCGCTCCCCAGTACACACGCCCATTCCTTATCTTCTTTCCCTTTTAAATTTATCTCTGTAGCTCCTGTGCCCCACCAAATACACTAATTATTTTACTTATTTATTGTCTCCCCGCTCCTAGAATGTAACCTCAGTGAGGGCAGAAATTTTGGGTTTTTCCTAATCTATTTCCAAAGCCTAAATTTAGAAGGTGCTTACAAAATATTTGCTTAATGAGTGGCATTGAGAATTCTTGAGAAAAGCTGGTGTAATGAGACTGCTAGTGACTGGAAGTTGAATAAATAGTTTAAATGGAGCCCATGTGGGTTTTTAAAATGTTATGATTAGGTAACTTAATATTTTAATAATTTTTTGCTTCTTTTCAAATGGGCTTTTCTGGATCTAGATACAGATTTTTTTTATTCTTGATAGTGTCGTTTACGTCCACTTAGTCCACTGCTAAGGAGGTAGTAGGTATCCTGAAAGGGAGGGTAGAAGGGAACTAACATAGGTCACTTTGTTGGATTTAGGCTGGGCCAGGGCTACTTACCTACTGAATGACCCAAGGCTAAGCCTCAGTTTTTCTGCTCTGTATAAGGCAATAACATCACCTGTGCTGTTCTCACAGCCATTGTTTGAAGAGATCAGATGATATGGTGAGAAGGCATCTCACGGTTTATACAGAACTACATGAATGTATATGATATTAGCAATGCAATGCTAAACATTGGTACTCTCTTTCTGAATTTTATACTTGTATATACTTTCTGCTTTGGTGTTAGAAGTAATACTTTTGTGTGTACGGTATACTGACCAGTTCTGTAAAGCTTGCCATAACCCGTCTCCACGTGGTAAGAATCCCTGTCTTTAAAGATATAGTTTAGGAGTAATGTTACCTGCAAGGTGTATTTGCAGTGAGTTGAATGAAATGGAATATAAATCAGAAGTGCTGACACTTAGACATGTTATAACGTTGCTTTTATGTAAAATAGTTCATGTTCTCTTGCCACATTTCTAGAGAAGTTCACCACCTATACCTTGCCTCACATGTCAATGATTTTTTAAGAGTGAGTGGATTTTCACCTTTACATCTGTAAAGTTTATCAATTTAAATAGACACAACAAAGATCTAAGTAGAAGTTTTTAAAGTCGGTTCAAAAAAGAATGTTGAAGTAGTAGACAGAAGGAGGCTTGTGCAGGTTGTACTACATTTTTCTTACCATATGTTAAAGTTTTAGGAGTTGAAAGCCTGTTATCTACCTCTGGGAAAAAATTCACTGGATTAGTTTTGCTACTTGACTTTGAAAGTAATTGCTGTGGGACTTGCCTGGTGGCGCAGCGGTTAAGAATCCACCTGCCAATTCAGGGGACACAGGTTCAAGCCCTGGTCCAGGAAGATCCCCCAGGTCTCAGAGCAGCTGAGCCCACGTGCCACAAGTGCTGAAGCCAGCGCACCTAGAGCCTGTGCTCTCTGCAACAAGAGAAGCCACTGCAATGAGAAGCCTGCGTGCAGCAACGAAGACCCAATACAGCCAATAATTTTAAATAATTAATTAAATAAATAATAATAAAGTAATTGCTGAATGTCAACGTTAACGTATAGAATAACAGTATTTGTGCTAGAATAATAGAGAAGTTAATGTTTTTGCAGCAGAACTGTTCAGTCTTTTGTGTAAATATATTGAGGAAATGTCGGAGGATTTATGGTGAAATTGACAAAGCAATAACGGATACTGTATTACTAGCCAAAATGGAGAATCAATAGAGACGCTGAAGCTAAAGGGAGTTAGGGCTGTACTGCTTGCTAACTAGGTGGCCTAGGGCATGTCATATACCTTCTTATTCTTTTTTTTTTTTTTTTTTTTTTTTGCGGTACGTGGGGCTCTCACTGTTGGGGCCCCTCCCGTTGGCGGAGCACAGGCTCTGGACGCGCAGGCCCAGCAGCCATGGCTCATGGGCCCAGCCGCTCTGCGGCATGTGGAATCTTCCCGGACCGGGGCACAAACCCGTGTCCCCTGCATCGGCAGGCGGACTCTCAACCACTGCGCCACCAGGGAAGCCCTATACCTTCTTAGAACTTGTTTCTGTTTCTGTAAAATAGGGCTCATCAGATTACTCTGAGAATTCAACTAAGTTTTATAATGGCTAGTTCAAAGTGTGGCTTACAGGAGGCATACCATAAATGGTAGCTCATTATTCCTTAGGTATTTATCAAAGTCGAAAAACAGAAGACAGCATTTTAAAATTATTTATTTAATTAATTATTTATTTTTGGCCGCGTTGGGTCTTCGTTTCTGTGCGAGGGCTTTCTCCAGTTGCGGCGAGCGGGGGCCACTCTTCATCGCGGTGCGCGGGCCTCTCACTGTCGCGGCCTCTTGTTGCGGAGCACAGGCTCCAGACACGCAGGCTCAGTAATTGTGGGTCACGGGCCCAGTTGCTCCGCGGCCTGTGGGGTCTTCCCAGACCAGGGCTCGAACCCGTGTCCCCTGCACTGGCAGAGAGATTCTCAACCACTGCGCCACCAAGGAAGCCCGAAGACAGCATTTTTAAAATTTTTTTAAAATTTATTTATTTATTTATTTATTTTACGGTAGGCGGGCCTCTCAGTGTTGTGGCCTCTCCCGTTGCGGAGCCCAGGCTCCCGACGCGCAGGCTCAGTAGTTGTGGCGCACGGGCCCAGCCGCTCTGCGGCACGTGGGATCTTCCCAGACCGGGGCACGAACCCGTGGCCCCTGCATCGGCAGGCGGACTCTCCACCACTGCGCCACCAAGGAAGCCCCCGAAGACAGCATTTTTATGTGAGAAAATGTTCTAACAGTTAGCATCTAAAGAGATTACATATACTGATAAGGTTGATAAAGCAATAGTTTGTTTGGGAGATATGGAAGAGTTTAATTTCCAGGGAAATTTGTGTTATCAACAATTGCTGTGAAGTTTGAAATCATGTTTTTAGTACAGTCAGTTTCTGTCCACATACATGGACTGTATTACAGACCATCATGGTCTGTAATGAATGACTTCATATTGGAGTTAGGAAAATTTAACAGTTGAAAGATGTAAAGATACTTGGGAAGCTTTCTGAAAGTGAGACTATAGAAGAGGAGTTAGGGGTTTCCACGAGGAATATTTCCTTCTGGGAGGGATTTACTTTTCAGAGACTCAGGAGTCCAGGTTGTTTGTGCCATGCCAGGTTTGGGGGACCGTTACAATTACAACAGTCCTGGGGGTTGGTTTTATTTTTTAGCATGGCTTATCTTCATGCCAACATTTTCTTTCCTCCTTTTTTTTTAAAAAAAAACTTAATTTTCTATAAGCTGGTGAGAAAGTGGGATTTGATATTCAGAAATTGCCTTTATCTTTGAGACACCCGGTCAATGTAGTAGTCACACTTCCCTCTGGCAAGTACAAAATAGTTGACATCTCTGTATGACAAGAAAAGATACCAAGCCCCAGCTGGTGACCACTAAAGAAATATTATGATATTCATGATACTCCATACAATGCAGGATTAAATAATTCATTAGAGTCGTGGTAACCTGTTTAAGATGTATCTGAATAAGTCTCATATTTTTCTTATAAATGGAGAGCAGTGCTTCAAATGTCCCAAATTGTCATAAACTCATTTTTACTTTGGAGTGCATTGTATATTTCTGTAGCATATTTTATTCCAAACTAATTTGTCTTACTATTGATTAACTGTAATATTTGTTTAACTAAAGCTGTGCTGGCTGTGGTATGAGGCTTAGGACCCCTAGAAATGGCTAAGAGCATGATTACTGGTGTGATTTTCCTTCTTTTTAAAAAATTTTTCTATAAACATTTTTAGGGTGTGTAGTTTGTATTTTTCCTCTTCTTCTTCTGCTTAGCTAGCTGGAAGCCAGATTTTAATTTTCTTTGGAAGCCTAGCATTAAAGGATAATCTAATTTTTGTTGCTTTGGGAATTTGATATTAAATTTATCTTTGAAGAATTTGACTTGCCATTTGTAAAAAAAACTTTAAAAGTTTTTTTAGCTATGGTAGTGGTGACCTCGTATTCTAAATTAGAAACAGGGATGTGGAGTGTGTGTGTGCGTTTATATATGAAATCTAAACAAAGATATTAAAACATAAAATTTAGTAATCAGTCAACTTTATTAAAAAGAATCACATGAAAGCAGTGTTACCCTGGAAACTCATGTCATTGTTCTGCTGTCGCGTATCTGTGTGAATGACCCAAAATGTGATACAGAGAAGCCTTACTTGCCTCTTCTAGGGAAGTGATCTTTATGTACCTACCCAGTGAAAGAACTCACTGTGGTGGCCATACCCTGACTTTATCTCACAAGCCTGCCGTATTTCCAGATCCTGAATTCCAGAATAGCAGAACTCGGCTGCAACCTGCATGTTGTTCATCTCCCCACGTGTACTGCTCGTATGCCAGCTCTCCACCTAGTCCAGGCTTTTGTGGGGCCTGGTCCCCTTTCCTTTTCTCCAGTGTATTAGCCCCTTGTTGCTTTGCTTTTCTTCCTGTAGACTTTAACTACTGTCCACACTCTCCCCAGGCCCTCAGCTCCCTTTCCGTCTTGGTCTTTCTCCCTACTTGGCCTGCACATATCCGACCGTGGATCCAGCCTGCCATCTGCCTTTTCCATGCCTCCCCGCTTGTGGATTGCTCAGTGTTGTCAGAGGAAGTCGTGCACTCTTGCTGATGGATGATATTGCAAGTCCAAGGTTTCTGACCTCAGACAAAAGTAATACCCGGGGATCTTTTTACTTTTCCCTGGCCAGCTCCTTTCCCTAAAGGAACTATAAAAATACTCATCGTTTGAATCCCCAACTATGCTTAACAGATGACATTGCTTTTCCCCCCGCACAGGGATTTTCTTCAGTTTCTTGCCTTTTTTTGAACTTATCTATCTCATCATTTTTACCTTCTGCCTGCCTGATCTAAGAGGAAAACTGCTCAAGATCAACCTTTATTTAGCTCTGTCCTTATATTTCGTCCCTCCGGGATCTTTCCACCCATTATGCCCTGACGTGTTAAATTCTCCCTGTTCCCTGGTGCCTTTGCTGACTGCCCCCGCACCAGCTCAGTGCCTCCCGTCACGAAACGACATAAATCTTGACCTGGCATCTGTCGCTGGGGACCCCTTTGTTCCCCTTGTTCTCTGTACTCCACTGTGAGGTGGCTTTTGCTTTCACTTCTTCATTGGAATCACTCAAGCTGCGACCACTGATGACTTCTTACATCGTCTGGTCCGTTGCGCTCTTTTCCTGACACACCTCTATTGAAACTTTGACTTTATTAACCACACCTTTTTGAAATGTTTCCCCCTTTGGCTTCTGGGCATCTAGCTCTCTTCCTTCTCTCTCTGCCTCTCCTCTCTGATCATTTCTTCTTATTTTGCCACCAGCCTTTTTCTCTGCCCTCTCCGTGGTTCCGATGTCCTGCTAGTAATGTTGAGCACCTTTTCATGTCCCTGTTGGTCTTTCATGTATCTTCGTTGGAAAAATGTCTGTTCAGGTCTTTGTTCAGTTTTTAAATTGGGTTTTTTTTTTTGGTATTGAGTTGTATGAGTTCTTTATATATTTTGGATCTTAACTCCTTATGAGAGACATGGTTTGCAAAATTTTTTCCCATTCTGTAGATTGTCTCCACATATTTTTATAATTGCTGGAAATATACTTCCTGGAATCATTTTCATATAACATCAAATACTTTCATTAACAGGTTGCAGCAGGTTAAATCAGACAAGAGATGATTTCTAACATCTCTTTAATATTTGCCCTTGGAGCAGCTGTAAAATCGTAATTGTTTGCAATATACAAAGCATACAGTTAGAAACCACAAAAGCCGAATAGTTCTTAATGTCACTTCTTAATCCCTCTCAAAAATAATTGCTCCCATTACACTAGTGTCTCATGTTTTGGTACCTTATATCTGTTACATTTTTAGCAGATTGTTTAAAGCCTTTACATGTCAATATTTAATATTAAAGGATTTGATTTTTTTTTTTTTGGCAAAGGAGAAACTCTTCTGAGTTATAGTCATTTCAATTTTTTTTAATGGATATTTTAATTTTATTTTTGGCTGCGTTGGGTCTTCGTTGCTGCGCATGGGCTTTCTGTAGTTGTGGTGAGTGGGGGCTACTCTTCGTTGTGGTGTGTGGGCTCCTCATCGCGGTGGCTTCTCTTGCTGTGGAGCACAGGCTCTAGGCGCGCAGGCTTCAGTAGTTGTGGCACGTGGGCTCAGTAGTTGTGGCACAAGGGCTTAGTTGCTCCGCAGCATGTGGGATCTTCCCGGACCAGGGCTCAAACCCATGTCCCCTGCATTGGAAGGCGGATTCTTAACTACCGCACCACCAGCAAAGCCCTCAGTTTTCTGACATGCTGTTATTGAAGAGTTGAATTTTGTCAAATGTCTTTGCAGTGTCTAGGGAAATGATCTTACCAGCTTTCTCCATAGCTTTATTATTATTTTCAGGAATCTTATAATATTGAAACACCCTTGCATTTTTTGAATAAACTTTATTTGGTCATGATGTTATTAGTTTTACATTTGCTTTTGAATTTTATTTGTTAATATTTTAGTTAATATTTTCATAACAATATTCATTAGTGAGATTGGGTGGTAGTTTTTTTGTGCAGCCTTTATCAGGTTTGGGAGTCATAAATTTTCCTTCTTTTTCTATGCTCTGGGGTGGATTGTAGTGAAATTATCTGACTTGTAAATGTTTGTTAGAGTTAGCCTGTGAAAATACTGAGTCTTTAGTTGCTAATGATAATTACACATCTTTTTAGTGAAGCTTTATTGTTGCTTACTAGTAATATGGTCCTGTGAGTTAAGCTTAATGCATATAATTTAAGCTTATTTGTGTACTTTTTATGACTTCCAGAATCTAAAAACCCAATTTGAGGGACTTCCTTGGCAGTCCAGCAGTTAACACTCCTCACTGCCAGTGCAGGGGACACAGGTTCAATCCCTGGTCGGGGACTAGGATCCCACATGCCGCATGGCACAGCCAAAAACAAGTTTTTAATTTTTAAAAATAAAAACCAAACTTGAAAATACATTTGGATCATTAGGTAGGCTTATCAAGGTCTTGAGGAAGAGAGGCACACAGAATTAACCTTTGATGGTATGGCTTTGTTGGGCACAAAAATGCAGTTGCTCGTTGATACCTTCTCTCACCTGTTTTGTTCTATTTCATTTACTCAAACCCCTATTATTTTGTTAGAACTCTTAGACTTGTCCTTTAACTTTTTTTTCTCCTATTTTCTACCTTTTTGCCTGTTTGCTGTACTTTCTGGGAGGTTTTTATCAGCTTTATCTCCTAATCCTATTTTCTCATTCCTCTTCTCATGTTTTTAACTTTCAGGAGCTCTTTTTGCCCCTAAATGCTCCTTTCATACTATCCTTTCTTGTTTCATAATTGCAACTCTTATCTCTCTGAAGACATTACAGTTTTTTGTGGAGCTGTTTTTCTTGGGGCTATCGAGGGGAGGTTTGTGGGGTTTTTTGGAAATTTTCTTCCTCATAATTTGTGGCCTACAAACTAGTTTGTTTTTATTTTCTCTCCTCAGTGTGAAAGGCTTTCTTCAGATGCACAGTGATATGGTATTTACTGATGTCCTCTAAGGGAGACCTCAGAGCTATTTTGGAGCTCTGAAAATGTGAGGAGGGCTTCTGTAGGTCGTGAGCCTCACCGCAGGGTCCTCTAGATGAATTGTTTCGTTGGGGAACCTCCAATATTGGAATCCTTAGAGTCTTTCTTCCTGAGCTGGTAAAATTCCCAGAAAAGACTTCTAATCTTCATGTTGGATAAAGGCCTGGCTGCCAGCATTACAGGAGCTGAGTGTGGGAAGAAGGCTTGGGGATCTGCGTATAGTCACACAGTCTTCCTGTTTTCAGGATGATGTCACTACCTCTATCTGTGCCTGTGTGTTACCCTCTACAAAGATTAAATCTCCAGTTTTTTGCCTTAGTGGGGTTGGGGTGCTTGTCAAGCTACTCAAAACGGGAAGAGAATCTGAAGATCTGAATGTTTGTTACATACACTCTCAGCCAATCCTTGTTTTGGCCTCTGCTCCCCGCTTCACCCTCTGCTTCTGCATTCCTGGTGCCCCACGTCCTGAGACTGGAGAATTCTGCAGTGGAAGTCTGCTTGGGTCTCAGCTTTCACCACTGCCAGTGCAGACTTCAGTATTTTCATGTCTGATAAGTCACTTCTCACTCATCTGTCTTCTTTCCAGCTTCTAAAATTTTGTTGATATGGTCCATTCTCCTCACCCCTGTGGATTTATGCCATTTTTCAAATATCCCTTTATGGTAATTTTATTGATGTTTTAGGAGGAAAAGAAGAGATGCAGGTGTTCAACCCAGTCTTTAACCAGAAACACACTTTCAGTTCCTAAATAGTAAATCCAAACATGCAATTACATTTGCCCTGTCTTCCCCCCAAAAAATCCGTCATTGAGAAAATTTATTTAAAGTATTCCAAGCACATAAAAATCCAATACTATTTAGAATAGGAAAAAAAAAAAAAAAGGATAATTAACCTCTCAAGCTAAATAAAATAGAATTTAAACCTTATTCCATCAGACATTTATTGCTATCTCCTGTGATTTGATTATGTAGAATGTAAAAAGAATGTGAAATGGAGAGATTAATGCTACCCACCCCATACTAGGAGAAGGATTAAGTGTGTAATGCCTGTAAATCCCTGAAGTCAGTGCCTGGCACGTGGAAAGCAATATATTAATATTAGCTACGACTAAGTACTATGCACTGGGAATATAAAGACGAGACTATGACAGGAGTCCTGTCTTTTAGGAGTTCATAGCCTTAGGTAGAATGGTAAACAAACAAGAAAACAATGTGAAACCTGCAATAATAGAAGTAAAATTCAAAGTATAGGAGTAATAACAGAAAACAATGACCAGTACAGAGGGTTGTCCGTATGTGGCTGAGAAATCAAGAGCTCTGCAGAACAAATTACTTAGTTTTGTTTTTTTATTTGTTTGTTGTTTCTTTGGCTGTGTTGGGTCCTCGTTGCTGCACGCCAGCTTTCTCTAGTGGTGGCAAGCGGGGGCTACTCTTTGTTGCAGCGCGTCGACTTCTCATTGCAGTGGCTTCTCGTTTCAGAACACGGGCTCTAGGCACGAGGGCTTCAGTAGTTGTGGCTTACAGGCTCTAGGGCACAGGCTCAGTAGTTGTGGCACACGGGCTTAGTTGCTCCACGGCATGTGGGATCTTCCCGGACCGGGGCTTGAACCTGTGTCCCCTGCATTGGCAGGCGGATTCTTAACCACTGCGCCACCAGGGAAGCCCCCTAGACTTAGTTCTTTATATGGCTTATTATTGGTATAGTCATAAGCCTTCATGTAGGAAATTCCCTGGCAGTCCAGTAGTTAAGACTGGGTTTCCACTGCAGGGGCACAGGTTCAATCCCTGCTTGGGGGACTAAGATCCCACCCGCTGCACAACACGGGCAAAGAAAAAAAAAAAAAAAAAAAAAAAAAAACTTCATGTAAATATATATAGGAATTATTGAAATAAAAATATTTGTCATGCTTTAAAAGTATTTATTATCAGTTTTATTTATCAACAAAAACAAAGTTGGAGGAGAGGACAAAGGAAATAAAAGTATGTTAAATTTTTTATCTTATATAGGGTGAAATCAATGAAAACCACTTTGTTCTTTTTTTATATATAAATTTATTTCATTTATGTATTTTTGTCTGCATTGGGTCTTCATTGCTGTGAGCGGGCTTTCTCTAGTTGCAGTGAGCAGTGGCTACTCTTTGCTGCAGTGTGCGGGCTTCTCATTGCGGTGGCTCCTCTTGTTGCGGAGCACGGGCTCTAGGCGCACAGGCTTCAGTAGTTGTGGCGGGCTCTAGAGTACACGCTCCATAGTTGTGGTGCAGAGGCTTAGTTGCTCCGCAGCATGTGGGATCTTCCCGGACCAGGGCTCAAACCCATGTCCCCTGCATTGGCAGGCAGATTCTTCACCAGTGTGCCCCCAGGGAAGCCCCTGCTTTGTTCTTAAAATTTTTAACAAGAAAGAAAAAACAATGTTTCTTTTAAACTTTTAGATAACCACTACTAAAATAAAATATTTACCATTTACTAAGCAGGTAACTTTGTGCCACATACTATGCTCAGCACTCAAATGCTTGTCTTGAATCTCCCAGCAGTCCTTTCAGACACCTGCTATTCACATTTCAGTGAAAAACTGACATTAAGAGAAGTTCATTTGCCCAGTCTTCTTACATCTACTTAAGTGTATGTAGCTTACAAATCACTAGGGAAAAAGAAGACGAAAGAAAATGCAGTCCATAGAACCTAAAGTGACAGCAAGGAAGTCGAAAAACCAGAAATCTTGCATGTTAATGACCGAAGTGAGTAAGACATATGCATTATGGAGGAAGGAGGAGAGAAGGGCAATGTAAACAGGAAGACTACTCTGTTTAAAAAAAAAACTCTGAGACCAAATCAAAAAATAACAAAAGCACCATTTTTAAGGATGCTCGTTCAGTGTTACTGGTGGAGGAAAACTGCCCACAATAGGAAACTTTACACGCATATAGTGAAATACTCTGCAAGCATTAAAAATCATGTTTTAGAAAAATATTTAATGATGTAGGAAAATACAATATAGTGAGCAAAAAATTCAAAAATCGGGTATTAAAGCAACATGACAGTTTTAAGATATAAATATGCAAAGAATCCAAAAATATATATCCTTAAAAGCATATGATCCAGCAACTCCACTTCTGGGTACATATCCAAAGGAAACGAAATCATTCTGTTGAGGGGATATCTGTACCCCGTGTTCATCACAGTACTATTCATAACAGCCAAGACATGGAAACAACCTCAGTGTCTATTGACAGATGAATGGTGGTACAGTGGGTAAGACTCTGTGCTCCCAGTGTAGGGGGCCCAGGTTTGATCCCTCGTCAGGGAACGAGATCCCGCATGCATGCCGCAACTAAGGAGTCCGCATGCACAACGAAGATTCCGTGTGCTGCAACTAAGACCCCGCACAGCCTAAATAAATATTTTTTTTAAAAAGTTGTGCTGTGTGTGTGTGTGTATATATATATATATATGTGTGTGTGTGTGTGTGTGTAATATATATGAATATTATTGAGCCATAAAAAAGAAGGAAATCCTGCCATTTGCAACAACATGGGCAGATCTTGACAAGGGCCTTACGCTAAGTGAAATACGTCAGACCGAGAAAGACAAATACTGTATGATCTCATACGTGGAATGTGTAAAAACCAAACGCAGAGAGACAGAAGGGTGGTTGCGGGCAGTGGGGATGGTATGAAGTTTGGTCGCTTGGTTGGCATGATGACCCCAGCTCTCTTCATGGTCAAGGTTACTTTCCCCTTAAAATTCGTAATCTGATTATTTGAGATTTTGTGAATGTCCTGCTTCCCAACAATCTTTCATCCAGTGGTTTTAGCATCTATTGATGATACTTGCCTTAATCAGTTAATACACTGAAGGTGGCAAAACTGTGACTTTTATTCTATTATTTCTTCCACTTACTTTTTTTTTTCTTTATTTGCTGCCATTCCTCTTAAAGAAGAGATTCTCCCCTCCTTTCTTGAGTTATTACTCTGAACTTATACGTATTTTTTAAATTCAGTGCTGCTTTGTCCTTGAGATGTAGCTCCCTTAATCTTTGAGCACTTCCTTACTATCTGACACAGAGTGCCTCAATGTCACATTTTACTTTCCCTGCCTAAGACCTGGAGCCAGCTATGTCTGTAGGAAGCCCTGGTTTCTTAAGAGTGGGAAATGGTATTTAGAAACAAAGAACTGAGTGTGAGGTGTGCTCATTACTACTGGAGTATCATTGCTTCTGGGCCTCATTATAGACAGAGCTAGAAAAACAATGAAATGATGAAGTCATGATTCCTCAATGCCAATAAAAAGCAACCCAAGGGAGGGAGACGCAAGAGGGAAGAGATATGGGGACATATGTATATGTATAACTGATTCACGCTGTTATAAAGCAGAAACTGACACAACCATTGTAAATAAAGCAATTATACTCCAATAAAGATGTTAAAAAAAAAAAAAACCCCAAACCTTAATGCCATCATTTCATATATACTTTTCCCTTATCCCGCGGTGAGAACCTGGGTTCTCCACATCAATTTATTTACTTGCCTGGACCTGTCATACAGTGAACAGTTTCATTTCAGAAACACAGTAATCAATGACACTGCCAACAATAAGCCTATTAAGTAAAGTTCAAGATACCTTTGCAGCTTTTTAAATCTTAAGATCTATTCTATTAGGGATGTCTTAGTGTTGTATTTATTTATTATTTTAGTGTTGGATTGGAAACTTATTTGAATTAATTACTGTGGCTATGTTATCTAGTATACAGTAAGATATACACTTGGTATTCAGTGTTAAGGTTTTATTTTTCTTTTTATTTAATTTCATGTTTAGCATATTAAAAATTTACATAGCTTAAAAGTTAAAACTTCTGGGGGCGGGTCAAAGGTCGTGCGTCCTCAGCCCCGCCCCCGGCGCGCGGGCGGGCGTATGGTGGACGCGGAGGTCTGGGCGCCTGCGACGCGCGTGGTGTGGCCGCACGCTGGGGTCCGAGCCGGGCTGGCTGGTCGGCAGCAGCCATGTGGAAAGGAATGGAAGACATTCACTGCACCTGCACGTGACCCCCAAATTTAGTCGGGAAGCTGGGTGTTTCACCTGCAGTGAAAGCAAGTGGGAGTGATAGGAGAGGCTTGGGAAAAGATCGAGCAGAAGAGAGAGATGTCGGCATCTTCTCTCCCTCCTGCATAAGACCCTTCCAGTATGTAATCACTGACCTGGAGAAATAATGCCCGAGTACAGAGGACGGGGCAGAGTTCCAGGTGTCACTGTGCACCCAGCCCCCGCGAGCTTTGTGATGCATCGCGAACGGCCGATCCGGAAGGATGAGTAAACTCCGCAAGTACCGCGGTGTCACCGGAAATAAGTGACCGTGGGGCTCAATGGTTTGGATAAGAGGATTCGACTCCGGAAAAACACGGCTAACGTCAGGAATATCTGTGTTTTGGCTCATGTTGACCATGGAAAAACCTCTCTGGCCGACTATCTTATATCTAGCAATGGCATCATCTGCAGTCGCCTGGCAGGGAAGTTAAGGTACATACATGGACAGCAGAGAGGATGAACAGGTCCGAGGGATCAGTATGAAATCCAGTGCCATTTCACTGCATTATGCAAAAGACACAGGCAGTTCTGCGACAAGCCTGGCTCGAAGACATTGGTCCAGTTTTAGTGATTAATACGATAGATCTCTTGAGAGTGGAACTGAAATTCACCCCACAGAGGCCTGTTCTCACCTCAAGAATGTTTTAGAACAGATTGATGCACTCACAGGAACTCTTTTTACTTCTCAAGTGCTAGAAGAAAGAGCAGAGAGAGAGACTGAATCCCAAGTGAATCCAAATTGTGAGCAAGGAGAGCAAGTGTCTGACTGGAGCACGGGCTTGGAGGACCCGGATGGTTCTCACCTTTACTTCTCTCCAGAGCAGGGAAGTGTGGTGTTTACAAGTGCCATAGACGGGTGAGGCTTTGGACATTCTGAGGACTTCAAGCTTGGGACATAGCATCGCAGATAATGCTGGGAAACTGTTCTGAAGTGGCAAGGAGCAGATTGGGGAGCCCCGAAATACAGGAGTTTCTGCGACAAAAGACCAGGTGGTTGACGGGCACATGGTCAGAGTGCTGTGTCCTGCAGTGAAGGATTCCACGGTCGGCAAGTGACCTGTAAGCGCACGAGAGCCAATGGGACTGTGCAGGTGATGCCTCCGAGAGCATGTGCCCCCAGAGAGAGGCCTCGGGGAAGAAGACCCTGCTCCAGTCACCCGTGTGTTCAAGGGCTTATTGAACCAGGGAACCAGCCCCAGTTCTGTGCAGGGACGATGCAAAGCAGAGTGTGAGACATCTTTGTGGAGCATCGAGTTTATTAACTGGAACTGGAAGAACCAAGGAGCTCTTGGAACAAGAACTATCCCCCTCCCCCACCAACACGGAAGACAGAAGAGTGGGGGAGGGGAGACGTGCCCCAGGAATGACAGTCCAGTCTCTGAAGTTTCACCCAGGTGGGGGTTGAGGGGCGGACCTGCAGCCACGGTGGCCTCTCTTTCAGTCGCCCGGGCTGCTCCAGACCATCCTCTGAGCTGGCCAGAGTCTTGGATACGATGCTTTTGAAGGCCGTGCAGAGAACACACTCATCTTCCACTGGACTGGGTCCCAGGGAGCGCGACGGCCTGACCTTCCTGCCTCGGTCACTCGCGGGGTTCAGATGGGCTCACTTTATTGTGACGCCTCATCCTGGGCAGCTTGCAACAAAGATGTTGGAGTATAGAGTTCCAGATTCTCCTAGCCACCCCTTGCTTTTTGGGGCTGTGGCCAGAGCGAACGGATGAGGACGTACTCTCAGGCTGTGCAGCGTGGGAGGACCTTCCAGTGTTGGACACACCCAGGGGGCAGCTGGTTCCCTCTGGGGCTCCAGTCCTGCTGCTGGTGGAGGGGGACGCCCCAGGGCCACACCGGTGGGCTGGGCTGGGGGTGGCAGTCCTCGACTCCAGGCTGGGTGGGGGACAGGCAGCCTCACTGGTCTTCTGCCCTGCCTGCTGGTCTTCCTGAAGCTGCACATTTTCTCCCTGGTGGAGCCGCCCGGTTTCCAGGGTGGACAACTCAGGGCTTGGAAAAGGCTCAAGTTCATTGCCACTGAGGTCCCCGGAAGAGAAGCACCTTGCAGCTATGATGGAGGACCCCACCATTGGTTTCTTGGAGCTCACACTGCCTTCTCCCGGGTCCTGGATCTTGTCCCACGTCAAGTCCAGAGTCCTCATCCCTGTCACCTCCGGGTCCTCTTCATGGGGTGGCTGGAGTGGCTTCTTCTGGCCCATATTCACCCACGGGTGCCTCATGAGGTCAGGCAAGGTGCCTCTGTCACTGGGGTTGAGGACGATCATTTTTTGTAAGAGACTCTGTATCTCTGAAGAGAGGTAGGTTGGGATGGAGTATCGCCCTTTCAAGATTTGCTCCCGCAGCTCCTGAAAGTCTTTTCCCATAAAGGGCCGGGACCCAGTTACCATGAAGTAGAGCACTATTCCCAGGCTCCACACATCCACCGCACGGCCGCTGTAGCTCTGCCCCTGCAAGACTTCCGGGGCAGCATACGGGAGTGTGCCGCAGAGCGTCTCCAGTGTCCCACTGGCCTCACACTTGTTGCTGAAGCCAAAGTCTGTAAGCTTGATGTTCATGTTGGCATCAAAGAGGAGGTTCGGTGGCTTCAGGTCCCGGTGCACGATGCCCCTCTGGTGGCAGTGTTGCAGAGCGGAGACCAGCTGCTGGAACGGGCCTCGGGCCTCTGCCTCTGTCATACGGCCATGTGTGTTTAAGTAGCTGTACATGTCCCCACCACTGAGGTGTTCCATTATTAAAAACATCGTCTCCTCTGTGTCGGTCACCCCCACCAGTTTTACGATATTTGGGTGATTCAGAGCCTTCATACTGTGCACTTCCCGCAAAAGTAGATCCTGGAAATTTGGGAGGCTCTGACGCCTTTTCTTAATGATCTTGACAGCCACCTGTGTCCCGGTCAGAATGTGCCGGGCCAGCTTCACTTTAGCGTAGGTGCCTTCGCCGATGGTGTGGAGGATCTCATAATCACCAATATGGGCCTCCTTGGCAGCACAGTTGGCTGTGAAGCCCTGCATCCTCCTGACCTAACCACCAAAGCTAACTCTCCTAACTAACGATGCTAACGGTACTAACAGTGCTAAGAGTAGAGAAAAGAGGGGAAAAAAAATCAACAAAATGGCAGGAACAAGGAAAACACAAGCTAACTGTGGGTCCACGGCCGTCAGGTCACCAAAAGCAGCTTCCTGGGCTCCAACTACCAAAAACCTGGGCCCGGCTGGGCTCTATTATAGGGCTTCTGTGAAGTTCATCACAGTGGTGCACTGTGAGGTCAGAGCTAGAAATGGACCCATCGCAGCTCCGGGTAAGCCACAGTGGTTTTCTCACTTTTTGAGTTCAAGGCCCCTTTACGCTTAGGAAAAAGGATCCCAAAGAAATTTTTCTTTACTTGTGTTATTCGCTATTGGTATTCACTTTGTTATAATTTAAAATCTGTAGGATACTTCAGTGGCCTTTTTATTTCTAGTTTGAAAATGTGTAATAATTTCAAAGACCTCATAATGTCTACACTTGAAATATTCAATTCCTTTTCCTTAAATTCTGGTCTCAAAATAATGTTTCAACTTAACTGACTTCACGATACCATACAAAATGTTCTGTTGCGTAAGACACGATAAGGTACGTTATGAAAGTCTATGAAGCTGAGAGAAGATTTGCCAGGAAGGTCGTGAGCAGATTTCTCATCAGGCGCCTCGGAGGCCAGATGGCATGGCTCAATGTACTTGAAGTGTTGAAGGAAAGAAACCGTCAACCAAGAATCCTATATCTAGCAAAACTTTCCTTTGAAAATGAGGGAGAAACCAAGACATTCTCAGTTAATCAAGAGTTGAGAGAGTTCTTAACCACCAGACCTGCCTGCCACAGGGAGTTCTTCAGGTTGGAGTCAAGGACCCTGGACAGTAACTCAAAGCCTTATGAAGAAATAAAGACCTCTGGTAAAATTAGATAGACGGGTGATGAGAAAAGCTAGTACTATCGTAACTTTGGTTTGTAGCTCCACTTTTTGTTTTCTATTTGATTTAAGAGACTAATATATAATAAAATACACACACATACAAATCAAAAAAAAAAAGTTAAAACTTTTTAAAAGTTCTAATCAGAGAAGTCTTGCTTGCATCTCTATTCCCGACACGCCACCTGCCTACCCCGCATAGGCAGCTATATTCATACGTTTTTATTTATCCTCCCTGACTCTTTTTCCAAATATAAGGAATTAATATACATACATGTTTTTATTCCCCCATCTTTCTGATACAAAAGAGCATACTACGAACACTCTTTTGTGTTTTGCTTTTTATCACTTGACAGTATATCCCGCAAATTACTTCATCTCAGTTCATAGAGATCTTTTCATTCTCTTTGATGGCTGCATAGTATTCCATTGTGTGGATGTACCATACTTTATCCATAGTGCCCTATGGGTGGACATCTGTGTTGTTCCTAATACTTTGTCATTACAAATAATGTAATGAATAAGTTGTATGTATTTTTTTGTATTTGTAAAGGTGTATTTTTCAGGGTAAATTTTAGCAGTGGGATTGATAGGTCAAAGGATTAATGCATGTGTAATTTTGCTAGAAAATGCCAGATTCCCCTCCATACGGGCTCTACCATTTTTTCACTCCCACCAGCAACATATGAAAGCACTTTCTTCTCATGGTCTTACCATAAAGTGTGTGTGTATGTATATACACATACATACATACATACATACATATATAGATTTGAATAAAATGTGTTCTTAAATAATAAGAGCACTATCTGAATAGTGGAATGATTGGTGATTTTTATCTCCTTCAACTGCTTTCCTTTTCTGTTTTCCAAATTTGTTGTAATCAGTACTTGTTACTTACAAAATAAGAAAGAAGACGTGGCAAAAGTATTAAATTTGCACTTCAGAGTGAGAATTTTGATTTAGCTAAAGGGGAGAATTTTCTGATGATAATTTGCAGTGGGCCAAAAGAGAAAAAGGAGCTATTTTTAAAACGTAGTGACATCATTTATTCGTGTCTTGTCCAGAGAGAAAGACAGAAAATAATTGACTTCTCAAAATTTCTTCTAAGCCTAAGAGTTCATAATTGTTACTGTTTCTTCTTTCCTCTTTCAACCAGAGTTATATACACACCTGGCCACACTGATGATCATATGGCCCTACTTTTAGAAGAGGAAAATGCTCTCTTTTCTGGAGATTGCATCCTAGGGGAAGGCACAACCATATTTGAAGACCTCTATGATTATATGAGCTCCCTAAAAGAGTTATTAAAAATCAAAGCTCAAGTTATATATCCAGGTGGGTAATATTATTAATCTAGCAAACCATTTGTGTCAAATGATGAGGAAGATTCATTTTGGTTTGTCTGTGTGTGTTCTTTGTGGTTTCAGCCTTGAAGAGATGCATATAAATTGCTTCTTTCTAAATTACACCCCTAAGTCTTGTCTAGCAATACAATGAAAAAGAAGACCAAGAGTTGTATTAATAACTTACTTAAAAGATATGAGGGTTATTTTTTAACATCTGCACAGCTATTAATAGAACTGTTAAATGCAATAAACCTACTGGAACAAGAAAAATGTTTTCATTCCGTAAGCTATCTTCCGTTTTGTTAACTTGATTTCTGTTGTGGACTACATTTTAGCCATGTAACCAACCTTGGGTAACATTTGATGTCTGAGCTTTAGTTTTTTAACTCATTGATGGAAATATCAGTAGCTTCTATGTCAACTGTAAAATTGTGTATTTATTTCCATTCTCCAGAAAAAGAAACCTGTTGTTAATATATCACTATAGCTGTCACTGCCCTGCTTTACAATACGAATCTCTCCTCCATCCTGAAAGCTAAGAAAGATACAGTACCCAACAAGAGGCCCCCAGAAGGAAAAAGAGACTCGATTACTTAATTTTTTAAGTCCTTCCAACTTGTTCCTAACCAAAGAGCCATGGAAAGATCTGTAAATACAGTGTCTTCAGTACCTTCATATTCTCTCATGAGTTCCCACTGCTGAGGGGATAGGAAACATACAGTGAGGCTGGGCATTTGGATTAATTTTGTGACATAAAAGGAGTGGAGGATGACAGCTCTTTTGAAAGAGAAGACAGTAGACATTTGATGCACCCACATTGGAATAAAGCTAATGAGAGGCTGCCCGGTGCAGGTTCTTGGAGTGTTGGCTTTAGTGAATCCAGTGAACTGGCTTATTGGCACAGCAGGAGCTCATATGTCAATGACGGTCTATAGCCGTAGCCACCATATATTAAAGCCTGCTACCCTACCCGCCAGGTACTGTGCAGGGACCTTCACAGAGCTGTCCTCACCAAAACCCAGAGAAGCAGGTAGCTGAAGAAATAAACTCGGGAGATTCATAGACTGTCCCAGCCACACAGCTAGTAAATGATAGTTGGTATCCTAAAGCCCATGCTCTTTACCTAACAGGTTTGTCTGCTTCTGGTATTTTGTTCTCAACCCTCTTGCAGATTTGTGTGATATGTTCATTTTCACTGTCTTAAAGAGCAAGTAAATTCCAATATAACTTTACCTGGGTTATCAACATTTCTGAATTGCTAGCCTATACATAAGATTCTTAAAGGTCTCTTGTGGTTCTTGTGAATTTTTAATAGGTCTTGGTGACTTACATGAAGCTACCTTTTACATTCCCCTTTTCAATCTTTGATAAGCATAGTGGTTAATAGCACAGAGTGGTTAAAAGCTCCTGAATCAGAATCCCAGCTCCACCCCTTCTTAGCTGTGTAACTGTAGGCAGATTATTTACCCTCCCTATGCCTCAGTTTCTGCTGTACAAAGAGGATAATAAAAGTATCAATACCTACTTCATGGGCTTCTTGTAAGAATAAGGTATATTCAGCATTTAGAGCAACGTCTGACAGATAACGAACACTGTAAATATTACCTATTAATACTGTTGTGGTTACTGTTTTTATTGCTGTATTCTTACTGTTAAATTTTTATTTTCTAACTTTTAATGAACACAATAATATCTTATATAGATTTTGATATAATTATCTAATGTTTTGGGGCATTATATGTAATTTTTAAATCTCTTATTACCTGTATAGTTTTCCAGATAATTCTTATTTGTCATGTATTTTTCAATATGCTATATGAAATATTTTTAAAGAGAGTAAATTAACTTCAGTTGTACTTAAAATTTTTCATCTGGTTGAAATCATTTTTGTAATTATTCTGATGCAGGACATGGCCCAGTAATCCATAATGCCGAAGCTAAAATTCTACAATACATTTCTCACAGAAATATCCGAGAACAGCAAATTCTTACATTGTTTCAGGAGAACTCTGAAAAGTCATTCACAGCAATGGATCTTGTAAAAGTTATCTACAAGGTAATTTTCATTTATCTTATTTGTTCAAAGGCACGATTTTCATAGAATAATCTATTCAGTGGACTCTAGACGTGGTAAACTCATCCGATCCCAGAGCAGCGTGAGTCTGTTAGTTTTGTAAGTCATGTCACTCGTATGGATTTGAGCCCATCAATCTCAACCTTCTGGAACACAGAAGTTAGACAAACACTGGCCCGCAGAACAAAAACAACCATCGTGAGCCATTATGAAGCCTTTTATACTCCACTCTGTAGGGGAGATCACGGCCAACAGCCTGGCGGTTAATCTTTGTTAGGATTTGTGTATTATTCTAGCCATGTTGATGGTCTGGTGTCCTGACCGGCAGCGAGTAAGGGGTGATCTGCTAGAGACAGCTACTGGGGTACCAGCAGTGAGAAGCGGTAGCAATGCTCACAGCAGATTAAAGGGAGAAAGGCTGGCCATGAAGAAGGGCATGGGTAGAGCCACTTAGAATAGAGAGAGAGGGCCGCTCACTCGGTGGCCTCTGAGTGCATCACTACATGCCAGCGCTGCGTGGCAATCCATCAGTATGATTCGGTTTTTCCGCAAATGTTTATTCGATACCTGCTTCGGGGTTAAGAATGGAATAAGATGATCTGGGTTTTAAAACTCCCACTACCATAACCTGTATGGCCACAAAATACCATAACTGAGAGAGTATAACTAAAGATGAGCTTGAAAAGGAACCTGGGCCAGTTTCAGTTAGTAAAGGACCATAATGTCCCATGGGTCTAATTTCTCAAAATCCAGGTATCTCAGTGGGCTTTGTTTTAAAAGGGAGGAATGAATGATTAAAAGGGCTGACAATAAAAAGTGCCAGGAGCAAAGGGGTATTGCAGATGTTTACATTCTGCAAAAGAGTTCATTTCCTCATAATACTAAAGTTTAGCCACTCTAGACTCTAAGTTTTTTCTAACCCCAGTACAGACAGCAGATCTCTCTGATAACCCTCACAGATGGGTCATCCAGTGACTGTGCAGGCCTCAGAAATGCTGGTCCTGCATTCAGAGACGTGTTCAGGGATGTGTTCACTGCACACCCGTGTGAAGCACCTGTCACACACACCTAACAGCATTAGGTATTGCAGAGACATTTATTCATTCCACAGATGCTTACTGAACGCCCTCATGTACCACACACTGGACTAGGTGCAGAGACACACAGATGACTACAGATCCCCGCCCTCCACGGACTCACGGTTTCGCGAAGACAGACATGTTAAACAGATTCTTGCAATTCTGGCTGTATCATAATAGCTCCCAGTTTTGAGCACATGATTATGTGTTAGACACTGTACTAGACGCTTCACATTTCCAATTGTAATTTGAAGTACTTAATTTCAAGTACCTTGAATTTTCACTGCATAAAGATACTGTTATTCCAACGTAACAGATTAAAAATAGACTCAGAAAGTGTGAGCTAAGTAAGTTTTCCAAGGGCACAAAACTAGCAGATGTCACACACTCAAATGTCAGAAGTCAGATACTCAAATCTTGTGTTTTTCTATCACACCACGCTTCCTGCAAGGCCCATACACAGTACGTCAGGGCATAAAGGAAAGAGGAGTCATTTCTGCCTGGTGAAGATGCAGGGTGGTGAGGCTTGTCCAGAAAAGCTTCGGAAATTTAATTATTGAATCGGATCTTGAAGAAGGAGTCAGGCCAGAGTACAGGAGAAGAGAAGTCATTCTAGACAGAAGGGAAGATGTGTTCACACACTGGGAGTCACAAAGGCATCATGTGTGTTTGAAAACCCACAGAGAAAATGCATCTGACTGGAGCCCAGAATGTATATTGCAGATGGGCAGGGAGGGGGTCCCAGGAAATGAGGCAAGAAAGGCAGGCACGGCAGGTCAGGGGACGCCCTTGGTTGCCATGCTAAAAAACTGTGGGCTTCAGCCAATAAGCTGGGAATGACCACCCATCTTAGGCAGGGAGTCACATAATTAGACCTAGAAAATCACACTGGTAGATATAATATATGGTACTGGAGCTTCAGGGAGTTTGGGGTCGGAGCTTTCTGCTTGGGAATCATTAACACATGATGTTGCGGTGAGAAGTTGATCAAGTAAAAAGAGAAGAGAGTCAATGATACAATTCATCATGAGAATCAGTATTGAAGAGAAATCGGGGAAGAATATCCAGGATGAAGATGAAATCATAAGAGGTAAAATAACCAAGGGAAAAGAGAAGAGTTCTTCCAAATGGAGAGACTAGCCAGTTGATTTCAGGTAAAATGAGGACGGAAAAGAATTCTCTGAATTTTTTTTTTTTTTTTTTTTTTTTTTTTTTTTTTTTTTTTTTTTTTTGTGGTACGCGGGCCTCACTGTTGTGGCCTCTCCCTTGCGGAGCACAGGCTCCGGACGCGCAGGCTCAGCGGCCATGGCTCACGGGCCCAGCCGCTCCGCGGCATGTGGGATCTTCCCAGACCGGGGCACGAACCCGTGTCCCCTGCATCGGCAGGCGGATTCTCAACCACTGCGCCACCAGGGAAGCCCGAATTCTCTGAATTTTGATTAAAATATAATTCAATGATCTTTGCAAAACTTTTTCGGGGAGCTGAGAAATGGAGATAGTCAATTTAGTCAAGAAGCTTGACTTGAGGAAAATTCTTATTTAAATCATATAAGGAGACAACTACTGTATGTTACCACTTGTAATGTGGAATCTAAAAACTACAACAAACTAGTGAATATAACAAAAAAAGAAACAGACTCATAGCTATAGAGAACAAATTAGTGGTTACCGGTGGGGAGAGGGAAGGGGGAGGGGCAATAAAAGGGTAGGGGAGTATAACCTGTCATGTATAAAATAAGCTACCAAGATAAATATATTGTACAACACAGGGAAGAAGGCCAGTATCCTATAGTAACTAAATGGAGTATAACCTTTAAGAATTGTGAAGCACCATATCGTTCTTAACGTTAATATCGTATATCAAGTATCCTCCAATAAAATTAAAAATACATACTTAGAAAAAAGAATAAAAGGAATATTTATTTTGTTTACCATTCAGATAATAGTTGTCAATATTACATTACTAGCTTGACAAAAATAAAGGAAAAATTGTAAGATTTAAGGTGGAGACATATATACTTTTAATAAAAATGTGCAAAGACATTACCATGTAAGCTAATCAACAGACCATAGGGCCAACTGTCTGTAGAATCATCAAAACTACCTACAATAATTTTTATGTTTATTTATTCATTCATTTGTAAAATAGTGAGTTCCCACTATGTGCCATTTTGCTAAGCACTGGGTATTCAGTAGTGAACAGATGCTGCTACTGTATTGTCTTTATGGAGCTTACAGTCTGTTTTGCCTATAAGTATACTTCTAATAATATAGGGAGTCAAAGCAAGACATATATAAGATGAAACAGTGTTGATTATTACTCTGCAAAACTGTATTTGAATTAAGACCGTATTATTTTGCCTTTTTTCTTTAAAAGTTGCAAAAAGATTAACTCTGTTCTTTTTTAAAAAAGAAATGCTTTACTTTCACTCTCATTTTTCTTTGAGGATACTCCTGAGCATTTACATGAAATGGCCGAACATAACATCTTACTTCATTTGAAAAAACTAGAAAAGGAAGGGAAAATATGTAAGTATTCTTCCAAATTTTAGTTCTTTTATTACCAGCACTTAAAATATTTGTTAACAAATGAACTAGTTTCCTTTGAGGAAAAACATCACCCACCAGAGTTCTCCCTTGAATGTCACCGTCAGTTGGAGAGACAGTCACTAGGAAGGGTCAGTAGCAAAAGGCCAGGGGATCACAAGTTAGAACAAAAGCTTCCACAGGAATGAGAATCATCTCGCATGGGGGTTCCAGTCCTCACCCACCAGAACGACAGTGACGGGCATGTAGCGGGAAGAGAGCTTCTCCTCTCCCAGACCACACGAGCACGAAGAATTTTACACGTATCGATAGGAGATTTGGGAACGGCCAGAGGTCTAGCAGCGGTAAAGGTAGCAAACTCAAAGATACTAAAGCAGTAATTCTGTAATTGTTCCCTAGTGTTAAGTTAATTTGTCAAGTTAATAATCTTAGAAGTTTGATCCTTAAAAAGCAAGAGGTGCGAAGTTGGACTTTGTGTAGAAGCTTCAGCAACATCTTTATATGTACCCCCCCCCCAAGAAAAACCCCAACTTTATATTGAGCAACACAATTATTTTAGGAATTAATGCCATTTCTAGTTACAAGATAACTTAAAATCTAGTGATTTGCTCATCTTTTGTTAAATTTTTACTCTGTAATTTTCTTTGCATAGTTAGCAACATGGATCCTGAGGAGAAATGGAAAGCTCACCTTTAGTTTCAGCTTAAAGAAAGATTGTGTGGTTCTGTTTGTAGAGAATGGTATGTTTTGTTAACTATTAATTATTTACAGAGAATATAGCATGTGGAACGTTGAAAATAATCCTAAATATACTTTAAAATAACATCATACTTATTCTAAAGTATGTAAATTACATTTTGCACCTATAATATTAGCTATGTGTCTCACCTAGGTCTTATAACATTTTACCGAAAATTCAAAATCCAACAGTTTATCCATTTTCAATACATAAAATAAGTTTCTTTTAAAGTTATAAAAGTTAATGTCATTTAAACTGGATATTATTCTTAGAGGTTATTTATCTATTACCAGTGGTCAGTAATACTGTTTTTTCTAGCTGCTTCAATCAACAGCACAGGTTTCAGTGTAATCGATTCTTCCTTTTCTGCAACGTTTGTCTACATCTGTAGATTACAGGCTTGTTTTCATATTTCTATCAATTATATCATGATTATATATCAGTTCTATACCTCTGTATCGTGTATATTTTCTCCTAGTGGCATCCCACAAATGATTTATATAAATCAACTTCTGGTAATAGAAAAATATTAAATTCCCAATTAAAGTCATTGTAAATAAATCATTATTTCTGTTATCCATTAGTACAACCAACTTACTTTCCAAATTTAGGTTTTCATATATAGTCATCAGCACATATATGAATTATATACCAAAGTTTTTAAAATTAGAATATTATAAGACAGAATTTTTTATAAGAAGTGTTTTTAAATCGTGGTTAGGGGACTTCCGTGGTGGCACAGTGGTTAAGAATCCACCTGCCAGTGCAGGGGACGTCAGTTCGAGCTCTGGTCCAGGAAGATCCTACGTGCCACGGAGCAACTAAGCCCGTGCGCCATGACTCCTGAGCCTGCACTCTTAGAGCCCATGAGCCGCAACTGCGGAGCCCGCATGCCACAACTACTGAAACCTGCATGCCTAGAGCCCGTGCTCTGCAACAAGAGAAGCCACCACAATGAGAAAGCCACGCACCACGATGAAGAGCAGCCCCCGCTCGCTGCAACTAGAGAAAACCCGCGCACAGCAACGAAGACCCGGTGCAGCCAAAAATAAATAATTTTTTAAAAAACAGATAAGCAACAAGCATACCTGTTTAAAATAAATAGTAGTTAGGTTCTAAGGTAGCCCACCAATGCTTATTTAACCCATAAGGTTGCCAAATGACAATACAAAAATGAGCTCAGAATCCTGAAAGTATACTTTCTTTTCTCTTTTCTAAAGACTTGTTAAAAATTCTTTAAAAACTTGCGTTAACATCCTTACCTCTTCCTGCCCCTTTTCCAGAGGCCCCTAGAATTTTCATACCATTCTAAACTCCGGAGACCTGTTGTGTTCCTGAAACCATTCCATATTACAAAATGACTGTGAACTCAACAACAAAAAACAGACAACCCAATTCAAACGTGGGCAAAGGACTTGAGAAGACATTTGTCCCAAGAAGATATGCAAATGGCCAATAAGCACATGAGAAGATGCTCAACATCTCCAATCATGAGGGAAATGCAAATTAAAACCACAACACGTTAGGATACAGGGATGAGAAGGGCAGTTAGAACTGGGGGAATCGAATACACAAAGCTGAGGCGACATTGTCTTTCTAAGGTACCATGGCACACTTGAAGCTGCAAGTGCATCTGTTGAAAGAGGGGTGATGAGGGAAGGTTATTAAACTTGGTTCTTGAATGAGTCTAGGCAACTGAGCTTTATCAAAAGCAATGGCATCCACTAAGTATCTGCCTTGTGTGGGTACTGGGCCACATGCTGGGGATCCAAAGGGGAACAAAATAGCATCTCTGCTCTCAAAAGAAGCTCATCTGGTTGTGGAGACACACAATTACCATATGCAGTAGCAGTCAGTTTGTTTGGAGTAAAGGAAGAGTGTGTAGCCTGGTTGGGTTTCAGAAAGCTGCTTAGAGGCGGAGCCTAAGCCCAGTCTTGAAAGATGAGTCAGTGGCAGCCAGGTGATGAAGTTAGGGGTATCTGTTTGGGAGATGAGAAGATTGTTCTAGTTGGAAGAAATAGTGTATGCACATAAACAGAGAGGTGGCAGAGCATCACGTGGTTGGGGAACTAATTTATGTGACTAAACTACACTGTATAGTATTTGTGGGTTGAGGTCGTAAGGATAAGAAGCATCTCCTGGGAACCAGTGTGCCGTCATCCAGCCACACAGGATGGATATACACACTTTAGCGATTGGAAAGCAGGTGGTGGTCCGGGACAGGACTAGTATTATTTTGTTGTCTCCTCAACAGCGAGTTTGTCCCAGACCATGATGGTAATTTTGCTCCCCTTTTTGTTTCTATCGCTCCAGCCAATTACTTTACCCCCATTCAATACACCCAGAGGTTGTAGATTACTCATAGCTTCTGCTTACTCATTTTCTATTTACTCAAAAGAGTTTTTGCATTCTCCTTATCATCACCTCTGCCCTCTCCCTGTAATGCTTCAGCTTCTGTTTTGCAACCACTGGGTAGCTCTCTAGGTGTCTCAGGTTCAGATCTCCTCATACAAGAGGACCTGACTGGTGTGATTAATCTTCTGTATCCCTTTTGGAGAGCTCTCCCGCCATCCTGTCCTATATGTTACTGACCAGCCCTTATGGTAACTGCTCTAGACCAATCATCTGGGACCAGAAGGGTCCCAGGAAATTTTATCAGAAGGGTACCCCATTCGACAGAGGCAGCACACGGGGTAAGTATTCTGAGATGGCCTTTTCAGCACAGTAGGGGAGGGAAAAACGAAGCCAAAGGAGCCTCAGAGGTAGTAGAAGACAGAGTAAGAGATACGGGAAATATTTAAGAAGAGGAATAGAATTTAGGGACCTATTAGGTCTTGAGGGATGGGATCAGGTGGAAAGGAAGAAGCCCAGTAGAGCTATAGATTTCTGGCTCGGGCAGCTGGGTAGTTGCTGAATTGATAACCAGGATGAGGGAATACAGGAAATGGGGTACATAGAGTGGGTCAGGGAGGGATGATGCATTGTACTGTCGATGTGAGTCTGGAGCACCAGGGAACATCCAAAGAGAGATACCTGGTAAGCACTTAGATACACAGAGCTGGGGCTAAATAGGTAGCCTCTATTTTGTTGCAAGTTAGTGTGAGCAAAAGGGAAAGTTGGTTGGCACAGCTAACCAACCTGAGAAGGTTGAAGGTGAAGCCAGGTTTGTGAAGAAGAATGAAGATTTGGATCCCATCAGTACAACCCCAAACATCTTTTTGGGGGGTTGGCGGGGGTGGTCAGAGCCTCCACAGCAGACTGGCTTCTTCACATGGTGAAGGTTACGGGCAGCTGTGGGCTCCTAACTAGCAGGGAAAGCTAGGTCTTCCAGCTTCAGTTTGGAAAATCCTAGGGGAAGGACTCGATGACTTGTACTGGCTCATTACCCACACCTTGGACCAGTCCCTGTGGTCAGGGAAACATGAGGTTCTGTATTTAGCCCAGCTTTGGTCACATGCCTGCCCCTGTGGCCACAGTGGGTGAGATCTCTTCTCAGATGGAGAGGAGGCTCAGAGAAGTGTTCGGGACCAGTACTGATTCCTTCATAAATAGCTTTCCCTTCTTTCCAGTGTGTGTAGAAGAGATGAGAAATAAATCAGAGCTCTTTGCGGTAGCTCACTGGATGCCCCAGCCAACTCTGTGAAACCTGAATCTTTTCTGTGTGTTTCTGGGAGACTTTCTGAGTATTTTTAAGTTATTTGCGAGTATTTTCATATGTCCAGGTTGTCACTTCAAGAAAGAGTAAAATTAATAACCTATATGGGAAAAGAATCTGAAAAAGGATAGGTATATGTATGACTGAATCACTTTGCTGTACACCCGAAACTAACACATTATAAATCAATTATACTCCAATGTAAAATCAAAAAAAATTTTTTTAAAGAAAAAGTAAAGTTGACTAGTAGCAGGGAGGCTGGAATCCTAGAGAAAATGAGAAAAGATTTCAGTGCAGGTGTTTCTTAACTCCGCCAATGCTGAACTTCTGCGCCCTCTCCCTTGCCAGTCTCCCTTGCTCACCAACGCAGTGCACCGGCTTAAATCTTGCTACCAATTTCCAGGCATTGTTGCATCTGGAAAACTCATCAGTCTTTTCCCTTTTTTCCATTCTGGGGTGGGGAGGGGTCTTAAAAAGATACTTGGTTTTGTTGGGGGGAAAAAGTTCCACGTTTGAAATAATGACTGTGAAAATCTTAGTTCCAGCCGCTCTGATGCTGGGCCTTTTGAAACGTTTGGAATTAAAGCGGAGAATGGAGGAGGGGCCTGTATAAGTGTATTTACTTGTGTATGCAGGCAATATCTACGGAAAAACACCCCCAACATTTTAAAAAACAGTAACATTGGTTACCTCCCAAGAGGAGAACTTATGGGTAGCTGAGGAACCGGGGATAGGACCGGAAACATCACAATCTACCCTTTTATATCTTTGGACTTTTGAATTATTTGAATGTATTGCTTATTCAAAATATAAATAATAAAATGTCTTAATCAAAAGAAAAGGCCTGAGTCTGTCTCATAGAATCTACTGGGCTAGTCTCCCAGAACAGAGGGGAGGTACATGCCCACTGGGAAAATGGTAAGTTGACCTGCACCCCAATCTACAGAGAAGCTTAAGAAGGCAGTCTGGGTTAGAGAGAGATTAGGAAGTCACGGCCCTGAGGTTGCCATGAAAGCAATGGGTAAATGTACACAACCTTGGGGTGGGTACAAAGGAAGAGAATTGGCAAGGACGATTACGAAAGCTTGATCAAGGATAGGATAATCACTGGGAGAGAGGCGTGACAGCAACCAAGAGAGGCATCCAAAACGGGACAGTCAACAGTGTTAAATGAAGACTCTGATCTTATGTGCTGTTTATGCTTATTTTATCCATTATTGAATCATATAACATTAAATTCTCAAAAAAGTAGCTGCTGCTTACCAATTTTATCCTGAAAGACTGCTCAAAAATGCTAAAATTCTGAATCCCCCGCAAATCCATATTAAAACCCATTAACATTATAGGCAGTTTTTAAAAGCATATTAAGCATTATTGTTTGAAAATTAATTTGTGGTACTGATTTATGGCAGATGGATCACGTTTATTGCCATTCCTTTCCAAGAGCCCCCCCCAAATAATATATATTAAGTTTACAGAGGTACAGATAAAAAATAACAGTAAAAGATATAAACCCGAGAAGACCGTCGAAGAAGAGATTGCAGAGATTTCAACCAAATTTTGAAAAACGGCGGATGGAGTCAGGGAAGTGATGAAACTATAGCCAAAAATTGCTGGAGGGAAGAGGGCCAGTTCACCCTAACAACCCCTTGAGAAGATGAGGAGTTGGAGGCACCATATACTGCAAAAGGTAGGTACTGCTCTGCTCTAAAAGTGGGACTGGGGACTTCCCTGGTGGCACAGTGGTTAAGATTCTGCCTGCCCAGGGCTGGGGGTGTGGGTGGGATGAATTGGGAGATTGGAATTGACATGTATACACTGATGTGTACAAAATGGATGACTAAAAAGAACCTGCTGTATTAAAAAAAAAAAAAAAAAAAAAAAATCCGCCTGCCAATGCAGGGGACACGGGTTCGAGCCCTGGTCCGGGAAGATCCCACACGCCTCAGAGCAACTAAGCCCATGCGCCACAACTACTGAGCCTGCGCTTTAGAGCCCGCGAGCTGCAACTACCGAAGCCCGAGCGCCTAGAGCCCGTGCTCCGCAACAAGAGAAGCCACCGCAATGAGAAGCCTGAGCATCGCAACGAAGAGTAGCCCCCACTCGCAGCAACTCGAGGAAGCGCGTGCGCAGCAACAAAGCCCCAACGCAGCCAGAAATAAATAAATAAATTTTTTTTTTTAAAGTGGGATTGGTGAAAGCTTTTTTTTTTTTTTTTTTTTTTTTTTTGGCTTCACCACGTAGCATGTGGGACCTTAGTTCCCTGACCAGGGATTGAACTCACACCACTGGACCACCAGGTAAGTCCCCATAGTGAAAGCTTGTTATGTGCAACAGACCCCAGTGCTACTACACGGCCAGCCAACCACCACCCCAAAAAAGAGACTGAAGTGTATTCTTGAAGGTGAAAGGCAGAAAAAAGTTAAGCAAAAGTCAGAACAGTAGACCTCCATTCCCCTTTCCTCACCTGTCCCCAGAACAGCAGCTTCCAAATAGATGAATGCCAGGTAGAAGATTGGAAATTTCATCTCGAGAGAGCGAATGATCTAGAGAAAATTACCTGCACAAGCCCTGCTCACAAGACCCTAATCTCGTCAGAGACCTCACTTTGAACCATCGTTATAAAACCCCTCATCGAATCCTCCCAGGTTGGGGGAAAAAAAGAAAAAGAAAAAACCTGCACATACAGTTATATGTAGGTTCTCCACCACCATGGCCATATCTCCCTACAATTTGACAAATCCTCCCATACACTCACCCACATATACAGTTTCCAATCAGTATCTCTTAATATAAACAGAAATCAAACATCAGAAATGATGGAGTAAAACAAGGAAAAGTAAAGAAAAAAGTCAATGTAGAGAAAGCTTTTTAAAATTATTGGTATCTTTAGAGAGATAAGGGAAAGTATTACAATTTGTAAAATAAGAAAGATTACTACGAAAAGTAACTGTGGAAAAGTCTTGGAAACTAAAAATATATAACCAAAATAAATAGAACGGTTGGAAAACAAAGTTGAGAAAGTTCTTGGAAAACAACAACAAAGATGGAAAATAGAAGAAAAAAGACAGAAGACTTTAAAAGGAAACCAGGAGGTACAAAATCAAAGTAATAGGGGTCCAGAAAGAAAAGAACTGAAAATAGGCAGAAATTATCAAAGAAGAAATACACGAAGATTTCCCAGAACTGAAGGACATGAGTCTTTGCATTGAAAGGGTCTACTAAGTGCTCAACAGTGTAAAAAAAGATAAAACAATCCATACCAAGTCCTACCATTTCAAAATTTCAGAACATCAGAAATAAAGAGAAGCCCTTAGAAGCTTCCAGGCTATGGGTGTGGTGGTAGGATTGAGGGTTAGAATCACTTAGGAGGGAGCATGAATCAAAATGGCACTGGCTTTTTAAATGTAACAAGGGATTTTAGGACAGAATGCCTTCAACTCTCTGAGGGAAAAATTATTTGTGTCCTAGAAGTTTATAACCAACCGAATTATCAGTCATGTGTGCAGGTAAGGACTCAAAAAGTGCATCTGCCATGCACCTCTCTTTAGGGAACTGCTGGATAATGCACTCCAGAGAAACAAGAAGAAGGAAGGCGCACAGGTGCAACAGCGAATCCAATACAGGAAATTGTCAAGAGTGAGTTCTAAGGGAATTCCCTGGTGGTCCAGTGGTGAGGACTTCACACTTTCACTGCCAAGGGCCCAGGTTCAATCCCTGGTTGGGGAACTAAGATCCCACAAGCTGCACAGCGTGGCCAAAAACAAAAAAAAAGAAAAGTGAGTTCTAAGACAAAGGGGCCTGTCTCCAAAGCCTGCTCCATATTGGAGTAAGAGGAAGCGGAGGCTTCAGAGAGCGATCTCCCGGGCAGGGGAATGAAACGTTATCTGGGATGGTTGAGGCTTTGGGGGAAAGAAAGTGCTGGTAGTCAGACGACAACTCTAGTTGAGCAACTGAAACGACAATCAGTTAGTAGAAAACTATACTGGTGGCGGAGGGGGGAAATGTGGCGATTATTGATTCCAAAAACTAAGAACGATGCTAGGAAAGAAAGAAGCATGAAATGCTCTCTGACTCTTCAATTTTACATAGGCAATAACGGAAACAGTGATTAAAAATTGCGTTACAGGATAATGGAGGAAAGGAAATGGCAGGTCGAGCATGCTAAATCATTACCTGTGATAAGAGACTATCAATTCTATTACCCATTTCTTCCTTTTAGTGAGACCAACGTCTATTCTAATGGCATATGATGCAGCCCATGCTTTTAACATTTTCCCAAGGGTTGAAGAAAATTTTTCACTGAAAGCAGCTCTCTGGTTTTATACCACAGAAGGGTCCCCAGCCTACTTTGTGGAAGTAGATCGATCCTGCTTCTTTCCCCCACTTCAGTTTTCAAAAATGGTTAACATGCTGACCACAAGTGGTGTATCTCAAGATTTTATATCTAAACCTGAAACTCTAAGGAATATTGTTAACCATCCACTCTCTTGGTGCAAACATATGGCCTTGAACCACTTCCATCACTATCAAGTGGGGTACTTATTACCAATAAGCAAATTTCTGGTCGCTCGCTAACCAGATTTACTGAATCAGAATTCCTGAAAAGGACCAAGGAATATAATTTTTCCCATTGACCCAGGTAGTTCTTTATTCACACGAACAGAATTATAATTTAGTATTATGTTGTTGGTTTTTATTTTATCAAAGGTCAGTGTGAGATCCACACATATAAAATCTCTACCTGTTTTTTTTTCTTAATGCTATTGAGGGCAGTGTGTATTTTATAATTCAGTGTTCTTCAGTGTTCGTGGAATGAAATCTCAGATTTCAGAGCTAGGAAAAATGTTTTTCTCTCCTATGTGAACTGGTCTATTTCCTTTATGAGACTAGGGCTTGTCAAATTTGACTAACTATTAGAATCACCTGGGGAACTTTGAAAACATGCACCGCTTCCCAGACCCCAAGCCAGACACACTCACCAGAATCTCCAGGTTAGGGAGGATCCATGTGATACAGATAATTAACCATGTTTCGCACACTCCGCATGGGACAAACATCTAGCTAATTCAACATGTTCACATTTTGCCTTGACTTCCTGGAAGCTAGTCTTATAGCAATTTTTCTTGGAATTCAATTTTTAATATGATCATTGTCCTTTTCTTCCCCCATTTTATTACTTGTCTTATTTAGTATGTTTTTAAAGAATTTCAACTTCAGAGGAAATAATTTCTAATAATCCTGTCCTTTGGACCAGCACATTCTTTGCAATAGCATTTAAGCCTAAAATAAATCTGTTATTAGGATTAAAGAGTGAGAGAATGTTGTGAGCTTTTAAAAGTTTCATCATCCAGAGTTTATGGAGGCTTCGTGGGAAATTACTGTTAGAAAAGCACTCTGAAAACCACTGTTATTACTGCTGTATATAGAAAATTAAGATCCTGATCCCTTTTAGTCTCTTCGCTACGGGCACCCCCAAGACTAAATTCGTTGCTCTTCTTTCTTCTTATTCACCACCTCAAAGAGCTAATCCATTTGAGTCGTGTTAACCATCATCACCAAATGTATACTTGAGCTTGAATCTTTTGCTGTCTGCAGGAACTCTTCATGTAGCTGTCTCCCAAAGTCCAGACATCAATGTGAAGAAACTCGGTATATCTAAAACTGATCTCTCCTGTTTACTCCACAATCTCATAGTCCTGCTTACCTCTCCTTCCCAACTCACCATTTGGGTAAATAGCATCACCATTCCTCCCATGTCCCCAGCTGAATCTGTCCTGGATCACTCCTGTTTCTTTCAAGCCCCACACCATTTAGCAAGGCAATATTCCTGCTATAGTTTGAGGATGTAGATGCGATCCGAAGACCAAAGAAAATGCGGCTGGGTGTGAGAGATGCCCAGGAGGACTGATAAAACTGCCTAGGAAATGAAAGGGGCTTGCTTCACAGGAATGAAACCTATCGTTTCTCTCACAGAGTCTCAGGGATTTCTCCCTTTCTCTTTTCTTCCCTGGCCTAGCGCTCATTTCCTGAGTTAAACTACGACTAATTGATTTCCCAGTATGTGGGCCATTCCTGTTTCCATTCATCATGGTGGTGGTGGTGATGCTTTAGTAATATTATTTGTCCAATCAATTCCTCCTCTATAGACAAAGAATGATAATGGTACCTAACTCAATGAGTTGTTGTATTAAATGTTCTTTGTGTTGATCACAGTGCTTGGCACCCAATAAATATTAGTTGCTATTATTTTATTGTTGTTGTTAACAGAACACAGTCACATATTCCCTTATGATTATTTCACTTGGACTTAACACCAGTTAAGCTCCATAAAGCACCACACTTACTTTTTAGTAAAACCTTACCATAACTTTAAAAATTCACATCCTTCATCTGGGGAGTTAACATTTAATAGTTGTAAAATCTTAAACAAGTTATTTTACCGAGCCTCTGCTTCCTTATTTGAAGGAGGGAAAACGTTATGTTCCTGGTTGATAGGAGATTAAAATTAATAATGTAGCTCTCCAAGGACGTCGTCGTTGAGCTGTGTAGGAGAAAAGCTACCATGGCTTCCAGTTCTTTGACAAAACCTCGGATGCGTGGCCTCTGGCCAAGCGTCTGCGATTTCAAATTGTTGGAGCATTCGTTGTCTCCTTGGGAGTTGCAGCTTTCTATAAGTTTGCTGTGGCTGAACCACGAAAGAAGGCGTATGCAGATTTCTACAGAAATTATGATTCCATAAAAGATTTTGAGGAGATGAGGGAGGCAGGTATCTTTCAGAGGGCAAAGTGATTTTGGAATAGAAAGAATTTCTTTGGGTTGAGTTCCATGGAAGTTTGTCACTTACCTGTGTTCCTGAACTATGAACTCCTAATATCTGGGCTAAGGAATAGTTTCTCATGATACATAAACGATTAACAAATACCGTTAATAATGTATATATCAGCAGTGTTTGGGGGACTGCAAAGAACTGTACACATTTTACCTGTTTTCACTCGTGCTGTAAGCTTTGTCTTTGAGCACAAGGGCTGATGCAAACAAGGAAACAGCTCCAAAGAATCCTTGGCCACCACCCCAAGACCTTGGTTCTACTAGGCACCGAGCCATACACCATTTTTCTGATGGCTACAAGACATCATGTCAGCTCCACCAGTCACAAACTCCCTGAGGTATAAGACCTTCTAATTTTAGAAGCAGTTGAGCAAAGCATTTTGCACAGAGTGATGCTCTCATCATTTCATTCTCCTCAGGAGAAAGTGATCTACTGGGTGACCTCCCTGGCAGAGGTGAGTCTACAGTTGCTTTGCGAAGTACACCCCCAGTCTGCTGCTGCTGTGTCCTCACGTTCCCATCTCCCCAGGAACCACTTACCCACCACCATTTGCCTGCCTGTTCATGAGAACTAAGACCCTCTTGCAGGCGAAACAAGCTCAAAGTAGGACCACTCCTCTATCTGTGTCTGCTGAGTTTATTTCAGAAAGCCATCCTACTACACATCTTCAGAGTCCTTGGCTGTTGCCTGAAATACAAGCCGTCTATTCCATCCCATCCATCTAGTCTTCTCATTCACTCATGGTCATACTACTGTTGGATTTTGCTCCCCTGATCCAACCACCTCCTGCTGTTCCTCTACCTTTAGAACCTTCCCACCATGTTCCCTGGGACACCTGTGTTGGTTCACGTTCTTATTTGCCCAACACCCCTTCCTCTGCACCTTCTAATACTAGACTCACTTACCCTACCCATGGGAAATGCATGTGACCAAGATAGGCCGCGTGACCCAGAAATGATCATACAGCCAAGCCAGCTTTGTCTAGGTCTTCCTTTGGGATTGCTCTGATAGAACTTGCAAGTGACAATGTTCTCTGCCATGTAAATAAAGTCCATTGACTATAGGGAAAAATGAAGCCAACCTGAAACAAAAGACAGAAAGAAAGATACATTGAGAGAGAGTACTGATGAGGTCAAGTATCTGGTTCTAGCTCCCAAGATCCACAGAGCATCCCAATTCCCCAGAGCTTTTCTTTTGAATCTGCTGAATCTTGTGAATCTTCTTTTCAGTCCCTCGCAACTAGGAGAGTTATAATAAGAGAATCCACTCCAGTATAAAGAAACCCCCTACATCCTCCAACCCTGCACCAAGCATTCCCTTGACCAGCTGCTTAAACTGTATCCTAGCCCTCCCCTCAAACCACCAAGCCCCTTGAGTGGGGCTGACAGTCTCCGCCTGTCCAAACCCCTCCAGGGCCACCCTGTTCCTGTGGCCATCTTTCCCTCCACCCTTGTGGCTGTCACTCCCCTCTCATTCCTTCAAAACGGTCTTCCTGGCACTGCCCTTCCTGATCTCATCACAGACGGGAAGAACCTCCACTCAGGTCCACGACTGCTTTGTCTCTGCTGACCTTGCCTTGTCCCTCCTTCGTTTCCGTGTGAAAAGAGGTGTCCCCTCCTATGTAAAGTTAATCCTCTAGCTATGTGCTGGAGGATCCAAACCTTCAAGACCTCAGTCCATCCACGTTCCCACCTCTCCCCATCTCCCCAGTGTCTTCAACCTCGTCCTCTTCTCCCTTGTCTCGTATCTAAACGTGATCATCTGTCACATCATTCAACAGCAAACACAAAACCTACCTTAACTCCCTGATTCTTCTTTAGTGACCTACCCTGCTCTCTCCTCCCCTTTGAAGCTAAACTTCTTGAAATCACTTACACTTCCTGTTTCCATTTTTACACTTTGCATTCACCACTTTCTGAAACTGATCTCTCATCTATCAGAGAAGCATTAACTCAGGCCCTTGGTGTGCTAAACAAAGTGAGACTAAATAAAGTGAACTAAGTTATAGTTTAAATAAGGATAGACACTCCATCTTGGGTTCCTTAAGCTTCTAGAGGTCAGAAGATCACAGTCCTGCCCCTAGGGGGACCCAAGAGTGATCTGGCTGGGTCACAGCCTTTTCATTACCACTTAGTTGGCTCTCCCTCCAAGGGGGACGTGTCCTCTCTTGCCAATCTTTCCTAAGAGTAACCACACTGCATTATAAATTTGGCTTATCGTTTCCATAGCAGTAAACTTTATACTCAAGAAAATTATATCCCTTCCAACCATTAAAGCAATGATTTCGCTTCCTCTTAGAAATACAATTTCTTCCTCACAAGACAAGTGCAATTTTATATTCTTAAAATTTACTATAAATGATTTCACAACAGCATGTAAACAGATAAATGACCTGCTTTTTGTTTGTTTGTTTTTGCCGTACGCGGGCCTCTCACTGTCGTGGCCTCTCCCGTTGCGGAGCTCAGGCTCCGGACGCGCAGGCTCAGCGGCCATGGCTCACGGGCCCAGCCGCTCCGCGGCATCTGGGATCTTCCCAGGACCGGGGCACGAACCCACTTCCCCTGCATAGTCAGGCGGACTCTCCACCACTGCGCCACCACGGAAGCCCTGTTCTTTGTCTTTTTAATGGGCTTTGTGTTTCCATCAGAGCAAGAGCCAGTCTCTCCAATGGATCAGGTTGAGAATCATTGCTCTCTGGAAGTTCAGGGTCACCCTGGTAAGTGAAGCTCCTGGAGCACTATTTGTACTGAAACAGAATGGGTTTGTCCGACCAACAGGTTGCCAGCCCTGCGACTTTGCGCAAATTATTTAACCTCTCTGAGCCTCAGTTTCCCCATTTTTAAATTAGAATAACAACTATTCATAGGGTTTCTGTGAAAACTAAATGATG
Organism: Kogia breviceps; assembly: GCF_026419965.1. NCBI lineage: Eukaryota > Metazoa > Chordata > Mammalia > Artiodactyla > Physeteridae > Kogia > Kogia breviceps. Next base: position 14,556,771 of record NC_081326.1, on the reverse strand, counting down.
TAACTTATGTGAAAGCAAAATATAAATACCTGGAACACAGTAGTCATACAACAAATATTAGTTTCTTCTTTTCCATTCTTTTGTCCCCTGGGAGCTGTTGAAATCCAACAGTCCCATTTTAGTTCTTCCTTTTATTAGGCACGTGCTGTTGTACTTACATTCGCATCATCTCAGAACTGTTTTTTTCCTTTTCATATATGTCTTGTACGACCAACTAGAGATAACCTCTTTGACGGCAAAGATTGTCTCTCTGTTTCTTTGCTATTTCTCATAATTACAGCAACCCTATGCCACAGATTTTCCTGGATAGACCGCATTTCAAACAGTCTGCTTTTTGTCCTTTTCTAAATTATTAAAAATATCCTGAGAATCCCAACATTTCGGGATTCAAGCTACATTTGCGGAAACATCACTTGCCCACAAGACAGTGTCTGTACCCATAGGAGCCAGCGCCACGCTGGACACACAATAGCCTCCAGAGGTGGACACCCCTGAGCACTCAGTCTGCTTAAGAGAGGCCTCCGGAGCCCTGAGGGCCTCCTTAGACCACTTTCCCCACCACCATGACCCGCCTTCAGAGGATTTACCGGCAGTCCTCCCTCCCTATAAGCTTCTGAAGCAGCCCATCCTAAAAAGGAAGCTAAAATTAGAACTGATTCCCCACTTTCCCTAAAAGACCATCTGCAGAGTGGCCCCATGTGGCAGGACCCTTTCCACCTTACCTTAGTCCCCTTGGAGGCGAACCTCCAGGTCATCCACCGTCACCACATTCGCTCCCCCTCGTGGCTCTTCCTCCCTTGATTTGACTTCAGCTAACGTGCCCCCACCCTTCCACTGCATCCCCTAGAAGCCCAGCTGTGTCATCAGCCAAGCCCTCCACAGCCTCCACCCTTTTCTGCATCTTTTCTTTACCCTCTTGCACAGAAACCTGGGGCAGCTCTCACTGGAAACTGAAACCTGCTTCGCCCCGGAGCCTCGAGAGGCCGCTGCGCTCCCTCCCACCCCAGCACGCCGCAGAGCCGAGGGGAGGAGTGGGGGTGCCCATGCCCCTCCCTGCTGCCGACAGAGAGCTCTCCCCCCTCGCCCCCAAATCCGCGCTCTTCTGGAAGCCCATGCCCTCCAACTACACCACCCACTCACTACCCACGACGCCGCGACCAACACCCGCTCACCAGGCTCCTGACTCCGCTTCGTCCTCCTCACTCGTGCCGCATGTCAGCGCCCGCCCCCTTCCCCTTCAGCGCCCTGAGTCCCTCCTGGCGACAGAGCACCCATGAGGCGTGTGGAGGGCGCTCTCCCCTCCTACCGCCTCGACTCCTCGCTTCCGCTTCCGACGTGCGCCCTCCATCACGCCCCTCCCGTCTCGTCCCCAAGGACCGCACGACCTCGGGACTCATCCCCAGCCCCCCACCCTCTGACCGCTTGCTCTCTGGCCAGCTAGCCCCACTCCAACCCTCTTCCACTCCGTGGGCGCCCCCAGTTCCGAGGCCCCAGCGCTCTGCATCTGGGGATACAGCACTGGCAAGCAACAGATGGCACCCTCGGAAGGGCTGAGCTGGAGAGAATTTCGTGAAAGGCCCGTAGACAGAGGAGTGGGCCGGCTGAGAGAGCCCAGCAGAGACAGGGGAAGCTCCCGGGCAGCCTGAAGACGCAGAGGAGAGAAAGAGGTACTGAGCCCAGCAAGAGCTGGAAGTGAGAGAAAGGCTGACAGGGGCTGTGGCCACCGCAGAACACAGGCCCGGCCAGAACCATCATAAGGCCAGGAGGGATCAGGGGAGAACAGACCCCCAAAACTCACTTCTGGTTTTTGGCCAGTGCCTCCCATTGGCTGAACTCAGAGGGCCGGGGAGCCTCCGTGACGCGATCTGAAGAGGTTTGCCTTTCCCAGCAAACAAGGGTGGATTGTGGGTGGAGGGTGACCAGGTAGGAGAAGCACAGCCACCTCCTCACAGCCCTGGCCTATTCTGCAATTCCCCTCAACATCCTTGCCCCTCTGGCACGCTGGCCTGGCCGACCCCAACTCTCTGCCTTCTCCAGAGCTGGATCCAAGCAGGGGGATGGGACCAAAGACAATTATGGGGCTCTGCTTACCAGTCTCACTTTAAATGCAGGCTGGCCGGGGGGTTCTCAGGCTGCACCTCAGCCTGAGGTCTTCCTGCTGGCCCTCCCTCCTTCCTCTCACAGGTGTCAGACACGTATCGCGGTCTGCAGCCTTTCCCTACCGACTCCTCTCCCATCTACTTTTCACGTACGTTGCTGACGACGAATCCCTTACGATTCTAACTTGGTCTTGGTGTCTGTTTCCTGGATCACCTCCGCTGCCACAGACTCACATCCTCTGTCTTGCCAAGTCCAATGGCCATCCCAAGTCCTACAGCCGTCCAGAGTATGGTAGGTTTCATGCAACTAAAAGAACACCAGTGGGGGTATTTTCTCACAAAAGAGTGAAAAATGACTACATTTTAAGGTTTGAAAGAGTCCATTTCAGTTTTAAAATTCACTTTAGTGGAACAATTAATTTCCAAATGACCTAGAATATTTCCATGTCACCCTTCACCAAACAGGTCTTGAAAATACCCATCACATTGGTAATGACTTGTTTACTGTCTTCCATTCCAGGTATATGAGTTTCAAGGACAAAAACGAAGTCTTTCTTTGGGGAATAATAAAAATGTTCTAAAGTTAGATTGTGGTGGTGGTTGCCCAATTTTGTAAATATACTAAAAAATCATCAAATTGTACTCTTGAAATAGGTGAACTACGTGATATAAATTATATCTCATTAAAGCTATTTTTTTAAATGCAGTTGAATCATTAGAGATGGCCACAGAAGTCAGTAAAGGTTTCAGTGAAGTCACCTGTGAATGAGACTTGAAGCAACAGTTGGCGTGTGCTGCGTAGATGAGGGGAGGGGAGAAAACATCCCAGACAGAAGCAGCAGCAAGCACAAAGCCAGGGAGAGCGTGGGAAGAGGACAGACTATCGTGTGTATAGATTTGGAAGCCAGTGGTGCTGGTACGAAGAGATTGGGGCCTATAGAGGCAGGGTTTGAGCATGTCTGGGTAGGCAGAAGCCAAACTGTAAAGCACTATTTAGTCATGCTAGCTTCCCACAAAGGAAAAGGGCAACCACCAAAAAATGTTGAAAAATTTTGTTAGAAAGATCATTCTAATATGAAATTGGAAGGTGATTTGGAGGTAGGTAAAACTAGTAATTGTTTGATCCGAAAGTAGGAAAATAACAATAGCTAACATTTGGGACTTCCCTGGTAGTCCAGCAGTTAGGACTCCATGCTTCCACGGCAGGGGGCACCGGTTCAATCCCTGGTCAGGGAACTAAGATCCCGCAAGCAGCGTGGCCAAAAAGAAAAAATAATAACAATAATAGCTAACATTGATACCTAACTCTCTACTAAGCACTTTCCTGGAATCATCTCATTTCGTTGCTAAAGTAGGCTACAGGTACTACAATTATCTCCTTTTTATTGATGATATGATTTGCTCCCTCACCTCTTCAAGTCTTCAGGCAAATGCAATTTCCCACACTTTCCCTATTCCCCTTGCTTTATTTTTCTCCGGGACCCTCATCTCAATTTAAGACATGTTTCACTTTGTAAATCTTGTGTAAAGATCCTCTTCCCATACTAAAATGAAAGCCCGTAAGAAGAGGTTCAATTGTACTTTTCCTTCAGTTCTGTATCCCCAGTGCTTAGCATATGGTAGCTGCCCAATAAATAGTTTTTTGAATGCATGAATACGTAAATAAATGAAGAAATCGAACCTCATGGAGATAAGTAACCATGATCATACAGATAATGAGTGACAGAATTCTGACTTAAAAACCCATGTTCTAAAACCACTAAGTCATTCACCAGACTTGTAATATTGTAGGCGAGTGGTGAGTCCCCTCCTGAGAGTGCAGCAGTGGGAAAGGGAAGGGGGGACTGATTGGCCTTGGGTTTCTTTGGTAATAGTTTGGATATAGAAGGATGCTGAAAGGGATCAGTCCAGGATGACTCTGGTTTCTAGATTTGCCAAATGGGTAAACAGTGTGGTTCAATTCATCTGGAGAAAGAATACAAGGAGTCTTGGTTTGGGCAGAAATATGGAAGAGGAAGACATGTCTCATCCACAAACTTTTAAAAATCATCTCCCTAGATTACCAAGAAGTGTCGTTAATAATAAATACGAGGCCAGTAACCCCAAATTTATGAACTTACTTCAGCCGCATGCCCGTTGGGGGATGGGTAGGAGAGACCAAATAGGAATTGTTCTCTTTTGAAAACTAGCTCAAGGCTACAAAGAACAGGAAACAAGTCCTCAGGTGTGTTTAAAATAACTCTGAAGTTAACTTTTAAGGCAGCTGCTAAAACCGAAGAATGCCCCTACGCTTGTGGAGTTAAGCTGTACTCATACATTTAGATTATTTTGCTGGTGGCAGTGGCTTTCAAGAAGTGACAATCAATGTGGAAGCAGGCACTGACCCCCAAGGCCAGGGTGGCACAGAGGGCGGAAAGCACGCTTGCACCCGCGCACGCCCTAGCACATGGCCGCCGTGTGACCGCGGCGCGGACTCAGCCTCTTAAGTAACCGCAGGAAGCTCGCGCCTCAAAAGACTCCCAACCCCCGCCCTGGCGCGGGGCAAGGGAGGCGCCGCTCAGGTTTCTCACACTCGCCCGGCCCCGGGCAGACGGCCTCCGCTCCCTAGGCGGCGCTGTGGGCTCGCAGGGCCGGCCGCGGCAAGAGAGAGAGAGAGAGAGCCGTTTCCCCAGTGCGCATGCTCGCCTCCTCTGTGGGCTTGCCCGTTTTTTTCTTTTCCCGGCGGCCCCGGCGGCTGCGTACTGGCTGTGGGATGGGAAGTGAAGCCCCAGCGAGCGGTAGCGGCGGGGCTGTGAGGAGCCGCCAGGGGCAGGCGGCGGCGGCGGCGGCGAGTCGGTGAGCAGCTGGGAAGAGTGGAGCCGGGGCGGAGCACCTGCAGGCACGGGAGACGGCTTCACCATGGCGATTCGCAAGAAGAGCACCAAGAGCCCCCCGGTCCTGAGCCACGAATTCGTCCTGCAGAATCACGCGGACATCGTCTCCTGTGTGGCGATGGTCTTCTTGCTGGGTCTCATGTTCGAGGTGAGCCCTGCCCGCGCCCGAATCTCCCGCCCGCCGTCCCCTCCCCGGGCCCCGGCTGCCAGCTCAGCCCTTCGGCCCGGGACCGCGGGGGACTCCTGTGGTGGTGGGGCGGGGGAGGTGCCGGCCGCCGGGCCCGGAGGAGCGGACCTGCCCCGCCCCGCGCCGAGCCGGCCTGAGGCTGCGGAGCCCCGGGAGCCTGGCCGCCGTGCACCCGCAGGGGCCGGGGCCGCCGCGTTCGCCCCCTCGGTCGCGGCGCACGCCGCCCTCCCGCCGCCGCCCTCTCCCGCGGGCCGCGCCGCGCAGTTCTTGGTTCCCGCGAAGGGTTACGTGGCAGCCGGCAAGGGCCGGCGGTCGGCTGGGGCGGCCCCTGCACGCTAAGCTGGCTGCGGGCGGTGGGCGGGCTGGGCAATGGCCGGCGCGCCTGGCTGGCCAGGCCGTGGAGACCGGAGAGCGCCCGGGGGCGGGCGCCGCGGCGGCACCGAGTGTGGCGTGAAACCGACGGAACCTGGCGTCCGCTGCCCACTGGAAGGGCGGTGGCCGCGGGGCAGCGAGTGATCTCCGCGAGATCGGGGCTCCGAGTCGCACCCACCCGATTGTTTTAACTCCTCTCTCCCAAGCTGGTATTGTTACCAGTGATCGAACTTTTTGCCCCAGCGCTTGCTCTTTCCTTCAGGAAACAAGGTCTGATACAGAAATTGGGGTTCTGAACAGCAGTGCCGAGGCGTCGGATAATTTTCTTTTTGTTTCTTGAAATAGGAGAGGATGGAAATGTCAGGAGTGTGTAAATTCTCATCCCACGTAGCGAGTATTGTGATGACTTAGTAACAGCTGTTGAATGTGGGTAATAAACTTTGCAAGGTGAACGTGTAACATCCTACGGCTTCCTTTCCCTCGCTCCCCAGTACACACGCCCATTCCTTATCTTCTTTCCCTTTTAAATTTATCTCTGTAGCTCCTGTGCCCCACCAAATACACTAATTATTTTACTTATTTATTGTCTCCCCGCTCCTAGAATGTAACCTCAGTGAGGGCAGAAATTTTGGGTTTTTCCTAATCTATTTCCAAAGCCTAAATTTAGAAGGTGCTTACAAAATATTTGCTTAATGAGTGGCATTGAGAATTCTTGAGAAAAGCTGGTGTAATGAGACTGCTAGTGACTGGAAGTTGAATAAATAGTTTAAATGGAGCCCATGTGGGTTTTTAAAATGTTATGATTAGGTAACTTAATATTTTAATAATTTTTTGCTTCTTTTCAAATGGGCTTTTCTGGATCTAGATACAGATTTTTTTTATTCTTGATAGTGTCGTTTACGTCCACTTAGTCCACTGCTAAGGAGGTAGTAGGTATCCTGAAAGGGAGGGTAGAAGGGAACTAACATAGGTCACTTTGTTGGATTTAGGCTGGGCCAGGGCTACTTACCTACTGAATGACCCAAGGCTAAGCCTCAGTTTTTCTGCTCTGTATAAGGCAATAACATCACCTGTGCTGTTCTCACAGCCATTGTTTGAAGAGATCAGATGATATGGTGAGAAGGCATCTCACGGTTTATACAGAACTACATGAATGTATATGATATTAGCAATGCAATGCTAAACATTGGTACTCTCTTTCTGAATTTTATACTTGTATATACTTTCTGCTTTGGTGTTAGAAGTAATACTTTTGTGTGTACGGTATACTGACCAGTTCTGTAAAGCTTGCCATAACCCGTCTCCACGTGGTAAGAATCCCTGTCTTTAAAGATATAGTTTAGGAGTAATGTTACCTGCAAGGTGTATTTGCAGTGCGTTGAATGAAATGGAATATAAATCAGAAGTGCTGACACTTAGACATGTTATAACGTTGCTTTTATGTAAAATAGTTCATGTTCTCTTGCCACATTTCTAGAGAAGTTCACCACCTATACCTTGCCTCACATGTCAATGATTTTTTAAGAGTGTGTGGATTTTTACCTTTACATCTGTAAAGTTTATCAATTTAAATAGACACAACAAAGATCTAAGTAGAAGTTTTTAAAGTCGGTTCAAAAAAGAATGTTGAAGTAGTAGACAGAAGGAGGCTTGTGCAGGTTGTACTACATTTTTCTTACCATATGTTAAAGTTTTAGGAGTTGAAAGCCTGTTATCTACCTCTGGGAAAAAATTCACTGGATTAGTTTTGCTACTTGACTTTGAAAGTAATTGCTGTGGGACTTGCCTGGTGGCGCAGCGGTTAAGAATCCACCTGCCAATTCAGGGGACACAGGTTCAAGCCCTGGTCCAGGAAGATCCCCCAGGTCTCAGAGCAGCTGAGCCCACATGCCACAAGTGCTGAAGCCAGCACACCTAGAGCCTGTGCTCTCTGCAACAAGAGAAGCCACTGCAATGAGAAGCCTGCGTGCAGCAACGAAGACCCAATACAGCCAATAATTTTAAATAATTAATTAAATAAATAATAATAAAATAATTGCTGAATGTCAACGTTAACATATAGAATAACAGTATTTGTGCTAGAATAATAGAGAAGTAAATGTTTTTGCAGCAGAACTGTTCAGTCTTTTGTGTAAATATATTGAGGAAATGTTGGAGGATTTATGGTGAAATTGACAAAGCAATAACGGATACTGTATTACTAGCCAAAATGGAGAATCAATAGAGACGCTGAAGCTAAAGGGAGTTAGGGCTGTACTGCTTGCTAACTGGGTGGCCTAGGGCATGTCATATACCTTCTTATTCTTTTTTTTTTTTTTTTTTTTTTTTTTTTTTTGCGGTACGTGGGTCTCTCATTGTTGGGGCCCCTCCCGTTGGCGGAGCACAGGCTCTGGACGCGCAGGCCCAGCAGCCATGGCTCATGGGCCCAGCCGCTCTGCGGCATGTGGAATCTTCCCGGACCGGGGCACAAACCCGTGTCCCCTGCATCGGCAGGCGGACTCTCAACCACTGCGCCACCAGGGAAGCCCTATACCTTCTTAGAACTTGTTTCTTTTTCTGTAAAATAGGGCTCATCAGATTACTCTGAGAATTCAACTAAGTTTTATAATGGCTAGTTCAAAGTGTGGCTTACAGGAGGCATACCATAAATGGTAGCTCATTATTCCTTAGGTATTTATCAAAGTCGAAAAACAGAAGACAGCATTTTAAAATTATTTATTTAATTAATTATTTATTTTTGGCCGCGTTGGGTCTTCGTTTCTGTGCGAGGGCTTTCTCCAGTTGCGGCGAGCGGGGGCCACTCTTCATCGCGGTGCGCGGGCCTCTCACTGTCGCGGCCTCTTGTTGCGGAGCACAGGCTCCAGACACGCAGGCTCAGTAATTGTGGGTCACGGGCCCAGTTGCTCCGCGGCCTGTGGGGTCTTCCCAGACCAGGGCTCGAACCCGTGTCCCCTGCACTGGCAGACAGATTCTCAACCACTGCTCCACCAAGGAAGCCCGAAGACAGCATTTTTTAAATTTTTTTAAAATTTATTTATTTATTTTACGGTAGGCGGGCCTCTCAGTGTTGTGGCCTCTCCCGTTGCGGAGCCCAGGCTCCCGACGCGCAGGCTCAGTAGTTGTGGCGCACGGGCCCAGCCGCTCTGCGGCACGTGGGATCTTCCCAGACCGGGGCACGAACCCGTGGCCCCTGCATCGGCAGGCGGACTCTCCACCACTGCGCCACCAAGGAAGCCCCCGAAGACAGCATTTTTATGTGAGAAAATGTTCTAACAGTTAGCATCTAAAGAGATTACATATACTGATAAGGTTGATAAAGCAATAGTTTGTTTGGGAGATATGGAAGAGTTTAATTTCCAGGGAAGTTTGTGTTATCAACAATTGCTGTGAAGTTTGAAATCATGTTTTTAGTACAGTCAGTTTCTGTCCACATACATGGACTGTATTACAGACCATCATGGTCTGTAATGAATGACTTCATATTGGAGTTAGGAAAATTTAACAGTTGAAAGATGTAAAGATACTTGGGAAGCTTTCTGAAAGTGAGACTATAGAAGAGGAGTTAGGGGTTTCCACGAGGAATATTTCCTTCTGGGAGGGATTTACTTTTCAGAGACTCAGGAGTCCAGGTTGTTTGTGCCATGCCAGGTTTGGGGGACCGTTACAATTACAACAGTCCTGGGGGTTGGTTTTATTTTTTAGCATGGCTTATCTTCATGCCAACATTTTCTTTCCTCCTTTTTTTTAAAAAAAAACTTAATTTTCTATAAGCTGGTGAGAAAGTGGGATTTGATATTCAGAAATTGCCTTTATCTTTGAGACACCCGGTCAATGTAGTAGTCACACTTCCCTCTGGCAAGTACAAAATAGTTGACATCTCTGTATGACAAGAAAAGATACCAAGCCCCAGCTGGTGACCACTAAAGAAATATTATGATATTCATGATACTCCATACAATGCAGGATTAAATAATTCATTAGAGTCGTGGTAACCTGTTTAAGATGTATCTGAATAAGTCTCATATTTTTCTTATAAATGGAGAGCAGTGCTTCAAATGTCCCAAATTGTCATAAACTCATTTTTACTTTGGAGTGCATTGTATATTTCTGTAGCATATTTTATTCCAAACTAATTTGTCTTACTATTGATTAACTGTAATATTTGTTTAACTAAAGCAGTGCCGGCTGTGGTATGAGGCTTAGGACCCCTAGAAATGGCTAAGAGCATGATTACTGGTGTGATTTTTCTTCTTTTTAAAAAATTTTTCTATAAACATTTTTAGGGTGTGTAGTTTGTATTTTTCCTCTTCTTCTTCTGCTTAGCTAGCTGGAAGCCAGATTTTAATTTTCTTTGGAAGCCTAGCATTAAAGGATAATCTAATTTTTGTTGCTTTGGGAATTTGATATTAAATTTATCTTTGAAGAATTTGACTTGTCATTTGTAAAAAAAACTTTAAAAGTTTTTTTAGCTATGGTAGTGGTGACCTCGTATTCTAAATTAGAAACAGGGATGTGGAGTGTGTGTGTGCGTTTATATATGAAATCTAAACAAAGATATTAAAACATAAAATTTAGTAATCAGTCAACTTTATTAAAAAGAATCACATGAAAGCAGTGTTACCCTGGAAACTCATGTCATTGTTCTGCTGTCGCGTATCTGTGTGAATGACCCAAAATGTGATACAGAGAAGCCTTACTTGCCTCTTCTAGGGAAGTGATCTTTATGTATCTACCCAGTGAAAGAACTCACTGTGGTGGCCATACCCTGACTTTATCTCACAAGCCTGCCGTATTTCCAGATCCTGAATTCCAGAATAGCAGAACTCGGCTGCAACCTGCATGTTGTTCATCTCCCCACATGTACTGCTCGTATGCCAGCTCTCCACCTAGTCCAGGCTTTTGTGGGGCCTGGTCCCCTTTCCTTTTCTCCAGTGTATTAGCCCCTTGTTGCTTTGCTTTTCTTCCTGTAGACTTTAACTACTGTCCACACTCTCCCCAGGCCCTCAGCTCCCTTTCCGTCTTGGTCTTTCTCCCTACTTGGCCTGCACATATCCGACCGTGGATCCAGCCTGCCATCTGCCTTTTCCATGCCTCCCCGCTTGTGGATTGCTCAGTGTTGTCAGAGAAAGTCATGCACTCTTGCTGATGGATGATATTGCAAGTCCAAGGTTTCTGACCTCAGACAAAAGTAATACCGGGGGATCTTTTTACTTTTCCCTGGCCAGCTCCTTTCCCTAAAGGAACTATAAAAATACTCATCGTTTGAATCCCCAACTATGCTTAACAGATGACATTGCTTTCCCCCCCGCACAGGGATTTTCTTCAGTTTCTTGCCTTTTTTTGAACTTATCTATCTCATCATTTTTACCTTCTGCCTGCCTGATCTAAGAGGAAAACTGCTCAAGATCAACCTTTATTTAGCTCTGTCCTTATATTTCGTCCCTCCGGGATCTTTCCACCCATTATGCCCTGACGTGTTAAATTCTCCCTGTTCCCTGGTGCCTTTGCTGACTGCCCCCGCACCAGCTCAGTGCCTCCCGTCACGAAACGACATAAATCTTGACCTGGCATCTGTCGCTGGGGACCCCTTTGTTCCCCTTGTTCTCTGTACTCCACTGTGAGGTGGCTTTTGCTTTCACTTCTTCATTGGAATCACTCAAGCTGCGACCACTGATGACTTCTTACATCGTCTGGTCCGTTGCGCTCTTTTCCTGACACACCTCTATTGAAACTTTGACTTTATTAACCACACCTTTTTGAAATGTTTCCCCCTTTGGCTTCTGGGGCATCTAGCTCTCTTCCTTCTCTCTCTGCCTCTCCTCTCTGATCATTTCTTCTTATTTTGCCACCAGCCTTTTTCTCTGCCCTCTCCGTGGTTCCGATGTCCTGCTAGTAATGTTGAGCATCTTTTCATGTCCCTGTTGCTCTTTCATGTATCTTCTTTGGAAAAATGTCTGTTCAGGTCTTTGTTCATTTTTTAAATTGGGTTTTTTTTTGCTATTGAGTTGTATGAGTTCTTTATATATTTTGGATCTTAACTCCTTATGAGAGACATGGTTTGCAAAATTTTTTCCCATTCTGTAGATTGTCTTCACATATTTTTATAAATGCTGGAAATATACTTCCTGGAATCATTTTCATATAACATCAAATACTTGTTGCAGCAGGTTAAATCAGACAAGAGATGATTTCTAACATCTCTTTAATATTTGCCCTTGGAGCAGCTGTAAAATCGTAATTGTTTGCAATATACAAAGCATACAGTTAGAAACCACAAAAGCCGAATAGTTCTTAATGTCACTTCTTAATCCCTCTCAAAAATAATTGCTCCCATTACACTAGTGTCTCATGTTTTGGTACCTTATATCTGTTACATTTTTAGCAGATTGTTTAAAGCCTTTACATGTCAATATTTAATATTAAAGGATTTGATTTTTTTTTTTTTGGCAAAGGAGAAACTCTTCTGAGTTATAGTCATTTCAATTTTTTTTAATGGATATTTTAATTTTATTTTTGGCTGCGTTGGGTCTTCGTTGCTGCGCATGGGCTTTCTGTAGTTGTGGTGAGTGGGGGCTACTCTTCGTTGTGGTGTGTGGGCTCCTCATCGCGGTGGCTTCTCTTGCTGTGGAGCACAGGCTCTAGGCGCGCAGGCTTCAGTAGTTGTGGCACGTGGGCTCAGTAGTTGTGGCACAAGGGCTTAGTTGCTCCGCAGCATGTGGGATCTTCCCGGACCAGGGCTCAAACCCATGTCCCCTGCATTGGAAGGCGGATTCTTAACTACCGCACCACCAGCAAAGCCCTCAGTTTTCTGACATACTGTTATTGAAGAGTTGAATTTTGTCAAATGTCTTTGCAGTGTCTAGGGAAATGATCTTACCAGCTTTCTCCATAGCTTTATTATTATTTTCAGGGATCTTATAATATTGAAACATCCTTGCATTTTTTGAATAAACTTTATTTGGTCATGATGTTATTAGTTTTACATTTGCTTTTGAATTTTATTTGTTAATATTTTAGTTAATATTTTCATAACAATATTCATTAGTGAGATTGGGTGGTAGTTTTTTTGTGCAGCCTTTATCAGGTTTGGGAGTCATAAATTTTCCTTCTTTTTCTATGCTCTGGGGTGGATTGTAGTGAAATTATCTGACTTGTAAATGTTTGTTAGAGTTAGCCTGTGAAAATACTGAGTCTTTAGTTGCTAATGATAATTACACATCTTTTTAGTGAAGCTTTATTGTTGCTTACTAGTAATATGGTCCTGTGAGTTAAGCTTAATGCATATAATTTAAGCTTATTTGTGTACTTTTTATGACTTCCAGAATCTAAAAACCCAATTTGAGGGACTTCCTTGGCAGTCCAGCAGTTAACACTCCTCACTGCCAGTGCAGGGGACACAGGTTCAATCCCTGGTCGGGGACTAGGATCCCACATGCCGCATGGCACAGCCAAAAACAAGTTTTTAATTTTTAAAAATAAAAACCAAACTTGAAAATACATTTGGATCATTAGGTAGGCTTATCAAGGTCTTGAGGAAGAGAGGCACACAGAATTAACCTTTGATGGTATGGCTTTGTTGGGCACAAAAATGCAGTTGCTCGTTGATACCTTCTCTCACCTGTTTTGTTCTATTTCATTTACTCAAACCCCTATTATTTTGTTAGAACTCTTAGACTTGTCCTTTAACTTTTTTTTCTCCTATTTTCTACCTTTTTGCCTGTTTGCTGTACTTTCTGGGAGGTTTTTATCAGCTTTATCTCCTAATCCTATTTTCTCATTCCTCTTCTCATGTTTTTAACTTTCAGGAGCTCTTTTTGCCCCTAAATGCTCCTTTCATACTATCCTTTCTTGTTTCATAATTGCAACTCTTATCTCTCTGAAGACATTACAGTTTTTTGTGGAGCTGTTTTTCTTGGGGCTATCGAGGGGAGGTTTGTGGGGTTTTTTGGAAATTTTCTTCCTCATAATTTGTGGCCTACAAACTAGTTTGTTTTTATTTTCTCTCCTCAGTGTGAAAGGCTTTCTTCAGATGCACAGTGATATGGTATTTACTGATGTCCTCTAAGGGAGACCTCAGAGCTATTTTGGAGCTCTGAAAATGTGAGGAGGGCTTCTGTAGGTCGTGAGCCTCACCGCAGGGTCCTCTAGATGAATTGTTTCGTTGGGGAACCTCCAATATTGGAATCCTTAGAGTCTTTCTTCCTGAGCTGGTAAAATTCCCAGAAAAGACTTCTAATCTTCATGTTGGATAAAGGCCTGGCTGCCAGCATTACAGGAGCTGAGTGTGGGAAGAAGGCTTGGGGATCTGCGTATAGTCACACAGTCTTCCTGTTTTCAGGATGATGTCACTACCTCTATCTGTGCCTGTGTGTTACCCTCTACAAAGATTAAATCTCCAGTTTTTTGCCTTAGTGGGGTTGGGGTGCTTGTCAAGCTACTCAAAACGGGAAGAGAATCTGAAGATCTGAATGTTTGTTACATACACTCTCAGCCAATCCTTGTTTTGGCCTCTGCTCCCCGCTTCACCCTCTGCTTCTGCATTCCTGGTGCCCCACGTCCTGAGACTGGAGAATTCTGCAGTGGAAGTCTGCTTGGGTCTCAGCTTTCACCACTGCCAGTGTAGACTTCAGTATTTTCATGTCTGATAAGTCACTTCTCACTCATCTGTCTTCTCTCCAGCTTCTAAAATTTTGTTGATATGGTCCATTCTCCTCACCCCTGTGGATTTATGCCATTTTTCAAATATCCCTTTATGGTAATTTTATTGATGTTTTAGGAGGAAAAGAAGAGATGCAGGTGTTCAACCCAGTCTTTAACCAGAAACACACTTTCAGTTCCTAAATAGTAAATCCAAACATGCAATTACATTTGCCCTGTCTTCCCCCCAAAAAATCCGTCATTGAGAAAATTTATTTAAAGTATTCCAAGCACATAAAAATCCAATACTATTTAGAATAGGCAAAAAAAAAAAAAGGATAATTAACCTCTCAAGCTAAATAAAATAGAATTTAAACCTTATTCCATCAGACATTTATTGCTATCTCCTGTGATTTGATTATGTAGAATGTAAAAAGAATGTGAAATGGAGAGATTAATGCTACCCACCCCATACTAGGAGAAGGATTAAGTGTGTAATGCCTGTAAATCCCTGAAGTCAGTGCCTGGCACGTGGAAAGCAATATATTAATATTAGCTACGACTAAGTACTATGCACTGGGAATATAAAGATGAGAATATGACAGGAGTCCTGTCTTTTAGGAGTTCATAGCCTTAGGTAGAATGGTAAACAAACAAGAAAACAATGTGAAACCTGCAATAATAGAAGTAAAATTCAAAGTATAGGAGTAATAACAGAAAACAATGACCAGTACAGAGGGTTGTCCGTATGTGGCTGAGAAATCAAGAGCTCTGCAGAACAAATTACTTAGTTAGTTTTGTTTTTTTATTTGTTTGTTGTTTCTTTGGCTGTGTTGGGTCCTCTTTGCTGCACGCCAGCTTTCTCTAGTGGTGGCAAGCGGGGGCTACTCTTTGTTGCAGTGCGTCGACTTCTCATTGCAGTGGCTTCTCTTGTTTCAGAACACGGGCTCTAGGCACGAGGGCTTCAGTAGTTGTGGCTTACAGGCTCTAGGGCACAGGCTCAGTAGTTGTGCCACACGGGCTTAGTTGCTCCACGGCATGTGGGATCTTCCCGGACCAGGGCTTGAACCTGTGTCCCCTGCATTGGCAGGCGGATTCTTAACCACTGCGCCACCAGGGAAGCCCCCTAGACTTAGTTCTTTATATGGCTTATTATTGGTATAGTCATAAGCCTTCATGTAGGAAATTCCCTGGCAGTCCAGTAGTTAAGACTGGGCTTCCACTGCAGGGGCACAGGTTCAATCCCTGCTTGGGGGACTAAGATCCCACCCGCTGCACAACGCGGGCAAAGAAAAAAAAAAAACATAAAACAAAACTTCATGTAAATATATATAGGAATTATTGAAATAAAAATATTTGTCATGCTTTAAAAGTATTTATTATCATAGTTTTATTTATCAACAAAAACAAAGTTGGAGGAGAGGACAAAGGAAATAAAAGTATGTTAAATTTTTTATCTTATATAGGGTGAAGTCAATGAAAACCACTTTGTTCTTTTTTTATATATAAATTTATTTCATTTATGTATTTTTGTCTGCATTGGGTCTTCATTGCTGTGAGCGGGCTTTCTCTAGTTGCAGCGAGCGGTGGCTACTCTTTGCTGCAGTGTGCGGGCTTCTCATTGCCGTGGCTCCTCTTGTTGCGGAGCACGGGCTCTAGGCGCACAGGCTTCAGTAGTTGTGGCGGGCTCTAGAGTACACGCTCCATAGTTGTGGTGCAGAGGCTTAGTTGCTCCGCAGCATGTGGGATCTTCCCGGACCAGGGCTCAAACCCATGTCCCCTGCATTGGCAGGCAGATTCTTCACCAGTGTGCCCCCAGGGAAGCCCCTGCTTTGTTCTTAAAATTTTTAACAAGAAAGAAAAAATAATGTTTCTTTTAAACTTTTAGATAACCACTACTAAAATAAAATATTTACCATTTACTAAGCAGGTAACTTTGTGCCACATACTATGCTCAGCACTCAAATGCTTGTCTTGAATCTCCCAGCAGTCCTTTCAGACACCTGCTATTCACATTTCAGTGAAAAACTGACATTAAGAGAAGTTCATTTGCCCAGTCTTCTTACATCTACTTAAGTGTATGTAGCTTACAAATCACTAGGGAAAAAGAAGACGAAAGAAAATGCAGTCCATAGAACCTAAAGTGACAGCAAGGAAGTCGAAAAACCAGAAATCTTGCATGTTAATGACCGAAGTGAGTAAGACATATGCATTATGGAGGAAGGAGGAGAGAAGGGCAATGTAAACAGGAAGACTACTCTGTTTAAAAAAAAAACTCTGAGACCAAATCAAAAAATAACAAAAGCACCATTTTTAAGGATGCTCGTTCAGTGTTACTGGTGGAGGAAAACTGCCCACAATAGGAAACTAAATGAATTGTGATTCACGCATATAGTGAAATACTCTGCAAGCATTAAAAATCATGTTTTAGAAAAATATTTAATGATGTAGGAAAATACAATATAGTGAGCAAAAAATTCAAAAATCGGGTATTAAAGCAACATGACAGTTTTAAGATATAAATATGCAAAGAATCCAAAAATATATATCCTTAAAAGCATATGATCCAGCAACTCCACTTCTGGGTACATATCCAAAGGAAACGAAATCATTCTGTTGAGGGGATATCTGTACCCCGTGTTCATCACAGTACTATTCATAACAGCCAAGACATGGAAACAACCTCAGTGTCTATTGACAGATGAATGGTGGTCCAGTGGGTAAGACTCTGTGCTCCCAGTGTAGGGGGCCCAGGTTTGATCCCTCGTCAGGGAACGAGATCCCGCATGCATGCCGCAACTAAGGAGTCCGCATGCACAACGAAGATTCCGTGTGCTGCAACTAAGACCCCGCACAGCCTAAATAAATATTTTTTTTAAAAAGTTGTGCTGTGTGTGTGTGTGTATATATATATATATATGTGTGTGTGTGTGTGTGTGTGTGTAATATATATGAATATTATTGAGCCATAAAAAAGAAGGAAATCCTGCCATTTGCAACAACATGGGCAGATCTTGACAAGGGCCTTACGCTAAGTGAAATACGTCAGACCGAGAAAGACAAATACTGTATGATCTCATACGTGGAATGTGTAAAAACCAAACGCAGAGAGACAGAAGGGTGGTTGCGGGCAGTGGGGATGGTATGAAGTTTGGTCGCTTGGTTGGCATGATGACCCCAGCTCTCTTCATGGTCAAGGTTACTTTCCCCTTAAAATTCGTAATCTGATTATTTGAGATTTTGTGAATGTCCTGCTTCCCAACAATCTTTCATCCAGTGGTTTTAGCATCTATTGATGATACTTGCCTTAATCAGTTAATACACTGAAGGTGGCAAAACTGTGACTTTTATTCTATTATTTCTTCCACTTACTTTTTTTTTTCTTTATTTGCTGCCATTCCTCTTAAAGAAGAGATTCTCCCCTCCTTTCTTGAGTTATTACTCCGAACTTATACGTATTTTTTAAATTCAGTGCTGCTTTGTCCTTGAGATGTAGCTCCCTTAATCTTTGAGCACTTCCTTACTATCTGACACAGAGTGCCTCAATGTCACATTTTACTTTCCCTGCCTAAGACCTGGAGCCAGCTATGTCTGTAGGAAGCCCTGGTTTCTTAAGAGTGGGAAATGGTATTTAGAAACAAAGAACTGAGTGTGAGGTGTGCTCATTACTACTGGAGTATCATTGCTTCTGGGCCTCATTATAGACAGAGCTAGAAAAACAATGAAATGATGAAGTCATGATTCCTCAATGCCAATAAAAAGCAACCCAAGGGAGGGAGACGCAAGAGGGAAGAGATATGGGGACATATGTATATGTATAACTGATTCACGCTGTTATAAAGCAGAAACTGACACAACCATTGTAAATAAAGCAATTATACTCCAATAAAGATGTTAAAAAAAAAAAAAACCCCAAACCTTAATGCCATCATTTCATATATACTTTTCCCTTATCCCGCGGTGAGAACCTGGGTTCTCCACATCAATTTATTTACTTGCCTGGACCTGTCATACAGTGAACAGTTTCATTTCAGAAACACAGTAATCAATGACACTGCCAACAATAAGCCTATTAAGTAAAGTTCAAGATACCTTTGCAGCTTTTTAAATCTTAAGATCTATTCTATTAGGGATGTCTTAGTGTTGTATTTATTTATTATTTTAGTGTTGGATTGGAAACTTATTTGAATTAATTACTGTGGCTATGTTATCTAGTATACAGTAAGATATACACTTGGTATTCAGTGTTAAGGTTTTATTTTTCTTTTTATTTAATTTCATGTTTAGCATATTAAAAATTTACATAGCTTAAAAGTTAAAACTTCTGGGGGCGGGTCAAAGGTCGTGCGTCCTCAGCCCCGCCCCCGGCGCGCGGGCGGGCGTATGGTGGACGCGGAGGTCTGGGCGCCTGCGACGCGCGTGGTGTGGCCGCACGCTGGGGTCCGAGCCGGGCTGGCTGGTCGGCAGCAGCCATGTGGAAAGGAATGGAAGACATTCACTGCACCTGCACGTGACCCCCAAATTTAGTCGGGAAGCTGGGTGTTTCACCTGCAGTGAAAGCAAGTGGGAGTGATAGGAGAGGCTTGGGAAAAGATCGAGCAGAAGAGAGAGATGTCGGCATCTTCTCTCCCTCCTGCATAAGACCCTTCCAGTATGTAATCACTGACCTGGAGAAATAATGCCCGAGTACAGAGGACGGGGCAGAGTTCCAGGTGTCACTGTGCACCCAGCCCCCGCGAGCTTTGTGATGCATCGCGAACGGCCGATCCGGAAGGATGAGTAAACTCCGCAAGTACCGCGGTGTCACCGGAAATAAGTGACCGTGGGGCTCAATGGTTTGGATAAGAGGATTCGACTCCGGAAAAACACGGCTAACGTCAGGAATATCTGTGTTTTGGCTCATGTTGACCATGGAAAAACCTCTCTGGCCGACTATCTTATATCTAGCAATGGCATCATCTGCAGTCGCCTGGCAGGGAAGTTAAGGTACATACATGGACAGCAGAGAGGATGAACAGGTCCGAGGGATCAGTATGAAATCCAGTGCCATTTCACTGCATTATGCAAAAGACACAGGCAGTTCTGCGACAAGCCTGGCTCGAAGACATTGGTCCAGTTTTAGTGATTAATACGATAGATCTCTTGAGAGTGGAACTGAAATTCACCCCACAGAGGCCTGTTCTCACCTCAAGAATGTTTTAGAACAGATTGATGCACTCACAGGAACTCTTTTTACTTCTCAAGTGCTAGAAGAAAGAGCAGAGAGAGAGACTGAATCCCAAGTGAATCCAAATTGTGAGCAAGGAGAGCAAGTGTCTGACTGGAGCACGGGCTTGGAGGACCCGGATGGTTCTCACCTTTACTTCTCTCCAGAGCAGGGAAGTGTGGTGTTTACAAGTGCCATAGACGGGTGAGGCTTTGGACATTCTGAGGACTTCAAGCTTGGGACATAGCATCGCAGATAATGCTGGGAAACTGTTCTGAAGTGGCAAGGAGCGGATTGGGGAGCCCCGAAATACAGGAGTTTCTGCGACAAAAGACCAGGTGG
The DNA here is from genome assembly GCF_026419965.1 of Kogia breviceps. NCBI lineage: Eukaryota > Metazoa > Chordata > Mammalia > Artiodactyla > Physeteridae > Kogia > Kogia breviceps. Next base: position 14,537,055 of record NC_081326.1, on the reverse strand, counting down.
TTGACGGGCACATGGTCAGAGTGCTGTGTCCTGCAGTGAAGGATTCCACGGTCGGCAAGTGACCTGTAAGCGCACGAGAGCCAATGGGACTGTGCAGGTGATGCCTCCGAGAGCATGTGCCCCCAGAGAGAGGCCTCGGGGAAGAAGACCCTGCTCCAGTCACCCGTGTGTTCAAGGGCTTATTGAACCAGGGAACCAGCCCCAGTTCTGTGCAGGGACGATGCAAAGCAGAGTGTGAGACATCTTTGTGGAGCATCGAGTTTATTAACTGGAACTGGAAGAACCAAGGAGCTCTTGGAACAAGAACTATCCCCCTCCCCCACCAACACGGAAGACAGAAGAGTGGGGGAGGGGAGACGTGCCCCAGGAATGACAGTCCAGTCTCTGAAGTTTCACCCAGGTGGGGGTTGAGGGGCGGACCTGCAGCCACGGTGGCCTCTCTTTCAGTCGCCCGGGCTGCTCCAGACCATCCTCTGAGCTGGCCAGAGTCTTGGATACGATGCTTTTGAAGGCCGTGCAGAGAACACACTCATCTTCCACTGGACTGGGTCCCAGGGAGCGCGACGGCCTGACCTTCCTGCCTCGGTCACTCGCGGGGTTCAGATGGGCTCACTTTATTGTGACGCCTCATCCTGGGCAGCTTGCAACAAAGATGTTGGAGTATAGAGTTCCAGATTCTCCTAGCCACCCCTTGCTTTTTGGGGCTGTGGCCAGAGCGAACGGATGAGGACGTACTCTCAGGCTGTGCAGCGTGGGAGGACCTTCCAGTGTTGGACACACCCAGGGGGCAGCTGGTTCCCTCTGGGGCTCCAGTCCTGCTGCTGGTGGAGGGGGACGCCCCAGGGCCACACCGGTGGGCTGGGCTGAGGGTGGCAGTCCTCGACTCCAGGCTGGCTGGGGGACAGGCAGCCTCACTGGTCTTCTGCCCTGCCTGCTGGTCTTCCTGAAGCTGCACATTTTCTCCCTGGTGGAGCCGCCCGGTTTCCAGGGTGGACAACTCAGGGCTTGGAAAAGGCTCAAGTTCATTGCCACTGAGGTCCCCGGAAGAGAAGCACCTTGCAGCTATGATGGAGGACCCCACCATTGGTTTCTTGGAGCTCACACTGCCTTCTCCCGGGTCCTGGATCTTGTCCCACGTCAAGTCCAGAGTCCTCATCCCTGTCACCTCCGGGTCCTCTTCATGGGGTGGCTGGAGTGGCTTCTTCTGGCCCATATTCACCCACGGGTGCCTCATGAGGTCAGGCAAGGTGCCTCTGTCACTGGGGTTGAGGACGATCATTTTTTGTAAGAGACTCTGTATCTCTGAAGAGAGGTAGGTTGGGATGGAGTATCGCCCTTTCAAGATTTGCTCCCGCAGCTCCTGAAAGTCTTTTCCCATAAAGGGCCGGGACCCAGTTACCATGAAGTAGAGCACTATTCCCAGGCTCCACACATCCACCGCACGGCCGCTGTAGCTCTGCCCCTGCAAGACTTCCGGGGCAGCATACGGGAGTGTGCCACAGAGCGTCTCCAGTGTCCCACTGGCCTCACACTTGTTGCTGAAGCCAAAGTCTGTAAGCTTGATGTTCATGTTGGCATCAAAGAGGAGGTTCGGTGGCTTCAGGTCCCGGTGCACGATGCCCCTCTGGTGGCAGTGTTGCAGAGCGGAGACCAGCTGCTGGAACGGGCCTCGGGCCTCTGCCTCTGTCATACGGCCATGTGTGTTTAAGTAGCTGTACATGTCCCCACCACTGAGGTGTTCCATTATTAAAAACATCGTCTCCTCTGTGTCGGTCACCCCCACCAGTTTTACGATATTTGGGTGATTCAGAGCCTTCATACTGTGCACTTCCCGCAAAAGTAGATCCTGGAAATTTGGGAGGCTCTGACGCCTTTTCTTAATGATCTTGACAGCCACCTGTGTCCCGGTCAGAATGTGCCGGGCCAGCTTCACTTTAGCGTAGGTGCCTTCGCCGATGGTGTGGAGGATCTCATAATCACCAATATGGGCCTCCTTGGCAGCACAGTTGGCTGTGAAGCCCTGCATCCTCCTGACCTAACCACCAAAGCTAACTCTCCTAACTAACGATGCTAACGGTACTAACAGTGCTAAGAGTAGAGAAAAGAGGGGAAAAAAAATCAACAAAATGGCAGGAACAAGGAAAACACAAGCTAACTGTGGGTCCACGGCCGTCAGGTCACCAAAAGCAGCTTCCTGGGCTCCAACTACCAAAAACCTGGGCCCGGCTGGGCTCTATTATAGGGCTTCTGTGAAGTTCATCACAGTGGTGCACTGTGAGGTCAGAGCTAGAAATGGACCCATCGCAGCTCCGGGTAAGCCACAGTGGTTTTCTCACTTTTTGAGTTCAAGGCCCCTTTACGCTTAGGAAAAAGGATCCCAAAGAAATTTTTCTTTACTTGTGTTATTCGCTATTGGTATTCACTTTGTTATAATTTAAAATCTGTAGGATACTTCAGTGGCCTTTTTATTTCTAGTTTGAAAATGTGTAATAATTTCAAAGACCTCATAATGTCTACACTTGAAATATTCAATTCCTTTTCCTTAAATTCTGGTCTCAAAATAATGTTTCAACTTAACTGACTTCACGATACCATACAAAATGTTCTGTTGCGTAAGACACGATAAGGTACGTTATGAAAGTCTATGAAGCTGAGAGAAGATTTGCCAGGAAGGTCGTGAGCAGATTTCTCATCAGGCGCCTCGGAGGCCAGATGGCATGGCTCAATGTACTTGAAGTGTTGAAGGAAAGAAACCGTCAACCAAGAATCCTATATCTAGCAAAACTTTCCTTTGAAAATGAGGGAGAAACCAAGACATTCTCAGTTAATCAAGAGTTGAGAGAGTTCTTAACCACCAGACCTGCCTGCCACAGGGAGTTCTTCAGGTTGGAGTCAAGGACCCTGGACAGTAACTCAAAGCCTTATGAAGAAATAAAGACCTCTGGTAAAATTAGATAGACGGGTGATGAGAAAAGCTAGTACTATCGTAACTTTGGTTTGTAGCTCCACTTTTTGTTTTCTATTTGATTTAAGAGACTAATATATAATAAAATACACACACATACAAATCAAAAAAAAAAAGTTAAAACTTTTTAAAAGTTCTAATCAGAGAAGTCTTGCTTGCATCTCTATTCCCTACACCCCCCCTGCCTACCCCGCATAGGCAGCTATATTCATACGTTTTTATTTATCCTCCCTGACTCTTTTTCCAAATATAAGGAATTAATATACATACATGTTTTTATTCCCCCATCTTTCTGATACAAAAGAGCATACTACGAACACTCTTTTGTGTTTTGCTTTTTATCACTTGACAGTATATCCCGCAAATTACTTCATCTCAGTTCATAGAGATCTTTTCATTCTCTTTGATGGCTGCATAGTATTCCATTGTGTGGATGTACCATACTTTATCCATAGTGCCCTATGGGTGGACATCTGTGTTGTTCCTAATATTTTGTCATTACAAATAATGTAATGAATAAGTTGTATGTATTTTTTTGTATTTGTAAAGGTGTATTTTTCAGGGTAAATTTTAGCAGTGGGATTGATAGGTCAAAGGATTAATGCATGTGTAATTTTGCTAGAAAATGCCAGATTCCCCTCCATATGGGCTCTACCATTTTTTCACTCCCACCAGCAACATATGAAAGCACTTTCTTCTCATGGTCTTACCATAAAGTGTGTGTGTATGTATATACACATACATACATACATACATACATATATAGATTTGAATAAAATGTGTTCTTAAATAATAAGAGCACTATCTGAATAGTGGAATGATTGGTGATTTTTATCTCCTTCAACTGCTTTCCTTTTCTGTTTTCCAAATTTGTTGTAATCAGTACTTGTTACTTACAAAATAAGAAAGAAGACGTGGCAAAAGTATTAAATTTGCACTTCAGAGTGAGAATTTTGATTTAGCTAAAGGGGAGAATTTTCTGATGATAATTTGCAGTGGGCCAAAAGAGAAAAAGGAGCTATTTTTAAAACGTAGTGACATCATTTATTCGTGTCTTGTCCAGAGAGAAAGACAGAAAATAATTGACTTCTCAAAATTTCTTCTAAGCCTAAGAGTTCATAATTGTTACTGTTTCTTCTTTCCTCTTTCAACCAGAGTTATATACACACCTGGCCACACTGATGATCATATGGCCCTACTTTTAGAAGAGGAAAATGCTCTCTTTTCTGGAGATTGCATCCTAGGGGAAGGCACAACCATATTTGAAGACCTCTATGATTATATGAGCTCCCTAAAAGAGTTATTAAAAATCAAAGCTCAAGTTATATATCCAGGTGGGTAATATTATTAATCTAGCAAACCATTTGTGTCAAATGATGAGGAAGATTCATTTTGGTTTGTCTGTGTGTGTTCTTTGTGGTTTCAGCCTTGAAGAGATGCATATAAATTGCTTCTTTCTAAATTACACCCCTAAGTCTTGTCTAGCAATACAATGAAAAAGAAGACCAAGAGTTGTATTAATAACTTACTTAAAAGATATGAGGGTTATTTTTTAACATCTGCACAGCTATTAATAGAACTGTTAAATGCAATAAACCTACTGGAACAAGAAAAATGTTTTCATTCCGTAAGCTATCTTCCGTTTTGTTAACTTGATTTCTGTTGTGGACTACATTTTAGCCATGTAACCAACCTTGGGTAACATTTGATGTCTGAGCTTTAGTTTTTTAACTCATTGATGGAAATATCAGTAGCTTCTATGTCAACTGTAAAATTGTGTATTTATTTCCATTCTCCAGAAAAAGAAACCTGTTGTTAATATATCACTATAGCTGTCACTGCCCTGCTTTACAATACGAATCTCTCCTCCATCCTGAAAGCTAAGAAAGATACAGTACCCAACAAGAGGCCCCCAGAAGGAAAAAGAGACTCGATTACTTAATTTTTTAAGTCCTTCCAACTTGTTCCTAACCAAAGAGCCATGGAAAGATCTGTAAATACAGTGTCTTCAGTACCTTCATATTCTCTCATGAGTTCCCACTGCTGAGGGGATAGGAAACATACAGTGAGGCTGGGCATTTGGATTAATTTTGTGACATAAAAGGAGTGGAGGATGACAGCTCTTTTGAAAGAGAAGACAGTAGACATTTGATGCACCCACATTGGAATAAAGCTAATGAGAGGCTGCCCGGTGCAGGTTCTTGGAGTGTTGGCTTTAGTGAATCCAGTGAACTGGCTTATTGGCACAGCAGGAGCTCATATGTCAATGACGGTCTATAGCCGTAGCCACCATATATTAAAGCCTGCTACCCTACCCGCCAGGTACTGTGCAGGGACCTTCACAGAGCTGTCCTCACCAAAACCCAGAGAAGCAGGTAGCTGAAGAAATAAACTCGGGAGATTCATAGACTGTCCCAGCCACACAGCTAGTAAATGATAGTTGGTATCCTAAAGCCCATGCTCTTTACCTAACAGGTTTGTCTGCTTCTGGTATTTTGTTCTCAACCCTCTTGCAGATTTGTGTGATATGTTCATTTTCACTGTCTTAAAGAGCAAGTAAATTCCAATATAACTTTACCTGGGTTATCAACATTTCTGAATTGCTAGCCTATACATAAGATTCTTAAAGGTCTCTTGTGGTTCTTGTGAATTTTTAATAGGTCTTGGTGACTTACATGAAGCTACCTTTTACATTCCCCTTTTCAATCTTTGATAAGCATAGTGGTTAATAGCACAGAGTGGTTAAAAGCTCCTGAATCAGAATCCCAGCTCCACCCCTTCTTAGCTGTGTAACTGTAGGCAGATTATTTACCCTCCCTATGCCTCAGTTTCTGCTGTACAAAGAGGATAATAAAAGTATCAATACCTACTTCATGGGCTTCTTGTAAGAATAAGGTATATTCAGCATTTAGAGCAACGTCTGACAGATAACGAACACTGTAAATATTACCTATTAATACTGTTGTGGTTACTGTTTTTATTGCTGTATTCTTACTGTTAAATTTTTATTTTCTAACTTTTAATGAACACAATAATATCTTATATAGATTTTGATATAATTATCTAATGTTTTGGGGCATTATATGTAATTTTTAAATCTCTTATTACCTGTATAGTTTTCCAGATAATTCTTATTTGTCATGTATTTTTCAATATGCTATATGAAATATTTTTAAAGAGAGTAAATTAACTTCAGTTGTACTTAAAATTTTTCATCTGGTTGAAATCATTTTTGTAATTATTCTGATGCAGGACATGGCCCAGTAATCCATAATGCCGAAGCTAAAATTCTACAATACATTTCTCACAGAAATATCCGAGAACAGCAAATTCTTACATTGTTTCAGGAGAACTCTGAAAAGTCATTCACAGCAATGGATCTTGTAAAAGTTATCTACAAGGTAATTTTCATTTATCTTATTTGTTCAAAGGCACGATTTTCATAGAATAATCTATTCAGTGGACTCTAGACGTGGTAAACTCATCCGATCCCAGAGCAGCGTGAGTCTGTTAGTTTTGTAAGTCATGTCACTCGTATGGATTTGAGCCCATCAATCTCAACCTTCTGGAACACAGAAGTTAGACAAACACTGGCCCGCAGAACAAAAACAACCATCGTGAGCCATTATGAAGCCTTTTATACTCCACTCTGTAGGGGAGATCACGGCCAACAGCCTGGCGGTTAATCTTTGTTAGGATTTGTGTATTATTCTAGCCATGTTGATGGTCTGGTGTCCTGACCGGCAGCGAGTAAGGGGTGATCTGCTAGAGACAGCTACTGGGGTACCAGCAGTGAGAAGCGGTAGCAATGCTCACAGCAGATTAAAGGGAGAAAGGCTGGCCATGAAGAAGGGCATGGGTAGAGCCACTTAGAATAGAGAGAGAGGGCCGCTCACTCGGTGGCCTCTGAGTGCATCACTACATGCCAGCGCTGCGTGGCAATCCATCAGTATGATTCGGTTTTTCCGCAAATGTTTATTCGATACCTGCTTCGGGGTTAAGAATGGAATAAGATGATCTGGGTTTTAAAACTCCCACTACCATAACCTGTATGGCCACAAAATACCATAACTGAGAGAGTATAACTAAAGATGAGCTTGAAAAGGAACCTGGGCCAGTTTCAGTTAGTAAAGGACCATAATGTCCCATGGGTCTAATTTCTCAAAATCCAGGTATCTCAGTGGGCTTTGTTTTAAAAGGGAGGAATGAATGATTAAAAGGGCTGACAATAAAAAGTGCCAGGAGCAAAGGGGTATTGCAGATGTTTACATTCTGCAAAAGAGTTCATTTCCTCATAATACTAAAGTTTAGCCACTCTAGACTCTAAGTTTTTTCTAACCCCAGTACAGACAGCAGATCTCTCTGATAACCCTCACAGATGGGTCATCCAGTGACTGTGCAGGCCTCAGAAATGCTGGTCCTGCATTCAGAGACGTGTTCAGGGATGTGTTCACTGCACACCCGTGTGAAGCACCTGTCACACACACCTAACAGCATTAGGTATTGCAGAGACATTTATTCATTCCACAGATGCTTACTGAACGCCCTCATGTACCACACACTGGACTAGGTGCAGAGACACACAGATGACTACAGATCCCCGCCCTCCACGGACTCACGGTTTCGCGAAGACAGACATGTTAAACAGATTCTTGCAATTCTGGCTGTATCATAATAGCTCCCAGTTTTGAGCACATGATTATGTGTTAGACACTGTACTAGACGCTTCACATTTCCAATTGTAATTTGAAGTACTTAATTTCAAGTACCTTGAATTTTCACTGCATAAAGATACTGTTATTCCAACGTAACAGATTAAAAATAGACTCAGAAAGTGTGAGCTAAGTAAGTTTTCCAAGGGCACAAAACTAGCAGATGTCACACACTCAAATGTCAGAAGTCAGATACTCAAATCTTGTGTTTTTCTATCACACCACGCTTCCTGCAAGGCCCATACACAGTACGTCAGGGCATAAAGGAAAGAGGAGTCATTTCTGCCTGGTGAAGATGCAGGGTGGTGAGGCTTGTCCAGAAAAGCTTCGGAAATTTAATTATTGAATCGGATCTTGAAGAAGGAGTCAGGCCAGAGTACAGGAGAAGAGAAGTCATTCTAGACAGAAGGGAAGATGTGTTCACACACTGGGAGTCACAAAGGCATCATGTGTGTTTGAAAACCCACAGAGAAAATGCATCTGACTGGAGCCCAGAATGTATATTGCAGATGGGCAGGGAGGGGGTCCCAGGAAATGAGGCAAGAAAGGCAGGCACGGCAGGTCAGGGGACGCCCTTGGTTGCCATGCTAAAAAACTGTGGGCTTCAGCCAATAAGCTGGGAATGACCACCCATCTTAGGCAGGGAGTCACATAATTAGACCTAGAAAATCACACTGGTAGATATAATATATGGTACTGGAGCTTCAGGGAGTTTGGGGTCGGAGCTTTCTGCTTGGGAATCATTAACACATGATGTTGCGGTGACAAGTTGATCAAGTAAAAAGAGAAGAGAGTCAATGATACAATTCATCATGAGAATCAGTATTGAAGAGAAATCGGGGAAGAATATCCAGGATGAAGATGAAATCATAAGAGGTAAAATAACCAAGGGAAAAGAGAAGAGTTCTTCCAAATGGAGAGACTAGCCAGTTGATTTCAGGTAAAATGAGGACGGAAAAGAATTCTCTGAATTTTTTTTTTTTTTTTTTTTTTTTTTTTTTGTGGTACGCGGGCCTCACTGTTGTGGCCTCTCCCTTGCGGAGCACAGGCTCCGGACGCGCAGGCTCAGCGGCCATGGCTCACGGGCCCAGCCGCTCCGCGGCATGTGGGATCTTCCCAGACCGGGGCACGAACCCGTGTCCCCTGCATCGGCAGGCGGATTCTCAACCACTGCGCCACCAGGGAAGCCCGAATTCTCTGAATTTTGATTAAAATATAATTCAATGATCTTTGCAAAACTTTTTCGGGGAGCTGAGAAATGGAGATAGTCAATTTAGTCAAGAAGCTTGACTTGAGGAAAATTCTTATTTAAATCATATAAGGAGACAACTACTGTATGTTACCACTTGTAATGTGGAATCTAAAAACTACAACAAACTAGTGAATATAACAAAAAAAGAAACAGACTCATAGCTATAGAGAACAAATTAGTGGTTACCGGTGGGGAGAGGGAAGGGGGAGGGGCAATAAAAGGGTAGGGGAGTATAACCTGTCATGTATAAAATAAGCTACCAAGATAAATATATTGTACAACACAGGGAAGAAGGCCAGTCAGTATCCTATAGTAACTAAATGGAGTATAACCTTTAAGAATTGTGAAGCACCATATCGTTCTTAACGTTAATATCGTATATCAAGTATCCTCCAATAAAATTAAAAATACATACTTAGAAAAAAGAATAAAAGGAATATTTATTTTGTTTACCATTCAGATAATAGTTGTCAATATTACATTACTAGCTTGACGAAAATAAAGGAAAAATTGTAAGATTTAAGGTGGAGACATATATACTTTTAATAAAAATGTGCAAAGACATTACCATGTAAGCTAATCAACAGACCATAGGGCCAACTGTCTGTAGAATCATCAAAACTACCTACAATAATTTTTATGTTTATTTATTCATTCATTTGTAAAATAGTGAGTTCCCACTATGTGCCATTTTGCTAAGCACTGGGTATTCAGTAGTGAACAGATGCTGCTACTGTATTGTCTTTATGGAGCTTACAGTCTGTTTTGCCTATAAGTATACTTCTAATAATATAGGGAGTCAAAGCAAGACATATATAAGATGAAACAGTGTTGATTATTACTCTGCAAAACTGTATTTGAATTAAGACCGTATTATTTTGCCTTTTTTCTTTAAAAGTTGCAAAAAGATTAACTCTGTTCTTTTTTAAAAAAGAAATGCTTTACTTTCACTCTCATTTTTCTTTGAGGATACTCCTGAGCATTTACATGAAATGGCCGAACATAACATCTTACTTCATTTGAAAAAACTAGAAAAGGAAGGGAAAATATGTAAGTATTCTTCCAAATTTTAGTTCTTTTATTACCAGCACTTAAAATATTTGTTAACAAATGAACTAGTTTCCTTTGAGGAAAAACATCACCCACCAGAGTTCTCCCTTGAATGTCACCGTCAGTTGGAGAGACAGTCACTAGGAAGGGTCAGTAGCAAAAGGCCAGGGGATCACAAGTTAGAACAAAAGCTTCCACAGGAATGAGAATCATCTCGCATGGGGGTTCCAGTCCTCACCCACCAGAACGACAGTGACGGGCATGTAGCGGGAAGAGAGCTTCTCCTCTCCCAGACCACACGAGCACGAAGAATTTTACACGTATCGATAGGAGATTTGGGAACGGCCAGAGGTCTAGCAGCGGTAAAGGTAGCAAACTCAAAGATACTAAAGCAGTAATTCTGTAATTGTTCCCTAGTGTTAAGTTAATTTGTCAAGTTAATAATCTTAGAAGTTTGATCCTTAAAAAGCAAGAGGTGCGAAGTTGGACTTTGTGTAGAAGCTTCAGCAACATCTTTATATGTACCCCCCCCAAGAAAAACCCCAACTTTATATTGAGCAACACAATTATTTTAGGAATTAATGCCATTTCTAGTTACAAGATAACTTAAAATCTAGTGATTTGCTCATCTTTTGTTAAATTTTTACTCTGTAATTTTCTTTGCATAGTTAGCAACATGGATCCTGAGGAGAAATGGAAAGCTCACCTTTAGTTTCAGCTTAAAGAAAGATTGTGTGGTTCTGTTTGTAGAGAATGGTATGTTTTGTTAACTATTAATTATTTACAGAGAATATAGCATGTGGAACGTTGAAAATAATCCTAAATATACTTTAAAATAACATCATACTTATTCTAAAGTATGTAAATTACATTTTGCACCTATAATATTAGCTATGTGTCTCACCTAGGTCTTATAACATTTTACCGAAAATTCAAAATCCAACAGTTTATCCATTTTCAATACATAAAATAAGTTTCTTTTAAAGTTATAAAAGTTAATGTCATTTAAACTGGATATTATTCTTAGAGGTTATTTATCTATTACCAGTGGTCAGTAATACTGTTTTTTCTAGCTGCTTCAATCAACAGCACAGGTTTCAGTGTAATCCTTCCTTTTCTGCAACGTTTGTCTACATCTGTAGATTACAGGCTTGTTTTCATATTTCTATCAATTATATCATGATTATATATCAGTTCTATACCTCTGTATCGTGTATATTTTCTCCTAGTGGCATCCCACAAATGATTTATATAAATCAACTTCTGGTAATAGAAAAATATTAAATTCCCAATTAAAGTCATTGTAAATAAATCATTATTTCTGTTATCCATTAGTACAACCAACTTACTTTCCAAATTTAGGTTTTCATATATAGTCATCAGCACATATATGAATTATATACCAAAGTTTTTAAAATTAGAATATTATAAGACAGAATTTTTTATAAGAAGTGTTTTTAAATCGTGGTTAGGGGACTTCCGTGGTGGCACAGTGGTTAAGAATCCACCTGCCAGTGCAGGGGACGTCAGTTCGAGCTCTGGTCCAGGAAGATCCTACGTGCCACGGAGCAACTAAGCCCGTGCGCCATGACTCCTGAGCCTGCACTCTTAGAGCCCATGAGCCGCAACTGCGGAGCCCGCATGCCACAACTACTGAAGCCTGCATGCCTAGAGCCCGTGCTCTGCAACAAGAGAAGCCACCGCAATGAGAAAGCCACGCACCACGATGAAGAGCAGCCCCCGCTCGCTGCAACTAGAGAAAACCCGCGCACAGCAACGAAGACCCGGTGCAGCCAAAAATAAATAATTTTTTAAAAAACAGATAAGCAACAAGCATACCTGTTTAAAATAAATAGTAGTTAGGTTCTAAGGTAGCCCACCAATGCTTATTTAACCCATAAGGTTGCCAAATGACAATACAAAAATGAGCTCAGAATCCTGAAAGTATACTTTCTTTTCTCTTTTCTAAAGACTTGTTAAAAATTCTTTAAAAACTTGCGTTAACATCCTTACCTCTTCCTGCCCCTTTTCCAGAGGCCCCTAGAATTTTCATACCATTCTAAACTCCGGAGACCTGTTGTGTTCCTGAAACCATTCCATATTACAAAATGACTGTGAACTCAACAACAAAAAACAGACAACCCAATTCAAACATGGGCAAAGGACTTGAGAAGACATTTGTCCCAAGAAGATATGCAAATGGCCAATAAGCACATGAGAAGATGCTCAACATCTCCAATCATGAGGGAAATGCAAATTAAAACCACAACACGTTAGGATACAGGGATGAGAAGGGCAGTTAGAACTGGGGGAATCGAATACACAAAGCTGAGGCGACATTGTCTTTCTAAGGTACCATGGCACACTTGAAGCTGCAAGTGCATCTGTTGAAAGAGGGGTGATGAGGGAAGGTTATTAAACTTGGTTCTTGAATGAGTCTAGGCAACTGAGCTTTATCAAAAGCAATGGCATCCACTAAGTATCTGCCTTGTGTGGGTACTGGGCCACATGCTGGGGATCCAAAGGGGAACAAAATAGCATCTCTGCTCTCAAAAGAAGCTCATCTGGTTGTGGAGACACACAATTACCATATGCAGTAGCAGTCAGTTTGTTTGGAGTAAAGGAAGAGTGTGTAGCCTGGTTGGGTTTCAGAAAGCTGCTTAGAGGCGGAGCCTAAGCCCAGTCTTGAAAGATGAGTCAGTGGCAGCCAGGTGATGAAGCTAGGGGTATCTGTTTGGGAGATGAGAAGATTGTTCTAGTTGGAAGAAATGGTGTATGCACATAAACAGAGAGGTGGCAGAGCATCACGTGGTTGGGGAACTAATTTATGTGACTAAACTACACTGTATAGTATTTGTGGGTTGAGGTCGTAAGGATAAGAAGCATCTCCTGGGAACCAGTGTGCCGTCATCCAGCCACACAGGATGGATATACACACTTTAGCGATTGGAAAGCAGGTGGTGGTCCGTGACAGGACTAGTATTATTTTGTTGTCTCCTCAACAGCGAGTTTGTCCCAGACCATGATGGTAATTTTGCTCCCCTTTTTGTTTCTATCGCTCCAGCCAATTACTTTACCCCCATTCAATACACCCAGAGGTTGTAGATTACTCATAGCTTCTGCTTACTCATTTTCTATTTACTCAAAAGAGTTTTTGCATTCTCCTTATCATCACCTCTGCCCTCTCCCTGTAATGCTTCAGCTTCTGTTTTGCAACCACTGGGTAGCTCTCTAGGTGTCTCAGGTTCAGATCTCCTCATACAAGAGGACCTGACTGGTGTGATTAATCTTCTGTATCCCTTTTGGAGAGCTCTCCCGCCATCCTGTCCTATATGTTACTGACCAGCCCTTATGGTAACTGCTCTAGACCAATCATCTGGGACCAGAAGGGTCCCAGGAAATTTTATCAGAAGGGTACCCCATTCGACAGAGGCAGCACACGGGGTAAGTATTCTGAGATGGCCTTTTCAGCACAGTAGGGGAGGGAAAAACGAAGCCAAAGGAGTCTCAGAGGTAGTAGAAGACAGAGTAAGAGATACGGGAAATATTTAAGAAGAGGAATAGAATTTAGGGACCTATTAGGTCTTGAGGGATGGGATCAGGTGGAAAGGAAGAAGCCCAGTAGAGCTATAGACTTCTGGCTCGGGCAGCTGGGTAGTTGCTGAATTGATAACCAGGATGAGGGAATACAGGAAATGGGGTACATAGAGTGGGTCAGGGAGGGATGATGCATTGTACTGTCGATGTGAGTCTGGAGCACCAGGGAACATCCAAAGAGAGATACCTGGTAAGCACTTAGATACACAGAGCTGGGGCTAAATAGGTAGCCTCTATTTTGTTGCAAGTTAGTGTGAGCAAAAGGGAAAGTTGGTTGGCACAGCTAACCAACCTGAGAAGGTTGAAGGTGAAGCCAGGTTTGTGAAGAAGAATGAAGATTTGGATCCCATCAGTACAACCCCAAACATCTTTTTGTGGGGTTGGCGGGGGTGGTCAGAGCCTCCACAGCAGACTGGCTTCTTCACATGGTGAAGGTTACGGGCAGCTGTGGGCTCCTAACTAGCAGGGAAAGCTAGGTCTTCCAGCTTCAGTTTGGAAAATCCTAGGGGAAGGACTCGATGACTTGTACTGGCTCATTACCCACACCTTGGACCAGTCCCTGTGGTCAGGGAAACATGAGGTTCTGTATTTAGCCCAGCTTTGGTCACATGCCTGCCCCTGTGGCCACAGTGGGTGAGATCTCTTCTCAGATGGAGAGGAGGCTCAGAGAAGTGTTCGGGACCAGTACTGATTCCTTCATAAATAGCTTTCCCTTCTTTCCAGTGTGTGTAGAAGAGATGAGAAATAAATCAGAGCTCTTTGCGGTAGCTCACTGGATGCCCCAGCCAACTCTGTGAAACCTGAATCTTTTCTGTGTGTTTCTGGGAGACTTTCTGAGTATTTTTAAGTTATTTGCGAGTATTTTCATATGTCCAGGTTGTCACTTCAAGAAAGAGTAAAATTAATAACCTATATGGGAAAAGAATCTGAAAAAGGATAGGTATATGTATGACTGAATCACTTTGCTGTACACCCGAAACTAACACATTATAAATCAACTATACTCCAATGTAAAATCAAAAAAAATTTTTTTAAAGAAAAAGTAAAGTTGACTAGTAGCAGGGAGGCTGGAATCCTAGAGAAAATGAGAAAAGATTTCAGTGCAGGTGTTTCTTAACTCCGCCAATGCTGAACTTCTGCGCCCTCTCCCTTGCCAGTCTCCCTTGCTCACCAACGCAGTGCACCGGCTTAAATCTTGCTACCAATTTCCAGGCATTGTTGCATCTGGAAAACTCATCAGTCTTTTCCCTTTTTTCCATTCTGGGGTGGGGAGGGGTCTTATAAAGATACTTGGTTTTGTTGGGGGGAAAAAGTTCCACGTTTGAAATAATGACTGTGAAAATCTTAGTTCCAGCCGCTCTGATGCTGGGCCTTTTGAAACGTTTGGAATTAAAGCGGAGAATGGAGGAGGGGCCTGTATAAGTGTATTTACTTGTGTATGCAGGCAATATCTACGGAAAAACACCCCCAACATTTTAAAAAACAGTTACATTGGTTACCTCCCAAGAGGAGAACTTATGGGTAGCTGAGGAACCAGGGATAGGACCGGAAACATCACAATCTACCCTTTTATATCTTTGGACTTTTGAATTATTTGAATGTATTGCTTATTCAAAATATAAATAATAAAATGTCTTAATCAAAAGAAAAGGCCTGAGTCTGTCTCATAGAATCTACTGGGCTAGTCTCCCAGAACAGAGGGGAGGTACATGCCCACTGGGAAAATGGTAAGTTGACCTGCACCCCAATCTACAGAGAAGCTTAAGAAGGCAGTCTGGGTTAGAGAGAGATTAGGAAGTCACGGCCCTGAGGTTGCCATGAAAGCAATGGGTAAATGTACACAACCTTGGGGTGGGTACAAAGGAAGAGAATTGGCAAGGATGATTACGAAAGCTTGATCAAGGATAGGATAATCACTGGGAGAGAGGCGTGACAGCAACCAAGAGAGGCATCCAAAACGGGACAGTCAACAGTGTTAAATGAAGACTCTGATCTTATGTGCTGTTTATGCTTATTTTATCCATTATTGAATCATATAACATTAAATTCTCAAAAAAGTAGCTGCTGCTTACCAATTTTATCCTGAAAGACTGCTCAAAAATGCTAAAATTCTGAATCCCCCGCAAATCCATATTAAAACCCATTAACATTATAGGCAGTTTTTAAAAGCATATTAAGCATTATTGTTTGAAAATTAATTTGTGGTACTGATTTATGGCAGATGGATCACGTTTATTGCCATTCCTTTCCAAGAGCCCCCCCCAAATAATATATATTAAGTTTACAGAGGTACAGATAAAAAATAACAGTAAAAGATATAAACCCGAGAAGACCGTCGAAGAAGAGATTGCAGAGATTTCAACCAAATTTTGAAAAACGGCGGATGGAGTCAGGGAAGTGATGAAACTATAGCCAAAAATTGCTGGAGGGAAGAGGGCCAGTTCACCCTAACAACCCCTTGAGAAGATGAGGAGTTGGAGGCACCATATACTGCAAAAGGTAGGTACTGCTCTGCTCTAAAAGTGGGACTGGGGACTTCCCTGGTGGCACAGTGGTTAAGATTCTGCCTGCCCAGGGCTGGGGGTGGGGGTGGGATGAATTGGGAGATTGGAATTGACATGTATACACTGATGTGTACAAAATGGATGACTAAAAAGAACCTGCTGTATTAAAAAAAAAAAAAAAAAAAAATCCGCCTGCCAATGCAGGGGACACGGGTTCGAGCCCTGGTCCGGGAAGATCCCACACGCCTCAGAGCAACTAAGCCCATGCGCCACAACTACTGAGCCTGCGCTTTAGAGCCCGCGAGCTGCAACTACCGAAGCCCGAGCGCCTAGAGCCCGTGCTTCGCAACAAGAGAAGCCACCGCAATGAGAAGCCTGAGCATCGCAACGAAGAGTAGCCCCCGCTCGCAGCAACTCGAGGAAGCGCGTGCGCAGCAACAAAGCCCAACGCAGCCAGAAATAAATAAATAAATAAATAAATAAATAAATAAATTTTTTTTTTTTTTTTTTAAGTGGGATTGGTGAAAGCTTTTTTTTTTTTTTTTTTTTTTTTGGCTTCACCACGTAGCATGTGGGACCTTAGTTCCCTGACCAGGGATTGAACTCACACCACTGGACCACCAGGTAAGTCCCCATAGTGAAAGCTTGTTATGTGCAACAGACCCCAGTGCTACTACACGGCCAGCCAACCACCACCCCAAAAAAGAGACTGAAGTGTATTCTTGAAGGTGAAAGGCAGAAAAAAGTTAAGCAAAAGTCAGAACAGTAGACCTCCATTCCCCTTTCCTCACCTGTCCCCAGAACAGCAGCTTCCAAATAGATGAATGCCAGGTAGAAGATTGGAAATTTCATCTCGAGAGAGCGAATGATCTAGAGAAAATTACCTGCACAAGCCCTGCTCACAAGACCCTAATCTCGTCAGAGACCTCACTTTGAACCATCGTTATAAAACCCCTCATCGAATCCTCCCAGGTTGGGGGAAAAAAAGAAAAAGAAAAAACCTGCACATACAGTTATATGTAGGTTCTCCACCACCATGGCCATATCTCCCTACAATTTGACAAATCCTCCCATACACTCACCCACATATACAGTTTCCAATCAGTATCTCTTAATATAAACAGAAATCAAACATCAGAAATGATGGAGTAAAACAAGGAAAAGTAAAGAAAAAAGTCAATGTAGAGAAAGCTTTTTAAAATTATTGGTATCTTTAGAGAGATAAGGGAAAGTATTACAATTTGTAAAATAAGAAAGATTACTACGAAAAGTAACTGTGGAAAAGTCTTGGAAACTAAAAATATATAACCAAAATAAATAGAACGGTTGGAAAACAAAGTTGAGAAAGTTCTTGGAAAACAACAACAAAGATGGAAAATAGAAGAAAAAAGACAGAAGACTTTAAAAGGAAACCAGGAGGTACAAAATCAAAGTAATAGGGGTCCAGAAAGAAAAGAACTGAAAATAGGCAGAAATTATCAAAGAAGAAATACACGAAGATTTCCCAGAACTGAAGGACATGAGTCTTTGCATTGAAAGGGTCTACTAAGTGCTCAACAGTGTAAAAAAAGATAAAACAATCCATACCAAGTCCTACCATTTCAAAATTTCAGAACATCAGAAATAAAGAGAAGCCCTTAGAAGCTTCCAGGCTATGGGTGTGGTGGTAGGATTGAGGGTTAGAATCACTTAGGAGGGAGCATGAATCAAAATGGCACTGGCTTTTTAAATGTAACAAGGGATTTTAGGACAGAATGCCTTCAACTCTCTGAGGGAAAAATTATTTGTGTCCTAGAAGTTTATAACCAACCGAATTATCAGTCATGTGTGCAGGTAAGGACTCAAAAAGTGCATCTGCCATGCACCTCTCTTTAGGGAACTGCTGGATAATGCACTCCAGAGAAACAAGAAGAAGGAAGGCGCACAGGTGCAACAGCGAATCCAATACAGGAAATTGTCAAGAGTGAGTTCTAAGGGAATTCCCTGGTGGTCCAGTGGTGAGGACTTCACACTTTCACTGCCAAGGGCCCAGGTTCAATCCCTGGTTGGGGAACTAAGATCCCACAAGCTGCACAGCGTGGCCAAAAACAAAAAAAAAGAAAAGTGAGTTCTAAGACAAAGGGGCCTGTCTCCAAAGCCTGCTCCATATTGGAGTAAGAGGAAGCGGAGGCTTCAGAGAGCGATCTCCCGGGCAGGGGAATGAAACGTTATCTGGGATGGTTGAGGCTTTGGGGGAAAGAAAGTGCTGGTAGTCAGACGACAACTCTAGTTGAGCAACTGAAACGACAATCAGTTAGTAGAAAACTATACTGGTGGCGGAGGGGGGAAATGTGGCGATTATTGATTCCAAAAACTAAGAACGATGCTAGGAAAGAAAGAAGCATGAAATGCTCTCTGACTCTTCAATTTTACATAGGCAATAACGGAAACAGTGATTAAAAATTGCGTTACAGGATAATGGAGGAAAGGAAATGGCAGGTCGAGCATGCTAAATCATTACCTGTGATAAGAGACTATCAATTCTATTACCCATTTCTTCCTTTTAGTGAGACCAACGTCTATTCTAATGGCATATGATGCAGCCCATGCTTTTAACATTTTCCCAAGGGTTGAAGAAAATTTTTCACTGAAAGCAGCTCTCTGGTTTTATACCACAGAAGGGTCCCCAGCCTACTTTGTGGAAGTAGATCGATCCTGCTTCTTTCCCCCACTTCAGTTTTCAAAAATGGTTAACATGCTGACCACAAGTGGTGTATCTCAAGATTTTATATCTAAACCTGAAACTCTAAGGAATATTGTTAACCATCCACTCTCTTGGTGCAAACATATGGCCTTGAACCACTTCCATCACTATCAAGTGGGGTACTTATTACCAATAAGCAAATTTCTGGTCGCTCGCTAACCAGATTTACTGAATCAGAATTCCTGAAAAGGACCAAGGAATATAATTTTTCCCATTGACCCAGGTAGTTCTTTATTCACACGAACAGAATTATAATTTAGTATTATGTTGTTGGTTTTTATTTTATCAAAGGTCAGTGTGAGATCCACACATATAAAATCTCTACCTGTTTTTTTTTCTTAATGCTATTGAGGGCAGTGTGTATTTTATAATTCAGTGTTCTTCAGTGTTCGTGGA
This sequence comes from Kogia breviceps, assembly GCF_026419965.1. NCBI lineage: Eukaryota > Metazoa > Chordata > Mammalia > Artiodactyla > Physeteridae > Kogia > Kogia breviceps. The sequence goes on along the minus strand of NC_081326.1, from coordinate 14,517,836 downwards.
ATGAAATCTCAGATTTCAGAGCTAGGAAAAATGTTTTTCTCTCCTATGTGAACTGGTCTATTTCCTTTATGAGACTAGGGCTTGTCAAATTTGACTAACTATTAGAATCACCTGGGGAACTTTGAAAACATGCACCGCTTCCCAGACCCCAAGCCAGACACACTCACCAGAATCTCCAGGTTAGGGAGGATCCATGTGATACAGATAATTAACCATGTTTCGCACACTCCGCATGGGACAAACATCTAGCTAATTCAACATGTTCACATTTTGCCTTGACTTCCTGGAAGCTAGTCTTATAGCAATTTTTCTTGGAATTCAATTTTTAATATGATCATTGTCCTTTTCTTCCCCCATTTTATTACTTGTCTTATTTAGTATGTTTTTAAAGAATTTCAACTTCAGAGGAAATAATTTCTAATAATCCTGTCCTTTGGACCAGCACATTCTTTGCAATAGCATTTAAGCCTAAAATAAATCTGTTATTAGGATTAAAGAGTGAGAGAATGTTGTGAGCTTTTAAAAGTTTCATCATCCAGAGTTTATGGAGGCTTCGTGGGAAATTACTGTTAGAAAAGCACTCTGAAAACCACTGTTATTACTGCTGTATATAGAAAATTAAGATCCTGATCCCTTTTAGTCTCTTCGCTACGGGCACCCCCAAGACTAAATTCGTTGCTCTTCTTTCTTCTTATTCACCACCTCAAAGAGCTAATCCATTTGAGTCGTGTTAACCATCATCACCAAATGTATACTTGAGCTTGAATCTTTTGCTGTCTGCAGGAACTCTTCATGTAGCTGTCTCCCAAAGTCCAGACATCAATGTGAAGAAACTCGGTATATCTAAAACTGATCTCTCCTGTTTACTCCACAATCTCATAGTCCTGCTTACCTCTCCTTCCCAACTCACCATTTGGGTAAATAGCATCACCATTCCTCCCATGTCCCCAGCTGAATCTGTCCTGGATCACTCCTGTTTCTTTCAAGCCCCACACCATTTAGCAAGGCAATATTCCTGCTATAGTTTGAGGATGTAGATGCGATCCGAAGACCAAAGAAAATGCGGCTGGGTGTGAGAGATGCCCAGGAGGACTGATAAAACTGCCTAGGAAATGAAAGGGGCTTGCTTCACAGGAATGAAACCTATCGTTTCTCTCACAGAGTCTCAGGGATTTCTCCCTTTCTCTTTTCTTCCCTGGCCTAGCGCTCATTTCCTGAGTTAAACTACGACTAATTGATTTCCCAGTATGTGGGCCATTCCTGTTTCCATTCATCATGGTGGTGGTGGTGATGCTTTAGTAATATTATTTGTCCAATCAATTCCTCCTCTATAGACAAAGAATGATAATGGTACCTAACTCAATGAGTTGTTGTATTAAATGTTCTTTGTGTTGATCACAGTGCTTGGCACCCAATAAATATTAGTTGCTATTATTTTATTGTTGTTGTTAACAGAACACAGTCACATATTCCCTTATGATTATTTCACTTGGACTTAACACCAGTTAAGCTCCATAAAGCACCACACTTACTTTTTAGTAAAACCTTACCATAACTTTAAAAATTCACATCCTTCATCTGGGGAGTTAACATTTAATAGTTGTAAAATCTTAAACAAGTTATTTTACCGAGCCTCTGCTTCCTTATTTGAAGGAGGGAAAACGTTATGTTCCTGGTTGATAGGAGATTAAAATTAATAATGTAGCTCTCCAAGGACGTCGTCGTTGAGCTGTGTAGGAGAAAAGCTACCATGGCTTCCAGTTCTTTGACAAAACCTCGGATGCGTGGCCTCTGGCCAAGCGTCTGCGATTTCAAATTGTTGGAGCATTCGTTGTCTCCTTGGGAGTTGCAGCTTTCTATAAGTTTGCTGTGGCTGAACCACGAAAGAAGGCGTATGCAGATTTCTACAGAAATTATGATTCCATAAAAGATTTTGAGGAGATGAGGGAGGCAGGTATCTTTCAGAGGGCAAAGTGATTTTGGAATAGAAAGAATTTCTTTGGGTTGAGTTCCATGGAAGTTTGTCACTTACCTGTGTTCCTGAACTATGAACTCCTAATATCTGGGCTAAGGAATAGTTTCTCATGATACATAAACGATTAACAAATACCGTTAATAATGTATATATCAGCAGTGTTTGGGGGACTGCAAAGAACTGTACACATTTTACCTGTTTTCACTCGTGCTGTAAGCTTTGTCTTTGAGCACAAGGGCTGATGCAAACAAGGAAACAGCTCCAAAGAATCCTTGGCCACCACCCCAAGACCTTGGTTCTACTAGGCACCGAGCCATACACCATTTTTCTGATGGCTACAAGACATCATGTCAGCTCCACCAGTCACAAACTCCCTGAGGTATAAGACCTTCTAATTTTAGAAGCAGTTGAGCAAAGCATTTTGCACAGAGTGATGCTCTCATCATTTCATTCTCCTCAGGAGAAAGTGATCTACTGGGTGACCTCCCTGGCAGAGGTGAGTCTACAGTTGCTTTGCGAAGTACACCCCCAGTCTGCTGCTGCTGTGTCCTCACGTTCCCATCTCCCCAGGAACCACTTACCCACCACCATTTGCCTGCCTGTTCATGAGAACTAAGACCCTCTTGCAGGCGAAACAAGCTCAAAGTAGGACCACTCCTCTATCTGTGTCTGCTGAGTTTATTTCAGAAAGCCATCCTACTACACATCTTCAGAGTCCTTGGCTGTTGCCTGAAATACAAGCCGTCTATTCCATCCCATCCATCTAGTCTTCTCATTCACTCATGGTCATACTACTGTTGGATTTTGCTCCCCTGATCCAACCACCTCCTGCTGTTCCTCTACCTTTAGAACCTTCCCACCATGTTCCCTGGGACACCTGTGTTGGTTCACGTTCTTATTTGCCCAACACCCCTTCCTCTGCACCTTCTAATACTAGACTCACTTACCCTACCCATGGGAAATGCATGTGACCAAGATAGGCCGCGTGACCCAGAAATGATCATACAGCCAAGCCAGCTTTGTCTAGGTCTTCCTTTGGGATTGCTCTGATAGAACTTGCAAGTGACAATGTTCTCTGCCATGTAAATAAAGTCCATTGACTATAGGGAAAAATGAAGCCAACCTGAAACAAAAGACAGAAAGAAAGATACATTGAGAGAGAGTACTGATGAGGTCAAGTATCTGGTTCTAGCTCCCAAGATCCACAGAGCATCCCAATTCCCCAGAGCTTTTCTTTTGAATCTGCTGAATCTTGTGAATCTTCTTTTCAGTCCCTCGCAACTAGGAGAGTTATAATAAGAGAATCCACTCCAGTATAAAGAAACCCCCTACATCCTCCAACCCTGCACCAAGCATTCCCTTGACCAGCTGCTTAAACTCTATCCTAGCCCTCCCCTCAAACCACCAAGCCCCTTGAGTGGGGCTGACAGTCTCCGCCTGTCCAAACCCCTCCAGGGCCACCCTGTTCCTGTGGCCATCTTTCCCTCCACCCTTGTGGCTGTCACTCCCCTCTCATTCCTTCAAAACGGTCTTCCTGGCACTGCCCTTCCTGATCTCATCACAGACGGGAAGAACCTCCACTCAGGTCCACGACTGCTTTGTCTCTGCTGACCTTGCCTTGTCCCTCCTTCGTTTCCGTGTGAAAAGAGGTGTCCCCTCCTATGTAAAGTTAATCCTCTAGCTATGTGCTGGAGGATCCAAACCTTCAAGACCTCAGTCCATCCACGTTCCCACCTCTCCCCATCTCCCCAGTGTCTTCAACCTCGTCCTCTTCTCCCTTGTCTCGTATCTAAACGTGATCATCTGTCACATCATTCAACAGCAAACACAAAACCTACCTTAACTCCCTGATTCTTCTTTAGTGACCTACCCTGCTCTCTCCTCCCCTTTGAAGCTAAACTTCTTGAAATCACTTACACTTCCTGTTTCCATTTTTACACTTTGCATTCACCACTTTCTGAAACTGATCTCTCATCTATCAGAGAAGCATTAACTCAGGCCCTTGGTGTGCTAAACAAAGTGAGACTAAATAAAGTGAACTAAGTTATAGTTTAAATAAGGATAGACACTCCATCTTGGGTTCCTTAAGCTTCTAGAGGTCAGAAGATCACAGTCCTGCCCCTAGGGGGACCCAAGAGTGATCTGGCTGGGTCACAGCCTTTTCATTACCACTTAGTTGGCTCTCCCTCCAAGGGGGACGTGTCCTCTCTTGCCAATCTTTCCTAAGAGTAACCACACTGCATTATAAATTTGGCTTATCGTTTCCATAGCAGTAAACTTTATACTCAAGAAAATTATATCCCTTCCAACCATTAAAGCAATGATTTCGCTTCCTCTTAGAAATACAATTTCTTCCTCACAAGACAAGTGCAATTTTATATTCTTAAAATTTACTATAAATGATTTCACAACAGCATGTAAACAGATAAATGACCTGCTTTTTGTTTGTTTGTTTTTGCCGTACGCGGGCCTCTCACTGTCGTGGCCTCTCCCGTTGCGGAGCTCAGGCTCCGGACGCGCAGGCTCAGCGGCCATGGCTCACGGGCCCAGCCGCTCCGCGGCATCTGGGATCTTCCCAGGACCGGGGCACGAACCCACTTCCCCTGCATAGTCAGGCGGACTCTCCACCACTGCGCCACCACGGAAGCCCTGTTCTTTGTCTTTTTAGTGGGCTTTGTGTTTCCATCAGAGCAAGAGCCAGTCTCTCCAATGGATCAGGTTGAGAATCATTGCTCTCTGGAAGTTCAGGGTCACCCTGGTAAGTGAAGCTCCTGGAGCACTATTTGTACTGAAACAGAATGGGTTTGTCCGACCAACAGGTTGCCAGCCCTGCGACTTTGCGCAAATTATTTAACCTCTCTGAGCCTCAGTTTCCCCATTTTTAAATTAGAATAACAACTATTCATAGGGTTTCTGTGAAAACTAAATGATGTAACTTATGTGAAAGCAAAATATAAATACCTGGAACACAGTAGTCATACAACAAATATTAGTTTCTTCTTTTCCATTCTTTTGTCCCCTGGGAGCTGTTGAAATCCAACAGTCCCATTTTAGTTCTTCCTTTTATTAGGCACGTGCTGTTGTACTTACATTCGCATCATCTCAGAACTGTTTTTTTCCTTTTCATATATGTCTTGTACGACCAACTAGAGATAACCTCTTTGACGGCAAAGATTGTCTCTCTGTTTCTTTGCTATTTCTCATAATTACAGCAACCCTATGCCACAGATTTTCCTGGATAGACCGCATTTCAAACAGTCTGCTTTTTGTCCTTTTCTAAATTATTAAAAATATCCCGAGAATCCCAACATTTCGGGATTCAAGCTACATTTGCGGAAACATCACTTGCCCACAAGACAGTGTCTGTACCCATAGGAGCCAGCGCCACGCTGGACACACAATAGCCTCCAGAGGTGGACACCCCTGAGCACTCAGTCTGCTTAAGAGAGGCCTCCGGAGCCCTGAGGGCCTCCTTAGACCACTTTCCCCACCACCATGACCCGCCTTCAGAGGATTTACCGGCAGTCCTCCCTCCCTATAAGCTTCTGAAGCAGCCCATCCTAAAAAGGAAGCTAAAATTAGAACTGATTCCCCACTTTCCCTAAAAGACCATCTGCAGAGTGGCCCCATGTGGCAGGACCCTTTCCACCTTACCTTAGTCCCCTTGGAGGCGAACCTCCAGGTCATCCACCGTCACCACATTCGCTCCCCCTCGTGGCTCTTCCTCCCTTGATTTGACTTCAGCTAACGTGCCCCCACCCTTCCACTGCATCCCCTAGAAGCCCAGCTGTGTCATCAGCCAAGCCCTCCACAGCCTCCACCCTTTTCTGCATCTTTTCTTTACCCTCTTGCACAGAAACCTGGGGCAGCTCTCACTGGAAACTGAAACCTGCTTCGCCCCGGAGCCTCGAGAGGCCGCTGCGCTCCCTCCCACCCCAGCACGCCGCAGAGCCGAGGGGAGGAGTGGGGGTGCCCATGCCCCTCCCTGCTGCCGACAGAGAGCTCTCCCCCCTCGCCCCCAAATCCGCGCTCTTCTGGAAGCCCATGCCCTCCAACTACACCACCCACTCACTACCCACGACGCCGCGACCAACACCCGCTCACCAGGCTCCTGACTCCGCTTCGTCCTCCTCACTCGTGCCGCATGTCAGCGCCCGCCCCCTTCCCCTTCAGCGCCCTGAGTCCCTCCTGGCGACAGAGCACCCGTGAGGCGTGTGGAGGGCGCTCTCCCCTCCTACCGCCTCGACTCCTCGCTTCCGCTTCCGACGTGCGCCCTCCATCACGCCCCTCCCGTCTCGTCCCCAAGGACCGCACGACCTCGGGACTCATCCCCAGCCCCCCACCCTCTGACCGCTTGCTCTCTGGCCAGCTAGCCCCACTCCAACCCTCTTCCACTCCGTGGGCGCCCCCAGTTCCGAGGCCCCAGCGCTCTGCATCTGGGGATACAGCACTGGCAAGCAACAGATGGCACCCTCGGAAGGGCTGAGCTGGAGAGAATTTCGTGAAAGGCCCGTAGACAGAGGAGTGGGCCGGCTGAGAGAGCCCAGCAGAGACAGGGGAAGCTCCCGGGCAGCCTGAAGACGCAGAGGAGAGAAAGAGGTACTGAGCCCAGCAAGAGCTGGAAGTGAGAGAAAGGCTGACAGGGGCTGTGGCCACCGCAGAACACAGGCCCGGCCAGAACCATCATAAGGCCAGGAGGGATCAGGGGAGAACAGACCCCCAAAACTCACTTCTGGTTTTTGGCCAGTGCCTCCCATTGGCTGAACTCAGAGGGCCGGGGAGCCTCCGTGACGCGATCTGAAGAGGTTTGCCTTTCCCAGCAAACAAGGGTGGATTGTGGGTGGAGGGTGACCAGGTAGGAGAAGCACAGCCACCTCCTCACAGCCCTGGCCTATTCTGCAATTCCCCTCAACATCCTTGCCCCTCTGGCACGCTGGCCTGGCCGACCCCAACTCTCTGCCTTCTCCAGAGCTGGATCCAAGCAGGGGGATGGGACCAAAGACAATTATGGGGCTCTGCTTACCAGTCTCACTTTAAATGCAGGCTGGCCGGGGGGTTCTCAGGCTGCACCTCAGCCTGAGGTCTTCCTGCTGGCCCTCCCTCCTTCCTCTCACAGGTGTCAGACACGTATCGCGGTCTGCAGCCTTTCCCTACCGACTCCTCTCCCATCTACTTTTCACGTACGTTGCTGACGACGAATCCCTTACGATTCTAACTTGGTCTTGGTGTCTGTTTCCTGGATCACCTCCGCTGCCACAGACTCACATCCTCTGTCTTGCCAAGTCCAATGGCCATCCCAAGTCCTACAGCCGTCCAGAGTATGGTAGGTTTCATGCAACTAAAAGAACACCAGTGGGGGTATTTTCTCACAAAAGAGTGAAAAATGACTACATTTTAAGGTTTGAAAGAGTCCATTTCAGTTTTAAAATTCACTTTAGTGGAACAATTAATTTCCAAATGACCTAGAATATTTCCATGTCACCCTTCACCAAACAGGTCTTGAAAATACCCATCACATTGGTAATGACTTGTTTACTGTCTTCCATTCCAGGTATATGAGTTTCAAGGACAAAAACGAAGTCTTTCTTTGGGGAATAATAAAAATGTTCTAAAGTTAGATTGTGGTGGTGGTTGCCCAATTTTGTAAATATACTAAAAAATCATCAAATTGTACTCTTGAAATAGGTGAACTACGTGATATAAATTATATCTCATTAAAGCTATTTTTTTAAATGCAGTTGAATCATTAGAGATGGCCACAGAAGTCAGTAAAGGTTTCAGTGAAGTCACCTGTGAATGAGACTTGAAGCAACAGTTGGCGTGTGCTGCGTAGATGAGGGGAGGGGAGAAAACATCCCAGACAGAAGCAGCAGCAAGCACAAAGCCAGGGAGAGCGTGGGAAGAGGACAGACTATCGTGTGTATAGATTTGGAAGCCAGTGGTGCTGGTACGAAGAGATTGGGGCCTATAGAGGCAGGGTTTGAGCATGTCTGGGTAGGCAGAAGCCAAACTGTAAAGCACTATTTAGTCATGCTAGCTTCCCACAAAGGAAAAGGGCAACCACCAAAAAATGTTGAAAAATTTTGTTAGAAAGATCATTCTAATATGAAATTGGAAGGTGATTTGGAGGTAGGTAAAACTAGTAATTGTTTGATCCGAAAGTAGGAAAATAACAATAGCTAACATTTGGGACTTCCCTGGTAGTCCAGCAGTTAGGACTCCATGCTTCCACGGCAGGGGGCACCGGCTCAATCCCTGGTCAGGGAACTAAGATCCCGCAAGCAGCGTGGCCAAAAAGAAAAAATAATAACAATAATAGCTAACATTGATACCTAACTCTCTACTAAGCACTTTCCTGGAATCATCTCATTTCGTTGCTAAAGTAGGCTACAGGTACTACAATTATCTCCTTTTTATTGATGATATGGTTTGCTCCCTCACCTCTTCAAGTCTTCAGGCAAATGCAATTTCCCACACTTTCCCTATTCCCCTTGCTTTATTTTTCTCCGGGACCCTCATCTCAATTTAAGACATGTTTCACTTTGTAAATCTTGTGTAAAGATCCTCTTCCCATACTAAAATGAAAGCCCGTAAGAAGAGGTTCAATTGTACTTTTCCTTCAGTTCTGTATCCCCAGTGCTTAGCATATGGTAGCTGCCCAATAAATAGTTTTTTGAATGCATGAATACGTAAATAAATGAAGAAATCGAACCTCATGGAGATAAGTAACCATGATCATACAGATAATGAGTGACAGAATTCTGACTTAAAAACCCATGTTCTAAAACCACTAAGTCATTCACCAGAGTTGTAATATTGTAGGCGAGCGGTGAGTCCCCTCCTGAGAGTGCAGCAGTGGGAAAGGGAAGGGGGGACTGATTGGCCTTGGGTTTCTTTGGTAATAGTTTGGATATAGAAGGACGCTGAAAGGGATCAGTCCAGGATGACTCTGGTTTCTAGATTTGCCAAATGGGTAAACAGTGTGGTTCAATTCATCTGGAGAAAGAATACAAGGAGTCTTGGTTTGGGCAGAAATATGGAAGAGGAAGACATGTCTCATCCACAAACTTTTAAAAATCATCTCCCTAGATTACCAAGAAGTGTCGTTAATAATAAATACGAGGCCAGTAACCCCAAATTTATGAACTTACTTCAGCCGCATGCCCGTTGGGGGATGGGTAGGAGAGACCAAATAGGAATTGTTCTCTTTTGAAAACTAGCTCAAGGCTACAAAGAACAGGAAACAAGTCCTCAGGTGTGTTTAAAATAACTCTGAAGTTAACTTTTAAGGCAGCTGCTAAAACCGAAGAATGCCCCTACGCTTGTGGAGTTAAGCTGTACTCATACATTTAGATTATTTTGCTGGTGGCAGTGGCTTTCAAGAAGTGACAATCAATGTGGAAGCAGGCACTGACCCCCAAGGCCAGGGTGGCACAGAGGGCGGAAAGCACGCTTGCACCCGCGCACGCCCTAGCACATGGCCGCCGTGTGACCGCGGCGCGGACTCAGCCTCTTAAGTAACCGCAGGAAGCTCGCGCCTCAAAAGACTCCCAACCCCCGCCCTGGCGCGGGGCAAGGGAGGCGCCGCTCGGGTTTCTCACACTCGCCCGGCCCCGGGCAGACGGCCTCCGCTCCCTAGGCGGCGCTGTGGGCTCGCAGGGCCGGCCGCGGCAAGAGAGAGAGAGAGAGCCGTTTCCCCAGTGCGCATGCTCGCCTCCTCTGTGGGCTTCCCCTTTTTTTTCTTTTCCCGGCGGCCCCGGCGGCTGCGTACTGGCTGTGGGATGGGAAGTGAAGCCCCAGCGAGCGGTAGCGGCGGGGCTGTGAGGAGCCGCCAGGGGCAGGCGGCGGCGGCGGCGAGTCGGTGAGCAGCTGGGAAGAGTGGAGCCGGGGCGGAGCACCTGCAGGCACGGGAGACGGCTTCACCATGGCGATTCGCAAGAAGAGCACCAAGAGCCCCCCGGTCCTGAGCCACGAATTCGTCCTGCAGAATCACGCGGACATCGTCTCCTGTGTGGCGATGGTCTTCTTGCTGGGTCTCATGTTCGAGGTGAGCCCTGCCCGCGCCCCAATCTCCCGCCCGCCGTCCCCTCCCCGGGCCCCGGCTGCCAGCTCAGCCCTTCGGCCCGGGACCGCGGGGAACACCTGTGGTGGGGGGGCGGGGGAGGTGCCGGCCGCCGGGCCCGGAGGAGCGGACCTGCCCCGCCCCGCGCCGAGCCGGCCTGAGGCTGCGGAGCCCCGGGAGCCTGGCCGCCGTGCACCCGCAGGGGCCGGGGCCGCCGCGTCTCCCCCTCGGTCGCGGCGCACGCCGCCCTCCCGCCGCCGCCCTCTCCCGCGGGCCGCGCCGCGCAGTTCCTGGTTCCCGCGAAGGGTTACGTGGCAGCCGGCAAGGGGCCGGCGGTCGGCTGGGGCGGCCCCTGCACGCTAAGCTGGCTGCGGGCGGTGGGCGGGCTGGTTAATGGCCGGCGCGCCTGGCTGGCCAGGCCGTGGAGACCGGAGAGCGCCCGGGGGCGGGCGCCGCGGCGGCACCGAGTGTGGCGTGAAACCGACGGAACCTGGCGTCCGCTGCCCACTGGAAGGGCGGTGGCCGCGGGGCAGCGAGTGATCTCCGCGAGATCGGGGCTCCGAGTCGCACCCACCCGATTGTTTTAACTCCTCTCTCCCAAGCTGGTATTGTTACCAGTGATCGAACTTTTTGCCCCAGCGCTTGCTCTTTCCTTCAGGAAACAAGGTCTGATACAGAAATTGGGGTTCTGAACAGCAGTGCCGAGGCGTCGGATAATTTTCTTTTTGTTTCTTGAAATAGGAGAGGATGGAAATGTCAGGAGTGTGTAAATTCTCATCCCACGTAGCGAGTATTGTGATGACTTAGTAACAGCTGTTGAATGTGGGTAATAAACTTTGCAAGGTGAACGTGTAACATCCTACGGCTTCCTTTCCCTCGCTCCCCAGTACACACGCCCATTCCTTATCTTCTTTCCCTTTTAAATTTATCTCTGTAGCTCCTGTGCCCCACCAAATACACTAATTATTTTACTTATTTATTGTCTCCCCGCTCCTAGAATGTAACCTCAGTGAGGGCAGAAATTTTGGGTTTTTCCTAATCTATTTCCAAAGCCTAAATTTAGAAGGTGCTTACAAAATATTTGCTTAATGAGTGGCATTGAGAATTCTTGAGAAAAGCTGGTGTAATGAGACTGCTAGTGACTGGAAGTTGAATAAATAGTTTAAATGGAGCCCATGTGGGTTTTTAAAATGTTATGATTAGGTAACTTAATATTTTAATAATTTTTTGCTTCTTTTCAAATGGGCTTTTCTGGATCTAGATACAGATTTTTTTTATTCTTGATAGTGTCGTTTACGTCCACTTAGTCCACTGCTAAGGAGGTAGTAGGTATCCTGAAAGGGAGGGTAGAAGGGAACTAACATAGGTCACTTTGTTGGATTTAGGCTGGGCCAGGGCTACTTACCTACTGAATGACCCAAGGCTAAGCCTCAGTTTTTCTGCTCTGTATAAGGCAATAACATCACCTGTGCTGTTCTCACAGCCATTGTTTGAAGAGATCAGATGATATGGTGAGAAGGCATCTCACGGTTTATACAGAACTACATGAATGTATATGATATTAGCAATGCAATGCTAAACATTGGTACTCTCTTTCTGAATTTTATACTTGTATATACTTTCTGCTTTGGTGTTAGAAGTAATACTTTTGTGTGTACGGTATACTGACCAGTTCTGTAAAGCTTGCCATAACCCGTCTCCACGTGGTAAGAATCCCTGTCTTTAAAGATATAGTTTAGGAGTAATGTTACCTGCAAGGTGTATTTGCAGTGAGTTGAATGAAATGGAATATAAATCAGAAGTGCTGACACTTAGACATGTTATAACGTTGCTTTTATGTAAAATAGTTCATGTTCTCTTGCCACATTTCTAGAGAAGTTCACCACCTATACCTTGCCTCACATGTCAATGATTTTTTAAGAGTGAGTGGATTTTCACCTTTACATCTGTAAAGTTTATCAATTTAAATAGACACAACAAAGATCTAAGTAGAAGTTTTTAAAGTCGGTTCAAAAAAGAATGTTGAAGTAGTAGACAGAAGGAGGCTTGTGCAGGTTGTACTACATTTTTCTTACCATATGTTAAAGTTTTAGGAGTTGAAAGCCTGTTATCTACCTCTGGGAAAAAATTCACTGGATTAGTTTTGCTACTTGACTTTTAAAGTAATTGCTGTGGGACTTGCCTGGTGGCGCAGCGGTTAAGAATCCACCTGCCAATTCAGGGGACACAGGTTCAAGCCCTGGTCCAGGAAGATCCCCCAGGTCTCAGAGCAGCTGAGCCCACGTGCCACAAGTGCTGAAGCCAGCGCACCTAGAGCCTGTGCTCTCTGCAACAAGAGAAGCCACTGCAATGAGAAGCCTGCGTGCAGCAACGAAGACCCAATACAGCCAATAATTTTAAATAATTAATTAAATAAATAATAATAAAGTAATTGCTGAATGTCAACGTTAACGTATAGAATAACAGTATTTGTGCTAGAATAATAGAGAAGTTAATGTTTTTGCAGCAGAACTGTTCAGTCTTTTGTGTAAATATATTGAGGAAATGTCGGAGGATTTATGGTGAAATTGACAAAGCAATAACGGATACTGTATTACTAGCCAAAATGGAGAATCAATAGAGACGCTGAAGCTAAAGGGAGTTAGGGCTGTACTGCTTGCTAACTAGGTGGCCTAGGGCATGTCATATACCTTCTTATTCTTTTTTTTTTTTTTTTTTTTTTTGCGGTACGTGGGGCTCTCACTGTTGGGGCCCCTCCCGTTGGCGGAGCACAGGCTCTGGACGCGCAGGCCCAGCAGCCATGGCTCATGGGCCCAGCCGCTCTGCGGCATGTGGAATCTTCCCGGACCGGGGCACAAACCCGTGTCCCCTGCATCGGCAGGCGGACTCTCAACCACTGCGCCACCAGGGAAGCCCTATACCTTCTTAGAACTTGTTTCTGTTTCTGTAAAATAGGGCTCATCAGATTACTCTGAGAATTCAACTAAGTTTTATAATGGCTAGTTCAAAGTGTGGCTTACAGGAGGCATACCATAAATGGTAGCTCATTATTCCTTAGGTATTTATCAAAGTCGAAAAACAGAAGACAGCATTTTAAAATTATTTATTTAATTAATTATTTATTTTTGGCCGCGTTGGGTCTTCGTTTCTGTGCGAGGGCTTTCTCCAGTTGCGGCGAGCGGGGGCCACTCTTCATCGCGGTGCGCGGGCCTCTCACTGTCGCGGCCTCTTGTTGCGGAGCACAGGCTCCAGACACGCAGGCTCAGTAATTGTGGGTCACGGGCCCAGTTGCTCCGCGGCCTGTGGGGTCTTCCCAGACCAGGGCTCGAACCCGTGTCCCCTGCACTGGCAGAGAGATTCTCAACCACTGCGCCACCAAGGAAGCCCGAAGACAGCATTTTTAAAATTTTTTTAAAATTTATTTATTTATTTATTTATTTTACGGTAGGCGGGCCTCTCAGTGTTGTGGCCTCTCCCGTTGCGGAGCCCAGGCTCCCGACGCGCAGGCTCAGTAGTTGTGGCGCACGGGCCCAGCCGCTCTGCGGCACGTGGGATCTTCCCAGACCGGGGCACGAACCCGTGGCCCCTGCATCGGCAGGCGGACTCTCCACCACTGCGCCACCAAGGAAGCCCCCGAAGACAGCATTTTTATGTGAGAAAATGTTCTAACAGTTAGCATCTAAAGAGATTACATATACTGATAAGGTTGATAAAGCAATAGTTTGTTTGGGAGATATGGAAGAGTTTAATTTCCAGGGAAATTTGTGTTATCAACAATTGCTGTAAAGTTTGAAATCATGTTTTTAGTACAGTCAGTTTCTGTCCACATACATGGACTGTATTACAGACCATCATGGTCTGTAATGAATGACTTCATATTGGAGTTAGGAAAATTTAACAGTTGAAAGATGTAAAGATACTTGGGAAGCTTTCTGAAAGTGAGACTATAGAAGAGGAGTTAGGGGTTTCCACGAGGAATATTTCCTTCTGGGAGGGATTTACTTTTCAGAGACTCAGGAGTCCAGGTTGTTTGTGCCATGCCAGGTTTGGGGGACCGTTACAATTACAACAGTCCTGGGGGTTGGTTTTATTTTTTAGCATGGCTTATCTTCATGCCAACATTTTCTTTCCTCCTTTTTTTTTAAAAAAAAACTTAATTTTCTATAAGCTGGTGAGAAAGTGGGATTTGATATTCAGAAATTGCCTTTATCTTTGAGACACCCGGTCAATGTAGTAGTCACACTTCCCTCTGGCAAGTACAAAATAGTTGACATCTCTGTATGACAAGAAAAGATACCAAGCCCCAGCTGGTGACCACTAAAGAAATATTATGATATTCATGATACTCCATACAATGCAGGATTAAATAATTCATTAGAGTCGTGGTAACCTGTTTAAGATGTATCTGAATAAGTCTCATATTTTTCTTATAAATGGAGAGCAGTGCTTCAAATGTCCCAAATTGTCATAAACTCATTTTTACTTTGGAGTGCATTGTATATTTCTGTAGCATATTTTATTCCAAACTAATTTGTCTTACTATTGATTAACTGTAATATTTGTTTAACTAAAGCTGTGCTGGCTGTGGTATGAGGCTTAGGACCCCTAGAAATGGCTAAGAGCATGATTACTGGTGTGATTTTCCTTCTTTTTAAAAAATTTTTCTATAAACATTTTTAGGGTGTGTAGTTTGTATTTTTCCTCTTCTTCTTCTGCTTAGCTAGCTGGAAGCCAGATTTTAATTTTCTTTGGAAGCCTAGCATTAAAGGATAATCTAATTTTTGTTGCTTTGGGAATTTGATATTAAATTTATCTTTGAAGAATTTGACTTGCCATTTGTAAAAAAAACTTTAAAAGTTTTTTTAGCTATGGTAGTGGTGACCTCGTATTCTAAATTAGAAACAGGGATGTGGAGTGTGTGTGTGCGTTTATATATGAAATCTAAACAAAGATATTAAAACATAAAATTTAGTAATCAGTCAACTTTATTAAAAAGAATCACATGAAAGCAGTGTTACCCTGGAAACTCATGTCATTGTTCTGCTGTCGCGTATCTGTGTGAATGACCCAAAATGTGATACAGAGAAGCCTTACTTGCCTCTTCTAGGGAAGTGATCTTTATGTACCTACCCAGTGAAAGAACTCACTGTGGTGGCCATACCCTGACTTTATCTCACAAGCCTGCCGTATTTCCAGATCCTGAATTCCAGAATAGCAGAACTCGGCTGCAACCTGCATGTTGTTCATCTCCCCACGTGTACTGCTCGTATGCCAGCTCTCCACCTAGTCCAGGCTTTTGTGGGGCCTGGTCCCCTTTCCTTTTCTCCAGTGTATTAGCCCCTTGTTGCTTTGCTTTTCTTCCTGTAGACTTTAACTACTGTCCACACTCTCCCCAGGCCCTCAGCTCCCTTTCCGTCTTGGTCTTTCTCCCTACTTGGCCTGCACATATCCGACCGTGGATCCAGCCTGCCATCTGCCTTTTCCATGCCTCCCCGCTTGTGGATTGCTCAGTGTTGTCAGAGGAAGTCGTGCACTCTTGCTGATGGATGATATTGCAAGTCCAAGGTTTCTGACCTCAGACAAAAGTAATACCCGGGGATCTTTTTACTTTTCCCTGGCCAGCTCCTTTCCCTAAAGGAACTATAAAAATACTCATCGTTTGAATCCCCAACTATGCTTAACAGATGACATTGCTTTTCCCCCCGCACAGGGATTTTCTTCAGTTTCTTGCCTTTTTTTGAACTTATCTATCTCATCATTTTTACCTTCTGCCTGCCTGATCTAAGAGGAAAACTGCTCAAGATCAACCTTTATTTAGCTCTGTCCTTATATTTCGTCCCTCCGGGATCTTTCCACCCATTATGCCCTGACGTGTTAAATTCTCCCTGTTCCCTGGTGCCTTTGCTGACTGCCCCCGCACCAGCTCAGTGCCTCCCGTCACGAAACGACATAAATCTTGACCTGGCATCTGTCGCTGGGGACCCCTTTGTTCCCCTTGTTCTCTGTACTCCACTGTGAGGTGGCTTTTGCTTTCACTTCTTCATTGGAATCACTCAAGCTGCGACCACTGATGACTTCTTACATCGTCTGGTCCGTTGCGCTCTTTTCCTGACACACCTCTATTGAAACTTTGACTTTATTAACCACACCTTTTTGAAATGTTTCCCCCTTTGGCTTCTGGGCATCTAGCTCTCTTCCTTCTCTCTCTGCCTCTCCTCTCTGATCATTTCTTCTTATTTTGCCACCAGCCTTTTTCTCTGCCCTCTCCGTGGTTCCGATGTCCTGCTAGTAATGTTGAGCACCTTTTCATGTCCCTGTTGGTCTTTCATGTATCTTCGTTGGAAAAATGTCTGTTCAGGTCTTTGTTCAGTTTTTAAATTGGGTTTTTTTTTTTGGTATTGAGTTGTATGAGTTCTTTATATATTTTGGATCTTAACTCCTTATGAGAGACATGGTTTGCAAAATTTTTTCCCATTCTGTAGATTGTCTCCACATATTTTTATAATTGCTGGAAATATACTTCCTGGAATCATTTTCATATAACATCAAATACTTTCATTAACAGGTTGCAGCAGGTTAAATCAGACAAGAGATGATTTCTAACATCTCTTTAATATTTGCCCTTGGAGCAGCTGTAAAATCGTAATTGTTTGCAATATACAAAGCATACAGTTAGAAACCACAAAAGCCGAATAGTTCTTAATGTCACTTCTTAATCCCTCTCAAAAATAATTGCTCCCATTACACTAGTGTCTCATGTTTTGGTACCTTATATCTGTTACATTTTTAGCAGATTGTTTAAAGCCTTTACATGTCAATATTTAATATTAAAGGATTTGATTTTTTTTTTTTGGCAAAGGAGAAACTCTTCTGAGTTATAGTCATTTCAATTTTTTTTAATGGATATTTTAATTTTATTTTTGGCTGCGTTGGGTCTTCGTTGCTGCGCATGGGCTTTCTGTAGTTGTGGTGAGTGGGGGCTACTCTTCGTTGTGGTGTGTGGGCTCCTCATCGCGGTGGCTTCTCTTGCTGTGGAGCACAGGCTCTAGGCGCGCAGGCTTCAGTAGTTGTGGCACGTGGGCTCAGTAGTTGTGGCACAAGGGCTTAGTTGCTCCGCAGCATGTGGGATCTTCCCGGACCAGGGCTCAAACCCATGTCCCCTGCATTGGCAGGCAGATTCTTCACCAGTGTGCCCCCAGGGAAGCCCCTGCTTTGTTCTTAAAATTTTTAACAAGAAAGAAAAAACAATGTTTCTTTTAAACTTTTAGATAACCACTACTAAAATAAAATATTTACCATTTACTAAGCAGGTAACTTTGTGCCACATACTATGCTCAGCACTCAAATGCTTGTCTTGAATCTCCCAGCAGTCCTTTCAGACACCTGCTATTCACATTTCAGTGAAAAACTGACATTAAGAGAAGTTCATTTGCCCAGTCTTCTTACATCTACTTAAGTGTATGTAGCTTACAAATCACTAGGGAAAAAGAAGACGAAAGAAAATGCAGTCCATAGAACCTAAAGTGACAGCAAGGAAGTCGAAAAACCAGAAATCTTGCATGTTAATGACCGAAGTGAGTAAGACATATGCATTATGGAGGAAGGAGGAGAGAAGGGCAATGTAAACAGGAAGACTACTCTGTTTAAAAAAAAAACTCTGAGACCAAATCAAAAAATAACAAAAGCACCATTTTTAAGGATGCTCGTTCAGTGTTACTGGTGGAGGAAAACTGCCCACAATAGGAAACTAAATGAATTGTGATTCACGCATATAGTGAAATACTCTGCAAGCATTAAAAATCATGTTTTAGAAAAATATTTAATGATGTAGGAAAATACAATATAGTGAGCAAAAAATTCAAAAATCGGGTATTAAAGCAACATGACAGTTTTAAGATATAAATATGCAAAGAATCCAAAAATATATATCCTTAAAAGCATATGATCCAGCAACTCCACTTCTGGGTACATATCCAAAGGAAACGAAATCATTCTGTTGAGGGGATATCTGTACCCCGTGTTCATCACAGTACTATTCATAACAGCCAAGACATGGAAACAACCTCAGTGTCTATTGACAGATGAATGGTGGTCCAGTGGGTAAGACTCTGTGCTCCCAGTGTAGGGGGCCCAGGTTTGATCCCTCGTCAGGGAACGAGATCCCGCATGCATGCCGCAACTAAGGAGTCCGCATGCACAACGAAGATTCCGTGTGCTGCAACTAAGACCCCGCACAGCCTAAATAAATATTTTTTTTAAAAAGTTGTGCTGTGTGTGTGTGTGTATATATATATATATGTGTGTGTGTGTGTGTGTGTGTGTAATATATATGAATATTATTGAGCCATAAAAAAGAAGGAAATCCTGCCATTTGCAACAACATGGGCAGATCTTGACAAGGGCCTTACGCTAAGTGAAATACGTCAGACCGAGAAAGACAAATACTGTATGATCTCATACGTGGAATGTGTAAAAACCAAACGCAGAGAGACAGAAGGGTGGTTGCGGGCAGTGGGGATGGTATGAAGTTTGGTCGCTTGGTTGGCATGATGACCCCAGCTCTCTTCATGGTCAAGGTTACTTTCCCCTTAAAATTCATAATCTGATTATTTGAGATTTTGTGAATGTCCTGCTTCCCAACAATCTTTCATCCAGTGGTTTTAGCATCTATTGATGATACTTGCCTTAATCAGTTAATACACTGAAGGTGGCAAAACTGTGACTTTTATTCTATTATTTCTTCCACTTACTTTTTTTTTTCTTTATTTGCTGCCATTCCTCTTAAAGAAGAGATTCTCCCCTCCTTTCTTGAGTTATTACTCCGAACTTATACGTATTTTTTAAATTCAGTGCTGCTTTGTCCTTGAGATGTAGCTCCCTTAATCTTTGAGCACTTCCTTACTATCTGACACAGAGTGCCTCAATGTCACATTTTACTTTCCCTGCCTAAGACCTGGAGCCAGCTATGTCTGTAGGAAGCCCTGGTTTCTTAAGAGTGGGAAATGGTATTTAGAAACAAAGAACTGAGTGTGAGGTGTGCTCATTACTACTGGAGTATCATTGCTTCTGGGCCTCATTATAGACAGAGCTAGAAAAACAATGAAATGATGAAGTCATGATTCCTCAATGCCAATAAAAAGCAACCCAAGGGAGGGAGACGCAAGAGGGAAGAGATATGGGGACATATGTATATGTATAACTGATTCACGCTGTTATAAAGCAGAAACTGACACAACCATTGTAAATAAAGCAATTATACTCCAATAAAGATGTTAAAAAAAAAAAAACCCCAAACCTTAATGCCATCATTTCATATATACTTTTCCCTTATCCCGCGGTGAGAACCTGGGTTCTCCACATCAATTTATTTACTTGCCTGGACCTGTCATACAGTGAACAGTTTCATTTCAGAAACACAGTAATCAATGACACTGCCAACAATAAGCCTATTAAGTAAAGTTCAAGATACCTTTGCAGCTTTTTAAATCTTAAGATCTATTCTATTAGGGATGTCTTAGTGTTGTATTTATTTATTATTTTAGTGTTGGATTGGAAACTTATTTGAATTAATTACTGTGGCTATGTTATCTAGTATACAGTAAGATATACACTTGGTATTCAGTGTTAAGGTTTTATTTTTCTTTTTATTTAATTTCATGTTTAGCATATTAAAAATTTACATAGCTTAAAAGTTAAAACTTCTGGGGGCGGGTCAAAGGTCGTGCGTCCTCAGCCCCGCCCCCGGCGCGCGGGCGGGCGTATGGTGGACGCGGAGGTCTGGGCGCCTGCGACGCGCGTGGTGTGGCCGCACGCTGGGGTCCGAGCCGGGCTGGCTGGTCGGCAGCAGCCATGTGGAGAGGAATGGAAGACATTCACTGCACCTGCACGTGACCCCCAAATTTAGTCGGGAAGCTGGGTGTTTCACCTGCAGTGAAAGCAAGTGGGAGTGATAGGAGAGGCTTGGGAAAAGATCGAGCAGAAGAGAGAGATGTCGGCATCTTCTCTCCCTCCTGCATAAGACCCTTCCAGTATGTAATCACTGACCTGGAGAAATAATGCCCGAGTACAGAGGACGGGGCAGAGTTCCAGGTGTCACTGTGCACCCAGCCCCCGCGAGCTTTGTGATGCATCGCGAACGGCCGATCCGGAAGGATGAGTAAACTCCGCAAGTACCGCAGTGTCACCGGAAATAAGTGACCGTGGGGCTCAATGGTTTGGATAAGAGGATTCGACTCCGGAAAAACACGGCTAACGTCAGGAATATCTGTGTTTTGGCTCATGTTGACCATGGAAAAACCTCTCTGGCCGACTATCTTATATCTAGCAATGGCATCATCTGCAGTCGCCTGGCAGGCAAGTTAAGGTACATACATGGACAGCAGAGAGGATGAACAGGTCCGAGGGATCAGTATGAAATCCAGTGCCATTTCACTGCATTATGCAAAAGACACAGGCAGTTCTGCGACAAGCCTGGCTCGAAGACATTGGTCCAGTTTTAGTGATTAATACGATAGATCTCTTGAGAGTGGAACTGAAATTCACCCCACAGAGGCCTGTTCTCACCTCAAGAATGTTTTAGAACAGATTGATGCACTCACAGGAACTCTTTTTACTTCTCAAGTGCTAGAAGAAAGAGCAGAGAGAGAGACTGAATCCAAATTGTGAGCAAGGAGAGCAAGTGTCTGACTGGAGCACGGGCTTGGAGGACCCGGATGGTTCTCACCTTTACTTGTCTCCAGAGCAGGGAAGTGTGGTGTTTACAAGTGCCATAGACGGGTGAGGCTTTGGACATTCTGAGGACTTCAAGCTTGGGACATAGCATCGCAGATAATGCTGGGAAACTGTTCTGAAGTGGCAAGGAGCGGATTGGGGAGCCCCGAAATACAGGAGTTTCTGCGACAAAAGACCAGGTGGTTGACGGGCACATGGTCAGAGTGCTGTGTCCTGCAGTGAAGGATTCCACGGTCGGCAAGTGACCTGTAAGCGCACGAGAGCCAATGGGACTGTGCAGGTGATGCCTCCGAGAGCATGTGCCCCCAGAGAGAGGCCTCGGGGAAGAAGACCCTGCTCCAGTCACCCGTGTGTTCAAGGGCTTATTGAACCAGGGAACCAGCCCCAGTTCTGTGCAGGGACGATGCAAAGCAGAGTGTGAGACATCTTTGTGGAGCATCGAGTTTATTAACTGGAACTGGAAGAACCAAGGAGCTCTTGGAACAAGAACTATCCCCCTCCCCCACCAACACGGAAGACAGAAGAGTGGGGGAGGGGAGACGTGCCCCAGGAATGACAGTCCAGTCTCTGAAGTTTCACCCAGGTGGGGGTTGAGGGGCGGACCTGCAGCCACGGTGGCCTCTCTTTCAGTCACCCGGGCTGCTCCAGACCATCCTCTGAGCTGGCCAGAGTCTTGGATACGATGCTTTTGAAGGCCGTGCAGAGAACACACTCATCTTCCACTGGACTGGGTCCCAGGGAGCGCGACGGCCTGACCTTCCTGCCTCGGTCACTCGCGGGGTTCAGATGGGCTCACTTTATTGTGACGCCTCATCCTGGGCAGCTTGCAACAAAGATGTTGGAGTATAGAGTTCCAGATTCTCCTAGCCACCCCTTGCTTTTTGGGGCTGTGGCCAGAGCGAACGGATGAGGACGTACTCTCAGGCTGTGCAGCGTGGGAGGACCTTCCAGTGTTGGACACACCCAGGGGGCAGCTGGTTCCCTCTGGGGCTCCAGTCCTGCTGCTGGTGGAGGGGGACGCCCCAGGGCCACACCGGTGGGCTGGGCTGGGGGTGGCAGTCCTCGACTCCAGGCTGGGTGGGGGACAGGCAGCCTCACTGGTCTTCTGCCCTGCCTGCTGGTCTTCCTGAAGCTGCACATTTTCTCCCTGGTGGAGCCGCCCGGTTTCCAGGGTGGACAACTCAGGGCTTGGAAAAGGCTCAAGTTCATTGCCACTGAGGTCCCCGGAAGAGAAGCACCTTGCAGCTATGATGGAGGACCCCACCGTTGGTTTCTTGGGGCTCGCACTGCCTTCTCCCGGGTCCTGGATCTTGTCCCACGTCAAGTCCAGAGTCCTCATCCCTGTCACCTCCGGGTCCACTTTACGGGGTGGCTGGAGTGGCTTCTTCTGGCCCATATTCACCCACGGGTGCCTCATGAGGTCAGGCAAGGTGCCTCTGTCACTGGGCTTGAGGACGATCATTTTTTGTAAGAGACTCTGTATCTCTGAAGAGAGGTAGGTTGGGATGGAGTATCGCCCTTTCAAGATTCGCTCCCGCAGCTCCTGAAAGTCTTTTCCCACAAAGGGCCAGGACCCAGTTACCATGAAGTAGAGCACTACTCCCAGGCTCCACACGTCCACCGCAGGGCCTCTGTAGCTCTGCCCCTGCAAGACTTCCGGGGCAGCATACGGGAGTGTGCCGCAGGGCGTGTCCAGTTTCCCGCTGGCCTCACACTTGTTGCTGAAGCCAAAGTCTGTAAGCTTGATGTTCATGTTGGCATCAAAGAGGAGGTTCGGTGGCTTCAGGTCCCGGTGCACGATGCCCATCTGGTGGCAGTGTTGCAGAGCGGAGACCAGCTGCTGGAACGGGCCTCGGGCCTCTGCCTCTGTCATACGGCCATGTGTCTTTAAGTAGCTGTACATGTCTCCCCCACTGAGGTGTTCCATTATTAAAAACATCGTCTCCTCTGTGTCGGTCACCCCCAGCAGTTTTACGATATTTGGGTGATTCAGAGCCTTCATACTGTGTACTTCCCGCCAAAGTACCTCCTGGAAATTTGGGAAGCTCTGACGCCTTTTCTTAATGATCTTGACAGCCACCTGTGTCCCGGTCAGAATGTGCCGGGCCAGCTTCACTTTAGCGTAGGTGCCTTCGCCGATGGTGTGGAGGATCTCATAATCACCAATATGAGCCTCCTTGGCAGCACAGTTGGCTGTGAGGCCCTGCATCCTCCTGACCCAACCACCAAAGCTAACTCTCCTAACTAATGATGCTAACGGTACTAACAGTGCTAAGAGTAGAGAAAAGAGGGGGAAAAAAATCAACAAAATGGCAGGAACAAGGAAAACACAAGCTAACTGTGGGTCCACGGCCGTCAGGTCACCAAAAGCAGCTTCCTGGGCTCCAACTACCAAAAACCTTGGCCCGGCTGGGCTCTATTATAGGGCTTCTGTGAAGTTCATCACAGTGGTGCACTGTGAGGTCAGAGCTAGAAATGGACCCATCGCAGCTCTGGGTAAGCCACAGTGGTTTTCTCACTTTTTGAGTTCAAGGCCCCTTTACGCTTAGGAAAAAGGATCCCAAAGAAATTTTTCTTTACTTGTGTTATTCGCTATTGGTATTCACTTTGTTATAATTTAAAATCTGTAGGATACTTCAGTGGCCTTTTTATTTCTAGTTTGAAAATGTGTAATAATTTCAAAGACCTCATAATGTCTACACTTGAAATATTCAATTCCTTTTCCTTAAATTCTGGTCTCAAAATAATGTTTCAACTTAACTGACTTCACGATACCATACAAAATGTTCTGTTGCGTAAGACACGATAAGGTACGTTATGAAAGTCTATGAAGCTGAGAGAAGATTTGCCAGGAAGGTCGTGAGCAGATTTCTCATCAGGCGCCTCGGAGGCCAGATGGCATGGCTCAATGTACTTGAAGTGTTGAAGGAAAGAAACCGTCAACCAAGAATCCTATATCTAGCAAAACTTTCCTTTGAAAATGAGGGAGAAACCAAGACATTCTCAGTTAATCAAGAGTTGAGAGAGTTCTTAACCACCAGACCTGCCTGCCACAGGGAGTTCTTCAGGTTGGAGTCAAGGACCCTGGACAGTAACTCAAAGCCTTATGAAGAAATAAAGACCTCTGGTAAAATTAGATAGACGGGTGATGAGAAAAGCTAGTACTATCGTAACTTTGGTTTGTAGCTCCACTTTTTGTTTTCTATTTGATTTAAGAGACTAATATATAATAAAATACACACACATACAAATCAAAAAAAAAAAGTTAAAACTTTTTAAAAGTTCTAATCAGAGAAGTCTTGCTTGCATCTCTATTCCCGACACGCCACCTGCCTACCCCGCATAGGCAGCTATATTCATACGTTTTTATTTATCCTCCCTGACTCTTTTTCCAAATATAAGGAATTAATATACATACATGTTTTTATTCCCCCATCTTTCTGATACAAAAGAGCATACTACGAACACTCTTTTGTGTTTTGCTTTTTATCACTTGACAGTATATCCCGCAAATTACTTCATCTCAGTTCATAGAGATCTTTTCATTCTCTTTGATGGCTGCATAGTATTCCATTGTGTGGATGTACCATACTTTATCCATAGTGCCCTATGGGTGGACATCTGTGTTGTTCCTAATATTTTGTCATTACAAATAATGTAATGAATAAGTTGTATGTATTTTTTTGTATTTGTAAAGGTGTATTTTTCAGGGTAAATTTTAGCAGTGGGATTGATAGGTCAAAGGATTAATGCATGTGTAATTTTGCTAGAAAATGCCAGATTCCCCTCCATACGGGCTCTACCATTTTTTCACTCCCACCAGCAACATATGAAAGCACTTTCTTCTCATGGTCTTACCATAAAGTGTGTGTGTATGTATATACACATACATACATACATACATACATATATAGATTTGAATAAAATGTGTTCTTAAATAATAAGAGCACTATCTGAGTAGTGGAATGATTGGTGATTTTTATCTCCTTCAACTGCTTTCCTTTTCTGTTTTCCAAATTTGTTGTAATCAGTACTTGTTACTTACAAAATAAGAAAGAAGACGTGGCAAAAGTATTAAATTTGCACTTCAGAGTGAGAATTTTGATTTAGCTAAAGGGGAGAATTTTCTGATGATAATTTGCAGTGGGCCAAAAGAGAAAAAGGAGCTATTTTTAAAACGTAGTGACATCATTTATTCGTGTCTTGTCCAGAGAGAAAGACAGAAAATAATTGACTTCTCAAAATTTCTTCTAAGCCTAAGAGTTCATAATTGTTACTGTTTCTTCTTTCCTCTTTCAACCAGAGTTATATACACACCTGGCCACACTGATGATCATATGGCCCTACTTTTAGAAGAGGAAAATGCTCTCTTTTCTGGAGATTGCATCCTAGGGGAAGGCACAACCATATTTGAAGACCTCTATGATTATATGAGCTCCCTAAAAGAGTTATTAAAAATCAAAGCTCAAGTTATATATCCAGGTGGGTAATATTATTAATCTAGCAAACCATTTGTGTCAAATGATGAGGAAGATTCATTTTGGTTTGTCTGTGTGTGTTCTTTGTGGTTTCAGCCTTGAAGAGATGCATATAAATTGCTTCTTTCTAAATTACACCCCTAAGTCTTGTCTAGCAATACAATGAAAAAGAAGACCAAGAGTTGTATTAATAACTTACTTAAAAGATATGAGGGTTATTTTTTAACATCTGCACAGCTATTAATAGAACTGTTAAATGCAATAAACCTACTGGAACAAGAAAAATGTTTTCATTCCGTAAGCTATCTTCCGTTTTGTTAACTTGATTTCTGTTGTGGACTACATTTTAGCCATGTAACCAACCTTGGGTAACATTTGATGTCTGAGCTTTAGTTTTTTAACTCATTGATGGAAATATCAGTAGCTTCTATGTCAACTGTAAAATTGTGTATTTATTTCCATTCTCCAGAAAAAGAAACCTGTTGTTAATATATCACTATAGCTGTCACTGCCCTGCTTTACAATACGAATCTCTCCTCCATCCTGAAAGCTAAGAAAGATACAGTACCCAACAAGAGGCCCCCAGAAGGAAAAAGAGACTCGATTACTTAATTTTTTAAGTCCTTCCAACTTGTTCCTAACCAAAGAGCCATGGAAAGATCTGTAAATACAGTGTCTTCAGTACCTTCATATTCTCTCATGAGTTCCCACTGCTGAGGGGATAGGAAACATACAGTGAGGCTGGGCATTTGGATTAATTTTGTGACATAAAAGGAGTGGAGGATGACAGCTCTTTTGAAAGAGAAGACAGTAGACATTTGATGCACCCACATTGGAATAAAGCTAATGAGAGGCTGCCCGGTGCAGGTTCTTGGAGTGTTGGCTTTAGTGAATCCAGTGAACTGGCTTATTGGCACAGCAGGAGCTCATATGTCAATGACGGTCTATAGCCGTAGCCACCATATATTAAAGCCTGCTACCCTACCCGCCAGGTACTGTGCAGGGACCTTCACAGAGCTGTCCTCACCAAAACCCAGAGAAGCAGGTAGCTGAAGAAATAAACTCGGGAGATTCATAGACTGTCCCAGCCACACAGCTAGTAAATGATAGTTGGTATCCTAAAGCCCATGCTCTTTACCTAACAGGTTTGTCTGCTTCTGGTATTTTGTTCTCAACCCTCTTGCAGATTTGTGTGATATGTTCATTTTCACTGTCTTAAAGAGCAAGTAAATTCCAATATAACTTTACCTGGGTTATCAACATTTCTGAATTGCTAGCCTATACATAAGATTCTTAAAGGTCTCTTGTGGTTCTTGTGAATTTTTAATAGGTCTTGGTGACTTACATGAAGCTACCTTTTACATTCCCCTTTTCAATCTTTGATAAGCATAGTGGTTAATAGCACAGAGTGGTTAAAAGCTCCTGAATCAGAATCCCAGCTCCACCCCTTCTTAGCTGTGTAACTGTAGGCAGATTATTTACCCTCCCTATGCCTCAGTTTCTGCTGTACAAAGAGGATAATAAAAGTATTAATACCTACTTCATGGAATTCTTGTAAGAATAATGTATATTCAGCATTTAGAGCAACGTCTGACAGATAACGAACACTGTAAATATTACCTATTAATACTGTTGTGATTACTGTTTTTATTGCTGTATTCTTACTGTTAAATTTTTATTTTCTAACTTTTAATGAACACAATAATATCTTATATAGATTTTGATATAATTATCTAATGTTTTGGGGCATTATATGTAATTTTTAAATCTCTTATTACCTGTATAGTTTTCCAGATAATTCTTATTTGTCATGTATTTTTCAATATGCTATATGAAATATTTTTAAAGAGAGTAAATTAACTTCAGTTGTACTTAAAATTTTTCATCTGGTTGAAATCATTTTTGTAATTATTCTGATGCAGGACATGGCCCAGTAATCCATAATGCCGAAGCTAAAATTCTACAATACATTTCTCACAGAAATATCCGAGAACAGCAAATTCTTACATTGTTTCAGGAGAACTCTGAAAAGTCATTCACAGCAATGGATCTTGTAAAAGTTATCTACAAGGTAATTTTCATTTATCTTATTTGTTCAAAGGCACGATTTTCATAGAATAATCTATTCAGTGGACTCTAGACGTGGTAAACTCATCCGATCCCAGAGCAGCGTGAGTCTGTTAGTTTTGTAAGTCATGTCACTCGTATGGATTTGAGCCCATCAATCTCAACCTTCTGGAACACAGAAGTTAGACAAACACTGGCCCGCAGAACAAAAACAACCATCGTGAGCCATTATGAAGCCTTTTATACTCCACTCTGTAGGGGAGATCACGGCCAACAGCCTGGCGGTTAATCTTTGTTAGGATTTGTGTATTATTCTAGCCATGTTGATGGTCTGGTGTCCTGACCGGCAGCGAGTAAGGGGTGATCTGCTAGAGACAGCTACTGGGGTACCAGCAGTGAGAAGCGGTAGCAATGCTCACAGCAGATTAAAGGGAGAAAGGCTGGCCATGAAGAAGGGCATGGGTAGAGCCACTTAGAATAGAGAGAGAGGGCCGCTCACTCGGTGGCCTCTGAGTGCATCACTACATGCCAGCGCTGCGTGGCAATCCATCAGTATGATTCGGTTTTTCCGCAAATGTTTATTCGATACCTGCTTCGGGGTTAAGAATGGAATAAGATGATCTGGGTTTTAAAACTCCCACTACCATAACCTGTATGGCCACAAAATACCATAACTGAGAGAGTATAACTAAAGATGAGCTTGAAAAGGAACCTGGGCCAGTTTCAGTTAGTAAAGGACCATAATGTCCCATGGGTCTAATTTCTCAAAATCCAGGTATCTCAGTGGGCTTTGTTTTAAAAGGGAGGAATGAATGATTAAAAGGGCTGACAATAAAAAGTGCCAGGAGCAAAGGGGTATTGCAGATGTTTACATTCTGCAAAAGAGTTCATTTCCTCATAATACTAAAGTTTAGCCACTCTAGACTCTAAGTTTTTTCTAACCCCAGTACAGACAGCAGATCTCTCTGATAACCCTCACAGATGGGTCATCCAGTGACTGTGCAGGCCTCAGAAATGCTGGTCCTGCATTCAGAGACGTGTTCAGGGATGTGTTCACTGCACACCCGTGTGAAGCACCTGTCACACACACCTAACAGCATTAGGTATTGCAGAGACATTTATTCATTCCACAGATGCTTACTGAACGCCCTCATGTACCACACACTGGACTAGGTGCAGAGACACACAGATGACTACAGATCCCCGCCCTCCACGGACTCACGGTTTCGCGAAGACAGACATGTTAAACAGATTCTTGCAATTCTGGCTGTATCATAATAGCTCCCAGTTTTGAGCACATGATTATGTGTTAGACACTGTACTAGACGCTTCACATTTCCAATTGTAATTTGAAGTACTTAATTTCAAGTACCTTGAATTTTCACTGCATAAAGATACTGTTATTCCAACGTAACAGATTAAAAATAGACTCAGAAAGTGTGAGCTAAGTAAGTTTTCCAAGGGCACAAAACTAGCAGATGTCACACACTCAAATGTCAGAAGTCAGATACTCAAATCTTGTGTTTTTCTATCACACCACGCTTCCTGCAAGGCCCATACACAGTACGTCAGGGCATAAAGGAAAGAGGAGTCATTTCTGCCTGGTGAAGATGCAGGGTGGTGAGGCTTGTCCAGAAAAGCTTCGGAAATTTAATTATTGAATCGGATCTTGAAGAAGGAGTCAGGCCAGAGTACAGGAGAAGAGAAGTCATTCTAGACAGAAGGGAAGATGTGTTCACACACTGGGAGTCACAAAGGCATCATGTGTGTTTGAAAACCCACAGAGAAAATGCATCTGACTGGAGCCCAGAATGTATATTGCAGATGGGCAGGGAGGGGGTCCCAGGAAATGAGGCAAGAAAGGCAGGCACGGCAGGTCAGGGGACGCCCTTGGTTGCCATGCTAAAAAAATGTGGGCTTCAGCCAATAAGCTGGGAATGACCACCCATCTTAGGCAGGGAGTCACATAATTAGACCTAGAAAATCACACTGGTAGATATAATACATGGTACTGGAGCTTCAGGGAGTTTGGGGTCGGAGCTTTCTGCTTGGGAATCATTAACACATGATGTTGCGGTGACAAGTTGATCAAGTAAAAAGAGAAGAGAGTCAATGATACAATTCATCATGAGAATCAGTATTGAAGAGAAATCGGGGAAGAATATCCAGGATGAAGATGAAATCATAAGAGGTAAAATAACCAAGGGAAAAGAGAAGAGTTCTTCCAAATGGAGAGACTAGCCAGTTGATTTCAGGTAAAATGAGGACGGAAAAGAATTCTCTGAATTTTTTTTTTTTTTTTTTTTTTTTTTTTTTGTGGTACGCGGGCCTCACTGTTGTGGCCTCTCCCTTGCGGAGCACAGGCTCCGGACGCGCAGGCTCAGCGGCCATGGCTCACGGGCCCAGCCGCTCCGCGGCATGTGGGATCTTCCCAGACCGGGGCACGAACCCGTGTCCCCTGCATCGGCAGGCGGATTCTCAACCACTGCGCCACCAGGGAAGCCCGAATTCTCTGAATTTTGATTAAAATATAATTCAATGATCTTTGCAAAACTTTTTCGGGGAGCTGAGAAATGGAGATAGTCAATTTAGTCAAGAAGCTTGACTTGAGGAAAATTCTTATTTAAATCATATAAGGAGACAACTACTGTATGTTACCACTTGTAATGTGGAATCTAAAAACTACAACAAACTAGTGAATATAACAAAAAAAGAAACAGACTCATAGCTATAGAGAACAAATTAGTGGTTACCGGTGGGGAGAGGGAAGGGGGAGGGGCAATAAAAGGGTAGGGGAGTATAACCTGTCATGTATAAAATAAGCTACCAAGATAAATATATTGTACAACACAGGGAAGAAGGCCAGTATCCTATAGTAACTAAATGGAGTATAACCTTTAAGAATTGTGAAGCACCATATCGTTCTTAACGTTAATATCGTATATCAAGTATCCTCCAATAAAATTAAAAATACATACTTAGAAAAAAGAATAAAAGGAATATTTATTTTGTTTACCATTCAGATAATAGTTGTCAATATTACATTACTAGCTTGACGAAAATAAAGGAAAAATTGTAAGATTTAAGGTGGAGACATATATACTTTTAATAAAAATGTGCAAAGACATTACCATGTAAGCTAATCAACAGACCATAGGGCCAACTGTCTGTAGAATCATCAAAACTACCTACAATAATTTTTATGTTTATTTATTCATTCATTTGTAAAATAGTGAGTTCCCACTATGTGCCATTTTGCTAAGCACTGGGTATTCAGTAGTGAACAGATGCTGCTACTGTATTGTCTTTATGGAGCTTACAGTCTGTTTTGCCTATAAGTATACTTCTAATAATATAGGGAGTCAAAGCAA
This sequence comes from Kogia breviceps, assembly GCF_026419965.1. NCBI lineage: Eukaryota > Metazoa > Chordata > Mammalia > Artiodactyla > Physeteridae > Kogia > Kogia breviceps. The sequence goes on along the minus strand of NC_081326.1, from coordinate 14,487,152 downwards.
GACATATATAAGATGAAACAGTGTTGATTATTACTCTGCAAAACTGTATTTGAATTAAGACCGTATTATTTTGCCTTTTTTCTTTAAAAGTTGCAAAAAGATTAACTCTGTTCTTTTTTAAAAAAGAAATGCTTTACTTTCACTCTCATTTTTCTTTGAGGATACTCCTGAGCATTTACATGAAATGGCCGAACATAACATCTTACTTCATTTGAAAAAACTAGAAAAGGAAGGGAAAATATGTAAGTATTCTTCCAAATTTTAGTTCTTTTATTACCAGCACTTAAAATATTTGTTAACAAATGAACTAGTTTCCTTTGAGGAAAAACATCACCCACCAGAGTTCTCCCTTGAATGTCACCGTCAGTTGGAGAGACAGTCACTAGGAAGGGTCAGTAGCAAAAGGCCAGGGGATCACAAGTTAGAACAAAAGCTTCCACAGGAATGAGAATCATCTCGCATGGGGGTTCCAGTCCTCACCCACCAGAACGACAGTGACGGGCATGTAGCGGGAAGAGAGCTTCTCCTCTCCCAGACCACACGAGCACGAAGAATTTTACACGTATCGATAGGAGATTTGGGAACGGCCAGAGGTCTAGCAGCGGTAAAGGTAGCAAACTCAAAGATACTAAAGCAGTAATTCTGTAATTGTTCCCTAGTGTTAAGTTAATTTGTCAAGTTAATAATCTTAGAAGTTTGATCCTTAAAAAGCAAGAGGTGCGAAGTTGGACTTTGTGTAGAAGCTTCAGCAACATCTTTATATGTACCCCCCCCAAGAAAAACCCCAACTTTATATTGAGCAACACAATTATTTTAGGAATTAATGCCATTTCTAGTTACAAGATAACTTAAAATCTAGTGATTTGCTCATCTTTTGTTAAATTTTTACTCTGTAATTTTCTTTGCATAGTTAGCAACATGGATCCTGAGGAGAAATGGAAAGCTCACCTTTAGTTTCAGCTTAAAGAAAGATTGTGTGGTTCTGTTTGTAGAGAATGGTATGTTTTGTTAACTATTAATTATTTACAGAGAATATAGCATGTGGAACGTTGAAAATAATCCTAAATATACTTTAAAATAACATCATACTTATTCTAAAGTATGTAAATTACATTTTGCACCTATAATATTAGCTATGTGTCTCACCTAGGTCTTATAACATTTTACCGAAAATTCAAAATCCAACAGTTTATCCATTTTCAATACATAAAATAAGTTTCTTTTAAAGTTATAAAAGTTAATGTCATTTAAACTGGATATTATTCTTAGAGGTTATTTATCTATTACCAGTGGTCAGTAATACTGTTTTTTCTAGCTGCTTCAATCAACAGCACAGGTTTCAGTGTAATCCTTCCTTTTCTGCAACGTTTGTCTACATCTGTAGATTACAGGCTTGTTTTCATATTTCTATCAATTATATCATGATTATATATCAGTTCTATACCTCTGTATCGTGTATATTTTCTCCTAGTGGCATCCCACAAATGATTTATATAAATCAACTTCTGGTAATAGAAAAATATTAAATTCCCAATTAAAGTCATTGTAAATAAATCATTATTTCTGTTATCCATTAGTACAACCAACTTACTTTCCAAATTTAGGTTTTCATATATAGTCATCAGCACATATATGAATTATATACCAAAGTTTTTAAAATTAGAATATTATAAGACAGAATTTTTTATAAGAAGTGTTTTTAAATCGTGGTTAGGGGACTTCCGTGGTGGCACAGTGGTTAAGAATCCACCTGCCAGTGCAGGGGACGTCAGTTCGAGCTCTGGTCCAGGAAGATCCTACGTGCCACGGAGCAACTAAGCCCGTGCGCCATGACTCCTGAGCCTGCACTCTTAGAGCCCATGAGCCGCAACTGCGGAGCCCGCATGCCACAACTACTGAAACCTGCATGCCTAGAGCCCGTGCTCTGCAACAAGAGAAGCCACCACAATGAGAAAGCCACGCACCACGATGAAGAGCAGCCCCCGCTCGCTGCAACTAGAGAAAACCCGCGCACAGCAACGAAGACCCGGTGCAGCCAAAAATAAATAATTTTTTAAAAAACAGATAAGCAACAAGCATACCTGTTTAAAATAAATAGTAGTTAGGTTCTAAGGTAGCCCACCAATGCTTATTTAACCCATAAGGTTGCCAAATGACAATACAAAAATGAGCTCAGAATCCTGAAAGTATACTTTCTTTTCTCTTTTCTAAAGACTTGTTAAAAATTCTTTAAAAACTTGCGTTAACATCCTTACCTCTTCCTGCCCCTTTTCCAGAGGCCCCTAGAATTTTCATACCATTCTAAACTCCGGAGACCTGTTGTGTTCCTGAAACCATTCCATATTACAAAATGACTGTGAACTCAACAACAAAAAACAGACAACCCAATTCAAACGTGGGCAAAGGACTTGAGAAGACATTTGTCCCAAGAAGATATGCAAATGGCCAATAAGCACATGAGAAGATGCTCAACATCTCTAATCATGAGGGAAATGCAAATTAAAACCACAACGCGTTAGGATACAGGGATGAGAAGGGCAGTTGGAACTGGGGGAATCGAATACACAAAGCTGAGGCGACATTGTCTTTCTAAGGTACCATGGCACACTTGAAGCTGCAAGTGCATCTGTTGAAAGAGGGGTGATGAGGGAAGGTTATTAAACTTGGTTCTTGAATGAGTCTAGGCAACTGAGCTTTATCAAAAGCAATGGCATCCACTAAGTATCTGCCTTGTGTGGGTACTGGGCCACATGCTGGGGATCCAAAGGGGAACAAAATAGCATCTCTGCTCTCAAAAGAAGCTCATCTGGTTGTGGAGACACACAATTACCATATGCAGTAGCAGTCAGTTTGTTTGGAGTAAAGGAAGAGTGTGTAGCCTGGTTGGGTTTCAGAAAGCTGCTTAGAGGAGGAGCCTAAGCCCAGTCTTGAAAGATGAGTCAGTGGCAGCCAGGTGATGAAGCTAGGGGTATCTGTTTGGGAGATGAGAAGATTGTTCTAGTTGGAAGAAATGGTGTATGCACATAAACAGAGAGGTGGCAGAGCATCACGTGGTTGGGGAACTAATTTATGTGACTAAACTACACTGTATAGTATTTGTGGGTTGAGGTCGTAAGGATAAGAAGCATCTCCTGGGAACCAGAGTGCCGTCATCCAGCCACACAGGATGGATATACACACTTTAGCGATTGGAAAGCAGGTGGTGGTCCGGGACAGGACTAGTATTATTTTGTTGTCTCAACAGCGAGTTTGTCCCAGACCATGATGGTAATTTTGCTCCCCTTTTTGTTTCTATCGCTCCAGCCAATTACTTTACCCCCATTCAGTACACCCAGAGGTTGTAGATTACTCATAGCTTCTGCTTACTCCTTTTCTATTTACTCAAAAGAGTTTTTGCATTCTCCTTATCATCACCTCTGCCCTCTCCCTGTAATGCTTCAGCTTCTGTTTTGCAACCACTGGGTAGCTCTCTAGGTGTCTCAGGTTCAGATCTCCTCATACAAGAGGACCTGACTGGTGTGATTAATCTTCTGTATCCCTTTTGGAGAGCTCTCCCGCCATCCTGTCCTATATGTTACTGACCAGCCCTTATGGTAACTGCTCTAGACCAATCATCTGGGACCAGAAGGGTCCCAGGAAATTTTATCAGAAGGGTACCCCATTCGACAGAGGCAGCACACGGGGTAAGTATTCTGAGATGGCCTTTTCAGCACAGTAGGGGAGGGAAAAACGAAGCCAAAGGAGTCTCAGAGGTAGTAGAAGACAGAGTAAGAGATACGGGAAATATTTAAGAAGAGGAATAGAATTTAGGGACCTATTAGGTCTTGAGGGATGGGATCAGGTGGAAAGGAAGAAGCCCAGTAGAGCTATAGATTTCTGGCTCGGGCAGCTGGGTAGTTGCTGAATTGATAACCAGGATGAGGGAATACAGGAAATGGGGTACATAGAGTGGGTCAGGGAGGGATGATGCATTGTACTGTCGATGTGAGTCTGGAGCACCAGGGAACATCCAAAGAGATACCTGGTAAGCACTTAGATACACAGAGCTGGGGCTAAATAGGTAGGCTCTATTTTGTTGCAAGTTAGTGTGAGCAAAAGGGAAAGTTGGTTGGCACAGCTAACCAACCTGAGAAGGTTGAAGGTGAAGCCAGGTTTGTGAAGAAGAATGAAGATTTGGATCCCATCAGTACAACCCCAAACATCTTTTTGTGGGGTTGGCGGGGGTGGTCAGAGCCTCCACAGCAGACTGGCTTCTTCACATGGTGAAGGTTACGGGCAGCTGTGGGCTCCTAACTAGCAGGGAAAGCTAGGTCTTCCAGCTTCAGTTTGGAAAATCCTAGGGGAAGGACTCGATGACTTGTACTGGCTCATTACCCACACCTTGGACCAGTCCCTGTGGTCAGGGAAACATGAGGTTCTGTATTTAGCCCAGCTTTGGTCACATGCCTGCCCCTGTGGCCACAGTGGGTGAGATCTCTTCTCAGATGGAGAGGAGGCTCAGAGAAGTGTTCGGGACCAGTACTGATTCCTTCATAAATAGCTTTCCCTTCTTTCCAGTGTGTGTAGAAGAGATGAGAAATAAATCAGAGCTCTTTGCGGTAGCTCACTGGATGCCCCAGCCAACTCTGTGAAACCTGAATCTTTTCTGTGTGTTTCTGGGAGACTTTCTGAGTATTTTTAAGTTATTTGCGAGTATTTTCATATGTCCAGGTTGTCACTTCAAGAAAGAGTAAAATTAATAACCTATATGGGAAAAGAATCTGAAAAAGGATAGGTATATGTATGACTGAATCACTTTGCTGTACACCCGAAACTAACACATTATAAATCAATTATACTCCAATGTAAAATCAAAAAAAATTTTTTTAAAGAAAAAGTAAAGTTGACTAGTAGCAGGGAGGCTGGAATCCTAGAGAAAATGAGAAAAGATTTCAGTGCAGGTGTTTCTTAACTCCGCCAATGCTGAACTTCTGCGCCCTCTCCCTTGCCAGTCTCCCTTGCTCACCAACGCAGTGCACCGGCTTAAATCTTGCTACCAATTTCCAGGCATTGTTGCATCTGGAAAACTCATCAGTCTTTTCCCTTTTTTCCATTCTGGGGTGGGGAGGGGTCTTAAAAAGATACTTGGTTTTGTTGGGGGGAAAAAGTTCCACGTTTGAAATAATGACTGTGAAAATCTTAGTTCCAGCCGCTCTGATGCTGGGCCTTTTGAAACGTTTGGAATTAAAGCGGAGAATGGAGGAGGGGCCTGTATAAGTGTATTTACTTGTGTATGCAGGCAATATCTACGGAAAAACACCCCCAACATTTTAAAAAACAGTTACATCGGTTACCTCCCAAGAGGAGAACTTATGGGTAGCTGAGGAACCGGGGATAGGACCGGAAACATCACAATCTACCCTTTTATATCTTTGGACTTTTGAATTATTTGAATGTATTGCTTATTCAAAATATAAATAATAAAATGTCTTAATCAAAAGAAAAGGCCTGAGTCTGTCTCATAGAATCTACTGGGCTAGTCTCCCAGAACAGAGGGGAGGTACATGCCCACTGGGAAAATGGTAAGTTGACCTGCACCCCAATCTACAGAGAAGCTTAAGAAGGCAGTCTGGGTTAGAGAGAGATTAGGAAGTCACGGCCCTGAGGTTGCCATGAAAGCAATGGGTAAATGTACACAACCTTGGGGTGGGTACAAAGGAAGAGAATTGGCAAGGACGATTACGAAAGCTTGATCAAGGATAGGATAATCACTGGGAGAGAGGCGTGACAGCAACCAAGAGAGGCATCCAAAACGGGACAGTCAACAGTGTTAAATGAAGACTCTGATCTTCTGTGCTGTTTATGCTTATTTTATCCATTATTGAATCATATAACATTAAATTCTCAAAAAAGTAGCTGCTGCTTACCAATTTTATCCTGAAAGACTGCTCAAAAATGCTAAAATTCTGAATCCCCCGCAAATCCATATTAAAATCCATTAACATTATAGGCAGTTTTTAAAAGCATTATTGTTTGAAAATTAATTTGTGGTACTGATTTATGGCAGATGGATCACATGTTTATTGCCATTCCTTTCCAAGATCCCCCCCCCAAATAATATATATTAAGTTTACAGAGGTACAGATAAAAAATAACAGTAAAAGATATAAACCCGAGAAGACCGTCGAAGAAGAGATTGCAGAGATTTCAACCAAATTTTGAAAGACGGCGGATGGAGTCAGGGAAGTGATGAAACTATAGCCAAAAATTGCTGGAGGGAAGAGGGCCAGTTCACCCTAACAACCCCTTGAGAAGATGAGGAGTTGGAGGCACCATATACTGCAAGAGGTAGGTACTGCTCTGCTCTAAAAGTGGGACTGGGGACTTCCCTGGTGGCACAGTGGTTAAGATTCTGCCTGCCCAGGGCTGGGGGTGTGGGTGGGATGAATTGGGAGATTGGAATTGACATGTATACACTGATGTATACAAAATGGATGACTAAAAAGAACCTGCTGTATTTAAAAAAAAAAAAAAAAAAAAATCCGCCTGCCAATGCAGGGGACAGGGGTTCGAGCCCTGGTCCGGGAAGATCCCACACGCCTCAGAGCAACTAAGCCCATGCGCCACAACTACTGAGCCTGCGCTTTAGAGCCCGCGAGCTGCAACTACCGAAGCCCGAGCGCCTAGAGCCCGTGCTCCGCAACAAGAGAAGCCACCGCAATGAGAAGCCTGAGCATCGCAACGAAGAGTAGCCCCCGCTCGCAGCAACTCGAGGAAGCGCGTGCGCAGCAACAAAGCCCCACGCAGCCGGAAATAAATAAATAAATAAATAAATAAATAAATAAATAAATAAATAAATAAATAATTTTTTTTTTTTTAAGTGGGATTGGTGAAAGCTTTTTTTTTTTTTTTTTTTTTGGCTTCACCACGTAGCATGTGGGACCTTAGTTCCCTGACCAGGGATTGAACTCACACCACTGGACCACCAGGTAAGTCCCCATAGTGAAAGCTTGTTATGTGCAACAGACCCCAGTGCTACTACACGGCCAGCCAACCACCACCCCAAAAAAGAGACTGAAGTGTATTCTTGGAGGTGAAAGGCAGAAAAAAGTTAAGCAAAAGTCAGAACAGTAGACCTCCATTCCCCTTTCCTCACCTGTCCCCAGAACAGCAGCTTCCAAATAGATGAATGCCAGGTAGAAGATTGGAAATTTCATCTCGAGAGAGCGAATGATCTAGAGAAAAAACCTGCACAAGCCCTGCTCACAAGACCCTAATCTCGTCAGAGACCTCACTTTGAACCATTGTTATAAAACCCCTCATCGAATCCTCCCAGGTTGGGGGAAAAAAAGAAAAAGAAAAAACCTGCACATACAGTTATATGTAGGTTCTCCACCACCATGGCCATATCTCCCTACAATTTGACAAATCCTCCCATACACTCATCCACATATACAGTTTCCAATCAGTATCTCTTAATATAAACAGAAATCAAACATCAGAAATGATGGAGTAAAACAAGAAAAAGTAAAGAAAAAAGTCAATGTAGAGAAAGCTTTTTTAAATTATTGGTATCTTTAGAGAGATAAGGGAAAGTATTACAATTTGTAAAATAAGAAAGATTACTACGGAAAGTAACTGTGGAAAAGTCTTGGAAACTAAAAATATATAACCAAAATAAATAGAACGGTTGGAAAACAAAGTTGAGAAAGTTCTTGGAAAACAACAACAAAAATGGAAAATAGAAGAAAAAAGACAGAAGACTTTAAAAGGAAACCAGGAGGTACAAAATCAAAGTAATAGGGGTCCAGAAAGAAAAGAACTGAAAATAGGCAGAAATTATCAAAGAAGAAATACACGAAGATTTCCCAGAACTGAAGGACATGAGTCTTTGCATTGAAAGGGTCTACTAAGTGCTCAACAGTGTAAAAAAAGATAAAACAATCCATACCAAGTCCTACCATTTCAAAATTTCAGAACATCAGAAATAAAGAGAAGCCCTTAGAAGCTTCCAGGCTATGGGTGTGGTGGTAGGATTGAGGGTTAGAATCACTTAGGAGGGAGCATGAATCAAAATGGCACTGGCTTTTTAAATGTAACAAGGGATTTTAGGACAGAATGCCTTCAACTCTCTGAGGGAAAAATTATTTGTGTCCTAGAAGTTTATAACCAACCGAATTATCAGTCATGTGTGCAGGTAAGGACTCAAAAAGTGCATCTGCCATGCACCTCTCTTTAGGGAACTGCTGGATAATGCACTCCAGAGAAACAAGAAAAAGGAAGGCCCACAGGTGCAACAGCAAATCCAATACAGGAAATTGTCAAGAGTGAGTTCTAAGGGAATTCCCTGGTGGTCCAGTGGTGAGGACTTCACACTTTCACTGCCAAGGGCCCAGGTTCAATCCCTGGTTGGAACTAAGATCCCACAAGCTGCACAGCATGGACAAAAACAACAAAAAAAGTGAGTTCTAAGACAAAGGGGCCTGTCTCCAAAGCCTGCTCCATATTGGAGTAAGAGGAAGCGGAGGCTTCAGAGAGCGATCTCCCGGGCAGGGGAATGAAACGTTATCTGGCATGGTTGAGGCTTTGGGGGAAAAAAAGTGCTGGTAGTCAGACGACAACTCTAGTTGAGCAACTGAAACGACAATCAGTAGAAAACTATACTGGTGGCGGAGGGGGGAAATGTGGCGATTATTGATTCCAAAAACTAAGAACGATGCTAGGAAAGAACGAAGCATGAAATACTCTCTGACTCTTCAATTTTACATAGGCAATAACGGAAACAGTGATTAAAAATTGCGTTACAGGATAATGGAGGAAAGGAAATGGCAGGTCGAGCATGCTAAATCATTACCTGTGATAAGAGACTATCAATTCTATTACCCATTTCTTCCTTTTAGTGAGACCAACGTCTATTCTAATGGCATATGATGCAGCCCATGCTTTTAACATTTTCCCAAGGGTTGAAGAAAATTTTTCACTGAAAGCAGCTCTCTGGTTTTATACCACAGAAGGGTCCCCAGCCTACTTTGTGGAAGTAGATCGATCCTGCTTCTTTCCCCCACTTCAGTTTTCAAAAATGGTTAACATGCTGACCACAAGTGGTGTATCTCAAGATTTTATATCTAAACCTGAAACTCTAAGGAATATTGTTAACCATCCACTCTCTTGGTGCAAACATATGGCCTTGAACCACTTCCATCACTATCAAGTGGGGTACTTATTACCAATAAGCAAATTTCTGGTCGCTCGCTAACCAGATTTACTGAATCAGAATTCCTGAAAAGGACCAAGGAATATAATTTTTCCACCCTCAGAATGGGAGAAAATATTTGCAAATGAAGCAACTGACAAAGGATTAATTTCCAAAATTTATAAGCAACTCATGCAGCTCAATAACAAAAAAACAAACAACCCAATCCAAAAATGGGCAGAAGAACTAAATAGACATTTCTCCAAAGAAGATATACAGATTGCTAAAAAACACATGAAAGAATGCTCAACCTCATTAATCATTAGAGAAATGCAAATCAAAACTACAATGAGATATCATCTCACACCGGTCAGATTGGCCATCATCAAAAACTCTAGAAACAATAAATGCTGGAGAGGGTGTGGAGAAAAGGGAACCCTCTTGCACTGCTGGTGGGAATGTAAATTGATACAGCCGCTATGGAGAACAGTATGGAGGTTCCTTAAAAAACTACAAATAGAACTACCATACGACCCAGCAATCCCACTACTGGGCATATACCCTGAGAAAACCATAATTCAGAAAGACTCATGTACCAAAATGTTCATTGCAGCTCTATTTACAATAGCCAGGACATGGAAGCAACCTAAGTGTCCATCAACAGATGAATGGATAAAGAAGATGTGGCACATATATACAATGGAATATTACTCAGCCATAAAAAGAAATGAAACTGAGTTATTTATAATGAGGTGGATGGACCTGGAGTCTGTCATACAGAGTGAAGTAAGTCAGAAGGAGAAAAACAAATACCGTATGCTAACACATATATATGGACTCTAAGGGAAAAAAATGTCATGAAGAGATTAGTCGTAGGACAGGAATAAAACACAGACTTACTCGAGCATGGACTTGAGGATATGGGGAGGGGGAGGGGTGGGCTGTGACGAAGTGGGGGAGTGGCAGGGACATATATACACTATCAAATGTAAATTAGATAGCTGGTGGGAAGCTGCTGCATAGCACAGGGAGATCACCTCTGTGCTTTGTGACCGCCTGGGGGGGTGGGATAGGGAGGGTGGGAGAGAGGGTGATGCAAGAGGGAGGAGATGTGGGAGCATGTGTGTATGTATAACTGATTTAGTTTGTTGTAGAGGGAAAACTAACACTATTGTAAAACAATTATACTCCAATAAAGATGTTAAAAAAAAAAAAAAGGAATATAATTTTTCCCATTGACCCAGGTAGTTCTTTATTCACACGAACAGAATTATAATTTAGTATTATGTTGTTGGTTTTTATTTTATCAAAGGTCAGTGTGAGATCCACACATATAAAATCTCTACCTGTTTTTTTTTCTTAATGCTATTGAGGGCAGTGTGTATTTTATAATTCAGTGTTCTTCAGTGTTCGTGGAATGAAATCTCAGATTTCAGAGCTAGGAAAAATGTTTTTCTCTCCTATGTGAACTGGTCTATTTCCTTTATGAGACTAGGGCTTGTCAAATTTGACTAACTATTAGAATCACCTGGGGAACTTTGAAAACATGCACCGCTTCCCAGACCCCAAGCCAGACACACTCACCAGAATCTCCAGGTTAGGGAGGATCCATGTGATACAGATAATTAACCATGTTTCGTACACTCCGCATGGGACAAACATCTAGCTAATTCAACATGTTCACATTTTGCCTTGACTTCCTGGAAGCTAGTCTTATAGCAATTTTTCTTGGAATTCAATTTTTAATATGATCATTGTCCTTTTCTTCCCCCATTTTATTACTTGTCTTATTTACTATGTTTTTAAAGAATTTCAACTTCAGAGGAAATAATTTCTAATAATCCTGTCCTTTGGACCAGCACATTCCTTGCAATAGCATTTAAGCCTAAAATAAATCTGTTATTAGGATTAAAGAGTGAGAGAATGTTGTGAGCTTTTAAAAGTTTCATCATCCAGAGTTTATGGAGGCTTCGTGGGAAATTACTGTTAGAAAAGCACTCTGAAAACCACTGTTATTACTGCTGTATATAGAAAATTAAGATCCTGATCCCTTTTAGTCTCTTCGCTACGGGCACCCCCAAGACTAAATTCGTTGCTCTTCTTTCTTCTTATTCACCACCTCAAAGAGCTAATCCATTTGAGTCGTGTTAACCATCATCACCAAATGTATACTTGAGCTTGAATCTTTTGCTGTCTGCAGGAACTCTTCATGTAGCTGTCTCCCAAAGTCCAGACATCAATGTGAAGAAACTCGGTATATCTAAAACTGATCTCTCCTGTTTACTCCACAATCTCATAGTCCTGCTTACCTCTCCTTCCAACTCACCATTTGGGTAAATAGCATCACCATTCCTCCCATGTCCCCAGCTGAATCTGTCCTGGATCACTCCTGTTTCTTTCAAGCCCCACACCATTTAGCAAGGCAATATTCCTGCTATAGTTTGAGGATGTAGATGCGATCTGAAGACCAAAGAAAATGCGGCTGGGTGTGAGAGATGCCCAGGAGGACTGATAAAACTGCCTAGGAAATGAAAGGGGCTTGCTTCACAGGAATGAAACCTATCGTTTCTCTCACAGAGTCTCAGGGATTTCTCCCTTTCTCTTTTCTTCCCTGGCCTAGCGCTCATTTCCTGAGTTAAACCACGACTAATTGATTTCCCAGTATGTGGCCCATTCCTGTTTCCATTCATCATGGTGGTGGTGGTGATGCTTTAGTAATATTATTTGTCCAATCAATTCCTCCTCTATAGACAAAGAATGATAATGGTACCTAACTCAATGAGTTGTTGTATTAAATGTTCTTTGTGTTGATCACAGTGCTTGGCACCCAATAAATATTAGTTGCTATTATTTTATTGTTGTTGTTAACAGAACACAGTCACATATTCCCTTATGATTATTTCACTTGGACTTAACACCAGTTAAGCTCCATAAAGCACCACACTTACTTTTTAGTAAAACCTTACCATAACTTTAAAAATTCACATCCTTCATCTGGGGAGTTAACATTTAATAGTTGTAAAATCTTAAACAAGTTATTTTACCGAGCCTCTGCTTCCTTATTTGAAGGAGGGAAAACGTTATGTTCCTGGTTGATAGGAGATTAAAATTAATAATGTAGCTCTCCAAGGACGTCGTCGTTGAGCTGTGTAGGAGAAAAGCTACCATGGCTTCCAGTTCTTTGACAAAACCTCGGATGCGTGGCCTCTGGCCAAGCGTCTGCGATTTCAAATTGTTGGAGCATTCGTTGTCTCCTTGGGAGTTGCAGCTTTCTATAAGTTTGCTGTGGCTGAACCACGAAAGAAGGCGTATGCAGATTTCTACAGAAATTATGATTCCATAAAAGATTTTGAGGAGATGAGGGAGGCAGGTATCTTTCAGAGGGCAAAGTGATTTTGGAATAGAAAGAATTTCTTTGGGTTGAGTTCCATGGAAGTTTGTCACTTACCTGTGTTCCTGAACTATGAACTCCTAATATCTGGGCTAAGGAATAGTTTCTCATGATACATAAACGATTAACAAATACCGTTAATAATGTATATATCAGCAGTGTTTGGGGGACTGCAAAGAACTGTACACATTTTACCTGTTTTCACTCGTGCTGTAAGCTTTGTCTTTGAGCACAAGGGCTGATGCAAACAAGGAAACAGCTCCAAAGAATCCTTGGCCACCACCCCAAGACCTTGGTTCTACTAGGCACCGAGCCATACACCATTTTTCTGATGGCTACAAGACATCATGTCAGCTCCACCAGTCACAAACTCCCTGAGGTATAAGACCTTCTAATTTTAGAAGCAGTTGAGCAAAGCATTTTGCACAGAGTGATGCTCTCATCATTTCATTCTCCTCAGGAGAAAGTGATCTACTGGGTGACCTCCCTGGCAGAGGTGAGTCTACAGTTGCTTTGCGAAGTACACCCCCAGTCTGCTGCTGCTGTGTCCTCACGTTCCCATCTCCCCAGGAACCACTTACCCACCACCATTTGCCTGCCTGTTCATGAGAACTAAGACCCTCTTGCAGGCGAAACAAGCTCAAAGTAGGACCACTCCTCTATCTGTGTCTGCTGAGTTTATTTCAGAAAGCCATCCTACTACACATCTTCAGAGTCCTTGGCTGTTGCCTGAAATACAAGCCGTCTATTCCATCCCATCCATCTAGTCTTCTCATTCACTCATGGTCATACTACTGTTGGATTTTGCTCCCCTGATCCAACCACCTCCTGCTGTTCCTCTACCTTTAGAACCTTCCCACCATGTTCCCTGGGACACCTGTGTTGGTTCACGTTCTTATTTGCCCAACACCCCTTCCTCTGCACCTTCTAATACTAGACTCACTTACCCTACCCATGGGAAATGCATGTGACCAAGATAGGCCGCGTGACCCAGAAATGATCATACAGCCAAGCCAGCTTTGTCTAGGTCTTCCTTTGGGATTGCTCTGATAGAACTTGCAAGTGACAATGTTCTCTGCCATGTAAATAAAGTCCATTGACTATAGGGAAAAATGAAGCCAACCTGAAACAAAAGACAGAAAGAAAGATACATTGAGAGAGAGTACTGATGAGGTCAAGTATCTGGTTCTAGCTCCCAAGATCCACAGAGCATCCCAATTCCCCAGAGCTTTTCTTTTGAATCTGCTGAATCTTGTGAATCTTCTTTTCAGTCCCTCGCAACTAGGAGAGTTATAATAAGAGAATCCACTCCAGTATAAAGAAACCCCCTACATCCTCCAACCCTGCACCAAGCATTCCCTTGACCAGCTGCTTAAACTCTATCCTAGCCCTCCCCTCAAACCACCAAGCCCCTTGAGTGGGGCTGACAGTCTCCGCCTGTCCAAACCCCTCCAGGGCCACCCTGTTCCTGTGGCCATCTTTCCCTCCACCCTTGTGGCTGTCACTCCCCTCTCATTCCTTCAAAACGGTCTTCCTGGCACTGCCCTTCCTGATCTCATCACAGACGGGAAGAACCTCCACTCAGGTCCACGACTGCTTTGTCTCTGCTGACCTTGCCTTGTCCCTCCTTCGTTTCCGTGTGAAAAGAGGTGTCCCCTCCTATGTAAAGTTAATCCTCTAGCTATGTGCTGGAGGATCCAAACCTTCAAGACCTCAGTCCATCCACGTTCCCACCTCTCCCCATCTCCCCAGTGTCTTCAACCTCGTCCTCTTCTCCCTTGTCTCGTATCTAAACGTGATCATCTGTCACATCATTCAACAGCAAACACAAAACCTACCTTAACTCCCTGATTCTTCTTTAGTGACCTACCCTGCTCTCTCCTCCCCTTTGAAGCTAAACTTCTTGAAATCACTTACACTTCCTGTTTCCATTTTTACACTTTGCATTCACCACTTTCTGAAACTGATCTCTCATCTATCAGAGAAGCATTAACTCAGGCCCTTGGTGTGCTAAACAAAGTGAGACTAAATAAAGTGAACTAAGTTATAGTTTAAATAAGGATAGACACTCCATCTTGGGTTCCTTACGCTTCTAGAGGTCAGAAGATCACAGTCCTGCCCCTAGGGGGACCCAAGAGTGATCTGGCTGGGTCACAGCCTTTTCATTACCACTTAGTTGGCTCTCCCTCCAAGGGGGACGTGTCCTCTCTTGCCAATCTTTCCTAAGAGTAACCACACTGCATTATAAATTTGGCTTATCGTTTCCATAGCAGTAAACTTTATACTCAAGAAAATTATATCCCTTCCAACCATTAAAGCAATGATTTCGCTTCCTCATAGAAATACAATTTCTTCCTCACAAGACAAGTGCAATTTTATATTCTTAAAATTTACTATAAATGATTTCACAACAGCATGTAAACAGATAAATGACCTGCTTTTTGTTTGTTTGTTTTTGCCGTACGCGGGCCTCTCACTGTCGTGGCCTCTCCCGTTGCGGAGCTCAGGCTCCGGACGCGCAGGCTCAGCGGCCATGGCTCACGGGCCCAGCCGCTCCGCGGCATCTGGGCTCTTCCCAGGACCGGGGCACGAACCCACTTCCCCTGCATAGTCAGGCGGACTCTCCACCACTGCGCCACCACGGAAGCCCTGTTCTTTGTCTTTTTAATGGGCTTTGTGTTTCCATCAGAGCAAGAGCCAGTCTCTCCAATGGATCAGGTTGAGAATCATTGCTCTCTGGAAGTTCAGGGTCACCCTGGTAAGTGAAGCTCCTGGAGCACTATTTGTACTGAAACAGAATGGGTTTGTCCGACCAACAGGTTGCCAGCCCTGCGACTTTGCGCAAATTATTTAACCTCTCTGAGCCTCAGTTTCCCCATTTTTAAATTAGAATAACAACTATTCATAGGGTTTCTGTGAAAACTAAATGATGTAACTTATGTGAAAGCAAAATATAAATACCTGGAACACAGTAGTCATACAACAAATATTAGTTTCTTCTTTTCCATTCTTTTGTCCCCTGGGAGCTGTTGAAATCCAACAGTCCCATTTTAGTTCTTCCTTTTATTAGGCACGTGCTGTTGTACTTACATTCGCATCATCTCAGAACTGTTTTTTTCCTTTTCATATATGTCTTGTACGACCAACTAGAGATAACCTCTTTGACGGCAAAGATTGTCTCTCTGTTTCTTTGCTATTTCTCATAATTACAGCAACCCTATGCCACAGATTTTCCTGGATAGACCGCATTTCAAACAGTCTGCTTTTTGTCCTTTTCTAAATTATTAAAAATATCCTGAGAATCCCAACATTTCGGGATTCAAGCTACATTTGCGGAAACATCACTTGCCCACAAGACAGTGTCTGTACCCATAGGAGCCAGCGCCACGCTGGACACACAATAGCCTCCAGAGGTGGACACCCCTGAGCACTCAGTCTGCTTAAGAGAGGCCTCCGGAGCCCTGAGGGCCTCCTTAGACCACTTTCCCCACCACCATGACCCGCCTTCAGAGGATTTACCGGCAGTCCTCCCTCCCTATAAGCTTCTGAAGCAGCCCATCCTAAAAAGGAAGCTAAAATTAGAACTGATTCCCCACTTTCCCTAAAAGACCATCTGCAGAGTGGCCCCATGTGGCAGGACCCTTTCCACCTTACCTTAGTCCCCTTGGAGGCGAACCTCCAGGTCATCCACCGTCACCACATTCGCTCCCCCTCGTGGCTCTTCCTCCCTTGATTTGACTTCAGCTAACGTGCCCCCACCCTTCCACTGCATCCCCTAGAAGCCCAGCTGTGTCATCAGCCAAGCCCTCCACAGCCTCCACCCTTTTCTGCATCTTTTCTTTACCCTCTTGCACAGAAACCTGGGGCAGCTCTCACTGGAAACTGAAACCTGCTTCGCCCCGGAGCCTCGAGAGGCCGCTGCGCTCCCTCCCACCCCAGCACGCCGCAGAGCCGAGGGGAGGAGTGGGGGTGCCCATGCCCCTCCCTGCTGCCGACAGAGAGCTCTCCCCCCTCGCCCCCAAATCCGCGCTCTTCTGGAAGCCCATGCCCTCCAACTACACCACCCACTCACTACCCACGACGCCGCGACCAACACCCGCTCACCAGGCTCCTGACTCCGCTTCGTCCTCCTCACTCGTGCCGCATGTCAGCGCCCGCCCCCTTCCCCTTCAGCGCCCTGAGTCCCTCCTGGCGACAGAGCACCCATGAGGCGTGTGGAGGGCGCTCTCCCCTCCTACCGCCTCGACTCCTCGCTTCCGCTTCCGACGTGCGCCCTCCATCACGCCCCTCCCGTCTCGTCCCCAAGGACCGCACGACCTCGGGACTCATCCCCAGCCCCCCACCCTCTGACCGCTTGCTCTCTGGCCAGCTAGCCCCACTCCAACCCTCTTCCACTCCGTGGGCGCCCCCAGTTCCGAGGCCCCAGCGCTCTGCATCTGGGGATACAGCACTGGCAAGCAACAGATGGCACCCTCGGAAGGGCTGAGCTGGAGAGAATTTCGTGAAAGGCCCGTAGACAGAGGAGTGGGCCGGCTGAGAGAGCCCAGCAGAGACAGGGGAAGCTCCCGGGCAGCCTGAAGACGCAGAGGAGAGAAAGAGGTACTGAGCCCAGCAAGAGCTGGAAGTGAGAGAAAGGCTGACAGGGGCTGTGGCCACCGCAGAACACAGGCCCGGCCAGAACCATCATAAGGCCAGGAGGGATCAGGGGAGAACAGACCCCCAAAACTCACTTCTGGTTTTTGGCCAGTGCCTCCCATTGGCTGAACTCAGAGGGCCGGGGAGCCTCCGTGACGCGATCTGAAGAGGTTTGCCTTTCCCAGCAAACAAGGGTGGATTGTGGGTGGAGGGTGACCAGGTAGGAGAAGCACAGCCACCTCCTCACAGCCCTGGCCTATTCTGCAATTCCCCTCAACATCCTTGCCCCTCTGGCACGCTGGCCTGGCCGACCCCAACTCTCTGCCTTCTCCAGAGCTGGATCCAAGCAGGGGGATGGGACCAAAGACAATTATGGGGCTCTGCTTACCAGTCTCACTTTAAATGCAGGCTGGCCGGGGGGTTCTCAGGCTGCACCTCAGCCTGAGGTCTTCCTGCTGGCCCTCCCTCCTTCCTCTCACAGGTGTCAGACACGTATCGCGGTCTGCAGCCTTTCCCTACCGACTCCTCTCCCATCTACTTTTCACGTACGTTGCTGACGACGAATCCCTTACGATTCTAACTTGGTCTTGGTGTCTGTTTCCTGGATCACCTCCGCTGCCACAGACTCACATCCTCTGTCTTGCCAAGTCCAATGGCCATCCCAAGTCCTACAGCCGTCCAGAGTATGGTAGGTTTCATGCAACTAAAAGAACACCAGTGGGGGTATTTTCTCACAAAAGAGTGAAAAATGACTACATTTTAAGGTTTGAAAGAGTCCATTTCAGTTTTAAAATTCACTTTAGTGGAACAATTAATTTCCAAATGACCTAGAATATTTCCATGTCACCCTTCACCAAACAGGTCTTGAAAATACCCATCACATTGGTAATGACTTGTTTACTGTCTTCCATTCCAGGTATATGAGTTTCAAGGACAAAAACGAAGTCTTTCTTTGGGGAATAATAAAAATGTTCTAAAGTTAGATTGTGGTGGTGGTTGCCCAATTTTGTAAATATACTAAAAAATCATCAAATTGTACTCTTGAAATAGGTGAACTACGTGATATAAATTATATCTCATTAAAGCTATTTTTTTAAATGCAGTTGAATCATTAGAGATGGCCACAGAAGTCAGTAAAGGTTTCAGTGAAGTCACCTGTGAATGAGACTTGAAGCAACAGTTGGCGTGTGCTGCGTAGATGAGGGGAGGGGAGAAAACATCCCAGACAGAAGCAGCAGCAAGCACAAAGCCAGGGAGAGCGTGGGAAGAGGACAGACTATCGTGTGTATAGATTTGGAAGCCAGTGGTGCTGGTACGAAGAGATTGGGGCCTATAGAGGCAGGGTTTGAGCATGTCTGGGTAGGCAGAAGCCAAACTGTAAAGCACTATTTAGTCATGCTAGCTTCCCACAAAGGAAAAGGGCAACCACCAAAAAATGTTGAAAAATTTTGTTAGAAAGATCATTCTAATATGAAATTGGAAGGTGATTTGGAGGTAGGTAAAACTAGTAATTGTTTGATCCGAAAGTAGGAAAATAACAATAGCTAACATTTGGGACTTCCCTGGTAGTCCAGCAGTTAGGACTCCATGCTTCCACGGCAGGGGGCACCGGCTCAATCCCTGGTCAGGGAACTAAGATCCCGCAAGCAGCGTGGCCAAAAAGAAAAAATAATAACAATAATAGCTAACATTGATACCTAACTCTCTACTAAGCACTTTCCTGGAATCATCTCATTTCGTTGCTAAAGTAGGCTACAGGTACTACAATTATCTCCTTTTTATTGATGATATGGTTTGCTCCCTCACCTCTTCAAGTCTTCAGGCAAATGCAATTTCCCACACTTTCCCTATTCCCCTTGCTTTATTTTTCTCCGGGACCCTCATCTCAATTTAAGACATGTTTCACTTTGTAAATCTTGTGTAAAGATCCTCTTCCCATACTAAAATGAAAGCCCGTAAGAAGAGGTTCAATTGTACTTTTCCTTCAGTTCTGTATCCCCAGTGCTTAGCATATGGTAGCTGCCCAATAAATAGTTTTTTGAATGCATGAATACGTAAATAAATGAAGAAATCGAACCTCATGGAGATAAGTAACCATGATCATACAGATAATGAGTGACAGAATTCTGACTTAAAAACCCATGTTCTAAAACCACTAAGTCATTCACCAGAGTTGTAATATTGTAGGCGAGCGGTGAGTCCCCTCCTGAGAGTGCAGCAGTGGGAAAGGGAAGGGGGGACTGATTGGCCTTGGGTTTCTTTGGTAATAGTTTGGATATAGAAGGACGCTGAAAGGGATCAGTCCAGGATGACTCTGGTTTCTAGATTTGCCAAATGGGTAAACAGTGTGGTTCAATTCATCTGGAGAAAGAATACAAGGAGTCTTGGTTTGGGCAGAAATATGGAAGAGGAAGACATGTCTCATCCACAAACTTTTAAAAATCATCTCCCTAGATTACCAAGAAGTGTCGTTAATAATAAATACGAGGCCAGTAACCCCAAATTTATGAACTTACTTCAGCCGCATGCCCGTTGGGGGATGGGTAGGAGAGACCAAATAGGAATTGTTCTCTTTTGAAAACTAGCTCAAGGCTACAAAGAACAGGAAACAAGTCCTCAGGTGTGTTTAAAATAACTCTGAAGTTAACTTTTAAGGCAGCTGCTAAAACCGAAGAATGCCCCTACGCTTGTGGAGTTAAGCTGTACTCATACATTTAGATTATTTTGCTGGTGGCAGTGGCTTTCAAGAAGTGACAATCAATGTGGAAGCAGGCACTGACCCCCAAGGCCAGGGTGGCACAGAGGGCGGAAAGCACGCTTGCACCCGCGCACGCCCTAGCACATGGCCGCCGTGTGACCGCGGCGCGGACTCAGCCTCTTAAGTAACCGCAGGAAGCTCGCGCCTCAAAAGACTCCCAACCCCCGCCCTGGCGCGGGGCAAGGGAGGCGCCGCTCAGGTTTCTCACACTCGCCCGGCCCCGGGCAGACGGCCTCCGCTCCCTAGGCGGCGCTGTGGGCTCGCAGGGCCGCCCGCGGCACGAGAGAAAGCCGTTTCCCCAGTGCGCATGCTCGCCTCCTCTGTGGGCTTGCCCGTTTTTTTTTTTTTTTTTTTTTTTTTTTTCCGGGCGGCCCCGGCGGCTGCGTACTGGCTGTGGGATGGGAAGTGAAGCCCCAGCGAGCGGTAGCGGCGGGGCTGTGAGGAGCAGCCAGGGGGAGGCGGCGGCGGCGGCGGCGGCGGCGAGTCGGTGAGCAGCTGGGAAGAGTGGAGCCGGGGCGGAGCACCTGCAGGCACGGGAGACGGCTTCACCATGGCGATTCGCAAGAAGAGCACCAAGAGCCCCCCGGTCCTGAGCCACGAATTCGTCCTGCAGAATCACGCGGACATCGTCTCCTGTGTGGCGATGGTCTTCTTGCTGGGTCTCATGTTCGAGGTGAGCCCTGCCCGCGCCCCAATCTCCCGCCCGCCGTCCCCTCCCCGGGCCCCGGCTGCCAGCTCAGCCCTTCGGCCCGGGACCGCGGGGGACACCTGTGGTGGGGGGGCGGGGGAGGTGCCGGCCGCCGGGCCCGGAGGAGCGGACCTGCCCCGCCCCGCGCCGAGCCGGCCTGAGGCTGCGGAGCCCCGGGAGCCTGGCCGCCGTGCACCCGCAGGGGCCGGGGCCGCCGCGTCGCCCCCTCGGTCGCGGCGCACGCCGCCCTCCCGCCGCCGCCCTCTCCCGCCGGCCGCGCTGCGCAGTTCCTGGTTCCCGCGAAGGGTTACGTGGCAGCCGGCAAGGGGCCGGCAGTCGACTGGGGCGGCCCCTGCACGCTAAGCTGGCTGCGGGCGGTGGGCGGGCTGGGCAATGGCCGGCGCGCCTGGCTGGCCAGGCCGTGGGGACCGGAGAGCGCCCGGGGGCGGGCGCCGCGGCGGCACCGAGTGTGGCGTGAAACCGACGGAACCTGGCGTCCGCTGCCCACTGGAAGGGCGGTGGCCACGGGGCAGCGAGTGATCTCCGCGAGATCAGGGCTCCGAGTCGCACCCACCCGATTGTTTTAACTCCTCTCTCCCAAGCTGGTATTGTTACCAGTGATCGAACTTTTTGCCCCAGCGCTTGCTCTTTCCTTCAGGAAACAAGGTCTGATACAGAAATTGGGGTTCTGAACAGCAGTGCCGAGGCGTCGGATAATTTTCTTTTTGTTTCTTGAAATAGGAGAGGATGGAAATGTCAGGAGTGTGTAAATTCTCATCCCACGTAGCGAGTATTGTGATGACTTAGTAACAGCTGTTGAATGTGGGTAATAAACTTTGCAAGGTGAACGTGTAACATCCTACGGCTTCCTTTCCCTCGCTCCCCAGTACACACGCCCATTCCTTATCTTCTTTCCCTTTTAAATTTATCTCTGTAGCTCCTGTGCCCCACCAAATACACTAATTATTTTACTTATTTATTGTCTCCCCGCTCCTAGAATGTAACCTCAGTGAGGGCAGAAATTTTGGGTTTTTCCTAATCTATTTCCAAAGCCTAAATTTAGAAGGTGCTTACAAAATATTTGCTTAATGAGTGGCATTAAGAATTCTTGAGAAAAGCTGGTGTAATGAGACTGCTAGTGACTGGAAGTTGAATAAATAGTTTAAATGGAGCCCATGTGGGTTTTTAAAATGTTATGATTAGGTAACTTAATATTTTAATAATTTTTTGCTTCTTTTCAAATGGGCTTTTCTGGATCTAGATACAGATTTTTTTTATTCTTGATAGTGTCGTTTACGTCCACTTAGTCCACTGCTAAGGAGGTAGTAGGTATCCTGAAAGGGAGGGTAGAAGGGAACTAACATAGGTCACTTTGTTGGATTTAGGCTGGGCCAGGGCTACTTACCTACTGAATGACCCAAGGCTAAGCCTCAGTTTTTCTGCTCTGTATAAGGCAATAACATCACCTGTGCTGTTCTCACAGCCATTGTTTGAAGAGATCAGATGATATGGTGAGAAGGCATCTCACGGTTTATACAGAACTACATGAATGTATATGATATTAGCAATGCAATGCTAAACATTGGTACTCTCTTTCTGAATTTTATACTTGTATATACTTTCTGCTTTGGTGTTAGAAGTAATACTTTTGTGTGTACGGTATACTGACCAGTTCTGTAAAGCTTGCCATAACCCGTCTCTACGTGGTAAGAATCCCTGTCTTTAAAGATATAGTTTAGGAGTAATGTTACCTGCAAGGTGTATTTGCAGTGAGTTGAATGAAATGGAATATAAATCAGAAGTGCTGACACTTAGACATGTTATAACGTTGCTTTTATGTAAAATAGTTCATGTTCTCTTGCCACATTTCTAGAGAAGTTCACCACCTATACCTTGCCTCACATGTCAATGATTTTTTAAGAGTGAGTGGATTTTCACCTTTACATCTGTAAAGTTTATCAATTTAAATAGACACAACAAAGATCTAAGTAGAAGTTTTTAAAGTCGGTTCAAAAAAGAATGTTGAAGTAGTAGACAGAAGGAGGCTTGTGCAGGTTGTACTACATTTTTCTTACCATATGTTAAAGTTTTAGGAGTTGAAAGCCTGTTATCTACCTCTGGGAAAAAATTCACTGGATTAGTTTTGCTACTTGACTTTGAAAGTAATTGCTGTGGGACTTGCCTGGTGGCGCAGCGGTTAAGAATCCACCTGCCAATTCAGGGGACACAGGTTCAAGCCCTGGTCCAGGAAGATCCCCCAGGTCTCAGAGCAGCTGAGCCCACGTGCCACAAGTGCTGAAGCCAGCGCACCTAGAGCCTGTGCTCTCTGCAACAAGAGAAGCCACTGCAATGAGAAGCCTGCGTGCAGCAACGAAGACCCAATACAGCCAATAATTTTAAATAATTAATTAAATAAATAATAATAAAGTAATTGCTGAATGTCAACGTTAACGTATAGAATAACAGTATTTGTGCTAGAATAATAGAGAAGTTAATGTTTTTGCAGCAGAACTGTTCAGTCTTTTGTGTAAATATATTGAGGAAATGTCGGAGGATTTATGGTGAAATTGACAAAGCAATAACGGATACTGTATTACTAGCCAAAATGGAGAATCAATAGAGACGCTGAAGCTAAAGGGAGTTAGGGCTGTACTGCTTGCTAACTAGGTGGCCTAGGGCATGTCATATACCTTCTTATTCTTTTTTTTTTTTTTTTTTTTTTTTGCGGTACGTGGGGCTCTCACTGTTGGGGCCCCTCCCGTTGGCGGAGCACAGGCTCTGGACGCGCAGGCCCAGCAGCCATGGCTCATGGGCCCAGCCGCTCTGCGGCATGTGGAATCTTCCCGGACCGGGGCACAAACCCGTGTCCCCTGCATCGGCAGGCGGACTCTCAACCACTGCGCCACCAGGGAAGCCCTATACCTTCTTAGAACTTGTTTCTGTTTCTGTAAAATAGGGCTCATCGGATTACTCTGAGAATTCAACTAAGTTTTATAATGGCTAGTTCAAAGTGTGGCTTACAGGAGGCATACCATAAATGGTAGCTCATTATTCCTTAGGTATTTATCAAAGTCGAAAAACAGAAGACAGCATTTTAAAATTATTTATTTAATTAATTATTTATTTTTGGCCGCGTTGGGTCTTCGTTTCTGTGCGAGGGCTTTCTCCAGTTGCGGCGAGCGGGGGCCACTCTTCATCGCGGTGCGCGGGCCTCTCACTGTCGCGGCCTCTTGTTGCGGAGCACAGGCTCCAGACACGCAGGCTCAGTAATTGTGGGTCACGGGCCCAGTTGCTCCGCGGCCTGTGGGGTCTTCCCAGACCAGGGCTCGAACCCGTGTCCCCTGCACTGGCAGAGAGATTCTCAACCACTGCGCCACCAAGGAAGCCCGAAGACAGCATTTTTAAAATTTTTTTAAAATTTATTTATTTATTTATTTATTTTACGGTAGGCGGGCCTCTCAGTGTTGTGGCCTCTCCCGTTGCGGAGCCCAGGCTCCCGACGCGCAGGCTCAGTAGTTGTGGCGCACGGGCCCAGCCGCTCTGCGGCACGTGGGATCTTCCCAGACCGGGGCACGAACCCGTGGCCCCTGCATCGGCAGGCGGACTCTCCACCACTGCGCCACCAAGGAAGCCCCCGAAGACAGCATTTTTATGTGAGAAAATGTTCTAACAGTTAGCATCTAAAGAGATTACATATACTGATAAGGTTGATAAAGCAATAGTTTGTTTGGGAGATATGGAAGAGTTTAATTTCCAGGGAAATTTGTGTTATCAACAATTGCTGTGAAGTTTGAAATCATGTTTTTAGTACAGTCAGTTTCTGTCCACATACATGGACTGTATTACAGACCATCATGGTCTGTAATGAATGACTTCATATTGGAGTTAGGAAAATTTAACAGTTGAAAGATGTAAAGATACTTGGGAAGCTTTCTGAAAGTGAGACTATAGAAGAGGAGTTAGGGGTTTCCACGAGGAATATTTCCTTCTGGGAGGGATTTACTTTTCAGAGACTCAGGAGTCCAGGTTGTTTGTGCCATGCCAGGTTTGGGGGACCGTTACAATTACAACAGTCCTGGGGGTTGGTTTTATTTTTTAGCATGGCTTATCTTCATGCCAACATTTTCTTTCCTCCTTTTTTTTTAAAAAAAAACTTAATTTTCTATAAGCTGGTGAGAAAGTGGGATTTGATATTCAGAAATTGCCTTTATCTTTGAGACACCCGGTCAATGTAGTAGTCACACTTCCCTCTGGCAAGTACAAAATAGTTGACATCTCTGTATGACAAGAAAAGATACCAAGCCCCAGCTGGTGACCACTAAAGAAATATTATGATATTCATGATACTCCATACAATGCAGGATTAAATAATTCATTAGAGTCGTGGTAACCTGTTTAAGATGTATCTGAATAAGTCTCATATTTTTCTTATAAATGGAGAGCAGTGCTTCAAATGTCCCAAATTGTCATAAACTCATTTTTACTTTGGAGTGCATTGTATATTTCTGTAGCATATTTTATTCCAAACTAATTTGTCTTACTATTGATTAACTGTAATATTTGTTTAACTAAAGCAGTGCTGGCTGTGGTATGAGGCTTAGGACCCCTAGAAATGGCTAAGAGCATGATTACTGGTGTGATTTTCCTTCTTTTTAAAAAATTTTTCTATAAACATTTTTAGGGTGTGTAGTTTGTATTTTTCCTCTTCTTCTTCTGCTTAGCTAGCTGGAAGCCAGATTTTAATTTTCTTTGGAAGCCTAGCATTAAAGGATAATCTAATTTTTGTTGCTTTGGGAATTTGATATTAAATTTATCTTTGAAGAATTTGACTTGCCATTTGTAAAAAAAACTTTAAAAGTTTTTTTAGCTATGGTAGTGGTGACCTCGTATTCTAAATTAGAAACAGGGATGTGGAGTGTGTGTGTGCGTTTATATATGAAATCTAAACAAAGATATTAAAACATAAAATTTAGTAATCAGTCAACTTTATTAAAAAGAATCACATGAAAGCAGTGTTACCCTGGAAACTCATGTCATTGTTCTGCTGTCGCGTATCTGTGTGAATGACCCAAAATGTGATACAGAGAAGCCTTACTTGCCTCTTCTAGGGAAGTGATCTTTATGTACCTACCCAGTGAAAGAACTCACTGTGGTGGCCATACCCTGACTTTATCTCACAAGCCTGCCGTATTTCCAGATCCTGAATTCCAGAATAGCAGAACTCGGCTGCAACCTGCATGTTGTTCATCTCCCCACGTGTACTGCTCGTATGCCAGCTCTCCACCTAGTCCAGGCTTTTGTGGGGCCTGGTCCCCTTTCCTTTTCTCCAGTGTATTAGCCCCTTGTTGCTTTGCTTTTCTTCCTGTAGACTTTAACTACTGTCCACACTCTCCCCAGGCCCTCAGCTCCCTTTCCGTCTTGGTCTTTCTCCCTACTTGGCCTGCACATATCCGACCGTGGATCCAGCCTGCCATCTGCCTTTTCCATGCCTCCCCGCTTGTGGATTGCTCAGTGTTGTCAGAGGAAGTCGTGCACTCTTGCTGATGGATGATATTGCAAGTCCAAGGTTTCTGACCTCAGACAAAAGTAATACCCGGGGATCTTTTTACTTTTCCCTGGCCAGCTCCTTTCCCTAAAGGAACTATAAAAATACTCATCGTTTGAATCCCCAACTATGCTTAACAGATGACATTGCTTTCCCCCCCGCACAGGGATTTTCTTCAGTTTCTTGCCTTTTTTTGAACTTATCTATCTCATCATTTTTACCTTCTGCCTGCCTGATCTAAGAGGAAAACTGCTCAAGATGAACCTTTATTTAGCTCTGTCCTTATATTTCGTCCCTCCGGGATCTTTCCACCCATTATGCCCTGACGTGTTAAATTCTCCCTGTTCCCTGGTGCCTTTGCTGACTGCCCCCGCACCAGCTCAGTGCCTCCCGTCACGAAACGACATAAATCTTGACCTGGCATCTGTCGCTGGGGACCCCTTTGTTCCCCTTGTTCTCTGTACTCCACTGTGAGGTGGCTTTTGCTTTCACTTCTTCATTGGAATCACTCAAGCTGCGACCACTGATGACTTCTTACATCGTCTGGTCCGTTGCGCTCTTTTCCTGACACACCTCTATTGAAACTTTGACTTTATTAACCACACCTTTTTGAAATGTTTCCCCCTTTGGCTTCTGGGGCATCTAGCTCTCTTCCTTCTCTCTCTGCCTCTCCTCTCTGATCATTTCTTCTTATTTTGCCACCAGCCTTTTTCTCTGCCCTCTCCGTGGTTCCTATATCCTGCTTCTCATCGAGTCCTGTACACTCTCTGTAGAGGATTTATATGCTTCCACAGCCTCGACTATGTACCATGTACTGTCTGTAAACAGAGACTTCCAAATCCTTAAGCCCGGGTCTCCCTGCAGAGCTCCAGGCGTGGGCCTTACCTACCTGTTGGTCTTGTCACCTGCATATCTCATAGAAATCTAAGTTTATATAAAGCTCAATTTCTTCTTTCCCTGAGACCTGCCGTTCCTCCTGTATATTCCACATTTTTATTAATAGTATTGCTTTTCACCCAGTTGTTGCAGCATCAGTACATAATCTGATTCTGTCCTGCTAACCAAGCCTTATTCTGCCTCCAAAGTTCCGCCTCTACCCACTACTACTGCCTTTGTTCAGGCCTTATTATTTTTCACAGGGTCTCTGGCAAAACTCGTACTTGACTTGCATCCTTACTCCAATTTATATTTTATCTGATATTCAGGAATATTGAACAATCGCCTCATAAGTGCCACACGCCATGCTGGGCTCTAAGCATGTAGCGATGAGCAGAAAGAGGCGTGCACCCAGCTCTTATGGAGACTACTGTCTGTCTAATGGCTGAGACAGCAGTGATTAATACAGTCACGCCAAGAGTATACGTTTTGTAAGAAAGGAACACCTCTCTGAGTTAATCTAACAAAAGAAATGACCTATCCTAAGAGACAGGGAAGGCTTCCTTAAAATGGCGTAGTGGATCTGAGACCCGAAGTGGAGAAGTTTTCCAGCAGTGTTTCAGATAACCCTGCCGGTGCACGGAGCTATGGCGGCAGGAGTGCAGGAGGCAGGGGATGGGGCAGAAGCGGCGGGCGGGGGCTGGAGGAGCAGCGGCCAGACCGCGGAGTCTGTTCTTATCCTGGAGAGAATGGGAATCGGTAAAGGACCTTTGGTGCGCGGGTGGAGGGAGGATGGGTGTGGGAGTGGCGTTAACATGACCAGGAGGGGATACTGATTGCGGGGCGGAGCGTGGCTCCGAGGGGGCTTGAGAGGCCAGCGCTGTGCCCCAGTCAGCGCTCTTTCCGAAAAGCACGAATAACTTCCCCCTCCCCAAAACTGTCTGGTCGGGCTAGAATAAAATCTGAACTACTAAGCTCAGCAAACTAGGTCCTTTCTAGCACTTGGTAACTTTTCTAGGCCTTTCTACCCCTTCCTGATGTGTGCCCGTGCCTGACCTCCTGTTGACCGCTCCTTGCCCTTTGTGCTTCTGTTTCCTCACCTGTCCTGCCCTCTGCGTGAGCCTAGGGAACTTTTCTTCTCCAGCAGGAGACAGCCTCTGCACCACATCCCCTGTGAAGCCTTTCCAGAGCATGCCTCATTCCTCACCCCAGGAGGAAAACAAAAACAAAAAAAATGCTTTGGTTGTTTATTCTCAGTTCACATTGGCATTGATTCTGTGGTATTATAGCAATTTGTTTACCTGTCTTCCAGACTGCACTGAGTTGCTAGTCATCAGGATTATATCATTCCTTTGTTATCCTTTCTTGTCTAGCACAGTGCCTGGTGCCTATAAATATTGAGTAAGCGTTCCATTTTTCTATTCTGACCGCTTTGCTTTTACTAGTAGTCAGATCAGTTAAATATTTATCGACCATGTAACTATGCCAGGTGTGTGGGAGATTAACACACACACCACAGATCCTACCTTTGATCTACCTTTTGTCATGGTAACTGCGCTTCCTTTTCTTTCATTAATTTACATTAAAAATTTTTCTTGTTGGAAATTTTGTGTTCATTGTACAGGTCTAGAGTAGAGAAACATTATTTGTCAAAACACGGTTTATTGGAACTTCAGTATCTCTTGAAATCTTAAAAGTTAGGAGTGAATTACACAATCCCATCTAAACTGCAGACTACACTGGTGAATTATGTTCACTTTCAAGCTCAACTCCTTGGTGATCGGGAAGTCCAGTCGTGCCTGCCCGGGTGCAGCTGGAACTAGGGTGCCCTTGGTTCTTAGATGTGGGGACAGAACTTAGAATGTTTTTCCCCCCGATTTGATATTTGGGAGAGGGTCACAAGTTGACTTGATCTTCTTTTTCTTTCTTTCTAGATAACAGCAAAAGCTTCTATAATTTTTGTTACTCTTCAGTACAATGTTACCCTCCCTGCGACAGGTAGGTAGTTTTCTTTTGGAATTTTCTGGTTAAGTGGAAGAGTTCAGTCGGACAGACTTGGAAATTTCCACGAACACTCGGTTCTTCATTATTTTCACTGGTCTCATTCGTGCTTAGGCTGAATATTATTTTGATGATTTTGTAATGCAAAATCTGATGTTTGGGTTGACTTTACCCTATATATTGTATGCAAATCAGTTTTTATGTGTTTAATGTTTATTGTGTATTTTTGTAAATGGGCTTAAAATTCCAATGAAGAACTTTTTTTTTTTTCCTTCTCCTCCCTCTGATCTTTTCATAAGAAAATCCTAAGAATAGATATTTTACATTTGTCTGAAGTGTCTTTGTTCAGTCAAGGTTTCTAAAAGCCCAGTGTTCAGGTTCAGTTGTTCTGACTTGTATGGGTTCTGTTTTGGACCTGTAATAACAACCCTCTTAAGCCCATTTTATTTTTCACTTTTTGGTTGTGCTCTACCATCCTGTCAGTTATTTGATTAGAGAGAATGTCAATAAGCATCTGGTAATAACATCCAAACTACACTTTTAGGTTTTATTTCGAAAAGTTTTTCTGAATGATGCTATGCAAAAATCAAGTTGTTATCGGAAGTTGCTTGTAGTTGAATACAGTAGTATAATTAACTAGCATGGGTGAGGAGTGGGGTATTCAGTACACAAAATATTACCACGTTCAGGTGGTAAACTTGCCGCGAGCCCGGAGTCTCTCTATTTAGAATGTAAGATCAATTATACAACGTGGAGTTGGGTTTTTGTTCAGTTATATCATTTTCTAAATATTTGATGTAGTAACTTAGATATCACAGTACTCAGAACCACAAAGTTGTTTTGGAATTTGAGTATGCCAGAAAAAAATAAAGCTCTTTTATCAATTCACAAGTATTTGATTAAGTCTTGTTCTGAAAAAAATCTTAGCAATTTTAAAGATTGAAAACAATTGTAGCAGTTGCCTCAGTCTCTCCTGCTTAGAATTCAAAACTAAATCAAATTAAAGTTAAGTCAGCTTTTCCAGCAGAATCATAAATGTGGTGTCTGGTTTGAAAGTAGAGCTAGAAAGCAGAAAGTTTCAAAAGTTCTTTGAAAAGACAGGCAAATGGGCTAAGTATAACTTTAATACAACCTAAGTATAATCTAACCCCTATCCCTGAGGTAATATCAGTTTTACAGTCCCCAAGGATCTTAATGTGGCCTCCCCTTCCGTGTTCTCTGGTCTTTAATGGCTGTAACTAACATGTGTCAAGTCTTTGTAAATAATTTCTGAAGCTATAGACTTCTAGATAGTCTCCTCAGTCTTCGTTGTTCCTTAGACTGAAGGTGTCCAAAAGCAAATTACCATGATGTTTCTGTAAACTTATTTATTAGGTTAGTCTTCTCTTGTTTGTTTCCATAACTATGTCGTACTTAAGTGCTGTTTTTATAATCTTATGTATATTTTTGTGTATGTGCGTCCTGTCCTTTTTGACCTTCAGAAGAACAAGCTACTGAATCAGCGTTCCTTTATTACTATGGTATCAAAGATTTGGCTACAGTTTTCTTCTACATGCTAGTGGCGATAATTATTCATGCCATAATTCAAGAATATGTGTTGGATGTAAGTATGCAATCTTAGAAATCTATACTTTGTAAAATACCAGCTCTCTGTACTATGATAGTCATATTAAATATATTTTACAATCTTAATTGTTAACGATTGTTTTTATTTTTAGAAAATTAACAGGCGAATGCACTTTTCCAAAACGAAACACAGCAAGTTTAATGAATCTGGTCAGCTGAGTGCATTCTACCTATTTTCTTGTGTTTGGGGCACATTCATTCTCATATCTGTAAGTATGTACTGTGCTGAAATTCTTATCTCTCAAAGTATTTAATTATATACCCAGAACAGAGATTGATGTCCTTTTTTTTTTTTTTTTTTTTTTGATGTCCTATTTTTAATGCTCATAAGCAAACCCTGAACCTTAGAAAAATTCCTTGTCTCTTGTTCTTCTTATCTAAGATTAGGAGTTCTGCTATTGAACTAGTATAAATCAAGTTTCATCAGTAAGCCTCTCTTTTAGTTAGTTTTTATACAACAAAAATTGCCAACTATGTTTGATGTTTCAGAAAGCCTTACTCATTTTTAGTCGATCTGAGTGTTGTCTTCATATCTTGTAGTCATTTGCAGGTATCTCTGTATTAGCAAAAAGGGTAAGTTATCAGTGATACTTCCACTGGGTTACATGAGTTGTAGTGTTTCCAGTCATTTCATTCTTTAAAAACAGTCCAGGTATTTTCTGAGCAAATTAAAATATTGATTAACTTTTTATTAAGGCTATCTAAACCTTTAAGTGTACCATTCTAACTAATGAGGGGGAAGAGAGTATCTAATATTAGTAATATCAGTCCTTTAAGTTAATATGAACCCCAGAGTTTACATATTTTTGAGTTTGTCAGGACACAGTATTTTTTTTTAATCGCTATGTTAGAGATGAATAAATAGGCAAAGTGAATTTTCCAGGGTATGACACTTATGGTTGGAGATAGACCAAAACTCAGCCTTTCAGTCCATTGCTTGTTCCTTTGCAAACTGCTGCTTTAATGATACTTTATAGATACGTTAAAGTTCAGCTTAAAATCTTTCTTATACATTAAAAAATTTTTTTATTGTTGATGTACAAAAGTTCTATCTTACACATTTTTTTAAAAAATGTAAAGGTGGGCTTGCCTGGTGGCACAGTGGTTGAGAATCCGCCTGCCGATGCAGGGGACGCAGGTTCGTGCCCCAGTCTGGGAGGATCCCACGTGCCGCGGAGCGGCTGGGCCCGTGAGCCATGGCCGCTGAGCCTGCGCGTCTGGAGCCTGTGCTCCGCAACGGGAGAGGCCACAACAGTGAGAGGCCCACGTACCACCAAAAAAAAAAAAAAAAGTAAAGGTGTTAAACTTCTGTGGGAAAATATTAAGGATAAGTTGCTTCAGTTTTTTTTTTTTTTTTTTAATATACGTATGCAGTAATTCTCACTAAATAGATCTGGTTATCTAAGAAAAAGACGTGGTTATTATGTGGACATAACCCTATAAAACTTGGCAACACCTTGATCTTCTGTCTCCTGTCAGGTGCCACCTCTTTCTGAACCCTTTCCTTGATTACCCAGGACAAAATTGATCCCTCCAGTGGCTGTTGTAACTCTGTTTACAACAGAGTTGTAAACAACTCACTGGTTTTTGGTCGTGTTATGTTCGTTTGCATATGTGTCTTTTTTACTCTACTGGATTGAAGGAATTTCGAAAGCCAGGAATTACGTCTTATTTAACTTCAAGTCACTCATATTGATTTTCACTTCACTGAAGTAAGCAGTTCGACTGAATGGAAAATAAAACATCGAAAAGGTTGGACTTCAATGGAGCTTGAGGTGGAGAGATGTAAATGTGCAAGGAATGAAAATACTGTCTTATTTTCTAAGACGTTTTCATGCTCATTAAGCTAATTTTTGTGTCTTCTCTCTTAGGAAAACTATATCTCAGACCCAACTATCCTGTGGAGAGCCTATCCCCATAACCTGATGACGTAAGTCATTTTCAGCAGGTTTTTCTTAGTTAAGGACCATGGTCATGTCACTTTTAAGCAGGATTTGTTCTTGTTATTCTCTTTAGGACCTTAGGGATATTCGTACAGTAGGTATGTCTTTAGCAGTCTCACTGCCATAAGGACAAAAAATTCCCGTGTGCTTTTTTCATGTATATAATCTTTTCAGCATGTTTGTTACCTTGAGAAAACTGATTTTTAACAGTAATCCTTTAGTCCTCTGTCTTCCCTTTCTTTTCCCTAACGCTTCTCCTCATCACTGCTCCATCTTCTACATTCTTTTGCTCCTTTTCTTCTCCCCAGTCTCTTTTCACTCCTTCCATTTCTTACTCTCTTACACCGTAAGCTTGAGGGTAGGGACTGTTTCTTTCTTATCCTTCCGGCCCGCAGGGTTTCTGTTCAGCGCTGTAAGAAGCTCAAGGGTTGCAAGGTCAGCCAGCTAAGTTATTCATTCTTCAAGCCCAGCTCTAGAACGTCTATTCCATATTTTCCTTGCTCCTTTAGCCTATATTGGCTTCTGCTTTCCTGAATTTGTCATTTTGGTGTGCAGCATTTTATGTTTATCTGTACACTGTCTTGGCTGTTCTGTAATTGTCTCATTTTTGTAAGTCTTAAATTGTGCCCATGCCCACCAAGGCTATATGTACCTTGACAGCAAGAAGAACTCTTTTTATATCCTTTGCTGTGCCAGGCTGTAGGTGCGCTTGTCAGGTAGAAAGTCGTCAATAAATGCGTTGTGACGTGAGGACTGGTGAAAAAGCATGAAGGGCATAACATGACCTTGCGATATTACCATGATCTGCTGAGCCATTCTGACTTTTAAAAATTGTTAATTCAGTGCATTTTTGTAAACTGGAGATATAAACATCATATTTATGTGTGACTGTACCTTCTCCCCCTCCCCACCCCCCTGGAATTAGTCAGATTGGTTTTGTGTTTTCTGCTTTAGACCTCTGGAGGAGAGGGAGAGGGAGAGCAGAGAGAAAGCGGGCGATCCGGAGGGGTGTGATGTGAGGAGGAGACTGGATTCTAGACTGAATATGATACGTCTCCCGGGGAGTCCGTCAGTGCCTTATTCTTCTCTGGAATCCTGGTTTGCCTCCATTTATTGGGGGCTCTCAGTGTCTCAGCCTGATAGAGTTACCGTATTTCCCTAAGAAAAAAATCCAGGGATCGTTTGAGATTGGGATTATCCCGGTTTCAGGTGCTGGGTAATCTGTGCACCTTCACTTTTCTGTCCATCTTGTTTGCCCTTCCCACTTCCCTGTTGACGAAACCTTACCGATCTGTGATTTGATTCCCTTAGAGTCGTGGTCCATATGTTTTCACTAGCTGACAGGCGTACTCTTCAGTATTAAGTAACTAATAGACAAGGGGCTCTGTTTCCTCGCATCTCACTTGCATGTTCACAGTGTTCTGCAGATCATGTCTCTGCTTCTTCTGTTTAATCCAGAGGAGCTGACTGATGCTGGGGGGGCCGGGGGGCCTGGGGGAGTGGCTGCTGGAGAGGACCGTACACGGAGTATCGTGAGGGGACCTGAAGTGGTAACACAAAGGTGGCTACTTAGTACATCCTGATTTTCAGCGTTTGTACTCTATTCTTTAAAAATGGTATGCTTTAAAAGGTATTTTTTACTTTCTTGTGTTGGTACAGATTTCAAATGAAGTTTTTCTACATATCACAGTTGGCATACTGGTTTCATGCTTTTCCTGAACTCTACTTCCAGAAAACCAAAAAAGTAAGCAGGGGTTTTATAATTTTAAAAATTGTCTTTTGCCTTTTTTGGAAGTCTTTTAAAAATTATTTCCTCATGTCTCTAACCTCCGTCTCACCTCTACTCTCCCCCCACTATTCTCTCACCTCTCCCCTTTCCACAGAGACTAAGTATCCTTAAGTATTTACTGAAGAAAACTTCAGTCATTTTAACTTAGAGGGGGATTTTACATTTGACATGTTAGTTTCTCATTTTAAGATTACGTTAGTGGTAATGTAAAATACATTAAAATTTAAACAAATTTTGCAATGTAGGGCTTCCCTGGTGGCACAGCGGTTGAGAATCCGCCTGCCGATGCAGGGGACGCGGGTTCGTGCCCCGGTCCGGGAAGATCCCACATGCCGCGGAGCGGCTGGGCCCGTGAGCCGTGGCCGCTGCGCCTGCGCGTCCGGAGCCTGTGCTCCGCAACGGGAGAGGCCGCAACAGTGAGAGGCCCGCGTACCGCAAAAAAAAAAAAAAAAAAAAAAAAAAAAAAAAAAAAATATATATATATATATATATATATATATATATATATTGCAATGTAATGTTAGTTTTGTGTTACTGATATTCTTAGCAGTTTCACAAGTGAGACCAAAAGGCTTAATTAGATTATTGTACAACTAAATGGTACTGTGTATAAGTCCCAAAGAAAAATTCAGTATCGAGAAAAGTAAACCATAGTTAAATATACACCTTGAATTTTTTCCTGGTGAAATAGGTGGGAGAGATGTTTGTTTGTTTTGTTTGAACAATGAGTAAATCACTGGAGCACTACAGTAGCCTCCTGTGTAGTTTTACCCTCAGTACTTCTGAAGTCAGGCTTCTGTGATGTCACAAAGTAAACTTTATTTCCTTTATTTTAACTCTTTCTCCTCTAAGACCAGCCCCCTCCCCTGGTCCCTTTTTCTTCCACTCTCTCCTTATGCCTCATTCACACTGACATTCTCTAATTTTATAATCCCAACGCATCAGTTCTTTTTTCTGGAATACCTTTTCCCTCTGATAAATAATCAGGCACTTTTGTTCTCTTTTGGGGGGCGAGATTGTTTAAATATTCCTATATGTGAACTGATAGGTGGGTGGGGCTGTGGATAAAAGGAGTCTGATCATGAGTTAACAACCACGAAGTTGGGCGATAGGTACCTGGGGATTCGTTATACTGTCTGTTTGTTGTATGTGTTTCACATTTTTCCATGTTTAAAGCACTGTTTTTAAAATCCCCTTAACTTTGAGAAGCTTTCCAAAATAGCAGAGGAACCAACCCATCCAGTAACCATCTTTCCTCTGCCTTCTCAAAAGCCACAAACACTTATTTCTATATATACTCTAAATAGTTAATTCATGAGTATAGGCACTTGATTTATTATTGTGTTGTGTCTGTGACTTTTCATGTCCTCTGTGTCTGTCATCATTGATGTTGTCTGCCACGATTAGAAAACACCACCAAATTTGGCCGTGTAAAGTAGAATGTTTTTCCGGTTAAATTGATTGTAAGGATTAGGATGAAGGTGTATAAAACCTTTGACTTAGAACTCTCTTAAGGTAAAATTCTTAGGCTCACAGTTTCCAATAACGCTTCCATATTCAGTAAGCACCTACTGTGAACCATACATGTCCCATAGCTGCACTGTCCAAATTAGTAGCCACAAGCCACATTTAAATTAACTTAGCAAAAACAAAATTCACTTTCTTTGTCACACTAGCCCGATTATAAGTGCCCATTCACCACTCGTGGCTTCACTGTCTGCCATCTTGGATCAGGGATAGAGAACATGTCCATCATTACAGAAGGTTCTGCAAAGCACTGCTGAGACCATCATAGTTCTTTGATGTCTTAGTACCATGGTTCCAATATTTAAAGCTTTCTTCTTGTACTTTTTATACCTGTGGACATAATACCTCTGGGTTTCATTATTAATTCATATGTCTATATCTTGTTCATTGACCATGTGAGTAGAGAGGGACATTTCAAAGTAATTGTTCATTTTCATTCTCAAAGCTCTTTTCTTATCAATTCCTGCCAGATGGCATTTCTCCAGAAATGCAATCTAATTTTTATGGAATAATTTGCATAACTTAGAATTTAACTGAAACTATTTTTAACACCTACATATGACAGTCGAAAGTAACTGTTGCAAGTAATTAACATAATTTGAAAGTAACAGCTGCATATGTGTTAAACAGTTTCTTAAAATTTACTCTATAAAAATTATTTTTGGAAGAACTCTTTACTGGAAAAAACTAGTACGGTGATTGTTTTGAACGGATCCTACAGAGAAATGAAGAAAGGAACACAGTAGCAGTTCAAGATGTGTGTTAGTCACAAATAACTCAGTTTCTTTTAAGAAGGATATTATAACTACATGTAGTATGTATGTTTCAATACAAATAGTCCTCTCTTTTTGCCCATAAGAGGATTCAAAACGTAATTTTTTAGCCAACTTGAATATATGAAGTTTCAGGGAAGTGTGGATGAAATAGCCAAATGTTTTATTTCTAGTATCAGTTTAATTGGTTTAATTATCCATACATATAATTGTATATCATATAAAGTATATTAAATTAGAAAAATGCTTTTTCCTACTTCATGAGGGTTATGTTCATGCTTCAACTTTGTTAACATCTGTCCTTCATCACTAGAGCTACTCTTTGACTCATCTAAGTCAGTTTTTCCAGAGTACATACATCATTACCTCTGTCTTACTGATTCCTCCACTAGACCTCTCTAAGCATTTAGAAGTGACATTGATTGAGGTTTCTCAGGCTATGTATCTTACCCAAACATTTATTTGTTGTTCAGAATAAAGTAATTGATACACATCCCGGTATTATGAGAGCTTTGAACACATTTACATATGAGACAGCTCCGTCTGTTGTTTAGGGGCAAATCTTTGCCTTATATTTGGGCATATATGTGATATTCAGTTTAAAGTTAATTTTTCAGTTCAGTGTAGTTAAGAAAAGCATTTTCTTTAAAAAACAGAAGTTTACTAAAGTATATGGCTGACCTTTTTAATAAAAACATGTTGGAATAACAAATGAAAATGTCACCTGAAGTTATTTATAATTTTAGAATTTGTTTTGATTTAAGTGTACTATGTTTATTAGATTTTCCATGAAAAAATGAAGCTATCAGAATTTTAAGTCATCACTCTATGACTTCATCCTTATATAAACTACTTGAACGTTAGCATTAAAGATAGATAGGAACTTGGCAATGCTTTTCTAATAATTCAGTTTCATTATATATTTTTTTCATTCAAGTGTAAAAAAAGTTTGCTAATCTTTAAACAAACAAATACATAAAACCTCATTTCTGGTTCCTGGTAACAAAATCATAGGATGATGTGTGAAAATGTCTTGAAAAACCAAAATCGCCTTTTCTCATCCATGTTTATATTCATCTAGACTCTAGATTCTAGAACAGTGATGAACTGCCCGTGGATAGCTTACTGACTCCCTAGTTGAAATCTCACATGGCCAGTGAACTGATATGTGCCAACATTTCACCCAGCCTTCTCTGTTCTCCCTGAGCCCCAGGGAAACGTGTAGGCCCCAGGGACCCTGGTGCTGGGCAAGGTCTTTATTGTTGGCCATAGACATGTAAACCCCAGAGGGGCTATAACCCCATGAGGATTGAAGAATGTCAGAGGAGTCTGGCCTAGAACAGGACTGCTGAAAGCAGCCATTTTCTAAATGAAATCTAGAAAAGATTTCTCATTTTAAAAGTCACGCTACATCATGCACATGACCTTTGTATTGTTACTGTGGGAATGCCTTTAGCTCGCGTTCTCCACCACTTCTTGTGGTGGGCTCCTCCCTGTCACTCATTTATTTTGACACACTGCCTCTGGTTAGGCTTTGAATATGCAAACATTGCTTTAGAGACACTGGTCAGTTTGTATACAGCTGAAGTTTCTGTTACTTAGAAAAAGGATTCTTAATACTCTGTCCTTTTGAAAGTTGAAAAAACTTGTAAAAGCTCTTGCTGGGCATTTGATGGTTGTGAAGATGGAAGCTGTGATGGTAGTTTACTTTCCATTATTGACTCATCTGGTCTGCTATCAGAAAGGCAGGGCTGAAATGCAAAGTTGAACCTGAATTTAGGGAAGAAGCTCTGGATTTTTCTTTACCTAATGGCAAGCACAACCTTGCCTCACTTAATTAAGGACAAGAAATATAAAAGAAATGGAATGGCTTTTTGAAATGTAGTGTGTTTGTAATTTATAATAGTGTTTTTTGTCAGAGAACAGAAAAGATAGGCATCTTATGTTCTCTGCTAAATGGCTTATTTTTAAAACTTATTTGTGTTTATTCTTTAAAATATATATATATATATATATATATATATTTAATCCTCCCAAGCAGTTACACTGCTCTGGGTTTTCCAGCAAATTAGTTTTTTACATCGATTTACACAAGTTGTTATGTAGTAAAATGAGTTTAGTGTTCAATCAGCAATTAAAAAACAAAAAAGCTTTTATTATAAGTATTGGGGGTCCCCCTAGTGTTGTTTTCCCCTCAGAAATTTGGAGCATTGTTTAACACATATGAAGGAAGGAATATGGCAGTATTTCCCATATGTAGTCACTTATATGCCACCTTGCTGCAACTTAAAATGTTTTATTTAAAATTATAATGAAAGTTTGTTTTCTTGTATACTATCTAAAATCATTTTGTGTGGTGCCAATGATATACACACCACACAGCATATCAAATTGCAGTTATAACCCTACAGCTGAGCTGGTCTGAAATGACTATAAGAGAATGAAGAGGCTTTCTTGTGGTTGAACTTCACCATGTTGTCTCGACACCTTTCTCCCTCTCTCCTTTGGTAAGGAGAAGTAGTTCATTGGAAGTTTGAAAATTATGTGGAGAGAATCTTCAGACAGCCTATTTTCAGAGATATTTCTCTCTCCAGTTGGAGACTCCACTGTAAACTTGGTATTATGTCTTGGGAGTTTTCCCTGAGAGACCCAAAGTGTAGGACTCTATATAGTTCTAGTCAACTGTTGTATGTTCTACCTTTCTAACACTTGATCTTTGTAGCATTCTTAGTAGAAAAGAGTTTTTAGTTTCAAAACTATACTTGTAAACTCTACTCTTTCTCAGAAGATTTGGTCAAGTAACTCCCTACTTGAAATGTAGGCAGCAAAAAGAAGACCAATAGAGACCTGCTCAACTCGGTTATACGCCAGAGATGAGTCTAGTGAGGTTCCAGATGAATGCAGCTCAGTCTGCCAACATCAACCACCATTTTAGTCATTGTAATTAGAGCCGCAGTACATGAATAGTGCTAACCAGGCTAATAGAGCCTTGTAATATAAATGTGCCAGGCTAATAGAGACATATATATATCAATATATGTGGTAAACTGCCAAAAGAGCAGAAATGAGAGGTACAGGCATTTCATAAATTAACAAGTGTTTATTGGGCCTATCACTGTTCATATTTTGCAAACATTTTTTACTGCAACCCAAAATGAAAAACTAGAGTTTATATCATAATTCTGTATGTGTGTGTGTGTATGTGTGTGTGTAAAATCTGGATTAAAATTTTCATGAAACAATGCAATGTGCTATACACTCTAGCATATTTTATTCTATTTCGTATTCCGGAACATGTTAGGGTGACCCCCTAAATCGATTTCATGATATACTTATGTCTTTGAAAACCACTGTTTCTGAGATAACCAGGTCACTAGGGACTATAGAAGAAAAAAAGAGAAGCAAAAGTAAAATCTGGATACCTGGCTTACAGGTTATTAAGAGGAGAAAGAATATGCACATAGAATGTATCCTAAGTGAGAAGATAAACTTTAACCTTCGATTTTAATGACTTGACCGATAATGAAATGAAAGGGACTAAAAGCGTGAGCTAAAAACTGTGAATACGATTTAGGTAAACAAAAGCATCTCTGCTGGTATAAACATAGCAGTTTTAATAGTACAAGGACATTATGGTTATTAATATTGTGTCATTTAATAAGCGTTTATTATAAAAAGAACCACTCAGTACTGAAAGGGATTTGGAGTTCATCTGATTCAGGCAAACCCAGCTGTTACTCACACTTAGATGAGTAGCTGAAGCCGGGAGAGGTTAAAGAACTGCGGCTAATTGGGGTGAGCATTCAGGAAGGGTGCGGGGCAGAGTACCCTTCAAGTCTTCCTCTGTGACAGTGCATTTTCACTCTGCTACACTGCTCCTAAGAACAGAAGTGCTTCCCCATGTTTTACTCTACTGTGCAATTTTCTGTTTACAGGAAGATATTCCTCGTCAGCTCGTCTACATTGGTCTTTACCTCTTTCACATTGCTGGAGCTTATCTTTTGAAGTGAGTTGGGATTTTCCTTGGGTGTGTATATGGACTGGGCAGATCGTATGCTAATCTGTCTTAATTCCTAATTAATCTTTTCATTTTAAATGTGTTCTTTTAACAGCTTGAATCATCTAGGACTTGTTCTTTTGGTGCTGCACTATTTTGTCGAGTTTCTTTTCCATATTTCCCGCCTGTTTTATTTTAGTGATGAAAAGTATCAGAAAGGGTAAGTTGTTGAGCCGTTCTATTTCTTGTGTAATTAAAGTCAGTGCCTGTGTTGCCAAGGACCATGCTATTGGCGATTATATTGTGTTATAACCTGTTAGTAGCAGCTTTAAATAAAGTGACCCTGTTTAGCTGTTGATGTTGGTATTTTGTTCTCTAAAATAGAGACTTTCTTAGCTAGAGAGATACTGTACTGGAACTTGTAATTTTGAGGGTTGAGGGTTTACTTTTCTGAGATAACTTCTCCTATCTTGTTTAAGTGCACGTTTTTCTTTTGGAGAAGGAAGAATGAGGAAGAATGACCTTTCAGAAGAAGTTGAAATAATAGATTATAGAGCCTTAAAGATATTAAAATACTTTGATACTTTGGGAAAATTGAACTGGAACGGAATTGAAGTGATATGATTTGTAAAGAGTGTGAAGCCTTTAACAAAACAAACAAAAAAAGTAAAACTGGGACTCTCATGAGAATTGAGTACACAGCTTTTGTTTTATCCAGCATTTTCCGAAATTGTTCTATATACCAGTAGTTCCGAGAATCATTAATAGTTGTTACACACACAGAAAAAAGATCAGCTAAACAAAAAATATCAAACATTTCTTTACTGGACTTCTAGAACCTGAAATAATGCTGATATGTTATATATCTTCAAGAATGTGATATAATATGAAGCATTTCCCTTATATTTTATTTCAGAATCCTTTTTTCAGAACAATAAGAAATGTTGTTTTAATATGCATTTACTTAACAGGAATCTGATTTCTACTAGGATCTTTTCTTATCTTTGCAATTCTGTGAATCTGACTGTGACATTTTTCTCAGATTTTCTCTGTGGGCAGTTCTGTTTGTGTTGGGAAGACTTCTGACTTTAATTCTTTCGGTACTCACTGTTGGCTTTGGCCTTGCAAGAGCAGAGAATCGGAAGCTGGATTTCAGTACTGGAAACTTCAATGTGTTGGCTGTTAGGTAGAGTTGATTTAATATTTTTCTCACTTTGCACTACTATATAGTATGTATTATCCGTTTACAATGTGAATCATCTAAAAATAAAGGGATAAATACAGGGGTTAGGATAAATAGTCATTTGATTTGATTTCATACCTGTTAACGATTTCATGTCCAAACTGAAGTACTAAAGCATTTATTTAACTTCTGGGGTTAATCATTAGCGGGATAATTACTTATTAACATAATCTTGTCAACTTAGTGGGAATTTAGCACTGAGTTAATCCTGTCAAAGCAGGATAGACTACTTGATTCAATGGCATTGTTTGGATGCACTCTCATTTTCTGTTTATTGCTTCATATTCTCAGAATTGCTGTTCTGGCATCCCATTTTCTGTTTATTCCTTCATATTCTCAGAATTGCTGTTCTGGCATCCATTTGCATTACCCAAGCATTCATGATGTGGAAGTTCATTAATTTTCAGCTTCGGAGGTGGAGAGAACATTCTACTTTTCAGGCACCAACTGTGAAGAAGAAACCAACAGTGACTAAAGGCAGGTCTTCTAGAAAAGGAACAGGTTTGTATTCAGTAAGCAGTGAAAACCTTGCAGTAGGAAACTTTTTTTTTTTTTTTTTTAATGTTTTGGGGTCTTATTTATCATCTTGTTAAGACTTAAACTCTTATAAAGGAGCGTTTATTCTACTTATTAGCAAAATTAGAAACAAAATCATTTTGCCCCATCCTACAGTTTGTTGGTCAGTTATTCTCCTCAAAAGCTGTCCACTAAGTTCCCTCTGACAAGTTTTCCAGACTTGATGACTTTGAGCCAGTATAGACCAATGTGTATGTACATGGGCAGTTTTAGTGAATAACTAACCTGGAGAGTGATTGTACTTTCAAGCATCTTGCTCATATTTAAAAAACAAAACTTTTTTTCAGCCCCTTCCCTTCTGGCCTTTAGTCCCAAGTGGAACACCTTTTTTTTTTTTAATAACTTTTTTTTAATAACTTCCGATTGTTTGATCCTTCATCTTTGAGTCTGCATCTCACCTCTTTTCTCCTTCTGACCTTTGACTGAAAATGCATTGACAGTAATTTTTTTTCAACTTGTGTTAATAGTTGGAACTGTAACACAAGGAGTTCCATTA
The DNA here is from genome assembly GCF_026419965.1 of Kogia breviceps. Lineage (NCBI taxonomy): Eukaryota > Metazoa > Chordata > Mammalia > Artiodactyla > Physeteridae > Kogia > Kogia breviceps. The sequence goes on along the minus strand of NC_081326.1, from coordinate 14,444,116 downwards.
AAAAATATATATCAACTGTGGTTTGCTCCTTATAAGTCTTTATAGCTGGTAGTTTATGTCCTCTAGTCCTATCCTTATTCAGTCTTGGATCAGCAACTCTTTTTTTTTTTTTTTTTTTTTTTTTTTTGTGGTACGGGGGCCTCTCACTGTTGTGGCCTCTCCCGTTGTGGAGCACAGGCTCTGGACGCACAGGCTCAGCGGCCATGGCCCATGGGCCCAGCCGCCCTGCGGCGTGTGGGATCCTCCCGGACCGGGGCACAAACCCGTGTCCCCTGCATCGGCAGGCGGGCTCTCAACCACTGCGCCACCAGGGAAGCCCATATCAGCAACGCTTGACCCTTTGCATGTCATATAAATTTTACTGCATCTTGGTCAGTTTTCACATACACAAATAGCTTCACTGGGGTATTGGATTGATATTACATTGAATCTGTAGATCAGTTGAGGGAGAATTGAGTATATCAACCCATGAACATGATATATACCTCCCACTTATCTAGATTATCTTTAATTTCTCTCAGTCATATTTTTTAATAACTGCTTTATTGGAATATAATTCACACACCATAAGTTCACCCTTTAAAGTGCACGTTTCAGTGGTTCTTAAGTATATTCACCATTAGCAGTCATTTTCCATTCCCTCCATTCCCCTGCCCCTGCCAGCCTCTTACCTGTTTTCTGTCTCTGTATTTTAGCCTTTTCTGGATATTTCCTCTCAGTGGAATCATACAGCATGTGATCTTTTGCAGCTGTTTCTTTCACATAGCATATTTTTAAGATTCATACATGTCGTAGCATGTACCGACACTTCATTCCTCTTTATGGCCAAATAATATACCAGCGTATGGATATACTATGTTTTGTTTATCCGTAAGTTGACTGACATTTGGGTTGTTTCCACTTTTTTGGCTACTGTGAATGATGCTGTTAACATTCACGTACAAGTTTTTGTTTGAGCGCCTGTTTTTTGCTGTTTGGGATATATAACTAGGAGTGGAATTGCTGGGTCATATGATAGCTGTATATTTAACATCTGGTGGGAACTGCTAAACTGTTTTCCAAAGTGCACCATTGTACACTCATTGTTTTGCGTGTTGATATCCAGTTGTCCCTGCACCGTTTGTTGGAAAGACTAATCTTTATTGAATTGTCTTGATACTCTTGTTGAAAATCAGTTGATCATAAAAGCAAGAATTTAATATTTGTGGACTCTCTATTCTAGTCTCTTCATCTCTGTGTCTATTCTTATGCCCTTGTCTTGATTACTATAGCTTTGTAGTAAGTTTTGAAATCAGGAAATGTGAGTCTACCATTTTTATTTTTTTCATGTTTTGGTTATTCTGGGTGCCTTGCATTTCCATATGAATTTTAGGATCAGCTTGTCAATTTCTGCAGAAAAGCCAGCTGGCCTTTGATATGGATTATCTTGAATCTGTAGATTGCTTTGGGGAGTATGAACATAGATGTCCTTCCATCTTTTAGGGTCTTCTTTCATTTCTTTCAATTAAATTTTATAGTTATCAGTGTATAAGTCTTGCACTTCTTCATTAAATTTATTCCTAAATATTTTAGTCTTTTCAATGCTGTTGTAAATAGAATTGTCGTAATTCCCTTTCTGGATTGTTCATTGCCAGTGTATAGAAACACAGTTGATTTTTGCATAATGATCTTGTATCCTACAACATTGTTGTGCTTATTAGGGTTTTTAGATTTTACTTTACTATTTAATTCTAGTACTTTTGTGGATTCCTTTGCATGTTCAGTATACAGGATCATGTCGTTTACAACTAGAGATAGTTTTACTTTTTCCTCTCTGGTCTGGATGCCTTTTATTTCATTTTCTTGCCAAATTATCCTGGCTAGAACCTCCAGAACAATTTTGAATAGAATTATTGAGAACAGATATCCTCATATTATTCCTGATCTTAGCAGGAAAACATCTAGCCTTTCACCATTATGTATGATGTTACCTGTGAGTTTTTCCTAAATGGGCTTTTTCAGGTTGAGAAAGTTTCCTTCTGTTCCTACTTTGTAATTTTTATCATGAAAGGATGTTAGATATTGTCACGTGCTTTTTCTGCAACAATTGAGATTATCAAATGGTTTGTGTCCTTTATTCTATTGATATGATGGATTAATATTAATTGATTTTTTAATGTTAAGCCAACAATGCAGTCCTGGGATAAATCTCACTTGGTCATGTATATAATCCTCTTTAGATGATGCTTGATTTGGCTTGCTAGTATTTGGTTGAGGATTTTTACATCTGTATTCATAAAGAATATTGATATGTATTTTTTGGTAATGTATTGATTTTCAAATGTAAATCCAGTCTTGCATTCCTGGCATAAACCCAAGTTGATGATGACAATATATCACTTTTGCTGGATGGGTTTTTTCAATATTTTGTAAAAATAGGATTTTTTGCATCTGTGTTTATGTAAAAGATTGGACTGTAGTTAGCCCTTTTCTGGGGTAATATCCTTGTCAGGTTTTGATACAAGTTATGTTGGCTTTATAAAAAGTATTGGGCAGTTTTGTCCTTCTTGTAATGCCAGCATTATTTCTTATTTAAATGTTTGGAAGGGTTCACCAGTGAAGCTATCCAACCTAGACTCTTCTTTATGGGAAGATTTTTAACTACATGTTCACATTCTTTAATAGATAATAGGATTATTCAGATTTTCTATTTCTTATTGTTTCTCTTTTGGTAAATTGTGTTTTTCAAGTATTTATCCATTTCATTTAAATTTGAAAAATGTATCGATGTAAAATTATTCATAATATCCACTTATCTTATTAATGCCTGTAGAACAACAGTGATTCCCATTTTTCATTTCCTGTGTAAGTAGTTTATGCCTTTCTCTTTTCTTCTTCCATCAGCCAAGAACCAACATTTGTCTTCTTTTGCTGATTGTCTCAGTTGTGTCATTGATTTCTGTTCTTATTTCCCTTTCTTTGGGTTTAATTTACTGTTTTGTTATTTGTGGTACCTTATGGAAATAAATCATTGATTTTTCATCCCTTCTCATGAATTACTTGCAATTAAGGTCAGACTTCCCTTTCAGCAATGCTTTACTCTTATTTCACAGGTTTTGATATATCTCTTTCATTATCATTCAGTTTCAAGTATTTTATAATTCCAGTTGTGATTTCTTCTTTGACCCATGGATTATTTATATATAAGTAAATTGTGTAGTTTACAAATACTGTATTTGGGCATTTCCTAGGTTTTGGGGGGTTTTTTCCTACGGATTTCTAGCTTAATTCCACTGTGGTTAAAGAACATACTCTGAATGATTTCAATTCTTTGAAATTTGTTGATACTTTCATTATGTCTCATCACATGTTCAAAATTGATGAATGTTCCATTTGGACTTCAGAAGGATGTGTATTGTGTGTTCGTTGGGTATTCTGTTCTGTAGGTAGGTATCACGTCCATTTGTGATGTCCAGGTTCGTATCTTTACTGACTTGGTGGAAGGAGTTCTGCTTATTCAGTCAGTTACTGCAAAAGGTATTGACCCATTTCTCCTTGTAGCTTGTAAGTTTTTGCTTTAAATATTGTGAGGATATGTTATAGGTATATCAGACTTCAGGGTTGCTATATAAATCCCTGTGGGATTTGTCCTTTTTTATTGTCACATGTCCATCTTCATCTCTAGCTTGTCTGAATTTACTCCAGTTCACCAACTATCTTGTGATAAAGTGTTAGCATGCTCTATCTTTTCCTGTGTTTTTCTACTTTAAACCTTTCTTTGTCCTTAAATATAAGTTGTGTCTCTTGTAAGCAGCGTGTAATTGGATTTTAATTTTTTCATCCAGTCTGACGAAATTATCCTTGTTTTTTTGACAGTTATACTATGATGTGCCTGGGTTTGGTTTTCTTTGTATTTATCCTGCTCGGGGTTGTGTAGAGCTTCCTGAATCTTGGCTTGGTTTCTTTTGCCATTTTTGGAAAATTCTTCACCATTATTTCTTCAGATATTGCTTCTGCCCCATTCTCTTTCTCCTGTCCTTCGGGGATTCTAGCACATGTGTTAAACCCTTTTACCCTGTCCTTCTATATCTTTTCGTGCTTTCTGCATTTTCCATCCTTTTTTCTCTGAGTTTCAATCTGAGCATTTTTTCCTAGTTCACTCATTTCTTCTGTTGTGCCTAATCTGCTGTTAACTTTTATTAAATTTATATTTTTAGTTACTGTATTATCCTGCCCTGGGATTAAAGATTTTTGAGTCCTGGGATGAAATTATCTGTCTTTTCATTTATTTTTATTAACCATTGTTCTTTTAATATCCCTGTGTGACAACTCCAGATCTGGATCACCTGAGGATCTATTTCTGATTTTTTTTTTCTCTTGGTTTTCAGTCATTTTGTCTTGTTTTCTGGCACACCTGGGGGTTTTGGGGTTTTTTTTTTTTTTTTTTTTTTTTTTATGAAATCACTTTTTGTAAAACTTTAATTTCTGAGACATTTAAAAAGTCACACTAAAAGTATCACACTAAAAGTAAAACAAACAAGACTGACAATTTGTAAACAAAACACTGTAAACAAAAATAATTTGCCAGTGCATCCAAACATTATTTTTAAGTAAGCAACATTATACCAATTTTTTAAAATTTAAAAAGTCAGTACTGCATGTATCTTCATACTTAGAAAAAATTGTAAGAATTTTGCCTTTATACACTAAATACTGTGCTAACAATATAGAAAGCCACTTGGGGCTTTCACACGATGTAAGCCTATGTTGTTGGCACATAAGGCGGTTACTGAGGCCACGGGGAGGCCGACTGGGCTCCAGCAAAGCCAGGCAGAAGCCGATGGCCCTAAGGTCAGGTTGAATACTGAATGGTTTGTGTAAAAGTACGCAGAGGCTCTGGATGAATTAGTAGAAGCTCTGGGTCATTCTGTGTCACTAAAGCTGATCTATTTCCAGTTTGTCCTCATTCCTATGACATCAACTATTTCTAAGGGCTTTCTTCTCTGGTGGGCCCCAAATTCGTATTTTTGTCTCCCTATCATTGTGAGACTTCCCAATTCTCTCTGTAGCTTTATTCTTTGTTAGGAGTTACTTTCTGCTTGATTTCTCTGAGTCTTGCTTGGTGAGTGCACGTTTAGTAGTTGGCAAATACCTTGAGGGAGAAATATACTTAGCTGACTTGGTTTTTTCCCAGTGCCTTCAAATAGCCATTTTTGTGTTCGCCTTTTGTGGATATTTTTGGAGGGAGGGTTAGGGTTGGTCTGACATCAGTTATTCCATCATAGCTTGAAGAAGGCGATTATAACACTCTTAAACATAAGAGTTATCATCCTAAACACCAATTTTTTAATACGTTGGAAAGAAACACATCCCCAAGAACTTCCCTTGTCTGCTGTCCAGTGTGAAAATGTTCCTTTTTTTCTACCAAAAGTATTGCTCTGCAGACTATTTTATAGTTCTTCTAATTGTTTTTAGAGTTTCTATCTTCTTTTTTTTTCCTACCTTCAATAGTAGTTACTTTCCTTTTTTAACTATTTTTTAAATTGAGATGTAGTTGACATATGTAATTACTTTTAATTTGCTGCTTTCAGTTCATTGTGTTCAACATGTTATCAGGTTTTATGGTTGGTTAAATACTAGTAAAGATTAAGCACTAGTAAGTTTCACCTGAGGGCATAAGAGTATATATTACCTTTTAAATTTTCTTTTCTGAGGGTACCTTTATGTGTAAAAGATAATATTATTTGCACTTACTTAGGAAGTAATCCTGATTTTTTTTCTCTTCTCAGAAAATGGTGTAAATGGAACAGTAACTTCAAATGGAGCAGACTCTCCCCGTAATAGAAAAGAGAAATCTTCATAATGAATTATAATCTAATTGATTAATGTCCCCAAAGAAATCTGCTTTTTACTATATCTTTCAGCACTAGAGATTTTTTTCTGTTCTTGAAAATACAGTTTGTGCTCTTTGATTCTTGCTACTATTGTTTCATGCATTTTTTAAAGGGCATTTGAGGGGAGGATGATTACTAGGAGTGAAAAAAATACTTCAGCTTAGACTAAGCTACCTGCCTTCAAAATAGTTTAGGGACCACCACCATATTTTATTTTATTTTGTTTTTTATCTTTCAGCATTTTTCTAATGATTTGAAGAGAGAACTATTTACAAAAATTCTGCATATCAGTGATACAATTTCTTGCTCTCACCAATTTTTTATATTAGCAAGATGGCCTGTTCCAGCAAGGTCATATTTTTTAAGTTATCTTTCAGGGCAAAATGGAAATCATATAAAGTTGGATGTCCAACTTTAATATGTTTTCAGTGTTCTCTAATTTTTAGGAATTTTTGTAGCCTTTACACTTGGGGAAAAAGATTTGTAAATTCACCAAAATACTTGTGTGCTTTATTTTATAGTGGTTGTTAATGTTATTTACATCCCCATTTTTTTAAGGGAGAAAAAACATACTTTTGGTTGTGGCGTGTGAAGATTTATTGCCATATATGTTGAATCAAAATATATTAACATAAAAGTACTTGTGAAGTAAAATCTTTCTTGTGCATTTTCAACACTTGTAAACTGGAAATCGGAAAATTAAATATTTACTATAAAGAAGAAAATTTGACCATAGCCCTTTTTGATATGTTTATTAATAATAATTCTTAATGGGGCTTGTCATAAGTTTGATACACACAGCCGCTTAGAAAAATGCTGTTTAACCTGAAAACCCTTTTAAAATATAATGCCTACTTGATTTATATATGTAAAAAGATGTCAATATTTGGAAAACATTTAATGCACTAGCCTCAAATTGAAAATTCAGGTGGATAAATAGTCTTACAAAAGACAATGCTTTATGTTATAACTGTAGCTTTGGTCCCATCCTTATTTGAGAAACATTTATCTGTATAAAACATATTTTTGGATAAATATATATATATATATTTGTATCTCTATAGAAAGGCTCTAAAAAACATTTGAGTAAAATATTTGGTTCCCTTTTCTATGATTATCCTTTAAAATCTTTATAGCTCTATCTGGGTTTTTGTCGTCTCTACAGGACATATATATCACTCCTTTCAATGTTCACATTTTGTTCCCCACTTCTCACTTTTGTCACCAGCTAATGTTTGCGCCATTTTTAGTATAAAAGTTGCAGACCTGATAGGTCTGCAGTTTACTCAGTTGCCATGCTGCTAGAAAGTCGTGCTTTCTGTTTCCGGCTGTTTACCTACTTCCTGGAAAAAGTAGTAGCTCTCTGTAGCGTCATGGAGTTTCAGTGGAACCAGATCTCTGCCATTGAAAGCTGGCATTATATTGAACTATACATTGAGAAATCAATCAGAATAAAAATTTTTACTTTCACAAGCTGTATCTTGGATGTTTCCTTTGTTGTTAGCAAACGTTATGCTATTTTTAGTGTCTAATCTCATTAAAATGTACACATTGAAAGAGTGTACTTCTGATAAACATTTAGAACAGCCTTTCCTAAAAAATGTGTTCTACCAAAAAAGATGATTAGTTTCATATATTATTAATGAGGGCAACTGTGAGAAAAAGTGGTTTATAACCAAATTCAGGGACTATTGAGTTAAACAAACTTAAAGGTGTCTTTTTTACTGCAGGACCAGTCATCCTTTGTATGCACACGTGCTTCCTGAGGCACCTACAATGACACAGCATGCAGTGTCTCCACACTCACTTGAGGAAACTTCTTTCTATGAAATCACATACAGCATATGCTATGTGTTCTTGTGTTCTACAACATATGCTGTGGGTTTGGGGGGTGGGGGGAAGCCCTTGGTATGTAGTTAAAACTTTACAGAACACATATATACACAAGTGTAATTGTAAATAGTAAGCCCTAGATCCCCTCCTCCGAGGAAAGTCTCCATGGGCCCCCCAGATCCTGCAGACGCTGCTGCTGTCACCCGGCCTCTGGTCAAACTTTGAAGCCTGATGGGAAGCATCAGGGCAGGACCATGAGCCCGGACAGCTGTCTTACTGAGTGACCTTGAACTAGTTGCTCTGCCCTTCTGGGGTCGTCCTTCCCTCCATAAAAGGGGGGATATAGCTGTGAGTAGTCCAGGTGGACTATTCTGGAACAAATGTATTAACTACATTCTTCTAAAGTTAATCGTACACAGTCCTTAAATTCAGAACTAATCCTGGAGCAAATCTTGTATAGATGAGGAAATGGGAGAGAAATGCTTTGTTGCACAGACGTTGGCAATAGCCATTGACACCCTGTATCTCCAAGGTGTTGCCAAATGTTCTCACAGAAAACTGGTTCTGCTGCCTGTCTATACGTGGACACCTATAAGAATGGATTGATACCACCTGTTTGCATTTTTTAAAGAGTGGCCTTAAAAGTAACCCTGGAGGAAATTCAAGGGTAACGCTCAAAACAGATGTTTTTTTCCCAAAGATCACCCTAGGTGTGATAGGTAATTCAGTCAAGAAGCATCATCTGCTTTAAAACGTCAACACAAGACAGGTTTGGGAGTTGCAGAATAGTCATTAGCAAGTGTTGGAAGAATTAAAGACTAGTGACCTAGGGCCTGAAGAGAGTAAAGGGGGTTGGACTGAGTCTCTATGTGTTTTAGAAGCCCTGGGTATACAGACCAACACTAGGATGAAAGGAAAGGCAAAAGGCAAGTCAACTGTGTAGCATAGGGAACTATATTCAATATTGTGCAATAAACCATAATGGAAAGTATATGAAAAAGAACATAGGGACTTCCCTGGCGGTCCAGTGGTTAAGAGTCTGCACTTCCACTGAAGGGAGTGTGGGTTCAATCCCTTAGTCTGGGAACTAAGATCCCACATGCCAGGTGGCATGGCCAAAAAAATTTTAAAGTTAAAATTTAAAAAAATATATATGTATAACTGAATCACTTTGCTGTACACCAGAAACTAACACAACATTGTAAATCAACTCTACTCCAATAATAGGTCCGTCTGGTATTGAGCACTGTGTAAAGCCGTTAGCCATCTACAGAAGGCAGCATCCGCTATGGCTCAGCTCTATCCTGTGAAGACGGCACAGAGCCCAGTATTTACAAAGACAACTAGTTTAAGCATGACTTGCTTTAAAAAGCTGCACTAGGTATCTGTGTGTCACATGTCAACCAGTTTTATCCAATGCCCTTCAAGGAAAGGCTAAGCCACTTTGTTTGGCTTAACTATTTTTAGTGAAAAAATTATTACTGTATTTGCTTAAAGCTGAAATCAAACATTTTGTGTTCTGAAAACAAGCGAATCAGAAAAGAAATTTAAGAGGCTTGGGTTCCATCACATAACTACTGGTAACCTAACTTCGACTTTACGTCAGCCAAAGAAAGAAATCTCTTCTTGTTTTGAAGATGCAAACTTCAAGTAATAGCCTTGTTGATTTCTGTAGATATTAATAGGTACATAGTAGTAAGACTAGTAGACCAGAGTTCAAATCTTGCCTCCTCTACCAATAAGCTCTGTGTGATCTAATTAATGTCTGTGCCTCAGTTTCCTGAGATAATGTTAGCAGTCACCCCACAAGCAGTCACCCCACTACCCACAAGGTAGTTCTAAGAATGGGTTGTACATAGCTCCATGCCTGATGCTTATTAAATGTTAGTTGTTAGCTCATCAGTTTGTGACAAACAGCACAGGGACTGAATGGCTCATAGTAAGCATTAAGTAGTTTTAGTTGTTGCTACTTTTCCCTGTAAGACCCCATTGTACAAGGTTGATGAGCACTCATGCCCACAGTACAAGGACAGTGCTCCATGGTTGCTGAGCAGGGGGGCCAAAGATGCTGCAAGAGCTATTCAAGCCACCATCACAGCCATTTAATCACTGGCAGACTGCAGGCATGCTTACCCAGCGTGAAATTTCATAAAGCAAACTTCCAAGTCTGTACTGAATCACATACACTCGTGTGACACAATAATCATAAAAGCAAATAGTGTGTATAGTTTCCAAAGAATGATTTTTTTCTTTAAAGGTGTTCTGGCCCTTTTCACAGCAAACATTAGCATCTCTTTTTTAGTTAAGTAATTTATTTGGGCTGCGCTGGGTCTTAGTCGCGGCATGCGGGATCTTCCTTGTGGCATGTTTCATTGCGGCATGCGAACTCTTAGTTGTGGCATGCATACGGGATCTAGTTCCCTGACCAGGGATCGAACCCAGGCCCCCTGCATTGGGAACGTGGAGTCTTACCCACTGGACCACCAGGGAAGTCCCTAAAGAACGATTTTTTTAAAAATTAGATGCCTCTGGTTTATGAAACTATACTTTCATTCAGATGGCTTGTACAACTTCTAGAGAACTATTAGCTGCTTAGAGTTTCCTTACCTTCTAATGGAAAGAATCAAACGCCATCAGCATATTTACCTGGGACAGGAAAAGTGTGTATTACAAGATAGTTTATCAAGAAATTGGAACAGATCTCATAAAATGTCCTAGAAATTACAAGTGGACTGGAAGGCCTGGCTATGGCAGTGGAGGAAGGCAGGGCAGGGGGTGGGAATATACACCTAAGTGTGGATAATATATGAAACAGACCAAAATCTTAAGACTCAGGTTGTTACTCTGTTGTATATTGGTTGATTGACTTCTGGACTAATAGCTTTTTCCTTCCTCAAATATGAGAAACTATAATAAAACTCCTTATGAGAACAATGAGAGATTAATGTTTCAAAAGTACAACTTTACCAAACTAATTTAGGTTATTAGTGATCTTCTGACCAGTTAGAGTGGTCCTTTTCTATTTCTTGCTGATTTCCTTCACAACAAACAAACAAAAGAGTAAGACAGGTTATAGGTGACTCAGGGCAGAAGGGAGAAATGTCTATACTGTATTTATGCTAATAAATGAAAAATGAAAGATTAAATGTGGCTTTTAAAAAGTGAATTCAATTCTGTAGGATTAAGATCTAGAAGACTATCAGGAATACATTAGAAGACTGGTGATTTACCTAAATCCTAATACACATAGGAAGCTTGGAAAAGTTCAAAAGAAAATCCTCAAGGCTTGGTTCAACTTTATCTTCAAAAAGAACTTGCATAACTACACAACATCAGTCATTCTCAGTGAATAGAAAGCCCAGTTCAAACCTAGAAGTTATTTCTCTGTTGATATCATGGCATAGCGGGTCAACTCTGTCTCAGTGCAGAAACAATGGTACAGAGGAATGAGAGGGGGTTGGGGAAATAGCTATTTAGCAAAAAGAAATCTCTTTCTGAAGAGAGAGAAATATTCTGGACTGATTGTCATTGACATTTATGGAGCACATCTCTAAATATTGGCCATTATACAGAAAGCAGGCTCATCTCATTTATTCTTCTATGACACAGCATCCTAATTTTGTATGGCCTGTGGGGGTTTTGTTTTTTTTGTTTTTTTCAATGAACACTAAAACAATAAAGAATTTGAAAAGCAAAGCCATCTTGCAGAATGTAGCTTCAGGTTTAAGTAATCACGGCTCTCCTTGTTTTACTGTATTTTGATGAGCGCCAACATCCTAATTACAGCCCAGCATCTCTTGTTCAGCTGGCAGTGCCAATCATCCCCATTATGCATTGACATGGAGTAAGTACCCGTTAGGGGCTGTTGCAATCACCACCCTCATTTCCCGCTCACGTTCCATCCACGTCAGCGCTCTAGTCTCCACTGGGAAGAGCAGCTGTACTTGCTGTACTCATTAACCCAGCTGCCCTTGACGTTTGTACCTTTTTTTTTTTTTTAACTAATGTCACAAATTCTCTACAAAAGGAAACACTTTACGGCCTGTGATTTTGCTTATTTATTTATTTTTTTGCATTGATTATTTCAGCTGTCTCTTAATGCAGGAGCTACACTTCCAACTGAAAGAGTCCTCTTCCATTTCACACACTGGGCTTCCAAATTTCAAATAGAAGCCCTGCATATTACTGTGATTTGATGTAACAGAATGGCCAATGGGAGGGACTAAGCTGAAAGCAGGTCCAGAACTTCACTCACTGATCTGAGAGTCTGGCTTTAAAAGTTTCTTTTTGATATTTCCAATTGCCTAAAAGAACTGAAGTTGCCAGTTTTGTAGGGTATTTTATATTAGTGATTCTCATTTCAGAAATCCTTAGTTTTAATGGGTTCCTACCCTGCTTTGCCTCCCCTTGAGCTCTGCAAATGTCTGCTCTCAATAGTTTCCATTCATTCCACGGCATCTTTATCTTTCCCTGCATGCAGCAGGGTCCCAATGTCTAGCATCTTACATCTGAAATGAAAGAAATGGGGAAGGGATATGTGCATTTTTACATCCTGGTAGAGCAAAGGACCAGCCTCTCCCACCTCAGTCCCCAAAACACCCTCCCACAGCCCATTCTTTACCCTCCACAATCTTTTTTTCCATAAGACACAATAATACTGTACTTTATTGATTCTAAATGTACTCTCCCACCCCCATATTTCAGCCTCTCAGATAAGAATGGGTCTTTCAATCAATGGCATGCAATAACTGGCAGCATTTTTTCTTAGTGTACAGAAAGAATTTTTTAATGGTGAATTCTTTTTTTTTTTGCGGTATGCGGGCCTCTCACTGTTGTGGCCTCTCCCGTTGCGGAGCACAGGCTCTGGACGCACAGGCCCAGCGGCCATGGCTCACGGGCCCAGCCGCTCCGCTGCATGTGGGATCCTCCCGGATCGGGGCACGAACCCGTGTCCCATGCATCGGCAGGCGGACTCTCAACCACTGCGCCACCAGGGAAGCCCCTGGTGAATTCTTTTATTGCATAAAATTCAGTAAAAACTGCTGGCATTTGTTAAAGGCTTACTAAGTTGTAATTATTATTTTAAGTGCTCCTCCACTAATTTTTACTCTTCCTAAGAAGCATATGAACAGGTAGGGACCATTCTTAGCTCTGTTTTATAGAAACTGAATCTCAGAGGTATGAAGTGACATAAGTGGCAAAGCCAGGCTTTGGACATAGGTGTGTTTGACCTGTTCCTCCACCCACCCCTCCTCCACCCAAGCCTGTCGTTACAAGAGGATCATTAGATCTGATGTTCACTGTTCTTACTTCCAGGGAGTTTGGTGAAGATGAAGTTATTTCTTTTTTAAAAAATAAATTTTTATCTTATCTTTTTTTTTTTTTTTTTTTTTTTTTTTTTGGCTGTGTGGGTCTTCGTTGCTGCGCACGGGCTTTCTCTAGTTGCAGCAAGCGCGGGCTAACTCTTCGTTGCGGTGCGCGGGCCCCTCACTGCGGTGGCTTCTCTTGTTGCAGAGCATGGGCTCTAGGTGCACGGACTTCAGTAGTTGTGGCACATGGGCTTAGCTGTTCTGCAGCATGTGGGATCTTCCCGGACCGGGGCACGAACCCGTGTCCCCTGCATCAGCAGGCGGATTCTTAACCACTGCACCACCAGGGAAGCCCGATAAAGTTATTTCTAATTTTAGAATACTAATCAGACACAGCATTTTAATTTATTCGATAAACACTGATAGACTTTTTCTGGATATGACGGGGATACAAAATTTATTAAACACAGTCCCTGCCTTTAAAGGCTCACAGTCTAGTGGAGGAGACAGACATCCCAGACAATAATTACAACAATGGGGAAAGTTCCAGAGTGGGGATAAGTACCAGGCACCTCAAGTACAAGGTACCTCATGTACGAGGCTGAACTCAAGCTGACTCGGTCTGGGAGCTGAGAGGAGGCTTTCCGGAGGAACGACCTGAAGCTGCGTTTTGAATCAGAACAATTTGCTTCAGGGCTTGGTGCTCAGGGCCCGACGATGAAGGAAGGGAGTGAATGAATCAATCCATCAGTGAAGGAAGGAATCACCTAAGGCTGGAGAGAAACTGCGCCCGTGATTGGAGACACTGATGGGTAAGGAGCAACCAAGGAATCACAAATCTTTGAGGGAGCCTGAGAAGGAAGGGAAAGAGGTGAAGAGAGGTTAGTAGTCATGGAAACCAAGCAAAAGGGCTTCAAGGGGGAAGTGGTCAGCAGTGTCAGAAGTTGCAAAGGAGAAAATAAAGACTAGAAAGAATTCCTCCAATGTGTCTCCTAGGAAGTCTTTGGTGTCCTGGTAATAAGAGCAACAAGATGTTACTGTGATAGGGGTGGGGCAGGGGCACAGCTGTTAGCAGTCCCGCTCAGTCATTGGTCTGCATCGCAGTGGGCCCCTCCCCCAAGCAAATGACTGGTTAGGGAGCAACAGTCAGCGAGCGACCGTTAGCAGTCCTGCCCAGCCATTGGCTGGCATCACAGTGGGCCCCGCCCCTTCCCCTTCCTCTGAATAAAAGGAGCCCGAATTTGGAAGACGGTTTTTCTAGACACTAGTCCGCCATCTTCTTGGTCTACTAGCTTTCCAATTAACGTCGTTATTCCTTGCCCCAACAATTCATCTCCTGATTTACTGGCCTGTCCTGTGGCGAGCAGGGCGGGTTGGGTTCGGTAACATTACCAAGGATCCCCTCTGCCTCATTTCCACTGATGGACCAAAGGCCCGGAAGGATCTCGTGGGATCCCACAGCAGGGCAGGTGCTAGACCCTCCCAACATGAGGGAAGAGACGCTGTCCACCGCCCAAGCCCAGCCTGCGGAAGATCCACAGTGGGAAAATGCAGGGGAGGGTCCGAGTGCTGGGCCACTGCCCCAGCCCCCTTCACTGGGAGTGGGGTGAGTGCCTTCCCGGGACGGCTGTGCACACGGGGCTCCAGGGGCAGGGCTGCCACCCCCACTAAGGACCCCCACCACCAGGACTGATGGGAGTGATGGGACCCCCAACTGCCAGGACGGGGGCAAGGCTGGCAGCCCAGAGCCCCGGGGGTCGGGGTGGGCAAACGTTCGAAGATTTCATCGTGGCCCTGGTAAGGCTCCAACTACTAACATAAGTCTGGTTTCGCAACTACAAGTGACTTTTCAGGACCTACGGAGGACTTTACAAGCTGTAAGACTTGTCTGAGAGCATCCCCGCCGGCAGGAAGAGAAGGAGCCCACAGAGGCGGTTTGAAGGGAAGGTGAGACAAATAAAATTAAGTTGCTTTATGATTCTACCCTATCAAACCCAATTCATTGAATAAAAAGGTTACAAACAAAAACGGGAGAGAAGAAAATCGATTACAGGCAGACTTCGGAGGGATTTCAGGGTTGGGTTCCAGATTACCGGAGTAAAGGGAATATCGCAATAAAAAGAGTCACGTGAATTTTTCGGTTTCCCAGTGCATATAAAAGTTATGTTTCCATTATACTGTAGCCTACTAAGTGTTCAATAGTATTATGTCTAAAAAAAAAAAAAGTACATATCTTAGTTAGAAAATACTTTATTGCTAAAAAATGCTAACCACCCACCTGAGCCTTCAGCGGGTCGTAGCAGTAACATCAAAGATCACTGATCTTAGATCACCTAAACAAATATAATAATAAGGAAAAGCTTGGACTATTGCGAGAATTAAAATGTGACAAAGAGACAGGAAGCGAGCAAAGGCTGTTGGGAAAATGGCCCCAACAAGACTTGTTCAACACAGGGTTGCTGCAAACCTTCAAGTCATGAAAATATAGTATCTGCGAAGCACAGTAAAGCAAGCTGAGCCTGTACAAGCAGCTTGGGGGCTGTGGCCGGGCTATCGCTAACACAGCCATGAGTGCCCTGGTTCCAAACGTTATGCCAAGGCTCGGAATCCACAGGGACAGACCCCACAGGCACGATTCCTGCCCTCACCAAGCTTAAAGTGTGAAGACAAGTAACCATGTACAAAAATAGGACACATAAGTGCTATAAAGGGGGACCGCCGAATGCTTGAGAGAGAGAGCAGGATGGAGGGGAGAGGAGGAGAGGCCTCTCTGAGAAAACTACCTGTAAGCTGAGAAGCCCAGGATGAGTACCATTAAGGCCAAGAGTGAGGAAAGCGTTAGTTAGAAGAGCCCACCCAGGACAAATGTGCCATCGGGTCGGGAGGCCGGCGCGGCTGTCTCTCCAGGACGTTGGCGCCAGGCCTTGGGCCTCCAGGTCCACCCATTTTCCTTGGCACCAAGGTATCTCCATATCTTTCTGTTCCTGCCATCTCCATGGGGAAGTGTGGCCTGCAGGTTCCAGGGAAGGAGTATACCCATCTATTGTTTTCCCTCTCATTTTCTCAGCAAGTCTCTCTCCTGTGAAGATGCCAGGGAATGTGAAATATCTTGGGACACTCAGCAACATTGATAAATCTGAAGGGTAAGGTGCCTGCTTATTTTCTAGCACATGTAATTGGTATTATTTTATTATTTCACTCTTCCTCCCCATATTTATTGAGCATTGTTAAACTGGACCTTGCAGGTTAGTAAAAGAACTAAAACAATGTACTAACCAGTTCTATGCAAGTGGGCAGAAGAGCTTGCGTCTCAGCTGAGAGGCCAGGAGAGATGGCAACTGGCTTTTAGGGAGAAACATTGTTGATTTCAAATGTTCAAGTTCTGATTGAAGTCAGAACAAAAACTCTATGGAATCCACTTAAGGGGGTCTGCTCTCTGGCTGTCTTATAATTAGTTGGAAGGCTCCTACTTTGAAAATAATCCACAGCCCCATCACCTTTTTCCCCCCCATCACCTTTTAAGCCAGGGCCACTCAAACTTCAGTCCAGGGAGTAGTTTCTATTCCATCCTGCAAATTGTTTGTAACCAATCTGCAATGAGATAAGTACAAAAACAGAGTAAGCATTTAGAACTTTTATGCCAGTTTGACAGAATAGTTTTATGTGTGTTGAATCTAAAGAAAAAAAATTAAGCTTGTGTTTTGTAGTCTTTGGGGTTTTTTTAATTGAAATTTCCTAGCAGTTTATTATTTTCCAAAATATTGATCCACAATGGATTTAAAACAAAAATCAGTCCTTCCCCACAGGTGCTCTGAGACGCTTTGTTCTGAGCCACTAAGTGGGCCTCAAAGGCACTTCGCTCAAAAGCACAGGCAGTTAAACTTGACAGTTCACAAAAGGACCCAGAAACACTCTTGACAAGTCAGAAGGGACCTTGGACCCACCCTGTAGATTTTCTCATTCAAAATAGAGGCTTTGACCAGGTTCTTGGCAGGTTTCCATATTTCTGCCAGCAGGAAGCACAGATAAGGAGGCTTTGAAAGTTGAGCACACTCTCTGCAAAAGTCCCATTTATCCAGAGAGGGCGCTTGATTTTACGTGAAGTCCACAAAACAGGAGCTGGCCAGATGGAGGCACAGAAGGTTTGGGTGGTACCAATTCGTTTCTTCAGAGCCAAGTGTCACGTCTGCTTCTTCTGACTCTAAGGGAGATTGAAGAGTCCTGAGCTGATATGGTCACAAAGCCTGTGGCATAAATCCCCAGATGGCCACCATGATATCATTAGTTTAACAAAATCAAGTATTATGATTAGGAAACCAGCCCTTCAAGTTCACCGCAATTACCTGTGTGGAGCGACTAAGAAAGGTGAGGGCTGCTGTTGGATAGATTTCGCCAGGGAAATGCCACAAAATCCCCAACTGGGATGCTTCATGGCCAGTGGGTCTGAGCCAGCCTTCAGCACTCATGGGCAGTTGAAACCAACATGTCCTTAGTGGACGTGGCCAGTTCCCATTATTTGTATTCTTAGCTGTTCTCATGTGTCTTAGTTGGTGTCTTCCATTAGGCTAAATTAGTTGGATTTTTGCAGGCAGAAAAAAATATCTTCCCATATTTTTGTAATTTTCCCACATGCCTATCACATTCTGTACCCAGTAGGTTCTGAGTAAATGTTGACTAACCCATTACTAAAATGATGTAAGTCAAACAGCAGTTCCTTTTTTCCACTTTCGAAGTACATTTATTTTTCCTTGCTGGTATACCATTGTATTCCAGGCTCCATGAATTTGATTTGAAATTTTGAAAATGAAAGAACATAGAAAAAAAGAATACAAAATTTAGTTCATTTGGATCTCACATGCTCAGGTATCATGCCCACTCAGAGAACTTGGCAAATATAGTCAATCCCTAATTAGCTCAGGCAAAATCCAAGCCATCCACCCATCGGAGGAAGCCTCTACCGGTGAGATTTCTTGAAGGGGAATTAAAAACGGCAACTAAAGCATGGGTTTTTTTACATTCCGTTTTCTCATCTCTCCTTGAATTTCCTGAAAATTATCCAGAAAGGCTCTGTGTGTTCTTTCTTGGCCACACCACCCAGTGATTGGTCGCCCAGCTATGAGGGTATGAGGGGGCCTGGAGGGAGCAAGGGTGACAGGGCCGAGAGAGGACAGCCCAGTCGATGGGGGAACCGCAAGCCACCACGGTGGACACAAGCTCCACTGGGTCTCTCCCGCTATCTCTCAGAGGATATTGTCAGAGAACAGGCTTCGGTGGGGAGGGGCTGTGGGAAAATGCTATCTTTAAGATATCCTGGCATTCAGAGGATGGCGCATGTCCAGTTTTCCTCCATCTGGGGAGGGGCCCCTCCCTGGAGTGTGAGTCTCAGAGAGGTAGGTTCCGTAGCGCTGTCTAAAACCATAGGTCTTGTACATCACGTCACAATGTTCTTGGGGCGACACATCCCAGGAGCCTACTGGAGACCCATCCCATTTCTTAAAGCACGGGTAACTCAGCCAGTCTCTAGCCTCTTGTGCCAGCTGCTGCCAGCCACATGGGTCTCCACCACCAACATTTCCTCTAGGGTCACCCGGGTCCAGAATCACAGGCTCACAGAATCACAAGTTGCCTTGTCAGGTATTGTCCAACACAAGTCACTTTTTAGGCTCTTGAGACAACTTGTTCCAGAAAAGGCATATTTGGTGATGCCACTGTAATGCCATTTGATAACAATGTTGTTCATGTGATAAGTGAGCACCGGTCATGAGAGGGAAGCTAAAGAGGGAAAAGGGAACCATGAAAATGGATCAAATAAGTAGAGAGCCAAGTCTCCAGAATCCTGCCCTTTTTCAAAGACCTCATGAAAACTGAGAATTGGGGTTGGTGAGGGGGGATGGACTTTGCCTGTTTCTTCCTGTTTCCTTTGTTTGGTTTTCTGAGAAATGCATTTTGTAGCCTGGTTTTGGCGTGTGCTGTGAGCTTGCACACTAGCGCCTTCATTCCCGTGCAGGACTTGATTCAACGATTCCTTTTGAAGTCAGAACTTCGATACCTGTGGTGCAATCACATAGGTTACATTGGTTGTTTTCTAGGATATAGAAAAAGATTATTTTTAAAGGAAGAAACAGAAAGGGAAGGAAGAACAGAGAAAAAAAGAGCTAGAAAAAAAATTGTCAAATCCGAAGGGGAACAAACTAATTCCTGCTGAAGTGAGGCCCAGTTACTTGTGCGGTGACGTGTGTCTTGTTAATAGGTGTTTGGAGGGTGCAGAGGGGCAAGGAGAGCTAGCTGATGCTTCCCGACGTCTTTCGTAAACTTCCTCCATTCACCTCTTAGAACCACCCTACACACTAGCTAGGGGAGCATTTGCAACGAGAAGTGGAGAAAAAGCAATGCAACCACACAGACCATGAGAGGTTTAGATTGTGCTGAAGCCCAGAAGCAGACACCTGTTTCCTTTCTTAGAAAAGGCTGCAGCTCCCTCACATCCTCCCCGCCAACGACTTGTGCTCCTATCTCATCGCAGCTGGGGATTTGGAAGCAGATCCAAAATGGAAAAGATTGTAACAAGATCCTAAAACCCATTTTGTACTACTTACCTCTAAATGGTAATAGAAGTGTGGATGCAGTCTTTGTGAGGAGATGGAGGCTTACTGTTTTTGGAGAGTTTTTGCTCTACTTCAAAGACCCTGGGTTGGGCTCCACTCGCTAGGTCTGTAGGGGTGCGTGCAGAAGGGTTATGGGGTAATGAGTAAAATGGAACCCAATTCAAAGTCTGCTGTGCACCACTCCCCGACCCCAAACAAAGATGCAGGCAACCAAGCTCTTACACACACACACACACACACACACACACACACACACCCTGGGGCACTATAATTCCCTCAGGCAAACTAGCTCCAAGCTAATCTTGAAGGGCCAGTGCCCTTTAAGACAACAGCACTACATCAAGCCCCAAGGCAAGCAGGAGAAGCCAGAAACCCCTCTGGTGACCTCTGTGCCCATAGGTTGATTAATATCTAGTTTTGACCCACAGATCCCAGTATTTGAGCTTCCGTTCAGATTATAAAAGTGTGTTCCCATCCACTCATTCCTTCGTTCGACCACAATTAATATATTGTAGGCATTGTTTCAGGTCAGTATAGATAAAGCTACCATATTTTTCTTATTAGATGCTTAGTGTTCCATTAATAAATTCCTCCCAAAGTGATCATTTCCATTGTTTGTATTCCTCCAAATCATACCACAGCGCACATGTATATCTGCTGTAAGTATGTATGTATGTATGTATATATATTCATACATCTTTGTGTATTTGTAGAATAGAGTTTAAGAAATGGGATTGTTAGTTCATACAGTACACACTTATCCTTCCCAAATGCTATTTGCTATTTTATATAACCATCAACAGCATGCCCTTTTCTCCCTAACCTACATCAGTTGGACCTACATTATATGCATTCTTTGAATTTTTGCCAATCTGATTGATGAAAAATGTATCAGATTGAAATAGAAAATCTATTTCTAATTTGCATTTCTTCATTTCTTAAGTTATTAGTTTAATTAGTATATGTTTATAGGTCCCTTATAATTCTTCTTAGTGAATTGCTTGTTTATATTCCTTGCTCATTTTTAAAAAAATATTTATTTATTTAATTTGGCTGCACTGGGTCTCAGCCGCCGCATGCAGGCTCTTCAGTTGTGGCACGCATGCAGGATCTAGTTCCCTGACCACGGATCGAACATGGGCCCCCTGCACTGGGAGCGTGGAGTCTTACCCACTGGACCACCAGGGAAGTCCCATCCCTTGCTCATTTTTGTTGTCTTTTTCTCTTCTGCTTATTGATTAGTAGGAGCTCATTATATTTGGGGGTTATTCATCTTTGTCTAAAACATTTGTTATAAATGTTGTCTCTCAGTAGTTTACTGATTTTTTTTTTTTTTTTTTTTTTTTTTTTTTTTTTTTTTGCGATACGCGGGCCTCTCACTGTTGGGGCCTCTCCCGTTGCGGAGCACAGGCTCCGGACGCGCAGGCTCAGGGGCCATGGCTCCGGTACCCAGCCGCTCCGTGGCATATGGGATCTTCCCGGACTGGGGCACAGTTTACTGATTTTTGTACTTTGTTTTTAGTGTTTTTGCTGGAGAGAAGATTTTGAATTTTTGAGTAATATCTGTCCATCATTTCCATATGGTTTCTGGGTCACATGTCTTAGGAAGTTCTGTCCCAGATCCTAAATGTATTTGCCTTTATTTTCTTTCTTTTCAATGTATACATATTTGTTTTTAAAATTATACCAATAACACGCAAAGTCATACTTAAATAATGCAAATGAGTAAACGGTAAAAGTTATTTTCACTTTTTATTCTTCTCAATCTCACTTCTCTCCTTGGAGATAACCACCATCGGACTGGAAGCCATCTTTACCCTGCCACACTGATTCATATTTTATCTCATTTCCAAAAGGGTTTAATATTATTTTCAAAGATATAAACATAGAGAACTAAAATATATTCTAAATTTTCTACGAGTCAGTGTTATAAAAAGGAAAATATCTGGGTTCATAAGGTAAAAATAAACCACATGCTCATGAAAAGCACAATTTCTCATTCCGAGATCTGAGAACAATGTCTTGCTGGGAAGCACGGTCATGCAATGAACAAGATCCTCGTAATCACAATCAGGAGTTTATAGCTTTTCTTGAAACAGTGTTCAAGGTCAATGGCATCATGGCACTGGATCAATTTAATATAGGACAATATCAAGCCTACAGATTAGCACCTCTCTGATAGGCTAAATTTTGGATGATAGAATTTATGACACAACATTAATTTCTTGAAGACAGGAATCAGGGAAGGGAGCAAAAGTAAAAGCACTGCAATCTTTGCCCTTCATGAAAAGTGAGTCAACAGAATTGTTTTTATTGTAATTTTGATAATTCATCTTGTGACAATGATTGTGAACTGCTGTATAGTAACCATTAGTAAAATTAAAAACAGGTTCTTTATCCTCCAAATTATTTCAAAAGGCAAGCAAAACAAAGTTCTGTTTATACTGAAAAGAGAACTGAATATTAAAGAACAGCAAGGAAAACAAAACCACAAAATAACATAACATTGGTCATAACAGTTATGACAATTAAAAACTCTTATTAAAAGGCAAGGTTTGTGGGAGTGTAAATTGCAACAACCCCTTTGTAGAACTGTTTAACAGCATCTTATAAAACTGAAAAATGCATATCCTGTGACCCAGCAATTCCACCCCAAGGCATATTCCCAACCAAAATGTATATGATGTCCACTGAAATACAGGCATGAGTATCCACAGCAGCACCGTTTGAGATAGTACTAAACAAGACCATACCCCAAAGCCCATCAACAATAAATACAAAGATAAGTTGTGATATGTCACCCAGTGGAATATTATTCAGCAATAAGAATGAACAACTACAGCTGCACCCACCATGTGGATGAATCTCACAAACATAATGTTGAGCAAAAGGGCCCAGACATGAAGGTGCAACACACACTGTATGAATCTGTTCAAATAAAATTCAAAATGATGTGAAACTATCTGTGCTGTTAGAAGTGGTTCATTGGTGAGGCCAGTTCCTGGAAGGAGGCAAAAGAAGAGTTTCTGGGTGTTTTTGTTCTGAAGGCTGATTTTACAGTTTTGTTCACTTTATAAATATTCATTCATTTATAATCTGTGCACTTTCTGAACGTTTATTTTCAATAAAAACACCAACCAGGGATTGAACCCGAGCCATAGGCAGTGAAAACACTGAGTCCTAACCACTGGACTGCCTGGCAATTCCCAAAACACTTTTTTTTTTTTGCGGTACGCGGGCCTCTCACTGTTGTGGCCTCTCCCGTTGCAGAGCACAGGCTCCGGACGCGCAGGCTCAGCGGCCACGGCTCACGGGCCCAGCCGCTCCGCGGCACGTGGGATCTTCCCGGACCGGGGCACGAACCCGTGTCCCCTGCAGCGGCAGGCGGATTCTCAACCACTGCGCCACCAGGGAAGCCCCCAAAACACATTTTAAATACAAGATTCAGTGACTTGCTATTTACAAGACAACACAATTAGCAAAAAAAAAAAAAAAAAAAAACCAAAACAAAACCACAAAAATAAGAGAATTTTAAAAGATCAGCTATCATTTATTTAGCACTTGTTATGTGCCAGTGTCCTAGTCTAAGTGCTTTCCCTATATTATTTTACAGTTGACCCTTGAACAGCACAAGTTTCAACCAACCATGGATTGTGTAGTACTGAACGTTTTTTTTTCCCCACTGAGGCATTTAATTTGCATGTATATAGTAGAACTGAATATATGAGCATATTTTCTTCTTCATATAATTTGATCTTATGCTATTAGGTATGGCTACATAGACACACACATAGATACACGTATGCTCAGTTGTATGTTTACAACATAAGGATACAGAAAGGTTAAAGTAAAAGAATGGAAAAGCCAAAAATTGGTCTTTGAAAATACTTATAAAATTGATAAATCTCTAGTAAGACTGATTTTAAAAGGAATAAGGCATAAATAACCAATGTCAAAATTGAAAAAGGAAACCACTACAGATCTTTCAGACACTGAAAAGACAGTAGAAGGATATTATGAACAATTTTATGGCAGTACATTTGAAAATTTGGATGAGACGAACACATTCTTATAACAATAAATTTTATTAAATGAACAGAAACAGACCCTCACATGTATGGACTTGCAATTCATGACAGAGATGTAATACATCACACAGAGTAATAGAGAAAGAATAGTCTTTACATTAAATAGTTCTGGACAATTTCCAAAGAAGGAAAACATCAAATAACTTTGAACACTACCTCACACCAAAATTCCAGAATATTTGTAGCTTTAAATGTGAAAGGCCACAAAATAAATCTAGAAGAGAATCTAAATTAACTTCATAAGCTCAGGTTATAAAAAGATTTCTTAAATAGGACTCAAAACCATAGACTCTTAACCATAGAGGAAAAGATTGATAAATAAGATTTCCCTAAAATTAAGACTTCTTTTCATCTAAAAGGCAAGCAACAGAATGGGGGAGGTTACGTGCAACACATTTAACTCACAGTCCTATAAAGAATTTGTTGAAATCAACACGAAAATACAGACAACCCATTAGTGAAATGTGCAAGACACTGTGCAGTGTTATCCAAATGGCCAATAAATATACACAAAAGTGCTTTACTTCCTTAATCAGAGAAATACAAATTTAAAATCCCAGTGTTATACAACTACAATCTCACCAGGATGGCTAACGTTCAAAGGACTGACAGGGCTTCCCTGGTGGTGCAGTGGTTGAGAGTCCGCCTGCCGATGCAGGGGACGAGGGTTCGTGCCCCGATCCGGGAGGATCCCACATGCCGCGAAGCAGCTGGGCCCGTGAGCCATGACCGCTGGGCCTGAGCGTCCGGAACCTGTGCCCCGCAGCGGGAGAGGCCACAAAGGTGAGAGGCCCGCGTACAGCAAAAAAAAAAAAAAAAAAAAAAAAAAAAAAAAAAAAAGGACTGACAATACAAATGTGAGAAAGGATGCCAGCCACCGAAACGTTCATACACTGCAGCTGGGATTATACGTTGGTACAACCACTGTGAAGCAGTTTAGCATCACCTATTAGAGCTGAAGAAGTATATATATTATATATATATATATAATGGAATATTATTCAGTCATAACAAAAGAAGGAAATCTTGCCATTTGGGGATAACATGGATAGAACTTGAGGGTATTATGCTGAGTGAAATAAGTCAGAGGAAGACAAAGACAGTATGATCTCTCTTACATGTGGAATCTTGAGGGAAAAAAAAACCAAGCTCATAGATGCAGAGAGCAGATGGCTGGTTGCCAGAGGTGAGGGGTGGGGTGTGGGTGAAAGGGGTCAAAGGTACAAACTTCTGGTTATAAAACAAATGTCCTCATGATGTCATGTACAGCATTGTGACTATGGTTAACAATACTGTGTTGTATATTTGAAAGTTGCTAAAAAAATAGATCTTTTTTAAAAAAATAAATTTATTTATTTATTTTTGGCTGCATCAGGTCTTCTTTGCTGCACACGGGCTTTCTCGAGTTGTGGCGAGCAGGGGCTACTCTGTTGCAGTGCATGGGCTTCTCTTGTTGCAGAGCATGGGCTCTAGGCACCTGGGCTTCAGTAGTTGCAGCACGTGGACTCAGTAGTTGTGGCTCGTGGGCTCTAGAGCTCAGGCTCAGTAGTTGTGGCACACCAGCTTAGTTGCTCCACGGCATGTGGGATCTTCCCGGACCAGGGCTCGAACCCATGTCCCGTGCATTGGCAGCCAGATTCTTAACCACTGTGCCACCAGCGAAGTCCCAAGGATGGATCTTAAAAGTTCTCATCACAAGAAAAAAAATTGTAACTGTGTGGTGATGGATGTTAAATAGATTTAGTGTGGCAAACATTTTGCAATATATACAAATATCAAATCTTTATGTTGTACACCTGTCACTAATATAATGTCAGTTATACCTTAATGCTTTAAAAAGTGAGCTGGAGGGCTTCCCTGGTGGCGCAGTGGTTGGGAGTCCGCCTGCCGATGCAGGGGACGCGGGTTCGTGCCCCGGTCCGCGAAGATCCCACGTGCCGCGGAGCGGCTGGGCACGTGAGGCATGGCCGCTGCGCCTGCGCGTCCGGAGCCTGTGCTCCGCGGCAGGAGAGGCGGCAACAGTGAGAGGCCCGCGTACCGGAAAAAAAAAAAAAAAAAAGTGAGCTGGAGAGACAGGAGGTCGCGCTCAGAGAGTGAGGTACTTGGACTTGACGGAGGGTATGCAGTGATTGGTAGTGACCAAGTCTAGAGAATGACCACTGAGGTAAGTGGAGATGGGGAAAAGGAGATGACAAGGGGGATTCAAGGTACTGAGAAGCCTGGGTACGGAAACGACCATCAATGTGTATATTAAACATCACCAAGGGACCTCCCTGGGGGTCCAGTGGTTAGAAATCTTCGTGCTTCCACTGCAGGGGGTGCTGGTTCAATCCCTGGTCAGGGAACTAAGATCTGGCCAGCCGTGAGACCAAAAAAGAAAAAAAAAATCACCAAGAATTAAGACAGGAGTGAACTTGGAGAGACCGACAGTGAAGTAGGAGCTGCAGTTACTGAACCATGGCAGGAGTAACCCTGGGTCAGATGGTAATGCAGCAGTAAGGTGTTATGGATAGTGGGTGACATAGTGTGACGACATGAGGTTAAAGCTGCATGAATCGAGGGAGGACGAAGGGAATGGCCTAGAAGCATCAATGAGGAGAAGGAAGGACAGCCTCAGGCCCAGCGGTACCAGGGTGTGGGGTGGGGGAGGGGCGGTTGGGAAGAGGACGACAGGGGAAGCAGTGACCTCAGGGGAGGTCCACGTTAAGTTTAGAGCAAGAAGCTGAGGGGAGCATTCAGAAACGAGGCAGAGGATGTAGGGGGTGTTCTAGGGGCTGGGGGGGTAAGTGTTTTGGAGGTTGAGGAGGGATGGGAGACGTGGACAGGATAAGGGAAGGGTGAAGCCATATGGAGACGAGGAGGGTAGGAGCGGAGGAGTGACCTGGATGTCCAGGGAGTGATTGAGCACAGCTGAAGGTGTAATGAGATTAGCCCTCATAGACTGAAAAGGGATTTTGGTGGGGAGGCTGCCAGTGGTTTTTTATTAGTAGTTAAATTGTCTTCTGTTTAGTGTGTTGGTTTTCTTTCTTTTTAAAAAAATTTTAAATGTCACTTGCTTTGGAGATATAGAATTACTGAGTTTCAAAACACGTTTTGATTTTCCTGTCTAAAACCCTATTGAATCTTTAAAAAATTTTTTTTGCGGTACGCGGGCCTCTCACCGCTGTGGCCTCTCCCGTTGCGGAGCACGGGCTCCGGACGCGCAGGCGCAGCGGCCACGGCTCACGGGCCCAGCCGCTCCGCGGCATGTGGGATCCTCCCGGACCGGGGCACGAACCCGCGTCCCCTGCATCGGCAGCCGGACTCTCAACCACTGCGCCACCAGGGAAGCCCCAGAATCATTATTTTTTTAATTAACTTTTAATAGAGTATAGTTGATTTACGATCTTGTGTTAGTTTCAGATGTACAGCAAAATGAATCAGTTATACGTATATCTACTCTTTTATTTTTATTAGATTCTTTTCCCATATAAGCCATTACAGAGCACTGAGTAGAGTTCCCTGTGCTCTACAGTAGGTTCTTATTAGTTAACCTATTTTTTATATAGTAGCGTGTATATGTCAGTCCCATTCTCCCAATTTATCCCTCTCCCCTTCCGTGTATTGGTTTTCTTAGTGCTAGTTTTCTTCTTGTGCTTCAAAATTTTTGTTTTGTTTACTTTCTTTTGCTGTAGGGCGTTTGTGTGTGTGGTTGGCTTTGTGTGAGTTCACTCTCCTGTGGCAGGTTTGTTGCTGCCTGCATCAAGGACCACGTTTTCTCATTCAACAGAAATTGGGGGGAGGGCCACGTGGTGAAGGGGCACCAGGCAGCTTAGACTTGGTTCTGTCCGAGCTGCTCTTTGCTCCATCCTGCCAGTGTGAACGGATACCTTCCTCCCAGCTGCAGCCTGTGTGGCGGCCCCAGCTTTCTTGACTCCTTTCACATGAGGGGAAGCCCATCTCTGACCCAGTTTCACCTGTGGAGCCTGGCTCCCGGCTCCCACCCTTGGGGATGAAAAGCTACAAGGCAGGCTGGGAAATGTACTGGCATCGCTAAGAGACTCCTTACACCAACGGGACCAAATTTCTGCCAGATCAAAGATTTGAAGGTAAAAAGAGAACCTAATTTGTTTAAAAAAAAGAATCCAAGTTGGGGAAGGTTTTTAGAAAAAGATTTTTTTTTTTAATCAAAAGATAAAAAGATCACACAATGAATTAGGAGTTCTTACAAATCAGTTTTTTTAATTGAGGCATGACTGACATGTAACATATTAGTGGCAGTATTTGTACATATTGCAAAATGATCACCACAATAAGCCTAGTTGACATCCATCACCATACATAGATACACATTTTTTTCTTGTGATGAGAACTTTTAAGATCTATTCTTTCAACAACTTTCAAATATACAACACAGTATTATTAACCATAGTCACTATTCTGTACATTGCATCCCCATGGCTAACTGGAAGTTTGTAGCTCTTGACCCCCTTCACCCATTTTGCCCACTCCCCAGCCCCTGCCTGCCTCTGGCGACCACAGATCTGTTTCTGTGTCTATGAGTTCAAGGTGTTTTTATTTTTGTTTTTGTTTTAGATTCCACATATAAGTGAGATCATACAGTTTTTGTCTTTCTCTGTCTCACTTCACTTAACATTATGCCCTCAAGTTCCATTAATGTTGTCACAAATGGCAAGATTTCCTTCTCTTTTTATGGTTGAGTATTTTCCAGTGTGTGTGTGTGTGTGTGTGTGTGTGTGTGAGACAGCTTCTTTATGCATTCATCCATTGATGGACCTTTAGGTTGTTTCCGTATCTTGGCTATTGTCAATAATGCTGCAATGAACATGGGTACAGATAGATATATTTTCGAATGAGCGTTTTCATTTCTTTACAAATCAATCTTTGAATGACCAAAACACCCAATAGAGAAATCAATAAAATATAGACAGTTCACAGAAGAAATACAAATATATTTATTTAAATATATAAAGAATCTAAAAACATCACTATGAGAGAAAGGTACATTAAAGCTACAATAAATAATATTTTCACTTGTCTACTATCCCACAAAGTAAGTTATCAGCTATTCCATCTTGGCATGTTGCTGACATATCACAGAAGCAGATGGGTCAAAGAAATGCTTAACCTATTTTTAACGTGTTTGTTGTCCCAATGCATTTAAACATGCTATTCCTTCTGAATAGAAAGAATATCCTTTGACCCTTTGTCATATAGATTTACATCTAACTCCAACTCATCCTTCAAAACTCAGCTCATCTCACCTTCTCCAGGAAGCCTTCCTGGCTTACCATCACCACCGCCCTAGCCTGATTAATCTCTCTCTCTTCTGGGTTTCTGTGTAATCTCTCTTTTTTTTCAACCCTTGATTTACTTGTTCCTTTTCTCAACTACTCTGTGAGAACACCAAGTCTAATTTGATTTTGTGTTCCCAAGGCCTCGCTCATTGGAAGCGCTCAAAGATTCTTTGTTGGATGTATGAATGAAGAACTTGTTACTTCACTGGGAGATCATACATAGTTGATTTAGCGACGCTAGGGTATGTGTCTAGCACAGTCCACTGGGAGGCAGTGTTGTGCAGTGGAAAAGCTCTCAGCTTTGCAAGACCAATGCCCGGGCTCCTGCATCACTCCCCTCACCTTCTACCTGCCAGTTTCTGGGCCACACAAATTGTTCTCAAGACACCAGCAAAACGGGAAGAATAAGAAGAATATTTTTCTTACAAGCTGATCATGAGGATTAAAGATAACTTAGGTAGACAGGAAAAGTATCGGGCATATTGTAGGTGTGTTTATCATCGGACAGCTCTTGATTACTTGCTTATGTGCTAATAGACCCAATTTCAGATAAAGGTCTAGTTCAAGGAAGTGTTGTTTGCAATTATGCTGCAAATAATGGTCTCCCCAAAGGCTGTCAGCCCACTTCGCATCTCCCTCAGAGGGCTCAAGTTTGCAAGCCCGAGGTTCAGAGGTTCTCAGGGCTCCGTGGAACTGGGAACCCCACTGGGGCTTAGGCAAGTCAAGGGCTTGAGCGACTCTTATTGCCAGGCCCTGGCTCAGCTGCATGTGCATTAAATAGATTTTTATGCACTGGCCTGGGAAACAAGCCACCATCTATAATTCTGTTTCTATGGGGAAAGGCTTTCTGTGTTCCAAACAACGGACTTACTAATGAACTTCTGGAACACAACCTATTCGGCGACAGGGACCAGCTGACGGGGTTTTCGTGGCTCAGGCAGCAGCGCAAGTGACTGCGCTGTGCGGATCTAATTATCACAAATTCTCTCTGGTGACTAATCTAGCTGTGATCTCGACAACTGAAAAGGAGTTTTGAAAAATTGGAGAGGGCTCAGCAAAGAACCACAAAGATGATTAAAGGGCTGCAGGAAAATCTAGTTTGGTCTCGATCGTTTTCAGAGGATTGTAGAAACTACCCATGCGATAATCACTCTCAAATGAAAAAGAATTGTTTGATTCTGTACTGTGTCAAGTGTCTTTATCATTTGCTAATTGATTATGAATTCGTAGAGAAGGGAGCCAGTGTTTGTTGAGCAACCACATCAGGGGATCAGACAGGCCTTTTCCGTACAATACTTAAGTTTATCCTCAGAGACCCCCCCCCGTCAGACAGGCGGTATGCTGTCTATTTTACAGATGAGGAAACTGAGATTCAGTGAGATTAATTTGTCAAATATCTTACAGCTAGTCATACAGAACATAGATTCAAATCCAGGCCAGATTAATTTCAAAGCCTCTCTAATAACCAGTTTTCCACACGGCAGCCAGAATACTGCACAAACTTTCTGAAATATCAACCTGATCATGTCCATCCCTGCATAACACAGCCCTCTGACCCCACGATGATCCTAGGATGGAACGCAAGCTTCTCAATATGGCTGGCAGGACCCCGAGAGCCCTGCGTCCTGCATAGCTACCTTGTCTCCTGTAATCACCCACTCCCCTCAGACCCAGGTCTGCGTTCAGATATTTTCCCATTTGTCTATTCCTCCGGATGCTTCCAGCCTCCAAAGCCTTCACACACCAGCTCTCCCTACTTTCTTGCCTTTCCTTCTCTATTGACCGACTTTCTTCTCCTCACCCTGTGGACCTCAGCTCATACACATCTTCCTTTGGAGGCCTTCCTGGACCTCCAAGGACCAGCTGATCAGCCAGTCCCCATGGTCTCACAGCAGATCACATTTCCCACATAACTGCATTTATCCTACTGAATCGTTGCTGCAGGTTGAGGTAGCCTTAGATACCCGGCACACAATATGCACACACACACCCCTCACTCAATTACCATTTGTTAAATCGCCGTTGAGTCATCATATCACAGGTTATTTCTACAAACAAGAATTTAAAATATTGACACTTACATATACCTTTTTTTAAAAAAAGAGGATTTGCGGTGATCCTGATCACAGCACGGTTCTCCCTTATTTTCTGACGTGTTTTCTTGAGAGGAAGGAAAAGAATGCAACTGCCAGTAGCATACTGGGGGTTGTGTAAAACATCAGCATGCCATGGGACTGTCTCCCACAGCAGACCTCATCCATCACCTGGATCATGGCAGAAAAGAGACTGAGGACCTTCCATCCCTTCGCTTCAGGAAGGACCCAGTGAATCCATCACGTTCAAAAGAACATTGATCTTTGTAAAGTCCTCCAGAGAGAAATCTCCCATCCTATCCGGTGTCAGACAACCCTTGGGGTCAGGAAATTCTTCCTTTTGTTTAACTTTAATAAGCCCATTCTTTTTGTGTTCTTGGCAACAGAGAAAAAACAGCCATCATCCTCTATGCCGTGGCTCTTCTGAAGTTTATGTTCAGTGCTGATGCTTCTCAAGTGACCCTGAAGCTTTTTCTCTCTAGGCTAAATAATCCCAGGTCTTTAGCCCGTCTTTGCTGGTCACTGAATGACTATTTTGCTTTTGCTCTGAACTCTCTCCACATTCTCTCAATCCCATTGAACGATGGAGACCAGAGCCAGCCCAGCTCTGTTACAGTTCTGGTCTGTGCAGAGCAGTGTAGCAATTACCTCATGATACAGACATGCTTTTCATTCGCCACAGTTCTCTGCTTGCACTTTTTTCAATCAGCAGAACTGCAGGGCTGTGACAATTCCTCCCGGTCAACTGGCTACCCACTAAAGCTATACTTTTAATTTTCCAGCCAACTGCCTTTGAGTGGCTGGCACCTTGCCTTTGAACATGTTCTCTTTTCAACTCCAAGTGCATAATCCCGAATTTTTCTCTGCTGAACTGCATCCGGTCTATGTCCCATTATTCCAGTTGACCAGCATTGCCTTCTATGACTACTGTAGCCTGCAGAGATCTTTCCCTTTTGTGACACTTCAAGGTCTGGGTTGTTAGTTGCCTGCTTCCTGTGCATATTTTCTGTTGATCAGTGCATTAGTCAGATTACACTAAACTATGTTGCTATGAACGAATCATCCCCAATTCTCAGAGGCACAAATCATGGAGGATGGAGAAGTTTCAAATGTTTATTCCATCTAGAAGTGATGCACGTTGCTTATGCTAACATTTCTTTGGCTAAAGCCAGTCACGTTATTGTGACTCATTCCAAGGGCCATACGTGCCCCAAAGGAGAGAAGAACTGGAGGGAAATCCTGGTATTCACATAAGGTTTCCCACAACCAATGAGATCCCAACTTTTCTAAACACCACTATCTTGTC
The DNA here is from genome assembly GCF_026419965.1 of Kogia breviceps. NCBI lineage: Eukaryota > Metazoa > Chordata > Mammalia > Artiodactyla > Physeteridae > Kogia > Kogia breviceps. Next base: position 14,411,712 of record NC_081326.1, on the reverse strand, counting down.
TTTTATTTCTGCATCATCCATAAATACTTAAAATCTTGTAGATTCTGGGTCTATTTTTCTCCCCCTGAGCATCTCCCACAAAAACAGGGGCAATTTTTCTCTTCCATGGTCTAGATTATATTACAAAGATGTTAGGTCCCAGTCCAGATTTAACAAAAAGCTGCTAGCAGAATGTTAAGACTGAGCCACTGATAATATGTTTTCTCTCTACAAATGGGAGCGCTGTACAAGATAGAATTGTTAGGAAACCCGTGGTGTGAACTCGTGAGAGACATTTCTCCCTCAGTCCACCAAACCTACCACTCAGCCACAGTTGCTATTATAACTGATTGCATTTTACAGAGGATGGAGGTGCAGACCATCCACTGTGGTGTTTTTTTTTTTTTTTTTAATTTATTATTTTTGGCTGTGTTGGGTCTTCATTGCTGCGCACAGGCTTTCTCTAGTTGTGGCGAACAGGGCTACTCTTTGTTGAGGTGCGCGGGCTTCTCATTGCGGTGGCTTCTCTTGTTGCAGAGCACGGCCTCTAGGCGCACGGGCTTCAGTAGCTGTGGCATATGGGCTCAGTAGTTGTGGCTGGCAGGCTCTAGAGCTCAGGCTCAGTAGTTGTGGTGCACGGACTTAGTTGCTCCGAGGCATGTGGGATCTTCCCCGACCAGGGCTCAAAACCGTGTCCCCTGCACGAGCAGGCGGATTCTTAACCACTGCACCACCAGGGAAGCTCCACTGTGGTTTTAAAATCTAAATAAGACAAAGACAATAAAATCTAAATGGAGAAGCGAGTGCTGCAGGCGAAGGATGGTATATTGGGAATCTGAGCTGCACTCTGCCTCTAGGGGGTTCTGTGACCTTGGGAAAGTCATTCTACCCTCTTGACCTCAGGCTCTGACTCGTTCTTGGAGTAGGGTGGGACTTGATCTGTGGTCCTCAGCTCTAGCTGTCAATCAGAATCCCCTGAGAAGCTTATTATAAACAGATTCTTAAAGCTCACCTAGACCTTCTAAATCATCTAGGGTGGGACCTGGAATCTATCAGAGTTGAGGTCATCTCTAAACTTTAAGTGTGGAGTACCCCACAATTCTGTCCTTGACTTTTTCTCAGACTTTTCTCACGTCATTATTTCCAGGTTTCCATGTCTTCAGTCCGAACCCAGAAAGCACAAAACTGAATTCATCATTTCTTTCAGCCCTAAACTGCTCTGAAAATATCTAGCTTTTGTATAGATGAATGGTACAAACTTCCCTCCAATCAGTGAAGCCAGAAAAGCCTGGATTCATTTTATATTCCCCACTGTCCCACCCAGTTAATCTTACTGTCCTAAACATCTTTCCCCTTTATTCCCAGAGTCACTGCCCTAGCTCAGGCCTTCATCTGTTGCCTGGACGATTGCAATAGTCTCATTCTTGCTTTCCCTGACTTGAATCTCACTGATTCCACCTTCTACCCCATCCATATCCCTCAGTTCCAGCGTGAACATTCTAACATAAAATATCTGCTAAAAAATCTTCAATGATTTTCCCATTGCTGCTAGTTTAAAATCTAAATTCTCTTCCATTTAGACCCAGGCATTCAAGGTCCTACAAGATGTTACCCCAGGGACTTCCCTGCCCGTGCACCACAGCTACTGAGCCTGCTCTCTAGAGCCCATGAGCCACAACTACTGAGCCCACGTGCCACAGCTACTGAAGCCCACGTGCCTAGAGTCCACGCTCCGCAACAAGAGAACCACGGCAATGAGAAGCCCTCACACCGCAACGAAGAGTAGCCCCCCTTGCCACAACTAGAGAAAGCCCGTGCGCAGCAATGAAGACCCAAAGCAGCCAAAAGTAAGTAAGTAAATAAATAAATAAGATGTTACCCCAGCATTTCAAGGCCATTGGCAGTGGCTTTCCTGGTCACAGTCTAGTGATCAGCCACTAGTGATCCCTTAGCTTCTCCATGTCTTTGTACACATTGTTCTCCAATGGAAACATTATTCCTACACCTGTTTTCTGAGTATTATCTGCCCACTGCCAGCTCTGGGAAGCCTTCACAATCTTCTCCCGACAGACTGACAAACTCCTTCTCCTTGCCTCGCTTGTACTCTGCTTGTTACCGAGTCTAAGCTCATGTCCCTCACCACACGACAGGCCAATGAGTTGAGAGACGAGTTCCTGGGGCAAAGGAATAGTGGCTTTATTCAGAAAATCAGCAGACCAAGAAGATGGTGGACTCGTGTCCCAAAGAACCATCTTACGCAAGTTAGAATGCAGGCTTTTTTGATTCTAAAAGGGGAGGGGTGGGCTTCCCTGGTGGCGCAGTGGTTGGGAGTCCGCCTGCCGATGCAGGGGATACAGGTTCGTGCCCCGGTCCGGGAAGATCCCATATGCCGTGGAGCGGCTGGGCCCTTGAGCCATGGCTACTGAGCCTGCGTGTCTGGAGCCTGTGCTCCGCAACGGGAGAGGCCACGACAGTGAGAGGCCTGGGTACTGCAAAAAAATAAATAAATAAATAAATAATAAAAAATAAAATAAAAGGGGAGGGGTGTGGCTGGTGGTTGCAGACATTTTGGTGCTGGAATCCCTTTTCCCTGCAGCTGTCCACCTAGGTCAGGTACTGATGTTCCTGTAAACCTCCAACGAGACAAATGTTATTCTCTGTTCTTCAACTTTTTATCTCTACATGAATGGAAAAGTTTTATACCTTTAAAGGTCAGAGCCTTGAGAATGGGCTATCCTATATATTTCAGGCTACAGGCAACATTCTTAACTTGTAGCCCAAGCAATAGAATACAAAGGTTAAAGTAAAAGAAACAGATCCGATATGGAGTCAGATTTGTTCTTGACTATTACACACTCACACTTCCATAATAGCATTTATCTGATTGGGTTAAAACGGCTTTTCTGCATATCCACCCCCTCTATTATAATGGAAGCTATTGAGGGCCTGGAGCAACACCTGGCACAAAACACAAATACGTGATGACTATGAATGAATGAATGAATGAATGAATGAATGACCCTCTCAGCTCTAAACATCCTAGGAGTCTAGGAATGCTTCAGAACAAAATATGAGGTATAATATTAAGTTCTGTTATTAAATTAACACCTGAGCAATAATTTGCAGCCAGGTGGGAATTTACAGAGAGCTCTGAGCAGGGAGTGGGCAGCTAAGGTGGGGGAAAGAAGACTGATGCACTGTGGGCAGGCAGGGGGCTTCCCTGGTGGTCCAGTGGTTAGGACTCCACACTTCCACTGCTGCGGGCATGGGTTCGACCCCTGGTCTGGGAACTAAGATCCCAGAAGCCACACTGCCTCACCTCGCCAAAAAAAATAAAGTACTGGGCAGGCAGCACAGAAAAACAACGTCCCGACTGCAGCTCTGCCCAGCGCTGTCCTTAATGACGAAGTTGCGAGGTTGTTTTACGAGATCGAATTAGAAGCGAAGTGGCTAGAAAATTAAGATCAACTTGATTGAAAGCCACTGAATAGCATAATGTCACAGAAGAACCGTTTAAGTGCTTAAAGCAAATTATTTTCACTTCCAGCTGCTTTTCTCCGACCCTCTTCTCAAGTATTGACATGTGCTAAGCCTAAAAAAGCTGAAACTATCCTTAGAAAAATGAAAAGATGCAGAACTTCCAAAGTGAAGAAGTCTTCCCCTTGGCTCTTGCCTAGAGGGAAGCTTCACTGACAGCCGCCTTAATGCTCCTGCAGTGACCAGGACTCAAATATGTGATTTCTGTGGTCCAGGCCGTCATCACTGTGAAAAATCTCTCTCTTTTACTACATTTCTTGTTTAAACAAACCTTAGAGGACTGTTTGGTGCCAGATTCTTAGAAATGGCGTACAGTGAATTTTTTTTTTTTGACAGTTTATGCTGCCCAGCCTGTAGAATTTAACTTAACAAAGAACGTTTCGTATAAGGTAGCAATGTGGATGAATAGTTTTTTTGTGTGCTTACTAAAAACGGGGGCTCCAAAGAACAAATCAAAAACCCATTAGGAATAATTCCGCTTTACCCAGTGATGGGCAGAGATCATGCAGAGAAATAGGAGGAAATTATAAAAGACCTTATTCCAAAGAGGCAACAGAGTCCAATGTCAGTCACAGAACTGTTGAACGAAAACCAGACCAGCCAACAGTTCAGCCATAGGAATGGGCCACCACACCCCATCCTCTGTGTCTCAGTCTCTCTCTGTTTCTGCCTCCGTCTCTCTCTCTCTCTCTCTCTCTTTCTCTCACACACACACACACACACACACACACACACACACGCACTTCACAAATGGAACTCACTCGATCAGAACCGTGTCAGGGCAAAGCCCCTCTTTTGGCTTGACACTTAAGCTTCCCAATAGTTATTGGTATGAAATTCTTTGACAGCAAAGAACAATGTCATTTACTATGACTCTTTTTTGTTCTGAAGATAAAGACAAAGTTTCTTTGTTTTTTTAAAATGTTTACTGGAGTCTAGTTGATTTACAATGTTGTATTAGTTTCAGGTGTACCGCAAAGTGAATCAGTTATACATATACATGTATCCCCTCTTTTTTGGATTTCCTTCCCATTTAGGTCACCACAGAGCACTGAGTAGAGTTCCCTGTGCTCTACAGCAGGTTCATATTAGTTACCTATTTTATATATAGTCGTGTGCATATGTCAATGCCAGTCTCCCAATTTATCCACGCCTCCATCCCCTGGTAACCATAAGTTTGTTTTCTACACGTGTGACTCCACTTCTGTTTTGTAAATAAGTTCATTTGTACCCTTTTTTTAGATTCCACGTATAAGCAGTATTATATGATATTTGTATTTCTGTGTCTGATTTAAGACAAGGTTTCTCATAATCACCTAAGGCCCAACATAATGTGACAGCCATTAACGCTTCCGTGTCATCTCACAACCTGCTTCCTCTCACTCTGTTTTTCAGCCTGTAGTGGCTTCATGTCAGTCCTCATAAGTGCCAGGCTCTCTGCCACTTTAGGACCTAATTTAGCATGCTGTTTCTTTCCCTGAACCCTGTCCTCTATCCCTACACTCTTGATTCTAACTTATCCTTCGCATCTCAACTGGAACATCTCTTCTTCAAGAAAGCCTTCCTGGATGCCCCTGGCAAGATCAGCTTTGTTTTAGAAAGTCTCATGTCATCATATACCTTTACTTCATGTCACTCTTTGCATTTTGTCATAATGCATTTATTTGTGAAATTCATTAATGTCTCATCTCCCCAACCCCAGGGGTAAACTCCATGAAAATTGGCACCATTTTTTTTTTTTTTTTTTGCGGTACGCGGGCCTCTCACTGCTGTGGCCCCTCCCGTTGCGGAGCACAGGCTCCGGACGCGCAGGCTCAGCGGCCACGGCTCACGGGCCCAGCCGCTCCGCGGCCTGTGGGATCTTCCCGGACCGGGGCACGAACCCGCGTCCCCTGCATCGGCAGGCGGACTCTCAACCACTGCGCCACCAGGGCAGCCCAATCCCCCGATATCTTATCTTCCTTTCTCTATGTATTAGATCCCCCAACTTTTAGTTGGGCACATGGCCACCCACCTAGGTGTGTTTATGTGACTACGTTTTGGCCAGTGAGCTCTAAGTGAAATATCATGTTGTAGAAACCTTCCTAAGGAAGCTGGTACATTTCCTTTGCCCCCCTTTTCTTCACCCCTTTCCTCTCTGTTGGCATTGCAGCTAGTGGTCACTTAACAGGGAGAAAGAGTTTGGGTCCCTACAGACTACAACAAGCACAGAACTGTGAAACCAGCCCTAGACTGCCTAGCTCTGGACTTTTACGCGAGATAAATAAAATTCTCCCTTGTTTAAGACATTGTTATTTTAGGTTTCTGTTACTCACAACTGAACCTAATCCTAGCTAATCTCAATGCCTTCCTTGCTGGTTTGTTGTGAGTTAAGTGATAATATAAATGCCTGACATCCTGCCTAGTATACAGTTAGTGATAATAAATGAATATAGCTCTTATTATTTTTTGATTGATAGTAATAATAGAGGCAATACCAACATGCCTCCACAGCTAATGTTGAGATAAAACTGGCAATACTGTTGAAGTCAGCTAAAGATATGGCTGTAGTCACAACATTTACATAATAGCATAGATCTATGACATGTTTGTTGATAATGTTATCTTAAAGAGTTTCCTTCTTAACTCACTCCTCACTAAAAGAAAAAGTTTTATCTTAATGAAATGTAGGAAACAGATATACATGAGCAATGTTAGCACAGCATTCACTTTGTCATACATTCTAACTCACTCATGTAGAAATCCCCTCAAATATGGCAAAACAGGAGAAGGTTTTTAGCATTTTTTCCCCTCATAAACATTTCAAAGCTATATTAAGAAAATGCAATCTTCATATGTACTTGAAAAGCAATGTTATATATATAAAATACTACATTTACTAAGGCCACACAGTTTCTTAACAGAAAATTATACCACAGCTTTAAAATACTGAAAAACTTTTTTTTAGCTATTGGAAGAAGAAATAGTTTTTAGAAAACGTTTACCATTGTAACTGTGCCATTAGCTTCTTTGGTATTCCCTACTGTGAAGATCATTATTTTGAGACTTGGAAAGTCAGCAAAAAGGCATGCAGAACCTCCCCCAGTACTGAATCAATTTTTTAAGACGAATTTTCCTCAGAAATATGGTGAAACACAGAGAAGTCATTCATAATGAGTTCCTCAAGCAAAAATTCTTGTTAATTATTCGAACACTGGAAAAAGAACTCACAGAGAAATACTGTTCACGGTGGATTCCATCCAGCATTTGGTAGTTAAGTGTTATTACCAGAGTAGCGAACAGGTCCCAGTTTAACTGGAATGGGACTTCCCCCATGAAGGTGGCTTTTAAAACTAATTAATTATGGAAACCTATTATGAAGACTTTAATAAGTCCTATGCTGTGGAGATCAAGATTTTTTTTTTTTTTAATGGCTATTAGAGGGAGTCCCCTGGTGGCCTAGTGGTTAGGATTCAGGGCTTTCACTGCCGTGGCCCGGGTTCAGTCCCTGGTTGGAGGACTGAGATCCCACAAGCAGCGTGGTGTGGACAACAATTTTAAAAATAATAAAAATTGTTTTAAAAAAGGGTATTAGAGGAAGTTAGTTAGAATATTCCAAGAAAACCCAAACTAATATAACAGAAGAGTCAAGAAAAGGTTTCAAGGTGGAAGTAGATTTGAAATACCTTAAGGATGGATGGCAGTCTGACTAGTGAGATACACAAGTACATGAGAAGTCTAAGTCAAGGCAAGAAGTGGGACAGCCTGTGGTCAAGTTGCCTGTCACTAGTGTCCAGTGGGATACTGGCTGAGAATAGTAGAACATACGTCTGGGAATGCAGATTGAGACTTTATAAGGGTGCAATATGGGATGTTGTATCTAATTCATTAGTAATTGGTAACCATTAAAGGGTTTTTAACAGAAAGGTTAAAGAAATCAGTACTGACTTGACTGGGTGAATTCTACTAAACATTTACAGAAGAGTTAATACCAATTCCTTATGAATTCTTCCCAAAATTTGAAGGTGAGAGAGCGCTTCCCAACTTATTCTATGAGACCAGTATTACCCTGATACTAAAACCACGCAAAGACATCACAAGAAAAGAAAATTAGTCAATAGCAAACAAATAATTTAATTTAAAAATGGGCAAAGGATCTGAATAGATATATCTCCAAAGAATATATACAGATTGCCAATAAGCATATGAAAAGATGCTCAACACCATTAGTCATAAGGGAAATGCAAATCAAAACCACAAAGGATACCTCTTTACACCCACTAGTTTAGCTATACTAGAAAAGACAGACAGTAATGAGTGTTGGCGAGTGTGTGCAGAAATTGGAACCACCTCAGACTGCTGGTGGAAATGTAAAATAGTGCCGCCATTTTGGAAAACAGTGTGGCAGTTCCTTAAAGAGTTAAACATAGGATTATATTATGACCCACAAATTCCATCCCTATGTTTATACCCAAGAGAAATGAAAATATATGCTCACACAAAAACTTGTAAATGAGTGTCCTTACAGCAATATTCGTAACAGTCAAAAGGTAGACACAATTCAAATGTCCATCAACTGATGAATGGACAGACAAAAAATGTGGTATCTCTACACACTACGACACGGATGGTCCTCGAGAACAATGCGCTAAGGGAAAGAAGCCAGTCACAAAAGACCAGATAGTATATGATTCCATTTATATGAAATGTCCAGTATAGGGAAATCTATAGAGACAGAAAGCACATTTGTGGTTGCCTAGTGCTGGATGGAGAGAAGGGAGGGTTGGGACATGATACTTAAGGGGGTATGGGTTCCTCTGGGGGATGATAAATATGTTCTAAAATTGATTGTGGTGAAGATTGCACAACTCTGTAGACGTAATAAAAACCACTGAATTGTTTTAAAACAAAATCAGTGCTATGTTTGAGGGAGATCACTCTGATGGGAGTGGAGAGAAACAAAAAGCACTGAGGCAAGTTATGAGGTGATTACTTTTCTAATCTAAACTCTTAGAGAGAAGATTTCTCAGGTCCTTTCTTCTTTCACTCTCCAGACTCATACCCTTCCAATGCAATTAGAACACTCTTAGTTATCAAATCATACTCGATAAATTGATATATACGCTACAGGATGGGGCTTGGGAAAAGGGATCATAAAAGGAGCACCCAAGTCTTTAGTGATCATTTTTATTATTTAAGTAACCAAGGGAAAAGGCCCATTTCTCAATTGTTTACTTAAAGGTCAGGAATTTCCACTTAGATTCGAGGTAAGAGGTATTTATCTGATGACGAGCCTCATACTAAACGGTGAATGAGTTTCTGCTTGTGCCTGGCATGTAGTAGTCCCCCATCATATTTTTAAAATAAATGAATGAATTTAAAGATTAAAAATAGATTTTATGATAAGTGTTATGTAAACATGGCCATGAAAGACATTGTGAGATGAGGAAATAACACATAATCTTAAACTTGGTGATGGAGAAAAATTAAGAATGAAGAGAAAGGAATATTCAATTACTTAACAAGACATGAAGCCTCTAAACAAACGTAGGGACACAAAGCGGGGGAAGTGGCAGGGGTTGGGGGTGGTGGTGGGATGAACTGGGAGATTGGGATTGACATGTGTACACGAATACGTATAAAATAGATAACTAATGAGAACCTGCTGTGTAAAAAATAAATAAAACAAAACTCAAAAAAAAAAAAAAAAAGACATGAAGCCTATAAAATATGCCATGAGTTCCTTCCATCCTTTTCAGGGAAAAAAAATTGGAAAGAAAAAGAAATAATAAATTGTAAAGTTATATAAAAGAGTAAGAATATTGCACCTTAAAAATATAGAGACAAAAATCAATTAATGTAATCCATCACATCAACGGTCCCAAGGAGAAAAATTATACGATCATATAGATAGATGCATAAAAAGCATTTGATCAAATCCAATACTGATTCATGATAAAAGCTCTCAGCAAACTAGGAAGAGAGGGAAATTTTCTCAGTTTGAGAAAGAATAAAAAAGGGAATTATACATCCAGAAACCAAAGCCTTTTAAGGATGCAAAGCGGAAAAATAAGTTGTTACTCATGCAAAATTTTGCTAAGGTAAAAAATGCAATAAAGGAAAAAGAGATTGAGGGGAAAAAATAAGGAAATAAAAGAAAACAACAGAAAATTGGGAAGTAAAAAAAAAAATAAGGAGCTGTCTTCAGTATACAAAATTGAAAATAATAGTCACACAGTCATCCGAAACACCACCCTGAGACTGTCATGTTCTCCCAACCAGTTCTAGCCAGAGAGATCTGGTTTCTCATACCTAGAGAGCTTCTGTTCTTTGTTCTAGGGAATAATTAGGAAGTTGGGAAGAAATAAACCCAAGATTCAGGGATTACTATCTCACAAGAATGGTGACTAAAATATCGTGATTAAGAATCAAGGAACTTTAGCCCCTTTGAGTGCTGATTACAAAGTGATTAGGAGGGATTACTGTGAGATTAACAATGTTTGCAAGGAAGATGATTTGATTCATTCCAGGCGTTAGGGACAGAGGTGGCAGATGGTTTCATTATACCAAGAGAAACTGTAAAACATACAGAATAAGGGACAGTTGAGTTTTTACCCTATTTTATTTGAAAAAGAAAAAATAGCTCTTTTTGGGAGATGACATGTTAAAGTTGCACAGGCTTACATCATACATTTCCAATTTGTCAAGAGTGTGAAAATGATGTGATTAGTTTCTGTCGGGGAGGAATGGTGAGATCCAGATAATGAAAACATTAAGGGTAGGTGCCCATTTGGTCCTTTTTGTATTAATTAAAAACCCTTTGATGAGAATTTATGATGTGAACTAACTTGCTTGGTTTACAATTTAGACAGGTGTGGAAGGAAGCAGAGTAGTTTAGATGTTCAAACTAGTACTTGCATATGCAGATGACATGTTAATGATTTTATCAACTGATGAGTCTATAAAAAACATCCCTTGAATACTGAAGCATATGTTTAAAGCAGCTGGTTCTAAAATAAGTTTAAGACCAGCTATTTGCTTGATAGGGCTGACAAATACGAACAGGTGATCATCTTGGAAGAGGCTGTTTAAAAATGAACCAATTGGGAGTTTAGGAGGGTTTTTAAAGAGGCAAAACACTGAAAAAAATCAAACAGAAAATAAATGTAGCAGATAAGTTAGTGTCTCTCTGGCAGATTTGGAACTTATTTTGTTGTACTGAATGTGTTATTAATAAAAAAAATTTCTCATTGCCTTGAGACATATGGAAGTGATTTGCCATGTTTTTCTTGCTGTCCATTTACAAAGTTATGTTTGAGGGAGCTGGCAAAGTGCCTTTAAAAAAACACTATCTTTACAAAGATACCTTAATGAGCTGATGGAAGACAAGATTCTTTGCATGGCAGCCATGAGTGATGTGGTTGTCTTAGCTTGTAAGAAGAGTCTATATAAGAAAGAACTTGACAAAAAAAATTCTTTCTCAAATACTTCTGCTATTCTGAGACATACTTAGGAAGCATGTACACTAAGTACACTGACTACCTAGAATTTTCTATAGAAGGACCTTTCCAGTCACTACAGTGTGGAAGCATTATTTTATCATCTTTTGAAAACATTTAATATGATGAAGAGACTTACTAATGTAAAACTAGTCAAAGGCCACTGAATCCTCTCTTGAAGGAAAATGATGTAAGGGAAAGAGTCAGGAGATGAGAGTCAAGATATCTAGTTTTCTGGGAGTTCCCTGGAAGTCCAGGGGTTAGGACTTGGTGCTATCACTGCAGTGGCTTTCACTGAAGTTCAATCCCTGGTCAGGGAACTAAGATCCCACAAGCCACGCAGTCCAAAAAAAAAAGGATATCTAGTTTTCAGGACCAAGTCCACCACTGGTTGTCACTCTTTCTCGGCCTTGCTTCCTTCATGTGTGAAAAGAAGTATAAAATAACAGTAACAAATGTTTATAAAATTCTTGCTACCTCTCAGGCACTGTTAAAACAGTTTATATATAATTATTTCATCTCCCCAAAACAACCTGTAGTAGATACTATTATTGTCCCCATTTTATAGTAAATTGAATGGAGATAATAAAACATAACAGACCTCCCATAAGAATATATTATTAAAATGTAAGGGATTGTTTTTTTAGTCTTAATAATATGAAATCTAAACTACAGAGTAGTTTGGGTATACTCCAAACTAAGAACAGAGGAGTTAGATTAAAAATTTCCTTGTATGCCCATTCATGATAAAAAAAAAAAGCTTGGGCTTCCCTGGTGGCGCAGTGGTTGAGAGTCCGCCTGCCGATGCAGGGGATACGGGTTCGTGCCCCGGTCCGGGAAGATCCCACATGCCGCGGAGCGGCTGGGCCCGTGAGCCATGGCCACTGAGCCTGCGCGTCCGGAGCCTGTGCCCCGCAATGGGAGAGGCCGCAACAGTGAGAGGCCCGTGTACCACAAAAAAAAAAAAAAAAAAGCTTAGCAAACTTGAAATAGATGGATATGTTCTTTTTTAAAATTAATTAATTTGCTTTTTTTTTTTTTTTGGCTGCATTGGGTCTTCGTTGCTGTGCGCAGGCTTTCTCTAGTTGTGGCGAGCGGGGGCTACTCTTCATTGTGGTGCGCGGGCTTCTCATTGCGGTGGCTTCTCTTGTTAAGCATGGACTCTAGAGCGCAGGCTCAGTAGTTGTGGCACATGGGTTTAGTTGCTCCGCGGCACATGGGATCTTCCCAGACCAGGGCTTGAACCCATGTCCCCTGCACTGGCAAGCGGATTCTTTTTTTTTTTTTTTTATGTGGTACGCGGGCCTCTCACTGTTGTGGCCTCTCCCGTTGCGGAGCGCAGGCTCCGGACGCGCAGGCTCACGGGCCCAGCCGCTCCGCGGCATGTGGGATCTTCCCGGACTGCGGCACGAACCCGTGTCCCCTGCATCGGCAGGCGGATTCTCAACCACTGCGCCACCAGGGAAGCCCGCAAGCAGATTCTTAACCACTGCGCCACCAGGGAAGTCCCTGATGGATATGTTCTTAATTTGATAAAAAGAATCCATAAAAAGCATGCAACAAATATTATACTTGATGGTGAAATACTAAAAGTATTCCTCCCTGAAATCAAAAACAGAACATGTATACTCATTATCACTATTTTTAAAAAACACTGAACTACAGTACTTAGCCAATGCAATAAGTCAAAAAAAAAGAAATAAAAGTTATAAGAATGCCAAAGGAGGAAATAAAACTGTCATTATTCACTGATGATGTGACTGTGTATGTAGAAAATATAAAAGAATCTGCTGTGAGTATAGCAAGGTCACTGGATACAAGGTCAATATTTTAAAAATCAATGTTATTTCTATATAATGACAACAATTAAAAATGAAAATTTTAAAATAACATCACTTAGAAATAACAGGTGTTGGCAAGGATGTAGAGAAAAGGAAACACTTGTGCACTGTTGGTGGGAATATAAATTGGTGCAGCCACTATGGAAAACAGTATGGAGAGTCCTCAAAAAAGTAAAAATAGAGCTACCATATGATCCATCAATTCTACTTCTGAGTATTTATCCAAGGAAAATGAAAACACTAACTCAAAAAGATATATGGATGGCTTCACAGGTGAATTCTATCAAACATTTAGAGAAGAGCTAACACCTATCCTTCTCAAACTCTTCCAAAATATAGCAGAGGGAGGAACACTCCCAAACTCATTCTACAAGCCACCATCACCCTGATACCAAAACCAGACAAAAATGTCACAAAAAAGAAAACTACAGGCCAATATCTCTGATAGATAGATGCAAAAATACATAGATGCAAAAATCCTCAACAAAATTCTAACAAACAGAATCCAATAGCACCTTAAAAGGATCATCACACACCATGATCAAGTGGGGTTTATCCCAGGCATGCAAGGATTCTTCAATATATGCATATCAATCAATGTGATGCACCATATTAAAAAATTGAAGGATAAAAACCATATGATCATCTCAATAGATGCAGAAAAAGCTTTCAACAAAATTCAACACTGATTTATGATGAAAACTCTCCAGAAAGTAGGCATAGAGGGAACCTACCTCAACATAGTAAAGGCCATATATGACAAACCCACAGCCAGCATTGTTCTCAACGGTGAAAAACTGAAACCATTTCCACTAAGATCAGCAACAAGACAAGGTTGCCCACTCTCACCACTCTTATTCAACATAGTTTTGTAAGTTTTTGCCACAGCAATCAGAGAAGAAAAAGAAATAAAAGGAATCCAAATTGGAAAAGAAAAGGTAAAACTGTCACTGTTTGCAGATGACATAATATTATACATAGAGAATCCTAAAGATGCTACCAGAAAACTACTAGAGCTATTCCATGAATTTGGTAAAGTAGCAGGATACAAAATTAATGCACAGAAGTCTCGTGCATTCCTATACACTAACGATGAAAAATGTGAAAGAGAAATTAAGGAAACACTCCCATTTACCATTGCAACAAAAAGAATAAAATACCTAGGAATAAACCTACCTAAGGAGACAAAAGACCTGTATGCAGAAAATTATAAGACACTGATGAAAGAAATTAAAGATGATACAAATAGATGGAGAGATATACCATGTTCTTGGATTGGATGAATCAACATTGTGAAAATAACTCTACTGTGCAAAGCAATCTACAGATTCATTGCAATTCCTATCAAACTACCAATGGCGTTTTTCACAGAACTAGAACAAAAAATTTCACAATTTGTATGGAAACACAAAAGACCCCAGGATTTGCTCAGCCAAAGCAATCCTGAGAAAGAAAAACGGAGCTGGGAGAATCAGGCTCCCGGACTTCAGACTATACTACAAAGCTACAGTAAGCAAGACAGTATGGTACTGACACAAAAACAGGAATATAGCTCAACGGAACAGGATAGAAAGCCCAGAAATAAACCCACGCACATATGGTCACCTTATCTTTGATAAAGGAGCCAAGAATATACAATGGACAAAAGACAGCCTCTTCAATAAGTGGTGCTGGGAAAACTGGACAGCTACATGTAAAAGAATGAGATTAGAACACTCCCTAACACCATACACAAAAATAAACTCAAAATGGCTTAAAGACCTACATGTAAGGCCAGACACTATACAACTCTTAGAGGAAAACATAGGCAGAACACTCTATGACATAAATCACAGCAAGATCCTTTCTGACCCACCTCCTAGAGAAATGAAAATAAAAACAAAAATAAACAAATGGGACCTGGTGAAACTTAAAAGCTTTTGCACAGCAAAAGAAACCATAAACAAGGAGAAAAGACAACCCTCAGAATGGGAGAAAATATTTGCAAATGAAGCAACTGACAAAGGATTAACCTCCAAAATATACAAGCAGCTCATGCGGCTCAATATCAATAAAACAACCCAATCCAAAAGTGGGCAGAAGACCTAAATAGACATTTCTCCAAAGAAGATATACAGGTTGCCAACAAACACATAAAGGATGCTCAACATCACTAATCATTAGAGAAACGCAAATCAAAACTACAATGAGGGGCTTCCCTGGTGGCGCAGTGGTTGAGAGTCCGCCTGCCGATTCAGGGGACGCAGGTTCATGCCCCGATCCGGGAAGATCCCACATGCTGAGGAGCAGCTAGGTCCGTGAGCCATGGCCGCTGAGCCTGCACGTCTGGAGCCTGTGCTCCGCAACAGGAGAGGCCACAACAGTGAGAGGCCTGCGTACCGCAAAAACAAAACAAAACAAAACAAAAAAACTACAATGAGGTATCACTCACACTGGTCAGAATGGCCATCATCAAAAAAATCTACAAATAATAAATGCTGGAGAGGGTGTGGAGAAAAGGGAACACTCTTGCACTGTTGGTGGGAATGTAAATTGATACAGCCACTATGGAGTTTCCTTAAAAGACTAAAAATAGAGCTACCATATGACCCAGCAATCCCACTACTGGGCATACACCCTGAGAAAACCATAGTTCAAAAAGAGACATGTAGGGACTTCCCTGGTGGCGCAGTGGTTAAGAATCCACCTGCCAATGCAGGGGACACAGGTTCGAGCCCTGGTGTGGGAAGATACCACATGCCATGGAGCAACAAAACCCATGTGCCACAACTACTGAGCCTGCTCTCTAGAGCCTGCGAGCCACAACTACTGAGCTGCATGCCACAACTACTAAAGTCTGCGTGCCTAGAACCCGTGCTCCACAGTGAGAGAAGCCACTTGAATGAGAAACTCGTGCACCACAACAAAGAGTAGCCCCTGTTCACCCCTGTGAGTAGCAACGAAGACCCTACACAGCCAAATAAATAAATAAATAAATAAATTTATTAAAAAAAAAAAAAAAAAAAGGAGAGACATGTACCACAACATTCATTGCAGCACTATTTACAATAGCCAAGACATGGAAGCAACCTACACGTCCATCGAGAGATGAATGGATAAAGAAGATGTGGCACATATATACAATGGAATATTACTCAGCCATAAAAAGAAATGAACCTGAGTTGTTTGCAGTGTGGTGGACGGACCTAGAGTCTGTCATACAGAGTGAAGTAAGTCAGGAAAAACAAATACTTTATGCTAACACATATATATGGAATCTAAAAAAAAATGGTTCTGATTAATCTAGGGACAGGACAGGAATAAAGACACAGATGTAGAGAATGACCTTGAGGACATGGGGAGGGGGAAGGGTAAGCTGGGATGAAGTGAGAGAGTAGCATTGACATATATACACTACCAAATGTAAACTAGATAGCTAGTGGGAAGCAGCTGCATAGCACAGGGAGATCAGCTCATGCTCTGTAACCACATAGAGGGGTGGGATAGGGAGGGTGGGAGGGAGACGCAAAGGGGAGGGGATATGGCGATATATGTATGCATATAGCTGATTCACTTTGTTATACAGCAGAAATTAACACAACACTGTAAAACAATTATACTCCAATAAAGATGTTTAAAAAAAGTTTCAAATGACAATTATGATTAGAAACTGTTGTTCACTTGAAATGAGGCACAAAGAATCATGTTGATCAAGTAACACGTACAAATAAAACACAATCTTAATTTTTAAAAAAGATATATGCACCCCCATATTTATTACAGCATTATTTACAATAGCCAAGATGTGGCAACAACCTAAATGCCCATCAGTTGATGAATGAATAAAGAAAATGTGATACATATATACAAGGGAATATTATTCAGCCATAAAAAAGAATGAAATCTTGCCATTTGTGACAATATGGATGGACCTTGACGGCATTATGCTAAGTGAAATAAGTCACACAGAAAAAGATAAATACCATGTGATCTCACTTATATGTGGAATTTTAAGAAAAAAAATGAGCTCATGGATATAGAGAACAGATTGGTGGTTGCTTGAGACGTGAGGGGAAGGTGAGAAAAATGGGTGAAGGGGGTCAAAATGCACAAATTTCCAGTTATAAAATGAACAAGCCATAGGGATGTAATACACAACATGTGTGACTGTAGTTGATAATGTGTATTGCATATTTAAAAATAACTAGCAGAGTGAATCTGGAAAGTTCTCATCACAAGAAACAACATTTTGTAACTATGTATGGTGATGGATGTTAACTGTATTCAGTGGTGATCATTTTGCAGTATATACAAATATTGAATCATCGCATTGTACACCTGAAACTAATATAATATGTCAATTATATTTCAATACAAAAATATCACTTAGTATTTAAAAAATCATGCTACCTAGGAATAAATCTAATGAAATACAAAACACCTTCATACAAAACCACAGAACTGTATTGAAAGAAAAATAAAATAAAATCTAAGTACACAGAGCAATATGCCATATTTGTGGGTTGGAAGACAATATTATAAAGATGTAGCTCTTCCCAAACTGATCTACGATATTCAATGTAAAATCCAATACAAATTGCAGCAGGTTTTTTTTTTAATGGAAATTTATTACTTGATTCTAAAATTTATTTGGAAAGTCAAAGGACCAAGAATAGCAAAGATAATTATGCAGAAGAACAAAGTTAATGGGTAATGGACTTATAAAACCGCAATAATTGATTAGTGTGTCTTTGGTACAAAAATAGACAAATAGACCAGTGAAACAGAACAGAGTTTAGAAACAGAACCACTGCAGTGTCATGGGAAAAGAAGTGGTCTTTTCAAATAATGCCAAGTTAATTGATATCCATATGGGAAAAAAAACGAAAATTGAATCTTATCTCTCACCATACACAAAATTAATAGCAGATGAATTTTAATTCCAAACATGAAACAATAACACTCCTATAAAGAAGATAGATGAGAATATTTTCATGAGTTTAAGGCAGGCAACCATTTCCTAAACAGGACATAAAAAGCACTAACCATAAAGAGTCTATAAGTTGGACTATATTAAAATAAGAATTTGTGTTCATCAAAAGACATTAAAAGAGTGAAAAGGAAAACTACCAAGAGAAAAAAACTATTTGTAATACAAACATTCAACCAAGGAATCATATCTGTATATATGAAGCATTCCAACTAGTCAGTAGAAAAAAGCAGACTACTCAGTAGAACAGTGGGCAAAAGACTTACATTGGCATTAAAAAAAGGATACCCAGTCAATAAACATATGACAAGATGCTCAGTTTTATTAATCACCAGGAAAATGCAAATGAAAACCACTGTACACCAACCAAAATAGCTAAAATTAGTAAGACTGACAATACCAAATGTTGGCAAGATGTGAAGTAATTTCAATTTTTTTTTTTTTTTTTGTGGTACGTGGGCCTCTCACTGTTGTGGCCTCTCCCGTTGCGGGGCACAGGCTCCGGACGCGCAGGCTCAGCGGCCATGGCTCACGGGCCCAGCCGCTCCGCGGCATGTGGGATCTTCCCGGACCGGGGCACGAACCCGTATCCCCTGCATCGGCAGGCGGATTCTCAACCACTGCGCCACCAGGGAAGCCCAAGTAATTTCAATTTTCATACACCGCTGGCGCAAGTTTAAATGTGTATAACAACTTTGAAAAACTGTTTGACAATATCTACTAAAGTTGAACTTCTCAAATCCTCCATTTTTCACTGTATAGCCAAGGAAAACTTACACACGTGCGCTAAAAGTCACGTACACAAATGTTCATAGCAGGACCCTTCATAATAGCTCAAAACTCAAAACAATTCAAATGTTCATTAATATTCGATGGATAGGTATATTATGAATGGATACATATATTATAGTATTTTCATACAGTAGAACACTGTACAGCAATGAGGATGGACAGCCTACAACAATAGGACTGATTTTCACAAATATTAATGTTGAATGAAAATAAGATTCATAATAATACATACTTTTGATAACATTTTTATAAAGATCAGAAACAGGCAAAGCTATGATGAAAGAAGTCAGAATAGTAGTTAGCTTTGGAGTGAGGCATGATTAAGTGGTAGTGCCAGGGGGCTTTCTGTGGTATTGGTCATAATCTATTTCTCGATCTGAGTGGTGGTTCTATGGGTATGTTCACTTTACAAAAATTATTGGGCTGAACCTTTCTGTAGATATAATACTTCAATAAAACATTTACTGAAAAAGAAGTTCACTTCTAGGTCCATAGATCTTTGGAAATTTATGGGCCAGAACAAACAGAGGATATAAACATAATTGTTCTTCAGGAAATTCTTCAGGACCCTGTTGAAATGATGACTATGACATTACAAGCACTGGAAGAGAAAAAAGATACATGGGGTTTGAATTTTTTCTTTCTTTTTTTTTTTTTTTTTTTTTTTTAATTTATTTTATTTTTTTTTTTTTTGCGGTACGCGGGCCTCTCACTGTTGTGGCCTCTCCCGTTGCGGAGCACAGGCTCCAGATGCACAGGCTCAGCGGCCATGGCTCACGGGCTTAGTTGCTCCGCGGCATGTGGGATCTTCCCGGACCAGGGCACGAACCCGTGTCTCCTGCATCGGCAGGCGGATTCTCAACCACTGCGCCACCAGGGAAGCCCTGAATTTTTTCTTTTTAATTAACAATGTAAGATCAGAACTTTATTTTACTATTGTGCCAAAGAATAGAGTTTATTGTTGACTTTACTAAGAAAATATACCCACTCCTATACTCTTTATTTAATTTTTATTTTATATTGGAGTATAGTTGATTTACAGTGTTCTGTTAGTTTCAGGAATATCCACTACTATATTCTTTCTGCTTCTGAATATTATATGTAATTCTCCCTTTTTACATTTATTCATTTCCAGAATGTCCGTTTTCAAATTTCTAATGCTCCCGTCTCATGTATTCATTGAACTTTATTTACATTATTATTTTTTTCTTTCGCCTTAACTAACAAGTCTCACTGGTAAGTAGCAAGGTTCAAACTCAAAGTAGCTGATGTAAATTCTCAGGATACCAGGCTACTGCAAACTATAGTTAAGTCTTTCTCTCTTGTCACTTATGAAAAATTGATAAGTTTAGGGCAGCATTCCAAATACATTTCACACACACTATCATTGGAACTTAAATGGTGGAAAGGAAAATCTGATTAATAATCTGCTAAATCAAAGTTCTTATGATGAAATTCAAAGATTTTATTCCTTTCAATAATCAAGGCAGAAACACAAGAGCAACAGTAAATTGCAGGTTTACCTGGAACCCTGGTTTTACCTTCTCCACGTTAGAACTTCCTGGATACTTAGAAAGCTAATTCTAGAACAAGCCTATTTCTGTACCTCAGAGGGCACCTGTACAACAAAGAATTGGGTAGTACATTTCTACTTTTTAAAAAATTTCTATATCGCAGGTTTCTGAGAGCCTTAGGAGTAAGTTGCCTTTGGGCAACTTCAGATCTGGTAAATAAACCACTCAGATTCTTCTTATAAGCACAGATAGCTAGAAGCAAAATTCTTCAGCATGGGTTAGAATCTCTCCGGGGAGAAATCAAAGTCTTTTGCCTTTCAAAAATTGTCAGTGACCTGAGGCAAAAAAGTTTAGAAACAAGTTTTCATCGATAGTAGGACCTGTGCTGCAATTATACACCTTCCTACCCTCCTAGCCTTTCCTTATCAAGAGGCTTCTGTTAACAAAGAGAGAACAGGTCGAAGCCCAAAGTCTTTGAAGTGGACACTCATCTTATCAGGAACTAATCTGTGACATCAACATTGTTAAGACATAAAAACCCAAACTACCATGTTTGAGGCCAATTTGGCCAATTTTCCTCCTTGTGTCATCCAGCTGATGTAAAGAAACTTACTATCCATTAAGCACTCACCCAGGATGGCACAAGCCAAGAAGAAAGGATTTCTGCAGCTGCATCCTGCCCAGTATTTTGAAGGCCAGAGTGGCGTTATGAATATGTACTTTTCAAAGTGGGCTCACCTAACATCCTGAAGTCAGTGTAATCAAAAGAATAAGCATTTTGTTGCCTTCTCTGAGACCATGATTTGTGTAACAAGTTAAAGTCCTGATGTACAGTAAATGTGGTATAAACACTCTAAGAAATTCAGATTCCATGTCAAACTTGAAGTCAAAGCACACAGAGGAGAAAAGAGTTCAAGATGATTAGCCAGGAAAACAAGGGACAGAAATCACTCTTCATTCTGCCTCTGCTTTGGGACAGAAGTGAACCATTCCTATCTAAGGAACTTTTCGCGCATCCCATATGCCTTATTCCACACCCCATTTGAAATTTAAAACGGCATGTGAACTCTCTGTGTTCCAACTGCCACGTTTCATTGATTTTAAGACATATTTTCCCCATTTTTATATCTCTGAAATTGAAATATATTTTACAGTTGGTGACATCCAACAATTACAATTGTCAGCATTTAAAATGTCTTAGTGCTACATAAAATAATAATGCATCTTACAATTAACCCTGTCTTAGAATAAATCAAGTATGGTATATATAAATGAAACTAGTCCCTCGAATGCCAGAGAATTCTTCCAGGGGCAGTTATTTAAATATTTTTCTTGACAGAAATTAGATTAAAAGAGATTTAAAGATATACTAGGCAAATTTGACGTGTGAATCTTGTTTGAATCCTGATTTGAACAAACCAACCATAAAGGACATTTTGGGGGCAATCAGAAAAATTTGAGAACTAACTGGGTATTAGATGAATTATGAAAGTGTGCAAATATTGTGATTTAAGAACAAGGCTCCTTGGGACTTCCCTGGCTGTCCAGTAGTTAGGACTCCATGCTTCCACCACAGCGGGTATGGGTTTGCTCCCTGGTTGGGGAACTAAGATCCTGCATGCCGTGCAGCACACCCAAGAAAAAAGCAAAGGTAAAAGGGTCCTTATCTTTTAGAGACACATAGTGAAATATTATGAATGAAATGATATAATGTCTGGGATTTAGTTTAAAATAATCCAAGGAAGGGATGGGGGGCATAGAGGGTGGTGATAAAAGATCGGTCATATGTTGATAATTGCTGAAGTGGGGTGATGGGTTCATTATACTCTTCTCTCTACTTCTGTATACGTTTTAAAATTCCCACAGTGAGGGCTTCCTTGGGCTTCCCTGGTGGCGCAGTGGTTGAGAGTCCGCCTGCCGATGCAGGGGACGCGGGTTCGTGCCCCGGTGCGGGAGGGTCCCACGTGCCGCGGAGCGGCTGGGCCCGTGAGCCGTGGCCCCTGAGCCTGTGCTCCGCAACGGGAGAGGCCACAGCAGTGAGAGGCCCGCATACCACAAAAAAAAAAAAAAAAAAATTCTCACAGTAAAAAAAGTTTTTAAATGTCCTAAATTCTGAGTGATTAGGTTTCTATTTACATATTAATATTTCTACAGACACTCCATATATCCATTAAATTATTTTAAAAACAGATTTCAATTCTCTTCACTGTTCCCCCAAATATACATGTAAGTAAATTTCCGCACCAAAATATATTTACAATTTATATAGCATTTATTTATTGAAAGCTTCTGCAGTCCACAAATACTTGGAAGTATTTAAAACTGTAAAACCCTAACAAATACAACTTTCTCTCCAGAAAGTATACATTTTTAGAAAAGAAATGCTAATAAAGCAGGGACAGTGCTGCACTGTGGGAGAGACAGGCAGGTGAGGTCTAGCTCCACCACCGAAAAGCTATGAATAAACAAACACACAAACAAAAAACAAAAAGAAAGAAAGAAAACAAACAAAAAGTTATGAGATGGAGCAAATCAATCAAGTCCATCTTTTATTAAATTAAGATAATATTAACTGCTCTGTCTGCTGCAGAGTGTTTGGAGATTCAAATAAATAGTAAATATAACAGCCCCTTAATCGTTAAAAAAATTTTTTTAAACGGTGCTCTTTGTAGCAAGCCTTCAATAAAATGTACCTTTAGATTAGAATCTGAGGTCGTGTCAACACAGCAATTGGGAGAAAAAATTCAGTCATCTAACTGATTGTTCTGCTATGTGACACCAAACAGCCAGTTTGGCTGAGTTTCTCACTGGCTTATCCAAACAAAGATGTTTCAGTGCTATTGTCACAGTCCTCAAAAGTCAGCCCTTGGCCACACGTGAAGTCAGGCACTGGCTGGGCACCACGTGTTGAGCAGCTCTGCAAGCTCCAGCTGACTCTCTGTTAATGAGGTTAAAGGGAGGGAACAGTTAGGAGGATAGGTTCAGCACAAAACTGATGGGGATACATGGGACCCTGTTTGAGACGTTAAAAGACATGCAGCCTGAACATGCACAAACAGCAAGCAAGTGAAGCCTCTACTTTGCCTGGGCCCTTCATATGTGTTGGTATATTTCCAGATAGTTTAAAAAGTTAGAGACTTTCTGGAATATCTGTCCTCAAAGCCTCTTTCATTTGTTCTGTGTTTCTTTCATCCCTATTGGTAATGCATTTAGCCCATTCCTGGCAGGAAGTCTTCCCTGGTGTGTGCTGGGGAGAACTGTCCAAGTACACATACAGAGAAAGTGAGAGAGTTGGAACTGAGAGATATGGGAATATCCAGCCCAATAATATTTTTAATCCCTTAAAGATGACAGTCATCTTTAATTTATTAAAATTCTTACATCATTTCTTTGTGAAACCTTCATTGTTTCAGAAACAGATCTAGTCACTCTTTTCACTCTCCCATAGAACTAATGTTCCATTGGAAATGAGACAAGTCTTTCCCCTGATTTTCTCTTTCAGCCTCAACAACTTGCTTATACAACTTGTTTATACAACCAATGTTGCCACTATTAAGCAGTGTGATCCTGCACAAGTCACTTAACCTCTCTGAGCAACCACCTTCCTAATCTGTAAAATGAGTGGGTTTGATCAGCTGCTCCTTTCAGATCTGTAATTTTCTGAACTTCTGTATTCTTTAATGCCTACCAGAATGCTTACAAAAGAGATGATTTGATTGATATTATTTTCTTGCCAACTGAGATTTACCCAACAAATAATTTTCTTAAAATTCTTTTTATTTGAAAATATTTCTAACATGCACTATAATCCTTTTATTTTTATTTATTATTATTATTTTTTGCGGTACGCGGGCCTCTCACTGTGGTGGCCTCTCCCGTTGCGGAGCACAGGCTCCGGACGCGCAGGCTCAGCGGCCGTGGCTCACGGGCCCAGCCGCTCCGTGGCAGGTGGGATCCTCCCGGACCAGGGCACGAACCCACGTCCCCTGCATCGGCAAGCGGACTCTCAACCACTGCGCCACCAGGGAAGCCCAACCCTTAACATTTATTGAGAAGTTACTATGTGCCTGTTCAAGTTTAAGTACATGATATGTCCTTGTTCATTTAATCCCCACAACAACCCTAGGAGATATACCTATGGATTTTGTAAAACCCATTTACAAAACAAGGAAACTGGGGTTTAGAGAAATTAAGTGACTGCTCATCGTAACATGACTAGTAATTGGCAGATCTGGAATCCATTTGATGTTAGCACACACAAAAATGGACCCTGGCAGGTCATGCCCTCACTACAAGCAACCTGTGAGCCTCATAGAAAGTCCAGAGGTCTCTCATATGAACAAGGGAATGGTTTCAGGAGGCATGGACTTGCTGCAAAATTTCCAGGATCATCCACATAGATTTCCTACAGTTTCCACACAGTATCCTGATCTACAAAGGCCTCTAAACTCATGAGACCAGTGACAAGTGTTTCTGAATAGGTCTCTTTGGGGAAGAGGAGGAAGATTCATGGCATACATTTGTGGTTTTATAGCAGCCTTCCTTAAAGGCAATCAGCCTCTCCTTTTGTTAAGAGTGCCTTGGATTATTCAATGAACTCAAGTCTGGCACTTGCCTGAGGGCCCGGTACTCCTTGCTCTGTTGAGTTTGAATTGGGTCTAGGATCCTGTTTGTCAGGTCTGGATTTTTTCTTCTGATGCAATCAAACAACCTTTGCATTACCTGACAATTTTGTTCCTGTGGTCCCCATAATTGACAGGCTTGGGGGATTGGGCCTCTCCCATGATCACTTGCGACAAAAGCTTCGCCACTGCAGCTCCCTGGGCGACACACCCCACTTGGCTTCCATCTCCTGCAGTCACTATCTGGACCCCCGTCACAGCTGGTCTCATCCCCCCTGTAGTCAGTAAACTGACATTTGTGTCGAGCTCTTGAGGTGACACGTGAAATGATAAATGAAGATACATTGAGTGTTAAGGGTTAAATCATGTTCAGACTTTGAAAGACAATAGGAAACTAGCTGGGGACGTCCCTGGTGGCGCAGTGGATAGGACTCTGTGCTCCCAATGCAGGGGGCCCGGGTTTGATCCCTGGTCAAGGAACTCGATCCCACACGCATGCCACAACTAAGGAGCCCATGTGCTGCAACTAAGGAGCCCACCTGCCGCAACTAACACCCAGCGCAACCAAATAAATAAATAAATATTTAAAAATAAATAAATAAATAAGAAACTAGCTGAACATTCAATGGCTTAAGTTGGGATTCTCCAAATAATGTGTCAAAATTTTCCCACTACAAAAATGGCTGTATCCTAACACCCTGTACCTTTATTACTATATCTGAAGGAATGTATATATACATAAAATCATATATAGGGCTCCCCCGGTGGTGCAGTGGTTAGGAATCTGCCTGCCAGTGCAAGGGACACGGGTTCGATCCCTGGTGCAGGAAGATCCCACATGCTGCAGAGCAACTAAGCCTCTGTGCCACAACTACTGAGCCTGCGCTCTAGAGCCCTTGAGCTGCAACTACTGAAGCCTGCATGCCTAGAGCCTGTGTTCTGCAACAAGAGAAGCCACCGCAGTGAGAAGCCCACCCACTGCAAAGAAAAGTAGGCCCTGCTCTCCGCAACTAGAGAAATCCTGCACGCAGCAACGAAGACCCAGTGCAGCCAAAAAAAAAAAAACACGTATAGTTAGGAGGTATTGATAAATACATAAAAAGAAAATATTAATAATTTTAAAAGCATATATTAAAACCTGTTATGAATAGTTTGTTACCAGTATGTGAATAGACAGAGACAAATGGAAAAGAATTAAGACCTCTGAGACGATCCTAAATATGAATATTTAGTGTAAGTAAAGGTAATAGTTTTATTTGGAGGGAAAATAAATGGTGTTGGAACACTTGGCTAAACATATGGAAAAAAATAAAACTTGGATTCCTACCTCGCTCCTTATTCAAAAACAAAATCCAGCTAGCTCAAAGATTTAAAGATAAAAATAAGACAGTACTAGAAGAAAACACGGAAGAATTTTTTTCTTTTTAATCTCAAAGTAAGGGTGGGCTTTCTAAACATAAGACAAAAGCCATAGAGAAAAAAGGCAATACATTTGACTACATAAATTAAACATTGCTATGTGGAAAGTTACCATAAGCAAAGTTGAAAAGCAAAAACAAACTTAGAAAAAAATATTTGCAGCAGATATGATAGAAAAAAAGGCTAGTTTTAAAGAGTCTTTAGAAATGAGAGACAGAGACAGAAAAATAAGTGAGGAAGGAAGAAAGGAGGGGAGGGAGGAAGAAGAAACAGATCCCTCAAGATGTGAAAAAGTTGTTCACAGAGAAAGACATATTGGATTGGCCAAAAAGTCATTGGTTTAAACATAGGAAAATGTACTCATCTTCACTTGTAGATAAAGAAAAGCAAATTTTAAAAACACTGAGTTATTTTTAACCCATCAGAGAAATAGGGAAGGAATCACTCTCATACAGTGTGAGAAAATAAATTGGCATAGCCTCTATGGTATATAATTTGTTAATGGCCTTGATGGCTGAAAACCCCTATTTTATAGTTTATGCCAAGAAAGCTTAAGTTAATAGAGGTATTGAGAAACTAGTATGGCTCTCACTTTTCTGAGTAAGTGGTGCCCATGTCAAATTTGAGCCATTTTCCTGGATTATGTCTCAGACCCTGTTATGACTGGCAAATGGAAATGAGAATAAACCAGTCTCTAGACAAGTTAATTTGATAGTTTTTGTCACAATACATTTAGCAGCAATCGAAATAAGAGCAAAATATATAAGTTGGTTCTCTATCAATCTTAATTTTCCATTTGCAGCTTCATATCTTAAGAAACTTTTTTAACACTTAATGAAATTATCTTGGTCTAAGGCCGCGGTTCTTTTTTTTTTTTTTTTTTTGGTGCTAGGCGGGCCTCTCACTGTTGTGGCCTCTCCCATTGCAGAGCACAGGCTCCGGACGAGCAGGCTCAGCGGCCATGGCTCACGGGCCCAGCCGCTCCGCGGCATGTGGGATCTTCCCAGACCAGGGCACGAACCCGTGTCCCCTGCATCGGCAGGCGGATTCCCAACCACTACGCCACCAGGGAAGCCCGGCCGCGGTTCTTAATGGTGGGATATTTTGACCCCCAGGGAACATTTGGCAATGACTGGACGCGTTTTTGGTCATCAAAACCAGACGACTGACTCTGGCATCTAGTGGGTAGAGGCGAGGGAGGCTGCTAAACGTTCTACAATACACAGCACGGCCCTCACAACAAAGAACTATCCACTTTAAAATGTCGATAGGGGACAAAAGCGGGAAGCCTTGGTTGCTTTCGTTCTAGTGTAGTAGGTGGTGCGTCCCTACTTTAACTCAAGCTCTTGACAAAATCCAGCCTTCCTTGGATTGAAGATCATCAATTTATTGTTTACGAACAGAATGCAGTTCTAGAAACTATCAATTAGCTTTTAAAGTACATCTTTTTAGTATTTCCTCTCTCCCCCCTCTCTCTTTCTCTCTCCCCCAGTTTCAGACTGAGTTACATACTCTTCTGAGATGCTCCCCCAATACTCTATAACTCTGCTACCTGCTTTACAATAGCTGATACCTAGTAATCCTTTGTGATGTGTCAGGTTTGGGTTAAGGGCTTTGTATGCATTGCTCCAGGACAGGTGTTATTTTCCTTCCTGACTCTAGAGCAGGGGTCCCCAACCCCTGGGCCACAGCCCAGTACGGAACTGGGCAGCACAGCAGGAAGTGAGTGACGGGGGAGTGAGTGAAGCTTCACCTGCCGCCCCCCATCACTCCTGAACCTGCCTGAACCAACCCCACTCCCACCCCAGCCCAGTTCGCGGAAAAATTGTCTTCCACCAAACTGGTCCCTGGTGCCAAAAAGGTTGGGTACCGCTGCTCTAGAGGACACCTGTGCTTACAGTACTTACGCCTACCTTGTCACACCAGCCTGTGATCTCTGATTTTCCTATCGGCCTCCCCATGTCCAATGGGGTCTTATTATTTCTAGATCTTCAGAGCATCTCATACCGAGCTCATGCATAGAAAAAGAAATGACTGATGACTGAACGAATGGATTCATGTTACACAGATACATACTGTCAAATTTGGAATCTTGTCACATTTATAAAACCTACATATGTATTCTCTGCCATGTAACGTAGACAATCTATTTCAGTTTTTCTATATGTCAAAAAAAGACTAAGAAATATTATCGTAGCTAGAGGTTTCTACAAACATATTCAGCTAAGAATGTAGGTTTTCACTCCTTACTTTATGTTTCAGTATCTTAATTCAGTTCCCTGTGACCTAAGAAAAGGAACATTATTCAAGAAGTATTCTATTGGAAACATTTCCTAGGAACAGTTTATTTGGTTGATCTTGCAAATACTTTGTCACATGTAATAATATCTGAAGTAAGTGTTAAAATGGTTTTACGGTTTCCGTGCAGGGTGATCTGTTGACTGGTGTAATCTGTCTGTAGCTTTTTCACAGGGAATGTGTAACCCTGTTATGTCTGTACAGAGAAAGCTGTCCAGGGAAATCACCATTTGGCTTGGACTTTAAACAAACTTTGGCCTCTCTCTTCATCCCACAGTCCTGGAGTAGCTCTGTGGCACAGGCAAAAAAGCTCTCAAGTGTGTAAGGAAGTAACAAGAGGTAACATCCATTCTTCTTCCGGGAGTAAGAAATACAGAGGTTTTTGTTTTTTCCTGTTGTTTGTTCTTTTAAATTATGAATATATATTCATTTTTATTTACTTATATATTTATATGCATGGCAAAAATGCAAAAACATCAGAATGGTTCCCTTAAACAAAAGAATCTCCAGCTCCTCATTCTTCACTGCCAATTTCTTTCCCCATAGGTAAACATTTTTTTAAAGTAGTATTTTAATGTGGGGGTGGGTGATTAACATTTGTGCAAACATCACAAACTAGGAAAAGGTGAAGTCTCCCTCCCACCTCCCCTTCCTCTGCAGCAGGTAATCATCATTAGTCTTGCTTGCTCTTCCAGAACGAACATAGTTTTATAATATTTAGAAAAGAACACTTTTCCTCAGAGTCCATGCTCTAAGCCAAATATGTGAACATACGTGAACATTTGTTGGCCATTTCCCTCCTTTCTAGATGCAGTTTTAGGACAAAAGAAAAGAAATGTACACTAGAGGGTATTCCCTGGTGGTCCAGTGGTTAAGGCTCCATGCTTCCAGTGCCGAGGGTGGCGCTGGTTCAATCCCTGGTCAGGGGACTAAGATCCCTCAAGCCGTGAGGTGTGGCAAAAAAAAAAAAAAAAAAAAAGGCACACAAGAGAGTATGTCGTTAAAAGTCGAAATCAACAAAAATAAGTTTGTTTTCTTCAGAAGGTAGTTTATTGTTTTGATTGGTTGGCTCATTAGGGAGGTAGGAATCCTGCACAACGTGGGGCACTTTTTTCTAAAGTACAAGTAGGAAAATGCCTAATATTTTAGATCTGGCACCTGGTTGTACTGAGCAGAAGTTGTCCATTGGCTTCAGATCCTGTGTTGCTTATAAACCTGAACCACAAACATTTCTGTGTGATGCAACTGTCCCAGGCAAAGGCCAGTGGTTTTCCAGGAAATGTCTTCAGTATTGTAACTGTTCAAGAAGTATGTTCTCAGTGCTTTCCCAAGATAAAATTACACTATGTCTCCATGTGAGAAACGTCCTTGCCAGGGCGGACGTTTTAGCCACCCTATTAAATGCACTGTTCCAAATCTGTCAGAGGAGGGTTTTCATGCTAGTTGCAATCAGAATATGGGTCCGAGGCTTAACGCGACTGCCCAAACTTTCATTTCAGGCTTTCTTGTACTTATTTTTCTTACTTTGCCTCCATTTTTCCTCCAAATTTGTGCAGAAAGGGAAAAGAAATTGTCAAATAACTATGGCATTCGAGGAAAGAGTGTGGACACAATAGGAACTGTACACATTTTTCTCGAAACAATAACTTCTACTTAATCAGGATCTGAAAATCTCAGAGTACATTAAAGGCTTCAAAAACATTTTCTTCCTATTTTAAATCTCATTAACTTGCTATTTTATCCTCACAGTGCCCATCTAATGAAAGGAGAGAGAACAGAGTATTATTACCTGTCTCTGCATGAGAAAGCTAAGGCCACAGAAACAGCTTAAGTGCTCAGGGACCCACACCAAGTCAGAGATAAGATCTAGGAAAGAATTCTGGCGTCCCACCCCCCGCCCCATCATTGTTAGCTGTGCTGAGAATACTATGTTTGTGGCATTCTTTCCTTGGCCTTTAAGCAGCTCCCCTGCCTACAATATCACACTGTTCATTTTGTCCATCGCAAACCAATGCACAGAGAGGATGAGAGTTCCCCCAGATCACCGGGACCAAACACAGGAGCTAAAAATAGCACGTGCAATTACCAGGCTCTGATCCTCTCCGGGGCTCCTTTAACTTCACGTTCAGGCTCGGGATATTAGAAGATATGAGAAGTTCACTTGTCTCGTGGAGTGATGGCTTCTCTCCTGCGGTGGAGCCTATAGCTACCACCGTCCAAGCCAGACCCTGGCATTGCCACTGACAAAGAACAGGATGCAGGAATTCTGGGCATGCATTCTGGAAATATGTAAAGTGCCAAATACAGAATTATAAGGATGATTCAGGGCAAGGTGGTGTCTGTCTGGAAAAAACAAAGAGGTCGGGGAAGATCATTAGAGGCACTGGGAAACGGTCTCAACTTCCAGCTGACTTTGCTTCTGTGCATACCGCCTGAAAATGCCCACTCTCCTAGTCACTGCATGTCCAGATGGGAGGCTACATGGCATTAAATCCTTTGGAAGTCTATCCTCGCCGGCCATCTTGAAGCTGAAAACCATTAAAATCAAACAGAGTGAAAGAAAATCCTGGCAGTCTAAGGAATATTTCCATCAGAGAACAGATCCCTGGAGCAGTGAATTTTTCATTTTATCTGCTTTTTACTTTAAGGCACGTTTGGGCTCCAGAGGCCTCAACAAGTGACTCTACAGTGGTTTCCCCAGTACAAGAGACCGTCTTTAATTGAGAAGGGACGAAGAAGGGAAAAAGAAAGGGAGTAAGAGAACAGGTTTATAAAAGTAATGAGAACAGAAATGGATGCCATTTTCTGTACAGCTTAGTCAACTATCACCTATAAGAAGCACCTAATTTTGTTGGTTCTAGTATTTTCATTATAGAAGTAACAGTTTTTCTAGTTCTAGAAAAATTAGAAATTACATGTGAGAAAAAAGAAAAATCACTCACAATCACATCACCAGAGATAACCACCATACAATGTATTAAATTTCTATCATGTTTTCTTCATGTATGTGTGTGTACATATATTTATGTAAAACAGAGACCATGATACACATCATTTGATAAACTGCTTTGATCACTTAACTATATAGCATAAATATATTCTATGGAAATAAATATTATCTACATAATGAATTTCAATGGCTGCATAACCTTTAATTGCATGAATATACCTAAATTTATTTAATCAGCGTTATTATTGACATATAGGTTGTGTACAAATTTTTCAATATGGTGAACAGTTCCAGAATAAACAGCCTTATACAACTGTTCTTACACACCTGTTTAATTATTTCCTTAATACAAATTCCAGGAAGCAAGGTTTCTAGGTCAAAGAAAAGCACATTTTCAGGCTATTGATTCATTTAGACCATTTAAAAATAGTAAGCAAAGAAGGTCAGAATAATTTTTCTTTAAAATCAAGCTGAGCAACAAAATATTATATTAGAGGAATAAATGAAAAAGTATATCAGAAAATATAAAGTGTTTTAAAAAATTATTATAGCTAGTAATTTTTTAAACTCTCATTTTAGGTTCCAAATCTTGGTGGTTTGTGGGTAAAAGAGAGAAAGGAAATGTGGAGGGATTAAGGGATGGACAAAAAAAAAAAAATCTATCAAAACAAAACAAGGGAAACAGAAAGAGGGACACAGAGGGAGAAACCCATACCTCCTACTTCAGTCCTTCAATCCCCTCCCCTCAATTCTTCCTTGGCTTTTAGGCAAACATCTGGGTTCCCTGGTGTCTCTAAATGGACTCAGCCTTGAGTGTTCAGGCCCCAAACTAAGGAACAAATACACATCCACCCACCAACATTCCCATCCATCTCACTGTGACACTCACCAGGATAGAGACCTTCCTTTTGCTTAGTCTCAAACTTCTTAGCACAATTTTATTGGTTAAACTTTCTATTTCACTTTCAAAAATGTAGGAGAAGGGAAAATAACATATTTTCTAAAGTTTCTTAGAGTTATGTGGAGTAAAGTTTCAAAGTTGTGTGATAAACTACAATTGTTTTTAAAAAAAACTATTGGGCTTCCCTGGTGGCGCAGTGGTTGAGAATCCGCCCGCCGATGCAGGGGATACGGGTTCGTGCACCGGTCCGGGAAGATCCCACATGCCGCGGAGCAGCTGGGCCCGTGAGCCATGGCTGCTGAGCCTGCGTGTCCGGAGCCTGTGCTCCACAACGGGAGAGGCCCCAACAGTGAAAGGCCCGTGTACCACACACACAAAAAAAAAATTAAAAAAAAAAAAATTAAAAAAAAAAATAAATAAAAGAACTATTGCTTAGAATTCTAAGAAGTTGAGGTCTTCAGAAAATTCCCAGTAAATAAGACCCAAATGTCTTTCATAGGCTCCAGAATAATCAATATCTTGTATACTAGACTTACTTAAGTTTGATTAACTTTTAAGTACCATGTATCTATTACTTCCTCCTTAATGTTTTTCACCACAGATAGAGCAATTGAATACAGGGTCAGATTAGCTTAGCTATTTTCCACTTTTCAAGTGATACCTGTGGTACCTTGACATTCATTCATTGGACAAGTATGTATTTGGAACTTTTAACTTACATTCTTAACAAATGAAAACATTCTTAGCAAGAAAAAAATAAACTGGATTCATGGAAGAAAGAGCAAATGATGAAGGGGTAGGGAGCAGCACAGGGCACAGCTGGTGAGAAAGCAACCAACCAGCAAGAAAGAACATACTAGGCAAAGGACACAGATTAGGCAACTCCAGACAATAATATCAAGTTTGGTGTAGCTCATTTTTGAATATGAACTCTGTTCAAATAAGGAGAGATGATCCCTATTCAAAGTGGAGCCATATTTGGAGCTTGTCTTAAACTTTTCAGACTGCTATAGCATAATACCCTAGACCAGGTGGCTTATAAACAACAGAAATTTATGTCTCAAGTTCTGGAAGCTGGGAAATCCAAGATCAAGGCGCTGGCAGATCTGGTGTCTTGTATGGGTCATTCCCTGGTTCATAGATGGCCATCTTCTCACTGTGTCTTCATATGATGGGAGGGTTGAGGGAACTCTCTGGGGTCTCTTTTATAAGGGCACTAATTCCATTCATGAGCACTCCACCCTCATGACCTAATCACCTCCCAGAGGCCACACTCCAAATACCATTACACTGGGGATTAGGTTTCAACATATGAATTTGAGAGGGATAGAAACATTCACTCTATAGCCGTGCCTTTATAACTTTGGACAAACAGGCATAAAAAATCTCTGACCAAGAAAAAACTAATTTGATTAGTTTCTCTCTGTTCTTAACACATCATACTCAAATTTGCAATCAATCCACTAGCAAATATTATTTTGTTGTCAGAATGGGGTAAGCATATAGATCCTGCCCTGAACAAGCTTAAATCGAGTTGAAAAAAAAGAAAGAGTACCGGAAGAATTAAAATTCATTGAAATGTTAAACCATAGGCATTAACTGAAAGCTTCAGTGGTAGTTCACAGATCATTTCAAAGAAAAGAGAGTGGTCTAAAGTGGGAGGTGGGACTTTATCCATTCCATCAGTAAATTCTTGTTAAATGTTTATACTTAGGCTCAGTAGTGGGAAAGACACAGATGCTGGATCACTAAAATACGCCTTTATCCTTGAATGGCTCAGTGCCTAATGGAGAGAGCCTGGAAATTAAATAAAAATTACAGTTCAGTGTTATAATACAGATACATACAAATTACTTAGGGAGGGAATTCCCTGGAGGTCCAGTGGTTAGGACTCCGTGCTTCCACTGCTGAGGGCCCAGGTACCATCCTTGGTCAGGGAACTAAGGTCTCACATGCCGTGCAGCGCGGCCAAAAACAAAAATAAAATTTTAAAATAAATAAATAAATATATAAGTTAAAAAAGTTACTTAGGGAACGGAAGGTATTTATGGGAGCACAGCGGAAGACTGACTCCAGGACAGAGAAAATGAGAAGAAAGGACATTTGTGCTAAGGCTTAAAGAATGAGTCAGGTCTTATTTGGGGCTTGGGTTCTAAACGATGATGTTTAAAGTGAACCCTTAAATTCCCCATAAGGTACAATATCTATATATACAGTATCTAGAGATCCAGTGTCTAGTAATCCCAACACAGGCAGATTTTCCTCCAGTTTAGGAACAGATTGTTTCTTCTCCTTTGAGCACCAGATGAAGAGTTGGCTTGTGTTTATTGGCTCTGTTGTATGAAAAACACTTATCTTTAAACACTGGGATTACACCCTCTGTGGTGAGATACTCGCACGAACATATGAGAGTCACACTGGGTCTGAGCAGACTGAGGAAGCAGTAGATTCCAGCCTCCCATCTCACATTCATTCAGAAACACAAACCCATGAAGCAGAATGGGCGGGCAGACTGTCCTCTTTCTCCCTGTCTCTCTGCAGGGCGTATAGTTGAATTCTCAAACGTTAAACTCACACAAGATACGGTTGCTCATCCTGTGAAGGAAAGGAGAATCGTAGTGTAGAGAGATGGACAAGATGTGGGATGACAGGGAAACGGGAGACGATCTTGGCATGATCAGAGAAAATTCAGAAGTCCAGAATGGCAAAATTACAGGATCGGGTACAAAGAGATTGGCCAACTAGGGTTGGACAGCTTGTCGCATCATAGGAGACTTTGGATTCCACTGGTATTTTTAAAACGGAGGTGACAGGATGGGCCTTATTTTTGGAAGGACCATTTTTGTAGCAGGTGAGGATGAGGTCAGCACATTTTTTTTCCTGTAAAAGTCCAGATCATCAATATTTTAGGCTCTGTGGGTCATATGTCATAAGGCACGTGTCTTTGTCACAGCACTTATATCTGCCTTGTAGCACAAAAGCAGCCGTAGACAATGTGTAACCAAATGGGCATGGTTGTGTTCCAGTAAAACTTTATTTACAAAAGCTAGCTGTGGAGGGCTTCCCTGGTGGCGCAGTGGTTGAGAATCCGCCTGCCGATGCAGGGGACGCGGGTTCGTACCACGGTCCGGGAAGATCCCACACGCCGCGGAGCGGCTGGGCCCGTGAGCCGTGGCCGCTGAGCCTGCGCGTCCGGAGCCTGTGCTCCGCAACGGGAGAGGCCGCAACAGTGAGAGGCCCGCGTACCGCAAAACAAAACAAAAACAAAAACAAAAAACAAGCTGCGGAGCCAGAGTTTGCTGACCACTGGATTAGAAGATGGTGCAGTGACGAGTGGAGCAAGCAATAGTAATCTAGGTAATCTAGGTGAAAACCACCTATGTCAGGGGTTTTCAAAGTGTTGTCCCTGGAGCAGCAGTATCACCAGCACCTGGGGGTGTGAACAAGCTTTCCAGCTGATTCTTGTTATTTCACTGTTTAAGGAATTTTTATTAAGGCAAGAATTGTATAATCCAAATTATGTTTCCTTGCTCAGTTATCAATTCTGTTATTTAAAACAGAAGTGTCATTCTGAGCCACAGTAAAGAATTACAAAATTAGGGAAAGGAATGCTTTAAATTTTTGTACTTTGCTGAAAATTCTTTTTCCCAGGGTCTATAAAACATTAATTTGTTTCTATACTTCACTGTTTTTTTTTTTTTTTTTTTTTTTTTTTTTTTTTTTTTTTTGCGGTATGCGGGCCTCTCACTGTTGTGGCCTCTCCCGTTGCAGAGCACAGGCTCCGGACGCGCAGGCCTAGTGGCCATGGCTCACGGGCTCAGTTGCTCCGCGGCATGTGGGATCTTCCCGGACCAGGGCACGAACCCGTGTCTCCTGCATCGGCAGGCAGATTCTCAACCACTGCGCCACCAGGGAAGCCCCTTCACTGTTTTTTGTTGTTTTAAAATCAATAAGTAATCTAGGACTAGCATTATGTTTGCTAGACCTGGCATTTGCTTGGTACCTAAGTTTCAAAGTTTCCTCTCCTTTAATTTATTTTATGTTTTGCAATGTTATTTTCCATAATATTTAAGTTTTTTGATGTTTGGGTATTTTTCTTTGGTGAAGCACGAGTTTCTTTCCGTGGCCCCTGATCATTTGAAACAGTTGGAACCCCAGTGGCACTGTTAACTGCTTTCTGGGCAGCCTCTTTTGCTTGGTTCTCTGGGTGATTCTGCTCAAGTTTGAGACCCACTGGTCTAAGACAGTTGGAAGGGAATGCATTTCCACATTTTGGAGGGGCAGTAGGAAAGAAGAGGATGGGATAGATTTAAGATGTTCTAGATAGACAGGCTCTCACTTTCTAACATAGTCATGTATACACAATGGATAGGACTTTGGTGGTTATTTGGGTGGGAAGCCGAGGAGGTAGACAAGTGTAGTTAAACTATCTTCATCTGTTTTGTTCACTTCCTGATCCCCAGTGCTTATGTTGCAGGAAAATGGGGTGTGAGAGGATGGTCATGTCCCAGGTCTTGGGTGAGTCCCTGGGATGAGCTGCCAAGTGAGGATCCTTGGCTTTGTGCCGGAAAGAATTCAGGAGACACAGTAAAGTGAAAGCAGGTTTATTTAGAGAGATATACATTCCACAGGAAGAATGTGATCCATCTCAGCGTGGCCCCACGGCATGGGGACCATCTTGGAAAGTGAGAGGGACCCCAAAATATGGGGTGGTTAGTTTTTATGGACTGGGTAATTTCATATGCTAAGGAGTGGGAGGATTATTGCAACTATTTTGGGAAAGGGGCAGGGATTTCCAGGAATTAGGCCACTGCCCACTTTTTGGCCTTTTATGGTCAGCCTCGGAACTGTCATGGCGTTTGTGGGTGTGTCATTTCGCATATGCTAATATATTACAATGAGCACATAACGAGGCTCGAGTTTTACCGGGAGTTGACTCTTCCGCCCGCCATCTTGGGACTAATCACTTCTAACCAGTTCAGGTGTATCCTCAATGAGTATGTCGTTCTTTTAAAGATGGTGCCCTCCTACCTTTCCTCCTGCCTCACCTAGAACACTACTGGTAAGTGCTCAGAGAGTATTTTTTGAATGGATCCATGAGTGATTCTTTCAAAGTAGACAGCTTAGGTGACTGAATAGATGAGGAACGGTATTCGTCAAGACAAAGAACACATTTTATCGGGGTTTTTTTGTTTTGTTTTTTTGCGGTACGCGGGCCTCTCACTGTTGTGGCCTCTCCCGTTGCGGAGCACAGGCTCCGGACGCGCAGGCCCAGCGGCCATGGCTCACGGGCCCAGCCGCTCCGCGACATGTGGGATCTTCCCGGACCGGGGCACGAACCCATGTCCCCTGCATCGGCAGGCGGGCTCTCAACCACTGCGCCACCAGCGAAGCCCTATCGTTTTTGAGCAGTTATGACGAAAGAGGATAAAGGGATGTTTATTGAGTGCAGCTTTGCCTACTATGTGCCGGGCGCTGTTTTACATATGTTACCTCATTTGTTCCTCAAAACAGTTTTGTTTCGTTTTGTTTTTTTCTGGCCGAACCGCCTGGCTTGTGGGATCTTAGTTCCCAGACCAGAGATCGAACCCACGCTCTCGTCAGTGAAAGCGCCGAGTCCTAACCACTGGACCGCCAGGGAATTCTCTCAAAAAGGTTTTTAAGGAGCTATTGTCATCACTGTTTTCCAAACTAAAGCCATTGGGGCTCCAGCTGGGGTAAAGAAGGCAGGCAGCGAGTGACAGCTAAACCCAGGCTCGTGCCACTTTACAGAGGAGAGCTCTGTTTTGAATTTTGGCCAGACTTGGCAGAGTGGGAAAGCTTTAACTATAAAATATTACAGAACTTGACTGCTTACAAAGCAGTTACGCTGATTACTTCTTTTGAGGGAAGCCACTTTGTGTAGCAGAAAAAGCATAAAGGTCTAGGTTCAAAGCCCAGTCTTTTCACTAAAGAGGTAGCCACAGGAGGAGGCAATGACAGTAATGAATAGGGCTGCTTTGCAAGTCAAATAAGATGTAAAGCACCTGGCATGAGACAGCGCTCAGCGGATAGTATTATTTTAC
This sequence comes from Kogia breviceps, assembly GCF_026419965.1. Lineage (NCBI taxonomy): Eukaryota > Metazoa > Chordata > Mammalia > Artiodactyla > Physeteridae > Kogia > Kogia breviceps. Next base: position 14,373,347 of record NC_081326.1, on the reverse strand, counting down.
AATCATTGCCAAGCTCTTCCTATAAGGATGATGATTGCCCCCCACCCGCGGCCACGGAGTCACCTGAGAGACCTCTCAGTTAAAGTCTTACAAGTACCTCTTAATGAGTTTCACCATTTTGCCTAAAGGACTTATCTCCTTTTCAAGATGTGTTGACTTTTAAACAGGTTTTGAATTGGGCTGAAGCCTGTTCCATTTAAAGGCTGGTGTTAGCTCACGCCTTTGCTCTTGGCGGCTACCGTGGTCCTTCCCCTCCAGGGTTTCAAGCTCTACACATACTGGTTTTCCTTTTTTTAAATAAATTTATTTGTCTTATTTATTTCTGGCTGAGTTGGGTCATCGTTGCTACGCACGGGCTTTCTCTAGTTGCGGAGAGTGGGGGCTACTCTTCGTTGTGGTGTGCGGGCTTCTCATTGCGGTGGCTTCTCTTGTGGCAGAGCACGGGCTCCAGGCACACCGGCTTCAGTAGTTGTGGCACGTGGGCTCAGTAGTTGTGGCGCATGGGCTTAGTTGCTCCACGGCATGTGGGATCTTCCCGGACCAGCGCCTGAACCTGTGTCCCCTGCATTGGCAGGCGGATTCTTAACCACTGTGCCACTGGGGAAGCCCGGTTTTCCTTCTTTTAACGCTATTTTTTTCCTCCCCAGTCTGCAGCTTCTACACAATTTTCCTGTGTTTATTCCCTTAGTTGTCAAGTCAAACAGAGGGTTGGTTTAGGGGATCAGAAAACAGGAGCTGAGGAGAAAGGTATTCTTAAAAGAAATGCCTTCTTGTTTCAAAGGAATTCACTCACTGTTATGACGGCAAAACAGAAACAGTCTGGAGAAAACTGGACTTGCTAAAGAGGCAAAACCAATCACCAGTCCCTACTTTGCTTCCTTTTTTTTTTTTTTTTTTTCTTCTGTACTGAGAAGAGCCTAACAGCCTGGTGGCCCTCCTCCACTTTCAGAACCTGAGGACATCACTTTTCCTGTCCCTGAAGGACAAGATCTGGACAACACCAGTGCCTTTATCCCAGAAAGGTTGGTTTGTGACCTTCTTGCTTTCTAGTATGTTTCAGGTGATTTTAGAAAACAAGCTGCTTTGCAATATGCTAGGTAAACAGCAGTTTCTATTTCAAGGGGAAATCATACTTGACCATCTAGCCGCCTCAGTTCCACTAGATTAGAAAACAAGCAGAGATAAACACAGCTTTAGTGGAGTTGGTTGTGCACTAAGGAAAGGAATAACTGGGCCTTTTAAGATAAATGGACCTGACAAAGGGCCAGTTCTGCAGAAAGTAAACACAGCTATAGGAGAGTTATTCTGAACGCTGATATCTGCAAATGAATGTTGAATCATGTTGATGGAAAGGTCTTTTTCCCGAGATTTGTAATAAAATCTCCGCTCCCACCCGCCCCTCCCTGCACAATTTAGCCAAGCTGATAAAAATCATGTTGTCAGAAATGGTGGAACTAATTTGTGACTTTTTCCCAAATCAATTTTGATATAATACAAGATTAAATGAACAGTTTCCCTTTTTTTCCCCCTCTAACACAAATCAGAACAAATTGCACTGTTCTCCGTATCCTGTTACAGACTGACTTGATAGAAAATTCGGGATTTTATTGCAAGATTTGGAGAATTATTTATCAGAGATCCATTTTCCCTTGACATTGGTTGGCTTCTTAAAGGATAACTGGTGATTTCTTATTGTGAAATTGTAGTCAAAATGATAACATTTGGGATGGTTTTCAGGTCTAGTCCAGAATTCTCAGGCTTTCTCAGGATCTGCTCGTTTTTTTGCCCTGAATTTATTAACTAGGATTGTAAGCACCAAAGTTTTCCAGTTCATGTTTCTTCTGCTCAGTGATAAATTGGAAGGAGGGAAAAGTCATGCAAGCAATCATTGTGGTGATTTGTACTCACAGCAATTCACACTTACAGCCCTCTGCCAACTACACCCGCATTGCAACTCCCGACACTTGAACAGCAGTTTCTCACATGAACATATGTTATGCTCCCCTTTTGAGGAAATGAATCCCAACCTCAGGCACACTAGCAGGCCGTGATTAGTTCTAATCCCTAGGTTTTATGATAGGAAAATTGACTATAAGAAAACAAGGGAACCATAGAAAACTGAGTTAGTTTTCTCTTTTCCAAAATGGCATCGGCTCACTGCCCCAAACTTTCCTTCAACATGCTCTTCAAAATGTCCTCAAGAGGACTTCCCTGGTGGCGCAGTGGTTGGGAGTCCGCCTGCCAGTGCAGGGGACACAGGTTCGTGCCCGGGTCCGGGAAGATCCCACATGCCGTGGAGTGGCTGAGACCGTGTGCCACAACTATGAGCTCTAGAGCCCACGAGGAAAAAAAAAAAATGTCCTCAAGAAAATCATCCTGAAATCCATAAAACTAAGAAATGCACTCCTTAAAGTTGTTTTGCTTCTGTAAAATATTTGGCAGGAAAACACGGTCAAACAGACTGCATCATATTAAATGGATTTTATGTTTATTGACTACTTGTAGCGCTACTTAATTGGTTTACGTCTGCTTTAGAAAGGTTTATGCTACGAAACATAAAATATATCATTTATAGTTTATTAAGCCCTGCACTTGTTAAAAATTGGCATAAGGCCCCAGGTCAGGAACTTTACCCTTCTGTTATAGCACTATTTCTTTGAGAAAATCATATTTGATACACTTTATTTCCACTTATAGTAAACTTCCTAGTAATATAATCCACAGATAAAGGTGCTTGTGTTTCCCAAGTGCAACCCACTGTCATATTCCCATGGCATTCGAATGAGGTTTTTCTGTCTTCTTTTGTGATTTTGAGTTAAAATAATAAATGAGAGAAAATAGTAAAAAAAAAATAGAGTATATCTTAGGACCTAAGGTTTGTATTCTGGTTTTTAGAACTGACAGGAGAGGTCCAAGACCAGATAGAAAGAATATTACAGTACTACTAAGATTTTGAAAACTCTCTTATGATAAGTCTATCTAGGTCTATATAAGTGTCATTAAAAAATTTTTTTTATTGGAGTATAGTTGATTTACAATGTTTTGTTAGTTTCGGGTGTACAGCAAGGTGAATCAGTTATACGTACACATATATCCACTCTTTTTTTAGATTCTTTTCCCATATAGGCCATTACAGAGTATTGAGTAGAGTTCCTTATGCTATACAGTAGGTCCTTATTAGTTACCTATTTTATCAATATATATAGTAGTGTGTGTATGTCAATCCCAATCTCCCAATTTATCCCTCTCCCCCTTACCCCCTGATAACCATAAGTTTGTTTTCTACTTCGGTGACTCTACTTCTGTTTTGTAAATAAGTTCATTTGTACCCTTTTTTTGGGTTCCACATATAAGTGATATCATATATTTGTCTTTCTCTGTCTGACTTCACTCAGTATGACGATGTCTAGGTCCATCCATGTCACTGCTGTAAGTAAGTCTTAATACAATGACTCCTGCTGAGTGGGTAGACTAGATGGGTACCAACATCAAGAACTAGAACCTGGTCTTATGTCACCAAGGCGCCACATGAAAGGGGTACCATTAGTGCTGAACCCATTGCCCCAGCCCATTCAAGGGCCTCATCCCATCCTGTCTGCCAGTTCTGTCTCCCCAATTTTCCCTCCAGAACAAGTTCACAAGTCTTGTTGCTCCTGTTCCCCTAATACCACCAGGGCCATCTACTGAACCCGTCACAGTCCTGTGAGCAAGAACCAACAAATAAGTGACATGCGAAGTAAAACTCAGCCCCTCTGTTTGAAGATACAGGAAAAATTGGGGGCAGAAGTAGTGTTCTCTATTAGAATTTCTTTGAATTGTCACATCCAGTGCCGCTTCTCTTTTGAAATATGTCAAGGGTAATAACCATGAAATGTTATCTTTTTGTTTGCATTCTAAGCACTAACCAACATTCAGTTAATAGCATTCATGGATGAGAACACCGCTTGAGTCCTGTAAAATGGTGGCTGATGTACACAGTGTTTAGATTTGGCTTTAAAATGTGCTTTTGTTAAGACATATTTACATATGGGCAGACCTGATCTCAAAATTCAAGCAAAATTAAATGGAGGCATAACTCCAGAGAGGTGGAACGCTGTCTTGCCTCCTTACCCTGAAGTCTGTTCCCAGCCTCTGCCTACCAGTGCCGCCGGGCAAAGTCTGCTAACTTTCCCGACGGATGTTAACGCACCAGCCCAAACTTCTGCCTCCTGAATCTCTCTTGACTCAGAGACCTTTGTTTTGTGCTTTGTTTGGGATTGCTTCAAAGGGCTTCCTTGGCTGGTGGGTAAATTTCATGTAAAAATCAGTGTAAATATAGAAAACTGACAAGTCCAAGTAAGTTCTTATTGAGAGCAATGAAAGTGCTGTTAAAAGCAAGGTTTGGTGCAGGTGATGCACCCTGGATTCTGGATTGCCAGTGGATGGCATCTGTTTTTGCACCCAGCAGATTATTATGCGAGAGCCTCGCTTCACTTTGTGGGTTACACAGGCTGGCTTCCGGCTCCTACCTAGCCTGCTTGCCCACTTTTTTATTTTCACAGACAAAATAGACTTTTTTTAACAATCATTTTTGAAAATTGAAGTATAGTTAATTTACAGTATTGTGTTAGTTTCAGTTTCAGGTGTACAGTGAAGAGATTCAGTTATATGTATATATATACATATATATATATTCCTTTTCAGATTCCTTTCCATTATAGGTTGTTACAAGATATTGAATATAGTTCCCTGTGCTATACAGTGGGTCCTTGTTGTTTATCTGTTTTCTATATAGTAGTGTGTATATGTTGATCTCAAACTCCTAATTTATCTCTTCCTCCCTACCCCACCCACTTGTTTTCTTTATGGCAACTTACAGTGTAGTAATGGAGCCAGACAGACCAGACTCCAAATCCTGATAGTGATGCCATTTAGGAGCTGTGGAAGTTTGGGTACTTGACCTTCCTGAGCCTCAGTTTTTCGATCTCAAAATGGGATTGATTACACCTTTTTGAAAACGAAGATTACTGTAAAGAGCACATTATCTGATACATCTCCTTTTATCAATTCTGCATTAATTTACATAGCAATATAATGTACTGATTATTTTCTTTGGCACTAAGTATTGTACTTATAGGAGCAAGTAGTATTGTTTTATTGGATTTGGGGAGTAGAGAAAAGTTTCTTGACTAACGATCAGTAATCAGTTAAGTTTTGCATAGTTATTTCTTCCATTTTGAGGGTGATTCATCCTTTCTGCTTAATTGTGTGTAGGTTTGAATCCCATTCTGGAATAGCTTCCTGAGATAGACTGCATTCATAACACTGCTCACTGTAAACCTAAAAGATGCATTTACCTCTGGGAAGTTATTTATGTTGTAGCTACATATTAAAAATGCTTTGGTAACGCTGACCAAATCGATGCTGAGTCATGGCCAGTTGAATAAATTTATTGTGACTGCAGTAGTGTTCCTCATCCTTGAAAACCAAGTCCTTTGGGCCCTTCTCTATGAAGCTTTCCTTGATAGCCTGATCCAAAGCTCTCTCTTTTTCTCTAGTGTCCTGTTCTGTTTTGCTTATAGTACCCAATTCAGCTTTGTTTTAATGTTAGCTTTATAACTTTCCCACTAGAATATAAGATCTTTGAGGACATGAAATATGTTTTAAATTAATGTAAGCAATGGTCCAGTGGAGAAATTGGCCAAAGGTTTGGATCAACCCTAACCTCTCTGAAACCTTCTCTGAAAAGTCCAATCCAGGGGCTTCCCTGCTGGCGCAGTGGTTAGGAATCCGCCTGCCAATGCAGGGCACACGGGTTCGAGCCCTGGTCCGGGAGGATCCCACATGCCACGGAGCAACTAAGGCCCTGCGCCACAACTACTGAGCCTGCACTCTAGAGCCCACGAGCCACAACTACTGAGCCAGTGCGCCACAACTACTGAAGCCTGTGCTCCTAGAGCCCGTGCTCCACAATAAGAGAAGCCACCGCAATGAGAAGCCTGAGCATCGCAACGAAGAGCAGCCCCCGCTCGCAGCAACTCGAGGAAGCCCGTGCGCAGCAACAAAGACCCAATGCAGCCAGAAATAAATAAGTAAAAATAAATAAATTAAAACAACAAAAAAAGTCCATTCCAGTCCAAGCCTACGAAGCCCTCAATTCCTGTGATATTTATTCCAACCAAGCAATTTAGGCTTCGTATACTTTCACGTTAGTCTCAAATTATTTTACATTATTTTTAAAAGCCCACAAACAGATTACAAACTTCTTGAGAGCAGGGACTATGAATGAGATAAATGAGAATATCTGTGAAAGCTCTAAAAAAGCATGATCAAATGAAAGGGCAGTTGTGTTTTTGCTCTTTCTTAGTGCTTACCACATAGTTTGACACATGGAAAGAATTCAACCTATACTTGTTATGGACTAACCACAAGTATTCACAGAAGAGAAGTTTCTGCTTAGGTAGCTAGGCCTTTAGGGTCAACTTTTTGTCATTTTTATCCTTCAATAATGTGGAAGAAAATAGTTTTAAGAGCATGGGAAATTACCACAAAATCAGAATATTCAATGATTTCTGAGGTGAACCAAGATGGAAAAGAAAACCGACCCTAATAACACAGAGAATGAGGGTGTAAGAAAACCGACCCTAATAACACAGAGAGTGAGGGTGTAAGTCCCATTCCACTCGTGAGGCATGTGAGGATGGCACATCTCACCCCACTCAGGCTGTAAGCCAACAGGACCCATGTCTGGGTCACCTGGCAGAAATGATCAGCACAGCTGAACAAACAAATCATGTAATTGATCAACTGGTGATGCTCAAATCCAACTGTCTCCTTATATTATCTAGACTTCTTTAAGTAGCTTGTCTAGGAGACATTATTTGCTGATAATTGTGCCTCCAAGAAATGTTTCCATGATAATTTTGCAAGCCCAGAGCTCTATGATAGAACGATATAAATCTAGAGAACAAAGGTTCTTTATTAGTCAACCGTGAGTCATTTTTTCAGTGAAAAGATATTTACTGAGCACATACTATGTGCCAGACAAATTTAGGTGCTGGGATACATCAATGCAAAAAATGAACCACATTCCTTCTTTCAAGAAGATTATATGCTGGTAGCTGAGAGAAAAAACAATCCATAAACAGAAGTATATCTGGGCAGGGAGTGGCAGGGGTGAGGGAGTGGGAGGTACAAACTATTGGGTATAAAATAAGCTACAAGATGTATTGTACAACACAGGGAATATAGCCAATATTTTGTAATAACTGTAAATGGGGAGTAACCTTTAAAAATTGTATAAAAAATCATCTTTATCATATTGCTAAAACCCTATGTATACAAAGGTCAATTTCTGATTCTGTTCTGTTCCATTACTCTATCATGAAATAAGTACACATTACACTTGTTCTTATAGGTTAATTTGATATTGTTTTGTCAAATTCAAAAGGTAGTTGGAATTTTGGTTGAAATTGCTTTAAATTTATAGATTCATTCATTTGGGGTAGAATTTATATCTTTATGATATTGAACATTCCTATCTAGGAATATCCAGGAATGGAGGAAATAGATCTCTCCAATTATTTATATTGTCTTTAATGTCTTTCAACAAATTTAGATAGTGAAAAGTGTCATGAAACAAAATAAAGCAGGTCAAGGGTATTGAGAATGACAAGGGGTAGACAACCTCATTTAGAAAACAAGGACTGGGAAGGTCTCTCTGAGGAGGTAATGTTGAAGGAAACTGAGAGGTATGAGTCCTACAAGGCACGAAGCTTCCAGGCATGGATGTAGTAGTTTCAGTAGCCCTGAGACACAAGCTGGCTTCGTATATGGGAGGAACTGTAAGAAGCCTTGTGTGGCTGGTGAGAGAAAGGAAGAGCGATGAACAGGATGCAGATCCTGTTGGATCTTAGGGATCAGCTTATATTCTGAATATTTTGGGAAGCTTTTGGAGGCTTAGGAGCAGAAAAGTAACATGATCCAGGTTATATTTTTAAAAGATTATTCTGGCACCTGGAGGGGAGCAAAGAGATCCTAGGAGAGACAAGATTGGTAGGACAGAGACCAGTCCAGAGGCGATTACATAGTCCAGGCAAGTGGTGACAGTAGTCTGGGCCAAGGGGGAAGTTGTAGAGACGGCAAGGATCGGTTAGATTCAGAATATATTTTGAAGGTAGTGCTGTAGGACTTGCTAATGGATTGGATGAGGGAAGTGAAAGAAACAGAGGAATCTTACCTCTCTCATCATTGATAGATATCAGGAAATAGTCACTGAAATTCAGCCGCAGAGGAATATGTGCACCACGATATGACTATGCCAGTACTAAGGTGAAAGAGTTAAGTTTGTCAACCAACTGCTTAACCTTAAAGCAACCAATTAGTGACTGAATACAACTGTCAGTTGCCAAATAAATGGTAGAAATGATGCTGCCATTTCTTTCAGCAGTTTTTGCATGTATGTGCACTTCTGTGTTTCTACTTATTATTTATATGTACAACCTATATGGCCATGCAGAAATCTACATCTGAAGGACACTAGGTCAAAAGTCTAAGGTTACTGTTTTTATAGCCCAGCAGTCTAGTACTTTGCATGAAAGAATACAACTGTCTAGAGATTTCCAAGTATCTAGCTAAGCATCTATAATTTCTCATTTTTATCCAAAGATTTCCTGTCATATAAAACATAGCAATTGTGGAACGATATCATCCCAGAATAGCAGTGTCATACACCTCATTAATGATTGCCCTACTTAGACCCGTTCAGACCCCAGAAAAGTACCCAGAATATAAAATCGTAAGTAATTTGCCATTGGGCAAGAACACCACTCAGTCAATCTGAAGAATATATTCACAAGAGCAAATAATACACATAGACCTAGATGGTAAAACTGAAAATGAGATTACAATGCCTTGCAGGAAACGAAGCCGTAGTCCTCAGATGTGGGGTGATTTATATATTTTTTTGAAAAATCAAAAATTTATATCCACCTGGTTTTTCAATGCAGCTTATTCAGATAAATCAAGCTACTCAACAGTAACATTTAGTATTGACATTTATGATGTCAAGGAACCTTTACAAATTATTTCACAAGACATACCACTGTGGGAATATCTAATTTTTTATGGCTGAAGGATGACGAACCCGAGGCAAAGGCCCAGCTAACGTTCTGCCTGTGGCAGCTGAGCAACTAGGCGACGGAGCCAGGAAGAGGACATAGGGGACAAGAGAAGCAGTGCTGCGTGGGTGAAAGGCAAGACGTGGACTTAGTTCACGTTACTCACTGACTCGTGCATCGCATTATTCAGCTACATTGCTCTCTTTGGCGTAACTTGGATAGATTCTTTTTTTTTTTTTCCTATTTCAGCAACAGAAGTAGAAATATTTTTATGCTAATAGACATGTAATATACATAATCAAAGTAACACTAATGAAAAGAAAACCAGATAGGATGGAAGCTGAAAGACAGCTATGAAAGACATTCTTGAGCATGTCAAGAAGTAGAAAAATATACTAAGGATGGAAATTTCAAAGATAACTATAAATATGTCTTAAAAGTACATAAAACTTGGCGTGACACAATTGTGGATGACATTGAACTTCACTGAACTTATATAAACGATGCCTTCAGGAATCAAAAAAAAGCGTACGAGTGGAAATACAGACACTAATACAGAACTAAAAGGAGGACGATGATCCAAAGAACAAGGTGATTAGAAAATCATAAAATTACCTTTTAGAGCAATCTTAATGTATTTTAAGTGAGACTGTTGTCAGGGATATTGGCGTATTAACATGACTTTTAAATATTCAGAGCAATCTGTTAATAAAACTATCAGCCAGAAAGAACTGTCTTCATGATAGCAAAGAAGACAAAACAAATCCCTGACTAGGATACAAATCCTCAACACCAAGACTTGGGTGAAATGACACCTTTATGCTAAGCTCTCGAGGTCAACAAACAGTCAAATTGGCTGTGAAATGACTAAAGATATAGATAGCGGACTTTTTTCATAACGGATTGAAGGTTCCTAAAATATATACATATTCTTTGTGCTGCTGACTCATTATGAAAAAATGAAAAAGTTACCCACGCACACATGAGCTACACTTTGAAACACTTTGGACCTAAAGCATGTAGTAAATGCTCTGTCCCTCTGCTGCCAAAGGGGCCAGTCAGTTCAGAGAGAGTTTGCCTACATAATGCCAGACATCTGTGCAAAAGCTGCAAATTTTGGTCGAGGATTTTAATGTTTTGTCGACCTGGTGCCAAACATCTGGATATTTGAAGATATCCAGATAATTGACTGATTTTTTAACTTTTCATCCAGATGTTTGGCATCAGAATGAAATACCATCTTACTGTGTAAGAGCATTTGAGATGTGAAAGTGCTCACAATATACCCTTAATATTAAAAAGGGGTTTAAAGTCATGTATACAGTGTGATCCCAGTTTTCAAAACAGAAATCGTAGATATGCCCCCAGAAGAGACCTCCGGCGGAAACGTACTAAAATGTTCCATTTACTATCTGGGTAGTGGGCTTTATTGTTCATCTTCATTGTCCTTGTAGTTTTAAAAATTTTTCCGAATGTTCTTCAGTAAAACATGTATTACTTTTATAACCAGAAGAGCATTTTAGGTGTGTGATTAGATGGTGTCAGTTAATTGGGAAACGAAAAGAGTTTAATTTAGTGCTTGGCATTGTGTACATACAATTGCAGCTGTGAACCTACTGGTAAGATAGGCTGGTTTTGGAAAAGCAAGTTAAAAGTAAGTTAGCAAAGATATAAAAGGTCAGGGAATCTAAGGGTTACTAGGCATGCCTGGCTGGAAACAATGGGCCTGACTGGTTTTTCCTCACTGAATTGACTGGAACCTTTTTTTTTTGGCCACAAGGCTTGTGTGACTTAGTTCCCCGATGGGGATCGAACCTGGGTCCATGACAGTGATAGCACTGAGGTTGATCCCAGCAATACCTCCTCTCAAGGCCACCACGTCCCAGTGCCTTTTTTTTTTTTTTTTTTTTTTGTGGGATCTTAGTTCCCTGACCGGGGTTCGAACCCCAGCCCTCAGCAGTGAAAGGGTGGAACTCTAACCACTGGACCACCAGGGAATTCCCTGTTCCAGTGTCTTTATACCTTCTCACCCCCAGTCCCCTTTCCTCACTAGGGTTAGCAAATTAAATTTAGTTCTCATTCCTTTTCTCATTGTTGAAAAGTTCCTCCAGGGTTAGACATGCAGAATGTTAGGATTCTCATTAGATTTAGTCCAAATCCCTCATTTTATAAGTGGAGAGACTGAGGCCCAGGGAGGTTAAATGCCAGGCCTCTGATGATACATTCAAACTTATAAACGGTCTGTTTCCAGCTCAGGGCATTTTTTACTATGCAACGCTATGATGGTTATTCTAGTCCCTAAATTTTCTCATCTATAAAATAAAATAAATATTTGCATGCAAAGTGCTTCGGGCTATTTGAGACAGAAACTACATACAAATATCGTGTTATTTTGGCACCTTTTCTTCTGTATTTTATAAACTCTGTTATTCAGTAATGTTTAGAAAACTTAGATAAAATCTAGATAGAATTTCAAATAACATCCCAATAAAAATATAAGCTCCTAAAGCATCAATATCTTAATCATTCTGAAATTTTTAAGAAGCCAAGTGTTCTTGGGAAATGATCTAAACAGCTCCAAATTAAATAAAGACCAAATGGTAAAGTTATCTGGAAACTTTCGAAATGGAAAATTTGAGATGGCTTTTAAAAAGTAACACAAAGAATGAAGGACTCTGTAGTGTGATTTCTTTTCTTTTTCAGCCTTTGTAGAGAGCAAAGCACCATAATTCACTGATGAATCCCATACAGTCTTCAGTCGTTGTTAATTTTAAAAAGCTGTTCAGTAAACAATACTTAAAGTAAAAAAACAAGCACTATAGTTTATTTTAATGTTCTTCCCATAGTTCAAGTACAAATTAAACTAACCTGAAAAAAATACCAAGTAAACAGATCTGAAAGAAAATGGCTCCCTCTCTGTGAGCAAATTTAAAGCTAAACAATTGAAGAAATACTGGTTGGTAAAGCTTCTGTCCCTCCTATTCCCTGCCCAATAGGAGAGAAGAAAGAACAAAAAGAAGCACTTCTAGGCTGTGAGCCCTATGGTTACATGCAACCTGCTGAACTGTTTTTCACAGCCAGACCCAAGAAACACGTCCACATTGTAAAGAATATCACCAAACACACGCTTAGCTGGTTCTGGAAACGCCCTTAATTGTTAACACTTCTAGGTTTTTGTTTTTGTTTTTTTAAATTATTTATTTGCTCAAGACATGAAAAATGTAAAAAGAAGCAAGAAGCTACTCTTTTTAATACTTTTGTCTCTTCTATTCATTTAAGGTTCTTTTCAAAAATTCTTTCATGGACCAGGGATTGGGGCCATAAAGTTACTAGCATGCAGGCTCATTATTGCTTATATATATGTGGTATGTATGTTTCCAAAGCATTTCACCATCATTAACTTCATGTCAGCTAAGCAGGATATTGGACTTGATGGGAAAATGATCTAATCCAGTATGGAAAATTCTGTTCCTAAAAACCACACCTGAAACAGGCAAATTTCTCATTTCTTTGTGCCAGAACGTTCTCAGTATGGCGGGCTCACAAAATAGGTACCTAAAATCTTTGCAAAGTGAAATCAATGGGGGAATTTTGTCTCATGGCATAGTTTTTGTTGTTATTGTTATTTGGGGGATTTTTGTTTGCTGTTGGCAGTGATGGTGGTGTTTTGGTCCGTCTGTTTTGTTTTGTTGTGTTGTGGATTGGGCAGGTTTTTCAGAAAGGAAAATTATCTATATATATATATAGATATAGATATAGATATAGATATATAGATATATATAGATATATATGGTTAAGTGAAGTAATTGTCAAACTAAAAATTGGAGCCTGCCAATGTTCTAGTTTAGCTGATGGTCTAGCACTACCGCTGAGATAGAATGAAAGGTTTTTCGGAGTGAGGGGATGGGAGGATGAAGGACAGTTTCCCCAGAGAAAGGTCAAACAGCCAAGTGGTCCATTATAAAGAAAGTTTACAGTCAAGTTTTGATGAAGGGCACAGCTCAGTTCTCTGCACAACTGCTAGTTTTGCATTCTGTCACTCACTTTCTTCTCAAGAACAGTTCAGAGCTGCTGAGCTGTCATGAGCATGACTTGATGCCATGAATTGACTGTGTTCCAAAACCTCATTATTGGAAAACTTTTCCATTTGATGCTAAATATAGGATATTATATAAACACAATGTATTATAGGTCAAATCCTGTTAGCACAAATGCTAAGAGGCTCTCCAATTGGGCATTAGGAAAGGAGACTGTATTAGAATTTTATGGTACACCTCAAATCTGATTACAACTATGTAGAACAAAACTACTTTCAAGCCCTAGTCAATAGGCAACATATTTTCAACTGTCAGTAGAAAATCTTTCAGTTCTTCAAAATGAGAGTTCCCTTAAACAAAAGAACTATTCTCAGTCTTTTTCATCCCATGATGATCTTCCTCTGAAACCCGTAGTATGTACTCCTGTTCTGCTCATTTCAAATTTGTTCATTTATCACTGTGTGACCTGCTCATACGTTGTTTAAAGCATAAGAATATCTGCCATCTTCTGTGTATTTCTGTTTGTCTCTTCAACTTGATGATGAGGTCTCTGAGGGCAAATCTCCAGCGTCTACTTTTGTGTGTACTTTATATTGCTAAGTCTAGAGAAAGTCTTCAGTAAAAGAGAGGGAGAAAGGAATTAAAGGAAGGACAAGAAGATGGTGTGGCAAACTGAGGCAGAGTCAATGCCCACCTGAGAGGGCCTTGTTGAGAGTTCAGGGGATTTTATTTCATAAGGAGACCTCTTACTCAACACCTGATTTAAAATAAAGGCAGGGGGACTTCCCTGGTGGCGCAGTGGTTAAGAATCCGCGTGCCAATGCAGGGGACAAGAGTTCGAGCCCTGGTCCAGGAAGATCCCACATGCCACGTAGCAACTAAGCCCTTGTGCCACAACTACTGAGCCCTCGTGCCACAACTGCTGAAGCTCGCACTCCTAGAGCCTGTACTCCGCAACAAGAGAAGCCACGACAATGAGAAGCCCGCGCACCACAACGAAGAGTAGCCACTGCTCACCGCAACTAGAGAAAGCCCGTGCGCAGCAACGAAAACCCAGTGCAGCCAAATATTAATTAATTAATTTTAAAAATAAAATAAAATAAAACAAAGGCAGGGAATAGATTCAGTATAGCTTTCTACTTCCAAACAGCCTAGGTTTATAAACTCATACGTCTCAAATGCATTTCTCCTAAACAGGAGTGTGAGTTCATCTTTTAAGCTTTAGAGTCAGGCTAATACACATTCTATCAGTCATCTTTGTGTAAAATGGGTTAGTTTCATCTCCACCGCACATGTGGGAAGGAGGCAACTCTTCTCCTTGATGAGTTTGCCAAGAGCCCAGGGAACCCCTTTAGCAGCTATAGGATCTTCCTTGCTGTCAACTGCCACTGACTCTGGCTTTGGGCTCCTTGAAATGTGCCATGAAAACTAGGGTGCTGGCGGGATCCTGACACAAAAGTTTCAGCAGCAGCACTTTGGCTGTGCACTGAAGTTCTTCAGCTCCTACCTCTGCTGAATTAATACTACGTCTATAGGTATCTAGTTTTGCTCCTCTGTCTGAAAGTTCTAAGTTAAAATTTGTCAGGTAGGGCAACTTCTGTTCTAAGGAGTATTAACCTTTACTCTTCAAGAAAATCTTTGGAATTTCAGTCTGGCCTTGATCCTGAACAATATCAGATTGAAAACACAAAACCAGAGCTTTCTTCCTGTAATGTTAATTGTCTATCTCTTTGAGAACTGGGTCTTGAAAAAAGATCTTTATTCAGTCCTTCAGCTCCCAGCTCCTTGCAATCTCTGTAATCTTTCCTTTTTTCCATTTACTCCCTCATAATTGTCCTGTAGATAGAATGACCATATAATTAACTGTCCAAACCAGGACACATTGGGATTTTGTTCTGTTACAGATTTTTTTGCAATTTGTAAAATTGAGATTTAATTCACATAACATAAAATTCACTATTTTAAAGTGTACAATTCAGTGATTTTTAGTGTATTCAGTATTGTACAACCATCACCTCTATATGGTTCCAAAACATTTTCATCTCCCCTAAAGGAGACCCCCTACAAACTAAGCAGTGGCTCCTTGGCCATCTTTCCCCCAGGTCTTAGCAACCACTAACTTATTTTTGGTCTCTATGGATTTGCCTATTCTGGACAATTCATATAGATGGAATCACATAGTATTTGGCCTTTTGTTTCTGGCTTCTTTTACTGAGTATAATATTTTCAAGGTTCATCTCTGTTGTACATGAATCGGTACTTCATTCGTTTTCATGGCTGAATGATTTCCATATTATGGTTGTACCAGATCTGTTTATCTGTTCATCAGTTGATGGACATTTGGGTTGTTTCCACCTTTCAGTTATGAATAATGCAGCTATGAACATCCATGTACAAGTTTTTGTGTGGATATCTCTTTTTCATTTCCCTTGAGTATACACCTAGAAATGAAATGGCTGGGTCATATGTGAATTCATGTTTAATTTTTTGAGGAACCAGCATACTGTTTTCCACAGCAGCTGCACAATTTTACATTTCCACCAACCAACCATTTATGAGGGTACCGATTTCTCTACATCCTCACCAACACTTGTTATTTTTCTCTGTTTTATTATAGCCGTCCTCATGAGTGTGACATGATATCTCACTGTGGTTTTGTTTGCATTTCCCTAATGATTAATGATGTTGAGCATCTTTTCATGTGCTTATTGGCTATTTATATATCTTCTCTGGCGAAAAATCTACTTAAGTCCTTTGCCCATTTTTAAAAAGAGTTATTTGTCTTTTTATTTTTGAGTTGTAAGAGTTCTTTATAAGGGGGGGAAGGGAGAAATTAGGAGTTTGGGGTTAACAGATACACACTATATACAATAGATAAACAACAAGGTCCTACTGTATAGCACAGGGAACTATATTCAATATCTTGTAATAACCTGTAATAGAAAAGAATCTGAAAAAGAATAGATACATATATATGCATAACTGAATCACTTTGCTGTACACCTGAAACTAACACAACATGGTAAATTAACTATACTTACATTTTTTTAAAAAAGAGTTCTTTGTGTATTACAAATACTAGGCCCTTACCTGGTATGTGCATTACAAATATTTTCTTCAGAGTATATTGATAAGTGAGGGGAGAGAGCTATTAATACTTACTCAGATAATACAGGCATAAACTGAGACTGTACTAGGCACAGCAAGGCATATGATTGATCCAGCAGGTTGAAGAATAAATGTTGTGTTAATTTCAATGGGACAGTTTATCTATCCAGACAATCGGATATAAATAATCAAACTCAGTAACCTTCCTGTACTACCCAGAGTGATAGATACTGTGAAAAAGAATCTAAAGAAATATTTAAAAATCCATAAGCCTTTAAGCAACTTAAGGTCAAGATGAAAGGACAGAAGAAACACACATAAACAAATAACTAATAAAGTAAGGATTTAGGTGCTCTGGTGACTTAGAAGAAGAAGACATTCATGTTGGAGAACTAAGAGAAGGTTCAGCCTTGAAGGCAGGTAGCACTGAAAACAAGAGAAATTTTATTTTAAAAAGGATGTGAGATGTGGTTTATGTATAAGACCTGTGCTGGAGAGTCCAGAAGCATAGGCAACCTCATATGCTTTTATGGTGAGAGAAAAAATTGAAAATAGGGTATGTGTTTCACATAATGGTCCTGTTCTCCCCGTTCCAACTTCTTATATTAGCATCCTATAAGGAGAAACTTCTCTAAAAATGAGAAAGGTGTGCGTTATTTTACAGTCCTGCCTGGAATGCTATTAAAATGCTACTTTTTTTTTTTTTTTTTTTTGTGATACGCGGGCCTCTCACTGTTGTGGCCTCTCCCGTTGCGGAGCACAGGCTCAGCGGCCATGGCTCACGGACCCAGCCGCTCGGCGGCACGTGGGATCTTCCCGGACCGGGGCACGAACCCGCGTCCCCTGCATGGGCAGGCCGACTCTCAACCACTGCGCCACCAGGGGGGAAGCCCTAAAATGCTACTTTTGAAGAAGCACTGCAGCCATTCAGAACACATTAGCTCACTGTCATTGCTACTGCCCCGCACTTCCTACTGCCCCAACTGGAAATTTGCCCTGGGTTTGTCCTTGCCTAATAGCACTCAAGGCTCTTATGGTTACATGTGAACATATCCACTTTCTAAAAGGAAAGTAACCTCTGTGAGGACAGAAGCTTTCTTACCTTCTTGTCTGAATCTGCCCCTCCGGATCTCCCTTGCTCCCCTCCTCTGCTCTGCCTCCCAGAGGCCTGTGGGTCATGGTTCTGTCCACAAGCGCCAAGCCCTCCAGGTTCAGGGGGTGGGGAGCCCCAGGTGGAGACCAGAGGGTGATAGGAGAGTGAGAGCAGGATATTGGGTCCCCTGGCTCCTTCCCTATGAGATCCTCTGCTCCTCGCAAGTCTGTCTCCGGCTGCTTCCTTTGCTCTCTCCTCTTCTGGTCCCTTCAGAACCCAGGGGTGGTGACAGCTGTGTTGGTGCTGGCCTGGGGTTCCTGCACAGTTCCTCCTTATCCAAACCTTTGCAACAAATCCCTTTTGTAAATAAACTCCCTTTGGATTATCCTAACTTGAATGTGCCATCTGTTTACTCTTGGGACCCTTACTGATACAGTCCCTCATGGTACCCAGTGCTTTAACAGGTGTATAACAAATATTTGTTAAGTAATTAATAAATGAATAAATGGGAAGCAGATGCTTCAGTTTCATCTTGTTTCCCCTGACAATTATTTGGGCAGAGGTGAGATTTTTGATGAAGGCCATGGCACTAGTAAATTTTCAGTTTCCACTTCATGTATAAGTTGACTCATTTGAGAAATCCAAATTTTTCTAATTTTTAACTTAAAAATGCCAGGTAACCTTGCCTGATAAATTTTCTTTATTGTATCACAACAGTAGTTAAGTATATTGTTTTCTATACATCCCTCAAAAGCATGTATAGGTGGAAACAAGGAACATGTTTTTTTCTAAGTTATGTAAGTGATGTGTGTGTGTGTGTGTGTGTGTGTGTGTGTGTGAGAGAGAGAGAGAGAGAGAGAGAGAGAGAGAGAGAGAGACACTGTGTGAGTTTAATATCAAAGGAAAAAGAGGAAAAGTAGTTTTTCTCTTACTTCAAAAACTCTTATACTTTTTCTTGCAATTTCTTTTTTAGCTGTTATTCTGATCCCCGTCTTGGCCAGTTGTTACACTGAATACTTCTAATCACAGGGCAGAAAAAAAAAACTAACAAACCTGGGGTGTCATACACTGAATTTTAACTTTAGTCTTCTTACCTCTTTCAATTTTGCCTTCACTTTATTCACTCTGATCTTCTGTTTTGATTTGTTTACTGTGTGTGTGTGTGTGTGTGTGTGTGTGTGTGTGTGTGTGTGTGTCTTCTGCTTGGCCATGTTAAAGAGAGGAATTTCTTGCCTTCAAGCATACTTATCCAAAGACATTCCTTTTAGACTATCAGCTTTCTCACAGAAGCAAGATATTCATAGCTACCTGCCCTACAAAGACCAATAAAACTTTCTTTTGCTTTCATAAATGATTCCCTCAGTCCTCTCATTTTCTTAAGGGCCAGAAGAGAGAAAAAGAGCATTAGTCTCCATTTTATCCCCTTGTGTCACAGCCTCTGTAAACTCGAAGAAAAATATCTATTAGCAATAACAGATATGCCCATGCAGATTCTCTTTACCAAGAAATTAGTTGAGAATGAGAACATGAAAGTTGATTAAAGATCAGTAATGCTGAATTCATAGACCAAAGACCAAAGAAACAGTGACCGTCTCCGCAAATGCTGAAAAGAAAAGGGTAAGCGGAAATTTAGATTCACTCTCAAGCAGGGATTAGAAGATAAAAAAAAAGCTTCAGTCTCGAAGAGAACATTTGCAGAACATCTTCTCGGTGGATTTGAAGTGAGTCTCACACCGTAGAGCTCTTGCACGGTTCTCTGAATAGGCACAGTGGGTGTGGCCACCATTATTTGACTGGTCACGATTCCTACTGCTTTCTAACTTGGGAGCTTGGAACATGATCTTTCTGGAAGTTTCTTTCAAATTATTGCCTAGACTTGTCATGGCTTGTCCCAAAGCAGTGAAACAACTGTCTTCAAAGTGCTTTTTGGCTCAGTGCAGCTGTTCTGTGCCTTGATGAGACTGACCATACCCCTAATCTGGTCTAGATCTTGAGGAGAAATGGCAGGAGAGGCTTTAACCAGAACATCCTGCTTCAGTGACACTGTGTTAGGTTGCTTTCCTTAAATAAATACGCCATTCTCAATTAAAATTTTTCTCAAACAATAATTCTCAAAGATTGCCAAAGAGAGATTCAATCATAATTATCTTTATATTAATTTTCCTGTGGATTCCATCAAACAGAGATGAATTGTCACTCTGGTACGTTTGAATTTCCACTATTGCCCTGATGTCAAGCCAATTAAGCTCAATTTTTGATTTGGTCAGTTCACTGAAAAAGTTTCAGGACGCCTAGCGTTGCTTATCAGCCTCAGATTTATGTTCCGATGACAGGACCATAATGAACGCTTTCTTGCCTTTGAGGCATAGTTTAGGGTGTACATCAAACCGTAGAGATTCCGGAGGGGCAAAGTTCATGTTAAATGGCATATTTCCTTATCCTTTAACTTCTTTTTACCGTTCTCACATAACTTGCAGAAAAAGAACTATTTCTTTCAGGAAAAAAGTCAATTTAAATGGACCCTCCCTTCAGATGGAAAAACTGAGTGAAATAGAGAAAACTAGTTCCGTTAATTAGAATACTTCCTGGGTACTCTCTGGGGAAGAGCAGGAGAAGAAAAAAAACTGAGATTTGCAGTAGCTTTGGGTAAGAGAACAAAAGCAAAACCTCATCCCAACCCATGATGTAATGATGAGCCAGGAATGAGAACCATGAGAAATATACTTCACCACTATATACAGTAAAAGCGCACACCGTAAGGATAACAAAGGAAATAACCGAAGTTGAGAATGGGAGGCTCTTTGTGTATTTCTCAACCAAGAATACCAAGAAGTCTTTGTAACCCTACACTCTTTCACAGCCTTCTGGAAGGCACCTTAGGAGTTTATGTAACTATGAAGCTATTTGGGGGACAAATGAAATTTTAGGCTGATAGAGGAGGGGTCAGTGGTTTGACTTTGGTGCCTAACATCTTCCCCCAGTTCCACAAAGGGTGCTGTCCTCAAATTGAAGAGCTGCTTTAGGAATGAATAGCAGACATAGCCCTGCAGAGGGTGGAGATGGCTTGCTCTGAAGAGCTTTTTGTCTGGTGATTCTGTGACTAAAGATAATATTTGTTTATCTTGTATGTTTAACTTCTGTCTTGTAATCCGGAGAGCTGGAAAAAAAATGTGGAATTACAAGTAAGTTAGTGAACAAACCCATAGTATAGGGTATAATTTCTAGGCATGGGAAGGGCAGGAAGAACAAAATCAGCAGTTAGGATAGAATGTATTTTTTCTGTGCTTTCTCCAGCCCTTCCAGTAGGATAATCTTACAATTAAAGTGCTGATCGCACAGCAGCAGTTGATATAAAGTTACCTTGCATTACTCATGGAAGCAACTTGACTTGAAATACTTTCTTACTTAGAACTCTCAGTTCTTGCATAAATGGTTTTTAAAAATATTTATTTATTTTTGGCTGCGTCGTGTCTTAGTTGCGGCACACGGGATCTTTGGTGCGGCATGGTGGATCATTCGTTGCAGCACGCAGGCTTCTTGTAAGCTGTGGCGTGCAGGCTCCAGAGCGCACGGGCTCTGTAGTTGTGGCTCGCTCACGTGGGCTCAGTAGTTGCAGCGCATGGGCTTAGTTGCCCAGAGGCATGTGGGATCTTAGTTCCCGGACCAGGGATCGAACCCACATCCCCTGCATTGGAAGGCAGATTATTAACCACTGGACCACCAGGGAAGTCCCCTTAATTGATTTTTTTTTAAAAATAATAAAATAAAAGAAAACGTCTTCCAGAGGCACTCGGGGGCTTAGGAAGCCCAAGGCTGCAGAAGACTGAGAAGGGTTTAAAACTATAATATCATCCAATTACCAAAGCATGATTAAAGAAACTCTATGAATATACCAGGCATTATAATAGAGAGCTGGGTGACCAGAGGAGTGTGGGGTCTTGGGGCAATACGTTTAGGCTCTTTAAGGATAAAAGGCCCAGCAGAATTCCAGAAGGAAAGTCTATATTCTATCACCGAGGCATATTCTCAGTGAAATCAGCTCCTCTTCCTTCACTCATTCCAGGCTGGGCTCAATATTATTGAAGTAAAGCCAACAGCAAGTTAGCAAACCAGCAGGGGAGCAAATTGATTATACAGTTAACTGTGGAAAAACTGAAATTCTTTATTAAGCGAAAATGAAATACAGTTAATTTATGCTTCAATGGAGCCTTTCCCCACGTGGCATTTGCTCTACTGGTTCTTTGACTTTGCTGTGAAGCTGTAACTTGGCCAAAAAATGACAGAAGCTTTACTGATTTAAAAATAAGGCAGGTTTTGAGCTTTTTTTTCCCCCTTGCATGATGATGTTTCCAGCTACAATTACTGTAACTCACTCATTATAGAGGATAACATAGCAGGCCAACAGGCAAGGGGAAAAAAAATGTGGTAAAACAGTTGGCAGGATGTGAATTAAAAGTCTTTGCCATCTAATTTGAAACAGTATTTATAGAGAGCACCCGTGCATAATACAGCATTCACTGTCTCACACAAAATCTCTTAAGTAGTAGAAACATTTACTGAAGTTGCTAGCAAAACTCGTGGACACTAATAAGTGACAGAAATTAATAAAGCCCTAAACTCTAAATGGAAAAGGTAGAATCGAGGTTAGGTACATCAGTTGGTGTAATTTTGAATTATAAAACCTGATGCTGAGGTTCCCCTTCAGAATTAAAAATAATATTAAAGATTTACACACATAAAGAAGGCTTTTTAAAGATCTGCATTGTATATTTTGTCTTATTAATTCTGAAAACAGCCCCAGATTCAGAGAAATTACTGTTTTTTTAAGACTTTATTTCGAGAGAATTGTAAATTCTCACATAATTGTAAGAAAGTCCACATACCCGTTGCCCAGTTTCATTCCATGGTAACTTCTTACATAATTATAGTACAATGTCACAGCCAGGAAATTAACATTGATGCAATCCAGCAAACTTATTCAGTTTTACGTGTACTCCTGTGTGTGTGTGTGTGTGTGTGTGTGTGTGTTCTTAGCTCCACCCAGTTTTATCACGTGTAGATCTTTGTGCACACCACCAGTTGAGATACAGCATAGTTCCATAACAAAGATCCTTCGTGCTACCATTTCATAGCCCCAGCCATCCCCCTCCTACTCCACTTTCTAAACCCTGGCAACCACTAATCTGTTCTCTATCTCTATAATTTTGTCATTTCAAGAATGTTGTATAGATGGAATCATATAGTAAGTGAACTTTTGAGACGGGCTTTTTCACTAAGCATAGTTCCATTGAGATCCATCCAAGTTGTTGTGTGTCAACAGTTTGCTTCTTTGTCTTGCTGAGTGATATTCTATGGTATGGAGACAGCATAACTTGTTTAACTATTCACCCGCTGAAGGACATTTGGGTTGCTTCCCCTCGAGGGATATTAAAAATAAAACTACTATAAATCTGTTCGTAGACAGATTTTTGTGTGAACGTAAGTTCTCATTTCTCTGGGATAAATGTCCAAGAAAGAAAATTGCTCTGTGTGTGTGTGTGTGTGTGTGTGTGTGTGTGTGTGTGTGTGTGTGTGTACTTAGTTCTATGCAGTTTTATCCCATTAAGATTAGTGTGTCCACCACAAGGTCAAGATGTATATTATTTTTTAGCAGTAAAAATATGCATAGTACTACACACTCAAGAGCAACTTGCTTGACCATTTGCTAATAATTCAATATTTGCCCTTAATTCTCATATTTATGAAGCGTCCACTACAGTGTTAATACTATGCCAGTCACTATGCCAGGTGCAAAGGGCAGAGCAGAGCGCCCCCCAAGGATGGTGAACTGGAGCAATTGCTTAACACCCTATGGTGTTGCTAAAGATGACCCAGAGTATAAAGACCCCCTGGACCCAGGGTTGGCTACCTGACAACAATGACCCCTTTCCCCAAGTCACAGGCTGTAGGATGCACTTTTGTAGCATTTCCTCCTGCTTTCAGTGTAAGGCTACTCAAAGAAATAGCCTTACATATTGAGCCTTGTATTCCTGTAGAGGAGTTCATTCATTCATTCATTTAAAACATTTATTTTAAGCACCTACTGTTTACCAGGAATGGCACTAGGTATTGAAAACTCATAGATGACTAGAATATCAGTCCTGTCCTCAAGGGCCTCAAAGTCCAGTAAAGGAATATAAGATTGATTCTGCCTTTAAGGAATTTACAGTTTTGTTACATACTGGACACTGAATAAGTGGCACAAAAAGGTCTTGTAGGAGGTAGACTTCCAAGAGACCTAGGCTCGAGCTGAATCTTGAAGTGATGAGGATTTGCATAGCAGAGGGTTAGAGGGAAAGCATCGTTGGCAAAAGGAAAAGCAAAGGCAATATATCTCCATTTCAAATTTAGTAAGCAGGAAAAAGATTTTATCAACTGGAACAGGAGTTTGTGTGGGGAATTAGTGAATGGTGACACCAGAAAGTAGCTTTGATCAGATGTGATGGCCTTCAGTGCCAGGCCTGCCTTTGGCCTTTGGAGTTTTGGTAATGAAAAGCTGAGGAAGCCTTTTGAATATGAGGGTAATATGATGAAAACTTTGCTTTAGAGTAATTAACCTGGCACTGTGAAGTTTATGTTAAAGATAAAGAATTCAAAACCCTTAGTTTTAAGAAATTTAATCTTGTCCATGAGAGAAAAACTTTTTGGTGGGAAATAAAGAGCTTCTGGGACTCTTAACGAAGACTTACCTCATCATCCTTTCCACCACACAGGGGATGCCCTGAAGCAGTAACAGTTTCACTAAACAATAATAGCACAGACTAAGGGCTAAACTAGTAAAAAGGTATGGAAACCAGGAAAGGGATGTATTACCAAGAGTTCAGGTAACTGAACAGGGATTTCTTGGAGGTATTCAGACTTGAACTGAACCTTGAAAGAAGTACATACACATACACAAATGGAGAGGATGGGGCAAAGCCCTCCAGGCAGGAACTGTAAACCAAAGGTACAGAGTGGGCATGAGTAGGACAGATCCAAGGAGCTATGAACAGAGCAGTTTGCCTGAGGCAGAGTATTTATGTCCTTGAAGAAGTTATAAAAATATATACAAGTATGCAGAAAATCATTGCTGTCTAAAGATAGTGATCCCTTTAAGGTACAGAATAAAGAGAAGAATGTATTATGCCTACTATTATAATAGTAGTCTTTGGGGCTTCCCTGGTGGCGCAGTGGTTGAGAATCCGCCTGCCGATGCAGGGGACACGGGTTCGTGCCCCGGTCCGGGAAGATCCCACATGCCACGGAGCAGCTGGGCCCGTGAGCCATGGCCCCTGAGCCTGCGCGTCCAGAGCCTGTGCTCCGCAATGGGAGAGGCCACAACAGTGAGAGGCCCGCGTACCACAAAAAAAAAAAAATTTTTTACATTTACTATGTTTTTACTAATAAAAAAAATTTTACTAGTAAAAATGTACCACATATAGATGCTCATCCATAAATGCCCCATCCTGAGTCAATACCACTGCTTTTATTGGGGGGACTCCAAGATAATAAAATGTGGGTCATTGGAATCCTATCTCTGATCATCTTGGTATCACTATGCTAGACATAGTGGTGGCTCGGACAGGTGTAAGGCAAGTCATTCCCTACCACAGGGCAAGATGGAATCTTTCCACAGAAGTGACTGGTCATAGTGGTTATCAAAGACTTCAAGGGAAAGGAAAAAGCCATAGTATGTCAGGCCTGCAACATTCTAGGATACTTTATGCAAAACAGAAGTCAATAGCTGTTGACAAAGCAGTATTACAAGAAAATAAATACTACTTAGAGGAAAAATTTGACCCTGCATTTCACAATGAGGCATGTGCTATCTAAGTTAGCAAAATTTCCTAACCCAGGAAATTTCCTTTTTTGTGCAAATGAAGGCTTTTTCAAATTAATTATGAGCTAAGTAAACTAAGCACTTAAAAAATATATGAAAGGTTAATATACAAGAATGATGAGGGAATTCCCTGGTGGTACAGTGGTTAGGACTCTGTGCTCTCACTGCCCAGGGCCCAGGTTTAATCCCTGGTCAGAGAACTAAGATCCCACATCCCACACGCTGTGCGGCCAAAAGGCAAAAAAAAAAAAAAAAAAAAAAGAATGATGACTATGTGTTTCCATCTCTACTGAGTTTAGAACAGAAGGGAAAATAAGGTTTCAGATATGTTGCTTGAGGGATTTACATGTATATACATCCAAGTGAGGACTAAGATACCTAAGAAAGTTGATAAATGTTGTGTTCAGCCCTAGGAATAGACCTCCATCCGTTTAGAATGGCTTAAATGGAACTGTACCTGAAGGTGTGAGCGAGACCAGTGGGTCTCAACTTTAATGGGAATATTAATCAACTGGGGATTCCATTAAAATTGTTGGGTCTGAGAAGGGGTCTGAGATGTTGCATTTCTAACAAGCTTCCGGATGAGACAGTGCTGCTGGTTTGGAGACAAGTATCTCTACAACCAGTCGGTCTCTTAGTCACTCTTGTGTCATTGAGTTTTTGGCAAGATTTCTCTCTTTACATGTTGTCTTAATTCTGAGGTCCTTAGCACAACACATGTGACCCCAGGGGCAGCTGGGATAGACAGAGTCAGGGCAGGGGAGTAACATAGCATAGGGCAGGCACTCCGAAAAGTAATGCTGACAACCAAATACAGTGTCAGAATGAATGGAGTCAACTCAGACTGGATGGAGGAGGCTATACCTTGCAGAAGGGCAGCAGGAGTCTCCACATGGAGCGATGGCTTCAGTTAAGCTGGGTGATGAATCTGGATTGGCAGCCCTTCCTCTGAGCGCCATTTGACCTTGTGAGTCCCTCTATTATTATACTTACAGTGCTGTATTGCCATCATTTGCTGATTGGGTCTTCCACCCCACTAAACATTGCACTTCTGGATACAGAGCCCTGTCTTCCATTCACAGCCCGTAGAACTTGCTCAGCAAGTAAATTTGCTCAAATCATTTGTTAAATGATTGAATGAATGATGAGGCATCACATCTCCATTTGTGCTGTTTCCTCTCCCAGAATGCCTTCCCCATCAGTCTGATGGAATAGATCTGAATTTCTTATAACCGTCAGTTCGAGTGACCACTTCTCTGCAGTTTTCCCTGATCCTCCTTTCCACCGGCCTTCCTGAATATCACCACTACACCTTGTACATGTCACCATTACTTCATCATGTGTCTGTGAGCTCCGTAAGGGCAGGGACTGTGTTTACCTTAGTTTTGACTCTTAGCACTTAGCACAGTGCCTGGCACATAGTATTATAGCATCCCATGTACTACTAAGTAGAGCAAAAGCCATACAAAGTTAGGAATTCAAACCACAGGTAAAGGCAAAAGCAGTATTTTTTATATATTGAATTAGTCCCTTTCATCAGTGGATATTAAAGGATATTAAATTATTTAAGGAGTAATGCTCGTTAAACTTTGTTAACATGGTAATGATTACACTACCTATTTTACATAAAGGTAGCCTTAGAAAAGGAGTATAAGCCCTTAGAAAAGGACTTAGGCAGAAGCCCAAATTGCTGGATGGAAAGAGAGCAATGTAAAAAATTATTTAAATTTAGGACGTGCACAATGACCTCTATTCAGATATTCTGAAACATCTCAGTGACAGAATTTCCAACCCCTTACCCTGGTTTTTGGTATCTCATATGCTTAGTCTTAAGGGGAGATTTTAAACAAATTCTAATATTGGAAAAAATCAAAAACTGGAAGAAACCCTTTGTCCTAGCTTCTAGAAGCCTGTGTTATTTACTCCTAGATCAAGGTCCTTATTAAAATGGATATTTTTTTCAAATGAATGTAACTTCAATGGCAGTGAGTCCTCACTATGAAACTCCCCAATCAGGCCAAGTCAATCTCTTTAAAATTTTCCCAACAGTCACAATTTATAAAACATGAAAGCCAAATCCAATAAATCAAGTAAATAGCATTGCATAATGGAGGCTTAAATATAGAACAAGACAAGCCAGAAAGGTTCAATTAAGTAAATGCTGTACATATGGCTAGCTTTGGTGAGGTCAGTATAATGTATTGGGTTATTTTAGTATAAAGCTAAATAAAATAAGATAATTTAATGATTAAATAAAAGAGAGGAAGAAAAAGGAATAAAATGAATACTTTAGGAAAATACAGTGGATAAAAAGAATCCTAGAACAAATGAGAGTTTTGAATTACAAATTACTCTTAACAAAAAATCCTGAATTAGAAAATAGTCAGGAAAACTCAGAAACTCTGGTAATAATATGAAAACAGGGTGAAATTCTCTGAACGAATAGAAAGTAGTATTGTAATTATGATTTTTATTAAAAAAAATTTTTTTTTGGCTGTGCCGCACAGCTTGTGGGATCTTAGTTCCCTGACCAGGGATCGAACTCAGGCCCTCGGCAGTGAAAGCACGGAGTCCTAACCACTGGATCACCAGGGAATTCCTGTAATTGTGATTTTTTAAGTTCTAAATGACTTTCAGATAATTCAGATGTAGCAAAAGCAAAGTGTGTGTGTGTGTGTGTGTGTGTGTGTGTGTGTGTGTGTGTGTGTATGAAATATAAAGTTACCATGGTGATATCAGACTATTGAAAGAGTATGTAACTCTAACACAATTAGGTGGAAAATGAAAAATCATCTAATCACCCAGATGTTTTATCTACACAGTTGCAAAATTATACTATTTCAAGCTATCTGGGTGCTTTAATGAACTTACATTTTTTCCTATGAGTGTTTGATTCTGGCCAACCCTTTCTACATCTTTGTAGTAGAACAGGAGTCATAGCAATTAGGAACAACTTAACTCATGAAAAATATAACTGTTATATGTATGCACAATGCAGTATCTCTGACACATGTCCATAATGATCGTGCTGTCAATTTAACCATGATTAACTTTTTTCTTGTAATATTATTTGCTGCACATTTATTTATTTTGCTGTTCACTAATTCTTATTAGCAGGGGGAAAAACACTCTAACAGTTTAAGAAACACGTATCAGAGAAAATTTTTAAATAGAGAAACCTATCCACTAATATATGATTTTTTATCTGTTGAGGAAAGACAGACATTATTTAGTAGCACCCCCCCCCCAAATACCCCTATGTACAACTTGTTCATCATTATGGTCTCAGAGCATAAGTATGAAGATAGATTCTTCAGTCAAACCAGATTTTTTTTACCAATTTTTGAACACTTCGTGGTTTTTCACTTCTCTGTTTTTTTCCCTTGGCTCATAATAATTCATTTACTCATTCAACGACTAGTTATTAAGCACCTCATAGGTATTGGACACCCATGCTACATGCAGGTAATGCAAAGGTGAAAAAACACACACAGTCGGTGCCCTCATGGAGCTTTTGATCCACTGGAACAGACAAGACACTGATCAACTGATCATATGAATGAATGGGATGGAGCCTGTGTTGAAGGGTTTGATCTCATCAGGGAGATCAGAGAAGGCTTCCCTGAGGAAGCGGTGCTTGAGCTGGGGTCTGAAGGATAATTAGGAGTTACTAGGTGAATAGGTGGTGGAAATTGTATTCCAGGCATAGAGAACAGCCTATGTAGAAATCATAGGGCCGGAGAGAGGGTAGCGGGAACTGAGACGGGCCAGCATGGCTGGACCGGAGAGAAGACAGGAAGTGTTCAGACGGGACTCCAGAGAGAAAGCAGGGGGCCAGTCCACCCCCTTGAGAGGGCCTTGTGAACCAAGTTAAAGAGTTTCATCATATCCTAACATGTTCCTCCCAACCCTCCAACAGATGTCTTCAAAATCCTAGATGGCCTTTTTCAAATGCCACCTCCTCCAAAATGTCCTTCCGGATTCTTTCAGTCAAATATGTCGTCCCCTCCTCTGTGCCCTGAGGCACTCTGATCATGTCTGTGTTGTCTCATCTACCCCTCTCCGCCTTGTATTCGGGTTATTTTTGTGCATGTCTCTCTCCCTTGTGTGCTGTGCATTTTCAGGGATTTGAATGTATTCACCTTTGTAGTCCACACGTACACAATAAAGGCTCAATAAATGTTCTGAGGGGATTGAATTCAGCCAGTGCTTCTGGTGCTGATTAGGTTCAGCAGTTTGTGCTCCTGCTTCTTCATTATCAAAACTGATAGTTAAAGGCGACAGTAGTTGTAGAGTGTGCATAAAGGGTTTGACAATCTCAGATAAACCGTGAGATGCATGGCAAAATATTGTTACACCTCTAAAGCAGACTGGGGAGGTGACGTACCTAGAGATACGGCTCAGAGGTGTGGGGAACATGAAACAACCTACAGCTCAGTGTCCATCTGCCCCATTGTATGGGGCCTCCTAGCTTTTACCAGTGTGTGAAATTTCCTGGAACACTGTGTGGGTCTGAAATGCAGGTGACCTCCAAAGGCAGTTGCTCACTTTATCCCCGACCAACTTCCACACCTGTAATCAACAATAGCTACATAACATTAAACATCTGGACAAAATTTTTAAATTTTAGTGAAACAAAGAGTCTACCAAATAATTCTGGTTTTGTGCAGATTTTTTAAAAAAATTTATTTTATTTATTTATTTATTTTTGTCTGTGTTGGGTCTTCATTGCTGCCCGTGGGCTTTTTCTGGTTGCAGAGAGCGGGGGCTACTCTTCCTTGCGGTGCACGGGCTTCTCATTGCAGTGGCTTCACTTGTTGTGGCACATGGGCTTCCGTAGTTGTGGCACGTGGGCTCAGTAGTTGTGGCTCACAGGCTTAGTAGCTGTGGCTCGCGGGCTCTAGAGCTCAGGCTCAGGACTTGTGGCACACGGGCTTAGTTGCTCTTCAGCATGTGGGATCTTTGTGTCCCCGGCATTGGCAGGTGGATTCTTAACCACTGTGCCACCAGGGAAGTCCTCGTTCAGAATTTTGATAAGAGTTTTAAATAATCAATGTCTAGGCATTGCACTAAAACAGAAAAATAA
Organism: Kogia breviceps; assembly: GCF_026419965.1. Lineage (NCBI taxonomy): Eukaryota > Metazoa > Chordata > Mammalia > Artiodactyla > Physeteridae > Kogia > Kogia breviceps. The sequence continues at coordinate 14,343,067 of NC_081326.1, read as the reverse complement.
TATGGCACAGAAATAAAATCAGAGTCTCTGAAGACTGGTACTTTGTTTTTGAAAAAAGAATTACTGTTTCTTTTTCCCCTTTTAGAATAAGGCTTTATTAAACACCATTCAGTGACATTGCTATGAAGTCAAGTCATTTTTATATACCAAAGAGAGGAAAACTATCAGGGATAATATTAATAATAAAATATTCTCTGAATTATAAGCAGAAAAAAGTTTAAACACCAAGAGACCGTCACAAAGATCAGTGTAACAAGGTAAAATGAAAATAGACCAAAGAGATGGAAGAAAGAAAGATGTATGCAAAGTAGGAAAGGACTTGTATTTCTGTGCTAGGCTTGCTGTGTGCTTTATATGTATAAATTTGTTTAATCTTCACAGCATTTCTATGAGGACAGTACTATTGTTATTTCCATCTTACAGAGAGAAAACTGAGGCACAGAGGTTAAATGGTTTGCACAAGATCACACAGCTAATGAGAAGTATGGTTAGGATTTGAAGCCAGGCAGTGTGGCTCTCCGTAGCCTGCCTTCTCAAGGGTCTGAAAATTGGTTCCCATGGGCTGAAAAAATAGACATCACCATAGTATGTGGCCCTCCAAAGGGCCACAACACATAGACATATAGTAAATCAATAGTATTAAAATTTCACAGAGGAAGGGGATCGGTTAGGAAAAATATGTCTTTTTGGCCACGCCACTTAGCAGATCTTAGTTCCCTGACCAGGGATTGAACCCCGGCCAGGGGAGTGAGAGTGCCGAGTCCTAACCACTGGACTGCCAGGAAACTCCAAAAAATATGTCTTAAAAGTCCTTAGTAGGGCCAACGATGAAAAAAAGGATGCTACTCTAGAGCTTGTGCTCTTAACCACCAGTTAATGATGCCTCTCAATTGCCATGTTATGCTTTTTTTCCTCTGAGAACAAATTGAAGGGGTAACACATTTCATCAGTAATGTGGATTCATGAGCTGCACAACAATGTAGATTCATAATCTGCTAAAATGTACCAGTTCTGAAATAGCTAGTTTAGGTATCCCCAATTAATCAATTATGCATTTATCAAATAAAACTTAATGTACTGTGTACACATTTTACTTCTCTTGGTATTCTTTTAGCTACATAGCTATGTGTTTCTATGGCCAAAGATAATTCTAGGGAAGTTTATGGAGTAGGTACAGTTGATCCTGGCACTTCCCCTGTTATCTTGGAACTCTTCACTCTCCCTCTTAGTTCTCTCTTTTCATCTCCCCCGTTATTCATTTATTCATTAGGCCTATAAACATTTACTGAGTACCCTGTGCCATTTCATCCACTCCTATGATTTTAATGACAACATATATGCTAATGAGTCTCATTTATTTAATGAATCTGAAATCATTAATCCTGGCAAAGATTTCTCCCCTGAAGTTCCAAAGGACCAGACTGCCTAACGGACCTTTTGTTTTAAAAGTCCCCCAAATTGCTTCAAACTCAACGTATCCATATATGGATTCAACATATCCATGAATTTCCTGGCCATCCAGTGGTTAGGACTCTGTACTTTCACTGCTGAGAGCCTGGGTCGGGGAACTAAGATCCCATAAGCCTTGCGGCAAAAAACAAACAAACAGAAAAAGCCAAAAGGGAATAATCTTCTCTTCGGTATGTGCTTCTCTTCCTAGCCTCCTAGCCTCTTTCTTTAGGAGCTGGAAACTCCATCCATCTCATCACCCAAGCCAGAAACCTGGAAAACTTTTATCACCAGTCACAGTCACTGATCCAGACTTTTGACAGTTATGCTCCCTTCGCATCTCAGACTCTCTCTCTCTAGTCAAATTACTGTCCCTAAATTCAGATTCTTATCAATGTGCCTGGAAAATTGCTCCCTGCTTTGAAATCCTGAAATAGCTGTCCATTGCTTAAAGAATGTAGACCTTCTGTGATCTGGCCTCCACCCACCTGTCCACATTGGACACGCCATCCCATCACAACTCACATCCTAAGCTTTTGAGGCTCATAACATTTTTAACATTGTGATTTTGAAAATGTCTAAATCCAGAGACCCTCTGTTGACATATATGGATCCACCAAAGCTACTTTTGATATATAGATCAGAAAACACAGTCTTTGTTTTAACCAAACATGGACCCGTACCTAAAGCCTACTTGTCTCTTTCTCTTTAAAGTATGCTCTGAGGGAAGAGATATGGGGACATGTGTATATGTATAATTGATTCACTTTGTTATAAAGCAGAAACTAACACACCATTGTAAAGCAATTATACTCCAATAAAGATGTTAAAAAAAATAAAAGTATGCTCTTCTTGAAGCAAGGACATGAGACAAAATATGTTTCTGTCGCCTCCACAGTGTCCAGCATACTGTAGGTGCTCAGTAAATATATTTTGACAAAATACTATTGACTATTATTTTACAGACTTGTATGTTCTTTCTCTTGGAAATAGAATTATGTTATGAGACCACAGTATTTCTTATTCATATAATTTGATGGGAGGAAAGACAAAATAAACTATAAATTCAATTTACTGACTTACTTATTGAGGAAATTGAGATATTACTAAGTAAAATATAGATACCCAGTCCAGCTTTTTCAAAAGACAGATATGTAAAAATAATGCTATTGCTAAAATCAGTTTGTGACATGCTTTCTCAGTTTACTTAATGGAATTATAGCTTGTAATCAATAGATAAACAGCAGAATTCCTAAGCAACACATAAATCTCTCAAAGAAATTGCTGAAAAGAAACTGTTTTTGTTAAAAATTTGGGGCTTTACCCAAAACACAGGATTTAATTTCAGAAGAAAAAAAAAAGTACATTGAATTGTAGGTACCTATTAGTTTGAAGCACATTTGCCAAATCTAAACTCATTACAGGAGATACAAATACATGTAAATCTGAAATTATTGTTTAAAAGAATTTACATTATAATTTTAACTCTTGAGAGTCCAGCATTTCTTTTGTTTTTATGAGTGAGTCCCAGGATTTTCTGAGTTCAGAGGTGTGAACTTTGCTTGGCCTGGTGCCAGTCTGGAATGAAGGCCCTGTCTTGTAAAATCCTGTAGAGAAATACATCATATTTGCTCTTCTTTTCTTTCTTTAATCAAAATCCTGGGGCTTCCCTGGTGGCGCAGTGGTTGAGAGCCCGCCTGCCGATGTAGGGGACACGGGTTCGTGCCCTGGACCGGGAGGATCCCATATGCCGCGGAGCGGCTGCGCCCGTGAGCCATGGCTGCTGCGCCTGCGCGTCCGGAGCCTGTGCTCCGCAATGGGAGAGGCCACAACAGCGAGAGGCCCGCGTACCGCAAAAAAAAAAAGAAAAAAAAAAAAGTACAGTCAGCCCTCGGTATGCATGGATGCAGGACCTGCGGACAAGGGCGGCTGACCATGCTATACGATTTTATACGAGGGAAAGTCCACTGGGGTCCTGGGAAAAATTACTGGTGGAAACGGACTAACTTACCGTGACAGCAAGCAAGCACATCAGTGGTTGTGTCTGGAGGAAAGACGGTGGCTGCAGAGGAAGCACCAAGGGGCACAAGGAGACTTTTGTAGGTGAAAGATCTGTTCAGTCTTCATCGAGGAGGTGGTTTCAAGGTCATACACATGTCACAGCTTATTGAATTGTACACTTTAATCACGTGTGTTTTCTTGCATGTCAGTATCGCTAATAAAGCTTTAAAAAGCACTTCCCTGGTGGCACGGTGGTTAAGAATCCGTCTGCCAATGCAGGGGACAAGGGTTCGAGCCCTGGTCTGGGAAGATGCCACATGCCGCGGAGCAACTAGGCCCGTGAGCCACAGCTACCGAGCCTGTGCTCTAGAGCCTGCGAGCCACCACTACTGAGCCCGTGAGCCACAACTACTTAGCCTGCTCTCTAGAGCCTTAAACTCTGAAAACTGAATATATTTATTACTTTCAAGGCCACCTATAAGAATATTAACTCTGGATCTGCTATCGAATAACATGTCAATAAACTTTTCAGTTTGGTGGGAAAATAAGAGTATCACATTTAACTGAGAAGTTTCCATTTGACATGATATCAGATTAGCAATAGTCAAATAATTAGAATACAAGACACACTGAAAGTAATTTAGGCTTTCTTTAATGGTTTAAAAACCAATTCAGAATTTTGCAGTGTCTCATCCCCGTGACCATATTCATTCATCATTCATTCCAGTTGTATTTAGGGAGCTTATGACATGCCAGGCACATGACTAGGCACAAGAAATGAAAAGACAAACACATGCACAGTCATGGACCTGCCCTCCGGGGATTTGTATCAAATATAATAACTGGGTAGATCAAAGAGCTGTACATTGAAGCTTTCCAGTTTCCAGCACGCTGGGTTTTGGAGAGTTCACACTGCATATCATCAACTTGAAGCAAGACCATATTATCTGCTGGTCTTTAAGCAGTTTGTTTTTTTTTTTAATTATTCTTATTGGAGTATAGTTGCTTAAAAAAATTTTTTTTTAATTGTTTTTACTTTATAGATATATGTTTTTTGCCACACAGCATGCGGGATCTTAGTTCCCCAACCAGGGATCCCATGCAGTGGAAGCTCGGAGTCAACCACTGGACCCTCAGGGAAGTCCCAGAGTATTGTAGCTTTACATTAGTCAGTTCTTAGTTTATTTACTAGTGCCCATAACTAAGTCGATTTGAATTGGTTTATCAAGTACGATTTCATGTAACTATATGAATACCTTATAAAAATCAAGCATAATAAAACATAAATATCTTCTTTCTCTATTAATCTTACAGTTCTGTTTAAAAGCCATTCGTTTTTTTCTGAGATTTGTTTTCTTTTAGTTTGAATGCTTTTATTGGTCATCAAAATTGTGTACCTTGGGCTTGCTCTGACATATGTTCGGTATTTTTAAGAGCATCTTAGTTCAGCTTATCAGTTGCAATAAGATGAGAATTACCTGTCTATTTCCCAAACCTGTTATTTCCCAGTAGGAAGTATTAGGTCATCTCTTTTCTCAGCTCAGAAAGCCCAAATTATCCAATTACAGACAGAGAAGAGGTTTTGCTGTGTACTTGGTATCTAATTTTTTTCTCTGCCTGGATGTATTCCATGAAAAATACACCTGAAGAGCTGAGGGAAATGGAGACAGTGGCCCAGATAATTCTGGAAAATTCAGCTCCATTCTCATTCCTTCCTCTGACTGTGCCTTGGGCCTGATTCTTGGAAGAGCAGATGAGCTGTGGACCCAGATTTAGGCTAGGGAGCAGGCAGTCCTTGGAGAAATGCTCTAGGTCGGAGTGACACACAATGCCTTACACTGAAGGCATCACCAGGCCAGAGCTTGGCTATGGTGGAGGGACTGCCCTTGGGGCAGCACAGCCCTGGGGGAGGGTATGGGGTTTAACTCCTCATATTTTTCCACCCTTCCCCCACCTCTCCCCATGCAACCTCACCATTGTTTCCTGAGTTAAATATATCACCTAGGACTTCCCTGGTGGCACAGCGGTTAAGAATCTGCCTGCCAATGCAGGGGACACGGGTTCGAGCCCTGGTACAGGAAGATCCCACATGCCACAGAGCAACTAAGCCCATGTGCCACAACTACTGAGCTTGCGCTCTAGAGCCTGCGAGCCACAACTATTGAGCCCACGTGCCTAGAGCCCGTGCTCCACACAAGAGAAGCCACCGCAATGAGAAGCCCCCGCTTGCCGCAACTAGAGAAAGCCCACAGGCGGCAACGAAGACTCAAAGCAGCCAAAAATTAATTAATTAATTAAAAAAAATATATATGGTCTGATTCTAATTCTACCAGATATTTACAATTGATCAAATAACAAATAAAATTAGCATGTAAACCACTTACCAACCATTGTTTATTATAAAGCAAACAAACCAAAAGACACCACCCAGTTGGGAATTCCTGTCAGTCCAGTCGTTAGAATTTGGTGCTTTCACTGCGGGGGTCCAGGTTTGATCCCTGGTCCGGGAACTAAGCTTCCGCATGATGCATGAGCAGGTAAAAAAAGAATTGCCTTAATGGAGCAAGTGGACGTGACCCACATCTACCCATCGCTCTCCCTCCTAGCGCTGCGACCACAGCAAGCCTTATGTATGAATAACAGGCTCATACTGGGGGAGGGAGTTTGGCAAACTGGCCCACAAGGCTTTTTTTTTTTTTTTTAATTGCCCATGAGCTAGGAATGATTTGTACATTTTTAAATGGATGAAAAAAATCCCAAAAAGAATAAGTTTGAGAAAAACGAACATTATGTGAAATTCAAATTTCAGTGTCCCTAAATAACGTGGTTTTTAAAAAAAATTTATTTATTTATTTTTGGCTGTGTTGGGTCTTCGTTGATGTGCGTGGGCTTTCTGTAGTTGCGGCGAGCAGGGGCTACTCTTTGCTGCGGTGCGTGGGCTTCTCATTGCCGTGGCTTCTCTTGTCGCAGAGCACGGACTCTAGGCACGTGGGCTTCTGTAGTTGTGACAAACGGGCTCAGTAGCTGTGGCTTGCGGGCTCTAGAGCACAGGCTCAGCAGTTGTGGTGCACAGGCTTGGTTGATCCGTGGCGTGTGGGATCTTCCCCGACCAGGGCTCGAACCCGCGTCCCCTGCATCGGCAGGCGGACTCGCAACCGCTGTGCCACCAGGGAAGTCCCCTAAACAGCGTTTCATTGGAACACAGCCACATCCATTGTTGTGCAAGGTGGGTGACTACTCTTCCACTACAAAGGCAGGGTTGAGTAGTTGGGACTGCCATATGTGATCTCATATGTATGGGATCGTATGTTCCACAAAGCCTAGAATAGTTACTATCTGGCCTTTTACAGAAAAAGTTTACTGACCCTTGCTCTAAGCATTAAAATAATCCTTCATTTATTTATCCTTTGGAAAACAAACTATCTGCTGTGCGTCAAAGAACCCTCATCAAACAATGAAATGTTAGTTGCAGGAGAAACCATGGCACTGCCAAGAAAAGAGGTTGGCAAATGGGCAAGCTGAAGGATGTGACAAGGCAGATGGACCTGGAGGGTACTGTGCTCAGTGAAATAAGTCAGATGGAGAATGACAAATGCTCTATGCTATCACTTATATGTGCAGTCTAAAAAATAAAACAAACGAATGTATATGACAAAACAGAAACAGACTCACAGATGTAGAGAACAAACTAGTGGTTACAAGGTGGGGAGAGGGAAGGGGGAGGGGTGGGATGGGAGAGGGGATTAAGAGGTACAAACTCCTATGTATAAAATAAATAAGCAATCAGGGCATATTGTACAACACAAGGAATATAGCTGTTATTTTGTAATAACTTTAAATGGAATATAACCTATAAAAATATTAAATCACTATGTTGTACACCTGAAACAAATATAACATTGAACATCAGCTATACTTCAATTTAAAAAAATAAAAAGTAAGCTGAGGGAAGGGCAGGGGTGGCCGTGCGCTCCCTCTCTTGCTGCAGTGGGGTCAAAGTATGCTGAACAGGATGGCCTGGGACAGATCTGGGGGAGATCAGATGCCATTTAAACCCAGGTAGTGCACATCGTTAGTCAGCCACCCAGTTCCTCTGAGTCTCAGCTTATTATTACATGAAGTGGGATAGTCATTACCGCACTGGGTGGATGACCTGTAGTAACCTTTATAAAAGACTCTGAATTCAGTAAATGTTAGTCTCTTCACCCCCCTCTTGGCAGTGAGGTCTCAAGAAAGAATGAATTACAACTTACGTCACCAAGAGACCACTTAACACATGGCAGCAATACGAGAAAAAATTTTTTTCATTTTATAATCTCTGCACTTCAGAGGATTCAATTAGAAACTATGAAGAAATCTCAGCCTTTGCACGGATCCAAGCAGACGGGATTAAGGCAGTGTGCTGGCAAAAACACACTGTGCTGTAATATGAACATCCCAAATTAGGAGATGGCTAATACATTATAGTACAGCCATAGGATGGACTATTGGAAAGCTATAAGAAGGAAAGTAACAACATTTTAAATGACATGTATAAAATGTGAACCATATAATAATTAGTGAAAAAAAGCAGAATATAAAATTTTATATGCAATATAAGCTAAACTGTATTTAAAAGGAAAAAAAAAACACAAGAAGAGTAAGGAGTAAAAAGTACATGAACTTTTTGAAAAAAACTGTTTTACTGAGATATAATTCACATCCCAGGATGTGAACTTTTAAGGCAAAACAGGAGATTATGAAAAGATTTGGACTTACACTGGGGACTTCAGCCTACTCTTTTAGAGAAACCTTGCAGGAAGCACTGATTTAGTTCAAGCTTTCAACTCCCTCATTTTGCAGGTAAGGAAATTGAGCCCCAGAGAAGTGAACATACCTGCCTAAGGAAACACAGCATGTTAGCAGCAAAGTAGGAACTAGAACCTCAGGCTTCAAGTTCAGTACACCTAAACATGCCAGTTGTCCAACATCTTCACTCTTCTTGTTCAATCCATATTCACATATAATTGGGAGTTCCTTGCAATCCAGTGGTTAGGACTTGGTGCTTTCACTGCCGTGGGCCCAGGTTCAATCCCTGGTCAGGGAACTAAGATCCTGCAAGCCGCAGCGTCCAAAATAAATAAATAAAATAAGATAAAACATATTCACATATAGTTTATATGTTGTTGTAATTATAGTATAGCCACAAATTGGAGGATGACTAATTCTTTAAAACAGTTTTTCTTCTCTCAAGTTCTGCTATGTCAACATTTATTCTTCTTTATGCTTTTCTCTTCGTCTGTATACCCAATCTGCTTGCGGTATTTGCAAGCCTGGGGAGTATTTTTGTAAAAAGCCCAAGAAACTCAAAGGGCCCTTTTATTAGCAATTGTTGGAATCTCTGACCTCATTTTTAAATTTAAATTTTAAATTCTTTCCTCTTCAAAGTTTGCCTCTTTAGAAACGACATATTAACTTTCCTCTTAATTTTTCAAAACAATAGATAGTTTTAAAAATACTTCTCTCTCCGGCCACCCCCAGCCTCTTGAAGGAAGAGCTGGGCGCTCATCTCAAACTCCCTGCCCCCCCAACCCCGCCTCTAACAAAGAACTTCTCTGCCACAAGTCATTAGGATCTTATTTTTCTGCTTTCCTTGCACCTTAGAACCTTCCACCAGTTACTTCTATCTTAGCCTAGCCGTTCTCAACCTTGCCTGCACTTGAGAATCACCTGGGGGCTCCTAATTTATTTATACTGGGATGGGTATGTGATTTTCTTCTTCAACCAGGATTGACAACTTCTGCCTTGGATGAATAGGTTAAAACGAGTGTGTTTTCCTAAGGATATTTTTGTTGTAAAATAAGTCCAGTTGGGAAATGAAAAGATTTGACCTTCGCAAAAGAAATTTTATTTGGTGTTATTTGGTGCTGGCAGGGGAAGTATTTTTTTGGAAAAGACCACTGAAATTAAACAGCTAACAGTTCTCATTCATTTGTTTATTCATTTGTTCTTCATTCATTAAAAACCTACACTGTGCCAGACACTAGAGATTTACTTATACTCCTTGTTTTCAAGGGGCTTACAATCTAGTAGTAGGAAAAAAAGTACTCCAGTAAATATGAAGTGCCATCTGTGCTGTGATAGAGACATGCACAGGCTTCCTTTGAATAAGGAATATGTTAAAATCGAATTTCAAGCATATTAATAGAATATATTTTATTGCATTATATCTAAACCAAGTTTAAAAATATAATAATTCTTGTTTAATTAGAAGTTATAAGTGAAATGTAGATGAACACCACAGTTGTATCAATAGCAAGTGGAAAGTTGTTTGAAATTGAGGTCAAATTTGAGGGTACCTTGAAATGACAAATAAAGACTGGTTAAACATTGGTGTAAAAGAGAAAAACTCATTTTGATAGATTTTGCTTAAATCATTCAGGATTGGAGGAAAAGATAGTTACAGAGTTAGATTAAAAGTAAATGAGCAATAAAAATTATACGAGAAAGGGCCAATGGGACAAAGAGTAGAATAGAAACAATTTGTAGGGAAGGGAAAAGAGCAGGAAAAAAGAAAGCAAACGAATGTCTCATGAAGACAGCATAATCATTCCAAAATAGAGTTCAAGTGTATTTAAGAATATCACAAGTTAATGGTATATTAAAGGGAAGGAAAAAAAAAACCCCAACAAATTTAAAGAAAACAGAGTAATATGTATAATAGCACAGTACTGGAAAATACATGCTATTACAAAAAATTTGTTTACTCTTTATTTACAATATGCTATATAAAATATATCATTTTGGTTCATTTAAAAACATTATTTTAGGAGGGAGCAGACTGAAAATAAAACTTCTTAAAGAATTGCAAAAATGTCCCTACTTAAAATTTAGCATATGAAAAACCTAGTAAAAATCAAGGGAAAGCCAACAGTGAAATCAAGCCAAATGCACTGGGAGAATTTGCTCAGTAAAAAATCTGGGTATCTTGTTCTTTATAAAATCCTACAAAATTCCACCATACTATAAAGAAATCTTGAAATTATTCCTGTGGGGATCCAAAACTTCTCAGCTTGGCACTAACAACCCATTATATACACTGATGGAAAGCATACTGCATATAGCACTCAATTTATTACTACAGATGTACCTCATTGCTGATAGTATGTTTATAACCAATAGTAATTTATGAGGAAGACTTTTTTTCATTTTAGGTTATTAAAACTACTACATTGTTAATAGAGTCGTAGATTTTTGGTCACAAAAGAAAGTTGAGTAAGACTGTCGTAACTGCTGTTTCAGTGCTATGCATATTCTTTTACAAAATATTGCAAAGAGATAGTGTTCCTTAGCAAAGCAGTCCATGATGGTAGTTTTTTTTTGTTTTGTTTTGGTGAATTTTTTTAAACATCTTTATTGGAGTATAATTGCTTTACAATGGTGTGTTAGTTTCTGCTGTATAACAAAGTGAATCAGCTATACATATACATATATCCCCATATCCCCTCCCTCTTGCGTCTCCCTCCCACCCTCCCTGTCCCACCCCTCTAGGTGGTCACAAAGCACGGATGATGGTAGTTTTGACAGAAGTTCGGCATGCAGGGAAAGCACATCCCTATCCAGAGTGTCCATTCCATTAAAAACAAAACGCTGCCCTCCCATTGATGGAAGCAACCCAGTGTAATCAACCTGCCACCAGAGAGTTGACTGATCCCCTGGGAATGGTGCCATTTGGGGGACTCAGTGTTAGTCTCTGCTGCTGGCTGATTGGGCACTCAGTGGTGGCCACAGCCAGGTCGGCCTTGGTGAATGGAGGTCTATGTTGCCACCATGACTACATTGTTCATGAGACCATTGGGCGATGACAAGAGTCTCTGGGGAAAGAGATGGACTGGTAGCCACAGAACAGGCTGTCCTATCCACCATCATGATATTACACACAGCATTACTTCTGATCAAGGAACTCACTTCATGGCAAATGAATTGGGGCAATGGTCCACCCTCATAGATTTTCGTGTTCTCCAACCATCCCAAAGCAGTTAGTTTGATAGAATAGTAGAAAGCTATTTTATGTGTCAAGTGGCCTAGGCTATTATGCCCAACTGTCTGGCCAAACACCAGTCTAGACGTTGCTGTGAAAGTATTTTTTTAGATGTGATTAACATCTAATTAACACGTTAATTAACATTAACATGTGATTTAAATCAGTAGACTTTGAGTAAAGCAGATTACTGTCCATAATGTAGATGGTCCACATTTAATCAGTTGAAGGCATTAAAAGACTGAGCTTCCCACGAAGGAAGGAGCTGTCTCCAGGCTGCCGTCAGACCCAAGTCTGAGACGTCAACTCCTGCTGGAGTTTCCAGCCTGCTGGCCTGCCCTGCAAATTTTGGATTTGCCAGCACCCATAATTGCATGAGCCAATTCCTTGAAATCTCTCTCTCTCTCTCTCTCTCTCTCTCGATATTTCCTGTTGGGGGATTGCAATCATACGTGATATCATAAAGAAGAAGTATATTACAAATATCTATGAAGATGCGATTTATATTCTTTTTTTTTTTTTTTGCGATACGCGGGCCTCTCACTGTTGTGGCCTCTCCCGTTGCGGAGCACAGGCTCCGGACGCGCAGGCTCAGCGGCCATGGCTCACGGGCCCAGCCGCTCCGCGGCACGTGGGATCCTCCCGGACCAGGGCACGAACCCGTGTCTCCTGCATCGGCAGGCGGATTCTCAACCGCTGCGCCACCAGGGAAGCCCGAAGATGGGATTTAAAATGCAACCCCATTACTCTAGACTAAAGCCTCTGTTCCATTTGGTGAAATTGGGTTCGTTGTTACAATGCCACCATAAACTGAGACTGAGTCCTTGCGGTTAAGATGATACATCAAAATTACGTGTAGATAAAATATACTTTGGTCTCAGAGTTATAATTTGCCGAAAGGTATAGAGGTAGTGGTGGGGTGGCACTTGTCTTCTAACCAGTGCTCTGCAAAGTCAAGGCCATGTGGATGATAGAGGTACTAGCCTTCTGGTTGTGACCACCCAACACTCCTGCCCACTATTGCTGTGTTATAATAAGGAAATATTTTAACCGTGACTGCTGGAACAAATTCCTGTCTAATTTACGTTCTGCATTCTGCAACCCCTCTGTTCACTGATTTCACTTAATTTTTATAAAACAAATATTTATCATATTCGAATGGTTTTCTTAGCCACATTCAATCATTCATTCAACAGGTATTTATTAAGTGCCAGTGTGAGGCACATCACTTGTAAATTCCATTAAGATAAGGCTGTTCCCTGTCTTGTTCAGTACTTGGTCTCCAGTACTGAGAATAATGCTTTGCACAGAATAGGAACTCAATAACTTTGTGTTGAATTAATAAATGGAAAGAAGCATATCTAATACCCCTGGTAATAATTTGTACATTATCTCCAGCATTTCGTGTCCAAAGGTTGTTAACACACGCTTCTTAGTTGGGAACATAAGTCCTTTAATAACTAACTATTAGCTATGGCAAAACACCTTTTTTTTTTTTTTAATGATGTTTTTGTGAAAGGCTTTGAAGTCTCAGATGAAAAGTACAGGCAGTCCTCATGGATTTATTTCAAAAGTTTAGTTGTTCACTGATTGTTTGTAAGGCAGAACATATTTTTCTATGGAAACAAGGTTTTGCAAGGGGTTTAGATTCTCAGAGCTGCCCTGCTGAAACCTGTGAAATCCAAAATAGCACCATAGTAGTAATAGAACATAACCATCATGTGTGTGTTTCTGTGGAAAACTAGAACTTAATCTGCTGCATTTGGAAAGGGACTCTGTTAAGCGTGTCTAGATTCAAATGGTGAGCCTTGGGGTTATGTGGTTACAGTGCAGAAGAATCTTCAAACTCAACTGTTTGGTGTTTTATCTTAGGGATGGCAGCAGGGGTTCAAACAAACGGCAAAACTCTTGAAAGGCAGAGGACTTAGATACGAGGAAATGGTGATGTTGTAAATGAAACCACTAGTACGCAGGGGAAAGAAAAAGCTGTCTCTGCAGCTCATAGTAGAGAGAGGGAGGAGGAAACATGAGTTGGAAAACCTCTAGGCAGAGGCAAAAAGAGAAGAGAGTTCCAGTCAAGTAAAAACCTTGCCAGTCTTAGGTGGTTCGTTGGCCATGTATAAATCAGGGATTGAGTGTATTAGAAAGTATCCAGTATTAGTAGTTTATTTTAAAATTTAGTCTAGGGCTTCCCTGGTGGCGCAGTGGTTGAGAGTCCGCCTGCCGATGCAGGGGACACGGGTTCGTGCCCCGGTCCGGGAGGATCCCACGTGCCGCGGAGCGGCGGGGCCCGTGAGCCATGGCCGCTGCGCCTGCGCGTCCGGAGCCTGTGCTCCGCAACGGGAGAGGCCATAACAGGGATGAGGCCTGCGAACCAAAAAAAAAAAAAAAAAAACTTAGTCTAAAAGAAATGCAGGATCTAAGTACTAGCATTTTCTTATTTTGTAACAAAAGAATGTGCTTAAGTAAAATTTATATCATAGAAGGAATTTTTTGAAGTTTTTATTAAATACTGAATATATACAAAACAATATTTCTAACATGTATGACAGATATAAAGAATAATAAATATCCACATGCCTGCCACTCAGTGTAAGAACTAGGACATTAATCATCTAAAAGGGTTTGAGGATGGAGCAAGAGAACAACTGCAATCTTTCAGGTAGTTGTGTGTCTGAAACTTCATAATCATCTTGGGGAAAACCTAAAAACAAAATAAAACAAGCCAGGAGCCTAGGCATTTCATCAAGTATGTCAAAAACTGACATTCATAAATAATAGACTAATTAAAATATAACATTGATTGACCCTGTAAATGTTTTGAATAAAAACAGAGTTTTATATTTTAAAGCCCAAGAAATATTGCTAGAATGAGGGCTCTGCGGTGAGGAGGACTATTTGTCAAGTGGTCCACATTTATAGAAGCCTGTTTCAAAAGAAGCAAGAAGATGGTTCTCCTAAGGAAGAAGAGCTGTTATTCAGATGCACTCTTTTTCACGAAGATATTTTTTCTGTCCTAGCTAAAATTGAACACAGTCATTCCCCTTCACACCCAGGATTTTATAAAAATCTTGCATTTTAACCAAAGGCATCTTTTTTCCTCTGAGTAAGCTTTAGCTCCCTGATACAGTATTTCCAAACTGCATGGGATCTTAAAAAGTCCTCAAGTAGGGAGCTGAGTCCTTCATAACACGTCCAGAACGTTTTCATGAGAACATTCTGGAGATGGATAGTGGTTGCACAGCAATGTGCGTGTACTTAATGCCACTGAATTGTACACTTAAAAATGGATAAAATGGCAATTTTTAGGTTATATATATTTCGCCACAATACAAAGATGCCACTAACCAACCAACCAACCAACTAACCAAGTGTTTAAGTCACCCTGTTTATGGGCTTAGATTCTGATCTAGAACCTACTTCTTATTCTAAGACTCCTCTTAGCCTACCTGCATGAACCATTATGTTAAGTGAGATGAGATCAACAGCTGACCAACTCTTAACTTATTAGAGTACATTTAATTTTTATTAGTTTCTATTTTTAATAGACATCTTTATTTTCGAGTTAGTAAAGGTAAACATAAGAGAAAGGAGATTTGTAGAAAAAATGTCAATACTTTATTTTTATAAACACATTAATTTTTAAAAAATTATTTATTTATTTGGCTGTGTCGGGTTTTAGTCGCGGCACGCGGGCCATTCGTTGTGGCATGTGGGCTTCTCTCTAGTTGTGGCCCTTGGGCTCCAGAGCACGCACGCAAGCTCAGTGGTGGCAGCATGTGGGCTTAGTTGCCCTGCAGCATATGCGACCTTAGTTCCCTGACCAGGGATCAAACCCGTGTCCCCTGCATTGGAAGGCGGATTCTTAACTGCTGGACCACCAAGTCTCCTGTCAACACTTCTTAAATTGATTATATTTGTACATATATGTGTATATATGCATGTTGTTTTACTATTATTTATACTTTTACTAAAACTAAATAAACTTTATTGGCACCTGTACCTACTTATGCTAAGTGAAGTAATATTTTAGGAAGTTGATGTGCTAAAATCTGTGTGGGATATTAAGAAATCTAAAATATGATCCCTGTCTTTAAGGCACTAGCAGTTGAGTTAGGGAAACATCAGTAAATCCATACAACAATAACACCTTTTTAATTGAAGTCTAATATATATAGGTAGGTACGCAGGTCATGTTTATACCTTGAATGAGCTGTGCACACAATGTTTCATGAAATGAACACGTCCAAGTAACCTCCACTCAGATTAGGAATAGGATATTCTCAACAGCTCCAAATCTCCCTCAGGTGCTCTCCCGGGCACCACCTACTCCAAAAAAGGTAACGACTGTCCTGGTATTTATCACTATAGATTAGTTTTATCCATCTTCCATCTTATGTAATGACATTATACAGTAGTATTCTTTTATATCCAGCTCCTTTTACTCAAGATTATTTTTATATGATTTATCCACTTTATTGCATGGGGCTATAGTGTGTTCATTTTAATTTCAATATAGTATTCCATTGAGCAAAAACACTGTAATTTATTCGTTCTTCAGTCAATGAATTCTATTGGATATATAGTTAGGAGTGGAATTATTGGGTCATAAAGCAGAAATGCTCAGCTTTAATGGATATTGCCAAAAAGCTTTTCAATTTACATTTCAAATTTTCATTTTCTGTTTCTAATATAAAAAAATACAACTGTATTTTGTATATTAACCTTCCATTCCAGAGATCTTCTAAAATTTAATTCTAATCATTTGTTGCTTCTTTTGAATTTTCTATATAAACATTCATGCCATCTGCAAATAATGACAGTTTTATTTCTTCCTTAGTGATAGTTATATCATTTTTTTCTTCATTGCATTGACTAGAATCTCCTGTACAATATTGAATACAGATGGTATTTCCAATTCTCTTTCCCAATCTCTAGGAGCAGGTGTAAATGTTTCACCATTGAGTATGACATTTGTTATAGGCTTTTTGTACATACAGTTCATTATATGGAGGAACTTCTCTTTTTTTTAAAATAAACTTTGTTTTTAAAAATTTATTTATTATTTAATTAATTAATTTTTTTTTGGCTGCATTGGGTCTTCGTTGCTGCGTGCGGGCTTTCTCTAGTTGTGGCAAGTGGGGGCTACTCTTCATTGCGGTGTGTGGGCTTCTCATTGCCATGGCTTCTCTTGTTGTGGAGCATGGGCTCTAGGTGCACAGGCTCAGTAGTTGTGGCACACGGGCTCAGTAGTTGTGGCTCACGGACTCCAGAGTGCAGGCTCAGTAGTTGTGGTGCATGGGCTTAGTTGCTCCGTGGCATGTGGTATCTTCCCAGACCAAGGCTCGAACCTGTGTCCCCTGCATTGGCAGGCAGATTCTTAACCACTGCACCACGAGGGAAGCCCAGGAACTTCTCCTTTATTACATTAAAAAAATGCCAATAGTAATTTGGTTAAATGTATTCCTAAGTATTTGATGTTTTCTATGTTTTGTAAATGACATTTTAAAAAATGTCATTTTCCAGTTGTTTCTTCCTAGTATATAGAAATATAATTTCTGACTGTTGACCTTGTATCTTACATTCATTTTAGTAGTTTATAGGCTCTTTTGAATCTTTTATGTATACACTCACATCATCAATGAATAAAGATGGTTTTACTTCTTTCCTTTTCATTTTCTTACCTTATTGTACAGGATAGAATTTGCAGAGAGGCTAAATAACTTGCCAGAGTTCACACAGTAAGAGCCAAGATTGAAACTCATGTCAGTCTGTTTCCAGAACACCCTGGAATAAGTGAGGGTCTATTAAGTATTTTATTGCTGTTACTGCTAGAAAAAGCAGTTAGGGTCCTACTGAAGATGGTCTTGAATATAAGGTAAAGGATTTGAATTGCATTCTGTAGGCAATTAAGGATTATTAAGAGTTTTCAAGTGGGAAAGAAATAGAAGTGGGAATATTAATCTTGTGACAGTGTGTAGTATGGTTTGAATGGAACCCCTAATTCATTGATTTATTCATTTCACAATTATTTATTGAGCTTGCATTATGTTCTAGGAGTTGTTATAGGTACTAAGGAAATAAGGATGAAGACAATGTGTTGCTTAGAGTAGTAGAGATTTTCAGTGATGGAGAAAAGAATTTTAGCACAATCTGTTAGCCATGCTGCAAAGGCAGCTCTATGATCTTGCATAAATTAACTTCTCTGAACCTCATTTTTTTAATATGTAAAATGAGAATAATAATACATATAATGCCTACTTTGATTAGAAATAAAAATATATGTAGTACGCTTGACCTGTATCAGACACATTTATGGTAGCTATAATATTTAAGGGATTTGGAGAGAGCAGACAATAAGAATGAAACATTTGGTCAAACAGTTGTTTTTTTCAATAATCAAATTGTCAAACAAATGTCTTAACTGATTCCCCCCATCCAGTGATTACATTTTTAATAGAATGAACGATAATTTTTTTGTTTTTATAACTTGAAAGCAACACCGAAATAGAGATAACTGTGCTATGCGTGGATCTAATCAACATAATAATATTCCACTAGTATAAAGAACTTAAGAGTTAACAAAGCACATTTATTTATACCATTTTGAGTCTTGCAACAATTATACAGATGAGCAAACTGAGATATTTAGTCACATATTAAGTAGCAAAGCACAGTTCATATGTTTACCTATCTTTTCTAGCTCTTCTTACCACACTGTGTTATCTCTCATTATATCATGAAGCATGCTAGTAGTAATAATTTAAAAAATCATATTGAATCTTCCATTTTTATATAGTTTATGTATGAAGAAAGTAACTTGAAGTTGAATGAGGAAGAGAAGGCAGACAAAATAGAATTTCTTGTCCTACAGTATTCACATTGTCCTGATTTTCTTAGGTGTGTTATTAACTATATAAATTATCATTTTTCTTTACTACTTTAAGTTGCATTTGTGATTTGGCTGACATTTCTTTTTGGTTTTTGTCTACTTGCCTCATCCATCCATGGTGTGTCGTTTCTGCTTCTACTAAATTTCAATAATTTCCTTCCCCTTTACGATTTGCACCCACATTTTTTTCCTTATTGGGTTGTTCCCTGTTGGTAATGTATCCAGTTCCTATATCTTTGCTTTTATTTATTTTTCTTTGACTGAATAATTAAGACAACTTATTTACTTTTCTTCCTTTTCATTTTACATTATCACATGATAATTCACCAATACTTATGGCTGGTTTTCCTAAAAATTATTCTGAGGTCTTACAGACATCTAAATTCTTTCAAAATACTGAAAACATTCTTTATAAATATGTTTTAAGAGCAAGGTATTGGAGGGTGAGTTGGGGAAACGGACATGAAGATCGATTGGATACTGTTGTTTACATTTTACAGATTCACATAAACAGCAAACATTATATAAGATCTTGTTAGGAGCTATAGCATGTAAAAACAAGAAGAAGACATGGTTCCGGGCCCTGAATAGCTTACCATCTAGTGAAAGAGAAAGACAATATATAAACAACTCCAGTGCAAGACAGAATATTGTTATAACTACAACATGAAGTGTTGAGGGAGACCAGAGGCTGTAGAAGAGAGCAGAAGTTATAGGATTCCCCAAGGCTTGAGGCAACCGATTAGCAGCTGGAGGCAACTCATGCTAAGCTGTCAGATTTTTTCGTTTGTTTTATTTTTATAGACACAGTCATGTATCTTGAGTAAGTTTTATTGAGTAACATAGAAATGCAATGGGAGTCATTAATTTGCACAGGTAACATGGGTGGTTTTTGGAAGTGTGAAACCTGTTGCATAGTATTGATGAACTCTGGACTTCTGCCAAAAGAGGAGTAGAAAGCCAGAAGGAGAATCTTTTCTTTATCACAACTCAGAGTTGGGGGTGATGACAGGAAAGGAAATTGGAGTCCAGCAATGCGACAGACCTCAGGCGACTACTACCTCATTGTAGGAATACAATGGATGAGGATTTGTGGAAGAAAACAGGTCATTAAAAAACCCTCCATTTCCCATTTCTTCCCCAGTTTTTTGGAGAGCTTTGGGTTTTCAGGAAACCTTATTCTGTTATGCCATGTAATTAAAATAATCTACAAAAATTTGTTAAATTAATACACGGTGAATGCAAACATTTCAAACACTATAGTGTACAAAATAAAAGTGGAAGTACTACTCCATTACACACCCACTCATACTCCCCAGTGCTAACAATTTGTTATAGCCTTCCAAACATTTTCTATCCATAGTCACGCATACACACGTTTTTTTTTTTTTTCTTTCCCGAAAAAAAATTGGTGGTACTCCCACAAATTTGAGGTTGAAGACACCATTAAAAGTGTGGACTCTGGAGTCTGCCAGAACTGGGCTCAAATCTTCTCCAGCTTCCCAGCTGTATGACCCTAGGCAAATTACTTTACTTCTTTAAGCTTCATTTTTTTGTGAAGGCTAAAAATGGTAATTACTTTGTACGGCTTGATAATCAAAATGTATAAATCACTTAGCACAGTGCCAGACGCATAGTAAGTGTTCAATAAACACTATTATTGTCTATGGCAAGTGACCTTTCTCATTTTAAGACTAAAAATAAGGAAATTTGTTGAACAAATGTTGCTCATTTCTTCGGACGAAATGTATCTGGGTTGTGAAGAACTTGCTTTTCCAAAGCATAAAACTGATCCAAGTAACCTTTATGAGGCTTCTCTTCGAATTTTCAGTGCAACTCTTCTGCACCCCCACAACATCACTTTCTGTCTAGAAAGTGGACTTTCCACTAAAAAACTTTTGTGACTCATGTCGTGACAAGAATGCTCAACCAGGTCAGGCTTTACACTGTGTGTCCTTTTGCATTATCATGCAATGGCTGGGTGGCACCCTTTTAAGCTCGCCTCGCCTCGCACGGTCGCGCCCCTCCATCCCCTCTTCAGATGCGGCTGCAACTGGAGAAGCCTATCGTCTTAGGAGCCGAGGTTGAATTGATGGACGACGGGCGCCTCCAGGGCGCAGCAGCAGACGCGGGCGTGCGAGGTGCACCCTAGGGGTGCAGGCTGCTGGCCGAGGGGCCCGGGCGGAGTGCGGGCGGGAGGTTCTTCCCGGGGCTAACCTGGCACTGGGCTCTGCCCGACCTTCGTGCGGGGTCATCTGCCCCGCCGTCTGCAGCCCCGGCCTGTCCCATCCACTCGTTCTTTTTGGCACTGCCCTTTGCCCTCCCATGGAGTCATCTGTTTACTCTCCCTTCACTTCCAGTCACCCATAGGTCACCCTCCCTCTACCACAGTCACCCATTTTGTCCCCTCTCCTTTCTCTCCTCACTCTTCACCTCTCCCCAGGTCGCCTTCTTAGAGGACTCCGCCGACGGAGATGCTGCGGACCCCGCGGCCAGGGTCTGTTCCCCGGAGAACCCTCCGTCCACCTTTGCCCCCTCCCCGGGGGCGTGGGACGCAAGTTTCCGCTCCGTCCTTTCCCCAGTGACAGGACTTGGCTGCGGCCACGGCCAGGGAGGCGGGGGGAGGGTCTGCCTGGCTCCCGAGCCCCCTCCTCTGATCGCGAGCTCTGCGCGGTCTGTGTCTCTCTCGGCAAGTGCGGAGACGCGGAGCAGGAGGAGGAGGTGGAGGAGGGAGTTGGGGGAGGATCTCCATTGAAATAAACAACCAGGCAGCAGTTATTAACACGGGAACATGGCGGCCGCAGCCTCAGCCACAGCTTCGGCGGCGAAGGTCAGCGCCGACGGCAGCCGGCACCTGACGGCGTGACCGACCCGAGCCGGTAACCGCGCCTTCCCTGGGGGCCGCGAGGGAGGGCGGGAGGCTGGAGGCGGGCGGGGGGCGCCGCGTCCCCACCCCCGGCCGCGTCTGCCCTTCCTGCGCCGAGCCGGGCAGAGCCGCGCGCCGCCGAGAGGGCTGTTTTGTGTGCGGCGACCGCTGCCCCGGTGCGCGGAAAACGCGAGTTGCATCCCGGAGGCGCCGCGAGGCTGGGGAGTTGGGGCTTGGGGGGTGGGGAGGGCGGGAAGCGGCAGGGAGACGCGGAGTCCCTGGGAGAGAAAGGAGGCGCTCCAGCGCTTTGCCAGAGCTCGGGAGACGAGTCCCGGAGCGCGAGGCGGGCGGAGGCTGCAGCCCGCGGCGCCGGCGAGAGGTGAGAGCCGAGACGCGGTGGGGAGGCCGGGGGCGCGGGCGCGGCCCCCGCCCGAGGAGCGAGGCGCCCGCCGCCCTGCCCGGTGCGGGTCGGCGAGGAGCGCGTCTCCTGTGCCCTCGGGGGACGCGAGGCAGGGACGGAAAGGTGAAGCCGGAGAAGGTGCATTCTTTCATGGAAACGCGGAGCGACTGCTGCGCAGGGTGGGAGCCGGGCGAGGGGAGGCAGGACTTGGGAAGTGCTCGGGGGTGTGTGAAGGTGAAGCGCCGTGTCAGGGGCGGCCGGCTGGGTGAGACGCCGGGAGGAGGGGATCCGCGGCCCGGCAGCCGGGCCGGGCCCGTGTCAGCGCCGGGGGTGGGGGGCGAGGGGCGCCGCGCGCCGCGGGCGGACGGGAAGGAGCTGGGGCGGGCGGGGCGGGCGGCGCGCTCCGGCCGAGCAGGCCGGGCCGCGGTGGGGGCGGGGAGCCGGGGGCCGGACCGCGGCGGCGCCGAGCCCGGCTCGCCCCTGACTTAACTTTCTGGGTGCGGGCGTGTGTGCAGTAGGCGCGCAGGGGCCGGGGCTGGGGGCGGGAGGCGGTCCGGGAGGTTCCGGGTTGGCTCGCCAGCGCCCCCTTTTCTCTCCCCCATCTCCCCGCCCCTGAAGGGACAGGCCCGCAGGGCCCCCAGGCGGGAAGAGGGAGGGGCCCTCCTGGCCGGCTCGCGACGGTCACGCCCCGGGCCCGGGGACACTTCTCTCTCGGGCCTCCGGGGGTTGCTGGGGGAGGGGGTCAGGGTCTTCTCTGCGCGCAGGAGCTCCCCGGCCCCCGCCCCTCCGGGGAGTCCCGGAGGCGCCTCTTCCGAGATCGGGGGTGGGTCGGTCCCTGGTTAACTGGTCCCTCCCTCTTCCCCCTCCCCCTAGTGGTTTCCGGGGCCTGCGGGACCGAGGGGCGGGAATCGGGGATCCGAGCGCCCTGCCCCAGCCCGGACCTGGACCGGGCCTAACGCCGTCCGGGTCTGTCACTGGTAGGGGAAACTTTCCTAAACCGGGGACCGAGCCTGAACGCCCTCCTCCGCCACCCCGTCCTCTAATCCCACTCCCACTCCACCTCCTCCAACGCCTTCCCCTCCCACCGACCCGAATCTCGCTGCGTGTGACTGACGGGACAGTGAGCCAATCGAAGGCAGGGAACTGACCTGCCGGGTGTCGGTAAGCCAATTGCGGGGGCTGGAGGAAGGGAGGGGGCGGGGCTTCATCCGGACCAGTTAGAGAGGAGTTGCGCGCGGGGCGGGGGAGCCATGGAGACGCCAAGAGCTCTCCACTCTTGCACATCCGTGGTCACCCGCTCCTAGATCTGTGGGGTAGCGTCACTTACGGGGGCTCTGACCGGGGGAGGCAACGTAGTTTGCACGAGATGCTGTATATCTCTGGTACCACCAGAGACGTTGTCTTAGACACGACGAAGTCTAAAAGGCACTTAAGATGTGGCAGTAACTGTCCGAGGCCCGTTTCTAAAATGGCATATATTGTAGTGATCGCGTTCTGGACCTCAGCGCTCGGTTTACGTGCTGAGGATCATAGGAGTTAAATGTTTATCTCAGTTTCACTCAGCTACTCCAGCGTGGGGACAATGAGATTTGAAAGTGTTCTCTGAAAACGAAGGCATCGGGAAGAACTCACGTCAGTTGATTATTGGGAGTGTGAAGCATCATTGTTTGTAATGGCTTCACTGGTTCCTTGATTAATTAGAGCGCCAGTTTCCAAAGTACTCTTGGAAGTTCGGTGTTTGGGATGACATTAAAAAAAAAAGTTGTGGTTTATGGTATGCATTTTTTGTTTTCTGTTTTTTTGCTCTTTCTGAAGTAAACAAAATGAAGTTAGGAACCAAAGCATCACTGTTTGAAACCTAAAGCGTTGGTATTTAAGGAACAAGCTGGTCAAAGAATATTTGTCTACAGAAAGAAAGTGAGTAAAATGTAGTTTGTCAGATTACTCCCACACAAAAGATTCTTAAAAATAAATTATTTTAGTTTGCTTAAACACTACTGAATGGTACAGTGTGTGGGTACTTTTTTGGTTTTTGCAAGGTTAGGAGACATCTTTGGTTATTTTGCACTGTTTGTTGGCTACAGTCTAGTGACTTCCTCAACTCTTGACTTTTCAGAATAGGGAGGATAGGTCTTCGGTTCTCTGTAAAGATCACAGGTTGCTCTGCAGGAATAGCAGTGTTTTAAAAAGACAGCAGCTGCTGCTGCGATGCTGTGTGTGTGTGTGTGTGTGTGTGTGTGTGTGTGTGCGCTCCTGTTCTTTGTTGGGGAGGTTAGTGCACATTGACAGCAGCAAGGCTCCTTTTTCTAACTGGAATTTGTAGAATCTATGGGAGTTCAAAGAATGAATAATATTAGCTTGAGAATACATCTCTTCATTTTGTGATGAGTATCCCATGAATTTAATCTTGGGAGGGATTTGTTTTGTTTTGTTTTTTTGAGGCATTTTATGTGCATGATACTTATGTATACTGGTTTCTTGAGCTTTTAATAATACTGGGTTACTAAGAAAGAATTGAGGGGTCTATAGTTTTAGGGAACAGTATTTACCATGAATTCCCAATCTAGTATAATTGTAAGTGTTCATATAGACAAAAATTAATTGCATTTTGCTCTAGCCCTTGAGGTGTTATTTTAGTGATTAAAATAGTAAAAACAGTGAAGATAAAACATTTAGCTGCTAGAAGTAGGTAGTATTATAAATTAAACAACGTTCAAAATTTGACAACATTCAAAACTGCCCCGTCATTAGTTAATTTAGCTACTGAAGGCCACTCTGACCTGTGTCTTTTGTATGCTCAAGAGCAACACATTATTTTACTCCTCTCTACAATAATCCTTGAGAATGTTCTCAGATTCTTGGTGGCAGTGAGTAGCAAGTCCCCTAATGTCTGCTAGGGGGGAAAAAAAACCTCTCAAGCATATGGAGACATCTAGAAAAAGATGTGCATCGTCAGCTGTGATTCCATTGTGTGCTCTCAGACTGGATCTGAGCCTTCTTCCTCCAGGGAATTTCAGTCTTAACAGAGGAGTTTTAGATGTCAGGATACTGAAGCAGAGGTTAGAAAAGAGCTTACCAATTATGAATTTAATATTTTTTAGATAGTTTAGCTCTGATTTTAACCCTTCATTGATTAAATATAATTTACATGACCTTTGCTCAGTGTTAGAGATGCATTTTACTAGAAACCTAAAAATGTAAAGATCAGAGGGGAACTTGGGCTGCGGTGTGAGCGCATAAAGGGGCAGTGCTCCTTGGTTGGCTTTATCTTTAGTTGTATCTTATTAAAGCTTTGCAAGCCTCAGAAGCAAGGACCTATGAACAGTGCTTTCATTACACACCCTATATTTAAGGATTCAGTACCTTAGCTGTTTCAAATCACATCAGGTTGAAATGTGACCCATTAAGTTGACAGCTTGGATTTCTTAGGAAAAATTGTTTGTGTTGAATTGAGTTTAAAAGGGATGCTTTTAAGCAGTTATTAGGATGTTGGGTACCAAAACAAAGGGGGGGCTCTTTAAACAATTTTTCTAGAAGATTAGTTTTCTGAAATGCACAGTGTGTCCTTATTTGATATTTTGACCATTATTATGTCATTGAAATTATTATATAAAAATGCATAATTAATGCTTCACTATTTTTATAGCAAAACTGCTATTTAAGAAATTGTTAGCTTTTCAGTGTTTTGTGTTTATAGTTTTGTTTGGTAATTTATGTTATTACATGCTCCATCAATTTTAAATAAAGAGAATAGGAGGGAGAAAATAAGTCAGTTGCTTTAAGGTGTTGGTCTTTTGTTGCAGTAAATCATAAAATGAGCAGCAAGTCAGGATCTTTCCCCCAATGAAATAATCAGACTATATTTACATAGTAATAATGAAAACCATTTAAGGGAAACAGAACAAACCCCTTACTCAGTTTTTTTATACACTTTCGTATTGTAGGCTAATTTTACCTCTATCCCTTGTTTTCTAAACAAAAAAGATTTTGGCATTTGTGTTTATTTCCTTTTTTGTTTTTTACAGGCTTGTAGAAGGGTTTATGAATTGTTAACTGTAGAAATAATATTATGTCATATTACTCTTTAAAGTCTATTAAGAGTAATGTCTGGAAAAGCCGTAGAATACAGTTTTAGTGTCATAGGCCCTCAATTCAGACAGTGTAAAGAAAACACATACTTTACGGTTTCTAGATACTAATTTCTAAACAGAGGTGAGAATGTGACTTTTGTGGATATTTTAGAAACATATGTAGTTTTCCTAGCTGTTACAAAACTGAGGCGAGGGTGATTATGAAAAAGTGGAAATCTTAAAGGTTGTGCTATGAAGGTATCTGAAATTAAACGACTACATGGTCTGCAGTTAAATCATAATACTCTTGGCTCTTAGGGCAAAGATTTTGTGTGTTTATCCTATGAAATGTTCATCAGTGACCACATTTCTGGCTTCCAGTGGCTGTGATGACATAATGCAATTGTGGAAACATTGACTCTAGGACACTTTTCAGTTGTTTCTCTAGTTGGAAATTTCTAGAGAAGAATTAAATAAGCAGGGAACCTATGGCAGTGTTTGACTTACCTGCTTTTGAGGCTTTTGGACATAGAATCTTAATTTTAAGAAAGTAAGAGAGGAGAGCTACTTATAGGTAGACATTATTAGCAGTAATTAAATAGTTATTGATACTTAAAGGTTCTGAAAGAAAAAACAATTTTTACTTTGGGTGTCAATTGATAGATGCATGGAGAATTGAAGTTAGCATGTTAATTCTGTCAGAATTTGTGTTTTTAGGCAGCCAGTTGTGAACTGTTAAGAGTTCCTGATGGAGTTCCCCATGGCCAGGTTAACTCTCATTTTGGGCTTTTTAGATCTTGTTTTTGCATCCTTGACTCATTTAACCATTATTTCATTTGTTTGTTCAGTTATTTGTTGAGTTGTTTTTTTTTTTTGTTTTTTTTTTTTTTTTTTTTTTTTTTTTTTTTTTTGTGGTACGCGGGCCTCTCACTGTTGTGGCCTCTCCCGTTGCGGAGCACAGGCTCCAGATGCGCAGGCTCAGCGGCCATGGCTCACGGGCCCAGCCGCTCCGCGGCATGTGGGATCTTCCCGGACCGGGGCACGAAGCCGTGTCCCCTGCATCGGCAGGCGGATTCTCAACCACTGCGCCACCAGGGAAGCCCGATTTGTTGAGTTTTGAGTGTCTCCGCTTTGGCAGTTTACTTTTATAGTATAAACCATCCATTGTGGGCTTCCCTGGTGGCGCAGTGTTTGAGAGTCTGCCTGCCGATGCAGGGGACACGGGTTCGAGCCCTGGTCTGGGAGGGTCCCACATGCTGCAGAGCAACTGGGCCCGTGAGCCACAACTACTGAGCCTGTGCGTCTGGAGCCTGTGCTCCGCAACAAGAGAGGCCACGATAGTGAGAGGCCCGCGCACTGCGGTGAAGAGTGGCCCCCGCTCGCCGCAACTAGAGAAAGCCCTCGTGCAGAAACGAAGACCCAACAAGCCATAAATAAATAATTTAAAAAAAACCAAAACAAACAAACAAAAAACCATCCATTGCAAATCCTGTGTTTAAAGGGGGAACACACAGTGGGTGATGATTTTTTTTGGTGGGGGAGGGGTGGAAAGGGATGTGTCCACCTTAATTTTCAATTTGCTTTCATACTAAAGATCTTTTCTTTTAATGTGTTAATTTTAATTATATAAGCTAGATAATTCTGCTTTGATTTGGGTTTGGGTTTTCTGCCCCCCCTGAAAATAGAATTGTAATGTTTATAATAAAAAGGTTGTTAAATGTCCCCCTGACTGATTAGCTTATGATTAAATAGATTTCATTTAATGAAGGTATGAATATTTATAATTAGTTTTGTTTTTATTTCCCCTGAAATCATGTTATATGTGGTCCGGGTGGCAACCTATCATTGGGTGAAGGTGACAGGGCAGTCAGTGACCTCTGATTTCTATGGATTGTCTGTGCCTTGTTGCTGCTTTTGAGGCTAACATATCCTGGGCCTTACCACTGTAGGTTTGTAAAGGATGGAAAACTCCCTTGCACAGCCATTCACAGGTATTCTGCTGTGGCTGTCAGTTTTTCTAGACGTAACTCATTCTTGCTCTTGACTAAAATGTCTGCATTGGGAGAACAGCAACAGAACAACTGAAATGATAAGAGCAGCCGTCACTGAGTGCCAACAGCCTATTAGGGGCTCTTTGAGGCATGCTCCATGCCCTCATTCTTGCCACAGTCCTGTGAAGTAGAGGTTACCTTCATTTTCCAGGGGGAGCTGAAGCCCAAAGGGGATTAAGTCGTGCCTCTGAGCAAAACTTCGGGGGAAAAATTAACCTTGACCAATGAATGGGGAAACAAATCACAAATATCAGAGGGAATGGTGAGTCTGAGAATGTCTTCCTGGTCGGGATCTGATAAAGCAGATGTTTGCAGGTCGTTAGAAGGCTCTCAGTCTGGTGGTTTGGTTTGTAAAAAGGACGAATAGGTTTGAATAGATCCAGTCCTGCAAATTCTGTAGGCCTGTGTCTCCCAAACCCTTGCCTCAAGGCAAGCTTATACCTGGACAGTCGATACTCATCTTAAGATCTATAAGCAGTCTCCAGATTTTTTAGTCATCGGCCCAGAATTTAACAGTTCCTAAATTGCAGGATTCTTTCTTGTCTTTTAATTTTCAAAAAGTAAGAATAATGGAAGAAGTCAAAACAGGTAACCTTTACTGAGTGCTCACTCAAAATCTGGTGCGGGGCTGATAAGGTGACCTTGCTATACACTCGTGTCTGGGTCTCACTGTAAGACAGTGAGGGAGGCGCTCTTGTTGGCATTCCTCTTTCACAGTTCAGGAAGTGGAGGCGCAGAGCTGTCACATAACTCGCCAAAGGTCACACAGCCCGAGTGCTGGACAGGAATTTGCATCCAGGCCAACGTTGCCCCTTAGCCCTGCCTTCCTAACTTGTGTTCTTGTTAGATGGTCGGTCGGCCGTACTTCCTCGCAGCCTCATGTGGATGTGTCCCATCCAGTGCTTTGTGGAGATAACACAGATCCGTCATTCTCCACTAGGGAAAGGGAAAGGGAAAAGGGGTAGGAGTGTATTTTGAAACAGCACATTCAAGTTGCGTATTGTTTCTCACGACCAGAAGCTCAGAAAATAAGCTTGAGAAAACTCCATTGTAGGTGAGAGGTAGAAAGGAGGTGGAGAGAGCCCTCTGGAGAGGGGGCTAGGACCAGTGAAGCACTGGTGTAGATATTCGGCTTCGCGTTCCTTTAATGCATATTTAATTCTAGCACGTTTAACCGTTAGGTGGTAATTGTGTGATGTATGTTTTGCAGGGTTTTTTGCAACCCGTGTAGCACGGGTGAGTCGGTGTTGAGATATTGTAGTCCCCAAAGCAGGCTGGTAATATATGCAGTCATCTGACTTCTGCTCTGCTATTTGTGGAATTCTGTCTGCTCAGTTGTTTGCAGGGAGCAGGGAGAGCTTTCAGGGAGCTCTTTCACCTGTGCGCGTGTGGGGATCACCGATGCACTGCTTTTCGTGTTCCAGCTGCCCGGTCTGAAGCCCTGTTGTCAGAGATGAAAATATAAGGAATGGTATTTTCTGTTATTCATTTAGTTGGTCCACAGGAAATGTGGACCCACATCTTCCAAGGCTTGCAGGGTGTGAGGGGGTTCTGGGAGTTCCTGTTGTTGCTGACTGATTTCTGTCCCTGGAAGCACCCGTCTAAATGAGGATGGTCTTTTCTGGCAGATTGTTCCCACTTATAAAATCACCTCAGAAATCAAAGATGAAATGAAATGACTTTCCTTACCTTACCACCTTCGGTGGTACAGTAGCATTTGTAGGAATATTTAATATTAATTTAGCTTAACATTTCTAATTCTCTTGTTAATATGCTTAATAATGAAAAGCTTTCCAGTTATTGTCAAAATGTAAATTGAACATTGAATTGCATATTTTAGAGGAACCTACAGCTTTACTTGAGTCATTTCTAGAGTCAAACTAAATGGAAAATTTAGGTAGTTACTTGGATAACATTTTTAAACATACATTTTTAATGTGCTTGTATGCATATATTTAAAAATAGATTTTTTTCATAAATATGTTTGTTAGGTAATCACCTCTGGTTATTGTTGGAACATAGGTGGCGAATTCTTTCACAGGTATTTTTCATTCCTAGATAAGGAATGTGGAAGTTCCTGACTAAAAAAATCTCAATGTCAGAAGTGTATGAATTTCCACCAATTTAACATAACAGCATTTCTTGACATTACAGAAGCTGGTTGTGATAGTTAGGGAGCTGGGCAGTGGGGGCCTGCGGGTCCTGGAGGCGATTCTGTGTCCTGTACCTGCCACCTTGTGCCTGTGGCCTGTTGTGGACATCGGGTCTGGTGTGCTGTGCTTGGAGACCGGGCCTTCGACGTGAGGATGCAGTGATCAATAATAGCACAACTTCGGACGGCCTCACTTGGGTACACATCTTTGTAGACTTTTCTCTGCCTCCGTTTATCCTTCTTCCCTGGCTTTCTCGGTTGTTTTCTACCTCTCACCAAAGCTGAAGATGGAAGATGGGTGGCAGTGAAGGAACACAATCAAGATTATGGGGGAGTGTGTTACCATCAGTAGTTTTTTGTTAAGTATTTCGTGTCTGATCATGATCTGCAGTTCCCCTCTTTATCTAACAGATTTGCTCTGCCCACAGCGCTTGGTGGAGAAGCTGGCCATTTGTTAAGGAAGCCGTTAGGTTGAGGACAGATCACGTAACAGGCTGGCGCAGCAACCGGCTGATTTGTTGTTGGAAGTTAGTTGCTGCACAAGGTTGTGGTCCAGCCGACCGGGGGTTCTGAGCCTCTGTTGTCTAATAGTATTGAGGGTTACGTTCCCTAGCTTTGGTGTTTCTTTCTTCCCTGTTTAAGGATATGGTTACAGACTCTATTATGTTAGATGTCTTGAAAGTGTTCATTAGATTCAGGTGGTCAAAATGGTTATAAGTTGGAAATATTAAGATGATTTAGGATGCGTGAAAATTTTAAACAATTCCTAAAGCCTTAGGAATGCCCAGCTCTTTGGAGTTTCTGGTAGTGTATTGTGTTTTCAATTTCTGTATTTCTGTCTTGAGACTCGTGTAGTGTTCTTTTTTTTTGCGGTACGCGGGCCTCTCACTGTTGTGGCCTCTCCCGTTGCGGAGCACAGGCTCCGGACGCGCAGGCTCAGCGGCCACGGCTCACGGGCCCAGCCGCTCCGCGGCACGTGGGATCCTCCCGGACCGGGGCACGAACCCGTGTCCCCTGCATCGGCAGGCGGATTCTCAACCACTGCGCCACCAGGGAAGCCCTACCTTGTATTTGAAACAAGGGGTGTGTACAGTTAAGAATTTTAATAAATTAAAGGCTTTAAGCTGTTAAGTATAACACAAGAAAATGACATGATATTCACTGTGTCCTGAACATACTGTCAGTGACATCTGACAGCGACAAAAGTCAACAGAATGCCTGCACATTGAAGGACATTAGAAAACAAAACTGGAGCGTTTGCCTTCCCTAGGTAAAGGGCACTCACATCGTAACAACAGCAGTCTTGTAATCATTGATGACCTCATCGTGATAGTAAATATCTCACTTTGAGAAAAAGCATTCAGGAGAAAAGAGAGTCAGGAGACGAGGGGAGCCCAGGTTTGCTGGCTCGAGGTGAGTGAAG
Source organism: Kogia breviceps (assembly GCF_026419965.1). Classification (NCBI taxonomy): domain Eukaryota; kingdom Metazoa; phylum Chordata; class Mammalia; order Artiodactyla; family Physeteridae; genus Kogia; species Kogia breviceps. The sequence goes on along the minus strand of NC_081326.1, from coordinate 14,311,743 downwards.
GCTGGGGCAGGATGGAGCTGGACTGGGCTCATATGGCCTGGCCCTGTGTGTGGTGCAGGCCGCAGGGCCAGCTGGGACCCCTGTAGGAGAGGTCCTCGGCTGCTCCCTGCCTCTTCTCACGGTCACTGGAGGCAGGCCTGGACCCTGTGGTGGGGAGAGAAGGGAGAGCCTGTGGTAGGTAGAGCTGGTCCCAGGGCATTGAGGCCCCAGAAATTCTCCTTCACGGTAGTTGTCTGCATCCTGATCTCACACCAGGAGCTGGCCAGCTGCCGTGTGTAGAGTCTTCTGATGAACTGCATCCTTAATTCTGGACCAGGTCGGTGGTTCGGATGGCCGGCTCCCTTCAGGCACCACGGAGCCCCGCAGCCCTTCCACCCCAATGCTCTGTACTACTAGACTGAGCATCTGGGGGATTCTCTTCCCCTTTTAAGGTGAGAAGTGAGGGGACTCCTTCACCCAATAGCAGGTAAAGACCAGATAGGGCAAGGGAAGGCCTTCTGGGGCTTGTGATTTTCAGAGGCTGAGCTCCTTGCCTTCACCTGGCCTGGCCCTCAGATGAGTGAGGGAAGCCAGTGCCTTTGCACCAAGGGATAGAGAGGGGTTTCCTGGTTATGGAGGCCCTCTTCATTCCCTACTCAAGAAATTTCCCAATGAGGTTCAGCTGTCTCTAGCAGCCTCATCCCAGGTTTTCTGGACCTGCCTCAATGGTTCATAGATGTTTACTCTCGTGGAGAAAGGGATTGAGTGTATAATGAGGAAAAAGAAAAGGAGAGGCGTTCAGAAAGAAACTGGGGGCGACCCATAGAGGAGTTGCTGCATTGAGTCCAGGCTAAAGAGGTTAGGACCATGCAGAATGAAAATATCAATGCAAAAGAGTAGCCTTGCTTGAAATCTGTAAATTAATGAAGGTATATATAGAGTAAATCCAGAGTAGCAAATACATGCCCTTGCAGCTTGAAAGATTTTTAAGGATAGACTATTATATTAGTTTATCAGCTTGATCAAGCCAAGTAGTCAACTTAAAGTACTTGTTACTTTAAGTGGAATAGGCAACTTACACAGACTTTTTGAGGAAGGTTTAAATGAATAAACGGAGGGCCATAACATGTTAGTAAAACACATTACAAGTTTTGATACACATTGATTGGAGTTTAACATCAAGGAGAAAAACCATCCAATAAAATGCTTTGACAAATCTGGCATTAAAATTTCTATAAATATGCTTAAAATGATTATACGCACTGGCTTATTGTCTGAATGATACAGGTACAACAGGGAATGGTACCTGTTTTCTTATGGGTTTGCTAAAATTGGAGGAAATAGTAAGGATGGAGTCTGTGTGTGTGTGTGTGTGTGTGTGTGTGTGTATACGTGTATACACATATATGTATTTTTAAAAATAAATTTGTTTTATTTATTTATCTTTGGCTGCATTGGGTCTTCATTGAGGTGCACAGGCTTCTCATTGTGGTGGCTTCTCTTGTTGCGGAGCCCGGGCTCTAGGCACTCGGGCTTCAGTAGCTGTGGCACGCGGGCTCAGTAGTTGTGGCACACGGGCTCTAGAGCACAGGCTCAGCAGTTGTGGCACATGGGGTTAGTTGTTCCGCGGCGTGTGGGATCTTCCTGGACCAGGGCTCGAACCCGTGTCCCCTGAATTGGCAGGTGGTTTCTTAACCACTGCGCCACCAGGGAAGACCCATATATGTATTTTTTCATTCATTTTCCTTCTCCTCCCAAATAGTATACAGAACAGCTTGAAGTCCTTCCTTTTTAAACTGTATTTTGGGCTGACTTAAATTCTCCTTCTGTACTGTAAGTCATTAATAGACTGATCTTTCCAAAATATCTCTTTTATCATAATATAAGTCCCCCCACTCACTACAGAATGACATTCCCAGACGCTTACTAGATGGGTCTGCCACAGAGCCGTTTCCCCCGTTGCTACTCTTTGCATGAGCCTTTGTACCTGTTAGTCTGTTCTTCCTGGCCTGCTGTGAACATGTGTTGACCACACAAGCTCATGCTCTTTGATTTGCCTAGAGAAAACTAATGAGTTAGTCTAAAATTTAAGAAGCAGTTCTTTGATAATAAAACTCAATTTGCTGGGGGTTCATATTATTGATCTCAGTTAACATTAAAGTGTGTAATCAAAACAAAAAGAGAGATGGAATCCAACAATATCCAAAGGTTATTAGTTGCATATTACGTTGATTACAGATTTTACAAAAAAATTTTCTGTAGAACAAGAAGGAAGTCCACTTACCTTCGAATCAGAAACAGTAAAGACTTACACTTTTGGCGTTGTTGCCTCAGTAAAACTGAGCATTTTCTGCGCCCAGGCTTACTAACTTTTCCCCTGCAGAATATTTTGACACTGTACTGGCAAGAGGGATTAATAATCTCAGTTTATAGCGGAAAGAGGAGAAAAAAGGTAAAGAAAACCTTGGGGAAATTCAGTAGTTCTGGAAAGGTAATAAAACCAAACGCAAAGTGTAGGGTCGGCACTTAAATACTTCCATTGAAGAAGTGATCAAAAGAGAATGAAAGCATCACTGAAGGGTTGATGTCTCAATAGATAAGTAATGAAATTCTACAGCTATCAAAAGAACGAAGCCCCCACAGGCCATACATTAATATGTACTTGTGACAAGACCTGGAAAAGTATTCTCAACTTTCTTCCCAAATCTCTACTTAAACAGTAATTTTTTACTTTGTGGGGTCATTTTATTTGCAGAATAAGTCAGAACGTGATCTGTCTGTCATCTGTTCAGATTCTTTCATCAACCAATTATATATTAAGTAGAAGAAATGGTATACAACCCCAGTGGACAAGCAGGGTGGGGCTTGGGGAAGGGCAGTGTCCTATGTCTCTCTTTTTCTTAGCTCCTGTGATACTTCCATAATGTGGTAGAACAGGTGGTTAAATAACAGCTATTTCAGTGTTGTTTGTGCTTTTTCTTTCTCCCTCTTTCCCCTCTGTGTGTGTGTGTGTTTGTGTACGTGTGTGTGTGGTGTGAACTATTTGGAAGTAAGTTACAGATGACCCTTTATTCATAAAGCACGTCGCTGTAGGGCACGTCGCTGTAAAATAAAGGCATTACTTAGGTAATAACATACAACTATTTAACCTAATAAAACTTTGTTTTAAACCTGAGAAAACATATCATCAAGTATCAACTGTCTTCTTTCAGTTTTCCCTGTTACCTCCAAACTGTTACAGCTGTGGGTTTCAAACCAGGATCTAATCAAGCTCCTCCATTGCATTTGGTTCTGTAGTCTCTGTCAATACTCAGTAATTCCCCTAGTTTTTGTTGGCTGGTTTTGTGGTTCTTTAGATGTTGGCTTTTTAAAAAGTGTTTATTTTTTTTAATTAAAAATTTTAATTGTGATAAAATTCATATAAAATTTACCATCTTAACCCATTTTTAAGTGCACAGTTCAGTAATGCTAAGTGCATTCACATTGTTGTGCAACCAGCCTTTTCAGTTTTTAGACTTCAGTTTCTCCAGAAGTGCTAAGACATTAAATTGTTAAATATGTTAATGGATTTGATTGGGGCTAAAGAAGAGCATAACTGTTGAGAACTTACTGCTTGAGATAGTAGCATCTTAGGCTGTTTCCTTGGCATTGCGCCTTCTGATGTCTCTGTAGGTTGGGGCCTAGACATACTTTCTACAAACGCATCACAAGGAGATTCATAAAAGTAACGCCGTGAGAGGTGCAAACACAGAGGTAATGCCCGCCTGTGAGAACGCTTACAGTCAGAGAGTTTGAGGACTTTTTTCCTCCTAGGAAGTAGTAGATTTCTGTTTTAGTAACAGGAGGGGGGTTGAGATTGAGACATTTATTTCATAGCACCCTTGGCTAAATAGAAAGCTTTTATATCAAACACTTCTTTGGAGTAACATTATAGAGACAATAGTTTCCTGGGGTTTTTTGGAGTGTGGCAGCTTAGGAGACACATGAGAGATGTCACCAATGGGAAGAAAAGTGGGACTGTACGTAGGCCTGTTTAATTAACAAATCAGGGCAGTTTTGAGGGGACTAGAATTTAAATGACTCAGAAATCCCATTTTCTGATTTTTGTTTTTTTGCATAACTTTTCTGAAATGTCTTACAGACGTACTAAGGGATATCCTCCTTGTTCTTGCCATTTTATGAGTATTGTACTGCTTTTTTTAAAAACCAGTGTTGGTGGTGGAAACATTGTAAATCAACTGTACTTCAATTAATAAAAAAGGTAAATAATACATTAGTGTGGTTTAAAAGAAATATATTCATGAATGTCTTTGCTCAAGCTTGCAGAAGGTGCTTGAAGAGCTTATTAAAATAAACCAAACTAAATTAAAAACAAAAGGAAAAAAAAACATTGGCCTGTTGGAGAGGGTTGGACAGACAGTAGTGTGGTTGTTTCTCAGTGACTCTGTGCTACGTCCCAAACAGATACGATAGCAGTTTGGGTCACCTGGGAGGAAAGTACTTCGGAGTTCTGAAATGTAACCAAACAGGGACATTAAGGACAGGTGGCCGGGGTAGGGGGTGGGAGTGGGCAAAAATAATATAAAGAAAGTCGTATTACTGTGAAAGAGTGGCTATACAAAACATTCAGCAGATGAGGTCTCATGTATCTAATTTTTCTGGTTCTGTTTTTTATTCCTTTGAGCACGTCAAAATTTAACATTAGTCATTTAGGAGAAGATACTTTAAAAATGTGTATATTTCCTTATTTATTAAACTGACTTGGGCTAAAATTCACTCAATGTCCATGAGATCTTTTAAGATATTGATCTGTTTGTCTCGCCACTAAGTCACTGTAAACCATATACCCCTCACTAGCAAGCTCTAGCTTAACTACTAGACTTGCCTTTTTCTGTCTGTTCACTGGATGTTACTTTTTGTGTATGTTTAAAAATTTTTTTTAAATTTAAATAACAAGTCCATTTTCTCCTTACTGATTTTCTGCACTTTACCTGCCATGGGTTTGGAGTTGGGAACACAAAGATTAAAAAAGAAATAGGCCCTATCCTCTAAGGTCTCCCAGTTTAGGGAAGGAAAGAGACATGTGGACAAGTAATTACAGTACAGTATATGCTTTAGAATAGAAAATTGTATTAGAAGGGCTGGACAGACATTTTATAGAAGCAAACAGTTCATTTTGTGAGATGAGGAAAGCTGCTGTACTGTTTGATTTGAACCTCAAGGGCTCATGGAGATTTCATCAGAGAGGAGAAAAGGCATTCTAAAGAGAGACGTGCTTAGGGTGAAGATAGAAAATATTATATAGTATGTTTCTAATTCCTCTTATTTTATATGCACTTTTAGTAAGATCTGCGTGAGAATCTGATAGACTATCAGTAGAGTGAGTAATCTTTAGAGTACAGAACTGGGGATATTTATTTAAGCCTTCAGAAAAAAACTTTTTTATTCTTTGTCTCCTTTTCATTTCTTGCTTGTGTTCTGAATTAGAGAGTTTTGTTTACTGTTGCTGCATGATATGCCAGCTGAAACTTGGTGGCATTCTGCTCACAGATGTTGTGGTCAAGTTGGGAAAAGGCATGATGGACACGGTTTATCTACTGCGTGATGTCCTGTGTCTCAGCTCGGGAGACTCAGATCCAGGACTGAGTCAGTGGCTCAGCACTGGAATCAGTTGAAGGCTTGTTGCTCGCTTACATGCCTGGTGTTTGATGTCGGCTATTAGCTGGGACCTCAGCTAAGTTATAGGCTAGAACACCTACTTATGGCCTCTGCATCTCCTTGGGCTTCCTAACAGAATGACGGCTGGGGTTTAAAGAGTGAGTTCCAAGGAAGCTGTATCCCTCTGATGACTTAACCTCAGAAGTCACGTAGAGTCACAACCTCCCCAGATCCCAGCTCTCATTGGGAGGAATTTTTTTTTTTTTTTTTGTAATTTATTTTTGACTGTGTTGGATATTCGTTGCTGCGTGCAGGCTTTCTCTAGTTGCAGTGAGGGGGGGCTACTCTTTGTTGTGGTGTGCGGGCTTCTCATCGCGGTGGCTTCTCTCGTTGCGGAGCACAGGCTCTAGGCACACAAGCTTCAGTAGTTGTGGCTCGTGGGCTCTAGAGCGCAGGCTCAGTAGTGTGGCGCACGGGCTTAGTTGTTCCACGGCATGTGGGATCTTACCGGACCAGGGCCCGAACCTGTGTCCCCTGCATTGGCAGGAGGATTCTCAACCACTTGTGCCACCAGGGAAGCCCGGGAGGTATGTTAAAAATTGAATTAGAAGAAGAGCATGTGGGATGAGAAATGTGGTCATCTTCGGCAACCATCGTCTGTCACAGGCTAAGTTGGAGTGTTGCTGTCTTTTCCTTTAAAAGAAGAGTGGGGCTTCCCTGGTGGCGCAGTGGTTGAGAGTCCGCCTGCGGATGTAGGGGACGCGGGTTCGTGCCCCGGTCCGGGAAGATCCCACGTGCCGCGGAGCGGCTGGGCCCGTGAGCCACGGCCGCTGAGCCTGCGCGTCCGGAGCCTGTGCTCCGCAACGCAAGAGGCCACAGCAGTGAGAGGCCCGCGTACCGCAAAAATAAATAAATAAATAAAAATAAATAAATAAAAGAAGAGTGGAAGGAGGATTTATAATTTTTGAGATACATGAAGTGATTCAATATGAGATATAATGAGCAGCAGTTCTTTAGTTCCACAAAAGGTCTGGTTCCTAAACTATATCTGATGAGATTTTAGTTAGATGCTTAGAAGAACTTTCTGATAAAAATTTATAGACTTTTTTTTAAAAGCAGAGGAAATCTTGTATGATTTAAAAATAAGTTTAATAATGATGAAGCACATACTGCCTGTGGCTGGACCTGTCACCTTGAGCAAGTGATTTAATGTGTGTGAGTGCCAGTTTCCGTTTTGTTGAATGGGGATTATACTTGTTTGCCTCAAAGAGTGGTGAGGATCAAATAGAAGGTTTAATTATTAATGAAGCCAAAATGAATTAGGTGATTTTAAAGAAATCTTCTGGTAAAGGATTCTCTGTTTATCACTAAGGAGGATTGCAGGGCATTAGTTAATCTTTCTAAAATTTTTCTTTAAATTCTAGAATTATTTTTTTACCAAAGAGAGAAAAAAAATGTGGCCTCTTTCTGTTATTTTCTTTGCTATTCATGTATTTACTGTGTAGAACTCTTGATTAAATGATAATGACATATATTTTTGGACTGTTTGTTTTACCAGAAACATTTCTAGGGAGTTAGCCCTGAAAGCTGCCCACGATATGGGTAATCATTAACACAGTTCTCTCTGAAAGCACCAGAATGGTGCTGCTTCAGCAGATCATTTTATAGGTTAAGGCAGCTTTTTGTTAAAAGGTGTTGCTTTTCATATGCTGGAAGCACTGATGATAGAGTTTTCAGTCTAAGTCTCTAGTCCAAATTTCAGAGTGCACAAATAGTCTACCTCGGTCTAAGTCTCTAGTCCAAATTTCAGAGTGCACAAATAGTCTACCTCGCTTATCAAAATGGAAATTCCAAGGTCTCATTGTGATGTTCAAAAGTATGGGTGGGTGGGTGTCTGCTTTTTTTAGAGAGACTCTTCAGGTGACCCTGATAGATAAGACGGGGAGCCAGACTTGAAGGTCCAGTTGTAGGTCCTGAGGCAGGTGGGGAACCCTCCTTCCCAGTAGGAGTCTCAGTAACCTGAGAAGAAGTAGGGTGTTAGTGACAGTGTGAAGACGGCCAGGCAAGACCGCCCCTTGTCAGTCTTGGGTACTATTTGAGCGCACGCTTCCACGTTAAGAAGTCTCTCAGTAGCAGAAAGATAAGAAAACCACACGCTGAAGTAACTAATGACACTTTATGTAGCACCAGCCACAGTCTTGTCTTTTGAAAAAGGCATTTCAGTTTTAAGGATAAAATAAAATCTTCCATGATCTTGAAAGAAAGGTTGTAAAATCTTTCTTAGAGAATCCACTAAAAATGTGTGGAATGTTCTGCTGGAGGTTGTTAATATTACCTGCCAGCAAACTCAGGAGTTCCTTGAATTCAGGAGGTTTACTTACTTATTTCATTCTGTGAGGTCAGTTGGGGCTAGCACTTAAGAGCCACACTGCCTGGATTGTGGTCTACCTTCATCGCTTGAACAAGCGTGACCTTGTGCCCCAGTTTCCTTAAATGTCCACTGTTGTTGTTATGATTACTCTGAGTCTCCTTCAGTGATCAGTATTTGACGTAATTGGTGTTTGATAGATCTTGATTAGTTCTTTGGGATTGTGGTTCAGAGTAGATTATTTTAAATGCAAATTGAGGATAATTCAAGGAACTATTTAGGAAGTTAATCCTGAAGACTAGAACCACCTAGGTATTCAAGATTATTTGTGGTCAAGTTTTTTTTAACCATCTTTCTTTCTTAATTAATGCATGTTCCCGAAATGCAAAGGGTCACACAGCAGTCTGTATTATAGTCTGTAAGGATATGTTATAAACTGTCTTGTAATTATCAACCGTTTAGAGTAAATGGGCTACTACTCTGATTACAGAATGATTATTATTATTGATATAATCACAAAGCATTTTAGCCCCTAGTAATTCAGTGGTTCTCAACAGGCGGGGGTGGGGAGAGAGGACAAAGACTAGTTGAATGTTGGTCTGTGCCAACTTTCTTGTCCTTGTTAAATCCATGTGGTTCCAAGCTAGTAGTGCTATTTTATGCAGGAGATTGAGAGGAGGGTGATTTAAATCAAGAGAGTTAAAGCTCCTTGTGTTTTGGAGAAATTGTGGGCAGTATCTTTAAAACTACTCAGAGGTGGTAGAACATTTTGATTATCATATTGAAAATAACAGAAATATAAAATACATAAAATTCACATTTCATTAACATGGGAGATTGAATGTTTGCTTGACATATCTAAGTGCTGGTCTTAGAAATAAGTGGACAGTGGTATTCTCTGCAAAGGGATAACTTAGATTTCTCAGGAATATCTAATGGGAGCTCAATATTGGAATCACTTGACTGGTTTTGATTATAATTTAAAACCCCTTTTCTTTTGAGAAAATTACTACGTAAGACTTGAATGTCACTTTTGACCAGTTCAGACTGTGGCTTCAAATAGAGTAGTTTTATCAGAAAAAAAAAGAAGCTCTTGCTAAGAATGGTTGGACATAATTCACCAAAATCAGGTGTTTGTTTTTCTTGGAGCTTGACTATAATTCTGTAAGTAGATGATGCAAAACCACTTCAGTCACCAAGGAAAGCAAGTCTCTGTAGCCTCTCTCTACCTCGGTGGTCTCCATTTTACAGTTTCATTAAATCTGATCATTGGTAATAGTTTTGTTTTTCATAGGGATAAGCTGCCTCAGAATTTTTCAAGATCTGGTCTGTTCCATGGATCAGTTCACATTTCGCAAATCATAATGGAGGATGCCTGTATTTAGTTGTGTTTGCGCACATTTACTACACAAGTGGAGTACAGCGATTTACCCAGAGATGATGTAAAACTTTGTATAGCTAAACTCCCTAATGGGGGATTTCCAGATCCACAGGGAGAGATGAAGTAGTTAGAGTTGCCAGTGAAGAACATTTAGAAGCTCTGTTCATGAAGTTCAAAGGAATAAACGCCTTCTCTTATTAGTAGAGTATGAGCAGAGCACTTGTGGACAGCATAAAGGAGAGTTCTAGGATGATTGTACTCTACCGCTCCATATAGAGTATAGCCATTGACAAATGTTTGGTTCGAAGGAGTCCGGTTAAATACGCTTTATAAGTCTCAGTAACCCTGTTATGCTTTAGGCTGATATGTCGCTTCACTTCTTTTCAAGCTTCTGACCATGTGTCCACATTCAGTGAGTAGTTACAGGTTAACGGACTAAGACAGAAGGGCGAGATACTTGCAGGTCTGGCTCCTCCTTGGAGAGAATTTTTCCTTTCAGGTGTGACTGTTGCACATTCGCATAGGAAATAGCACAGCCTCTTTACTGCCTCGTCCTCGCTTCACTTCCCAGTAGCTTGGTGGCTTGGCAGGACTTTTCTGGAAGCAGACACACGTGTGCACTAAGATCTGAAGGAACTGCCTTATGCTCTGGGCACTCTGTTTAGTGTTTACCTTTTCAGCCAGGTGCCACTGAATTGGATATGAAAATTTACTCTCTTTCTCCCATTTTCCTTAATTTTTCATATTTGTTTTAAATCTTGAAATAGGCACATTTATTAGTAAGTCAAATGAGCTATTCAGTCAGAGCTGTGGAAACCGTGGAGTACCATCTGTGTCGTTTGTGACGTGCCATATCAACTCATACTTGAGCTTTTAGCAGGAAAAGTGATATAAAATTGCAAAGCATTATTATTAACACAGCTGATTCTACAGGGACTCAAGGTGAGAAAATGAGTCTCTGGGGGACACACTGCTTTTTTTGAATCAGTTGTATTAACCCTTCTGGAGCATGTGATATCATTTAGTAATTTACCAGTCGGTGTGCACCAATTTGCTAACTTGGTATGTTGAGAAAGAAATTCGTCCATGCTTTGACTTGGCTCAGACTCACTTTTACAGATAAACTGTAATTTTCATTCAGAATAGAGATGTGTTAACTTCCTTCCCTGTTTCCTATTCTCAAATTCATGAGGAACAATACCTAAGGAGCTGCATGTGTGTTCTAGATAATGTTGGCGGGCTTGGAGCGACAAATACTCAGGCCTCCCCGACATGGAATATTTGTGTTCCCTGGTCTTCCATGACTTTTATCACATCGGGACCAAGACCTCTTTCTTTGTTCCTTTCCTTCCTTGTTGAAATTTTTTAAAATGTGTATTTAAATTTTTTTTCCAGTTTTATTGAGATATAATTGACACACACTATGGTATTAATTTAAGGTGTACAACATAATGATTTGATATACGCCTGTATTGCAAAATGATCACTATAATTAGTCTCATTAACGTCCATCACCACACATACTTACAATTTTTTTTTCTTGTGGTGAGAACTTTTAAGATTTATTCTCAGCAACTTTCAAATATATAGTAATGTTAACTATAGTCAGTATGCTAGACATAACATCCCCAGAATTTATCTTATAACTGGAAGTTTGTATCTTTTGACCACCTTCACCCATTTCCCCCTGTGGCGGAAACCCTCCCTGCCCCTCCACCAAGAACCACCAGTCTGTTCTCTATTTCTATGAGTTCATTTTTTTTAGATTCTACATATAAGTGAGATCATACAGTATTTGTCTTTGTCTGACTTATTGCACTTAGCATTATGCCCTCAGGGTCCATCATGTTGTTGTAAATGGCAGGAATTCCTTCTTTTTTATGGCTTAATTTTATATATATATATATATATATATATATATATATGTGATAGTGGAATATATAATATTCCATTGGGTCTATCTATCTATCTACCTACCTATCAGTCTGTCTCACATTTAAAAAATTCATTTACCCCGTCCGTGGGCCCTTAGGTTGTTTGCACATTTTGGCTTTTGTAAATAATGCTGCAATGGGCTTCCCTGGTGGCGCAGTGGTTGAGAATCCGCCTGCCAATGCAGGGGACACGGGTTCGAGCCCTGGTCTGCGAAGATCCCACATTCCGCGGAGCAGCTAGGCCCGTGAGCCACAACTACTGAGCCTGCGCGTCTGGAGCCTGTGCTCTGCAACAAGAGAGGCCGCGATAGTGAGAGGCCCGCGCACCGCGATGAAGAGTGGCCCCCGCTCGTCGCAACTCAAGAAAGCCCTCGCACAGAAACGAAGACCCAACACAGCCAAAAATAAATAAATAAAAAAGAGAAAATAAAGTTGTTTTTCAAAAAAAAAAAAAAATCATCTAGCTTTGATCCCTATACTACATACTTCATTACTCAGCTTCAGTTTTTCATTTCTGCTATTACCTCTATAAGCTTGAATAACTTAAACAATACTCTTTTACATTTGGTAATTGTATGGTGTTGCAATAACAACCCCATTTCATCATGTGTGAGGCTGGGGGAAAAGAAAATATGAAAATACTTTGCCATGATTAGTATTAGTGTCTCTATAGCACCAGCTTGGTACCTTTGTAGGGTCATCCATTATCACAGGCTCCTGGGATATTTTCAGTGAGAGAGATTAGCAGTACTACCTTCAGTTTAACAAATGAACAGTGTGAAACAGTGGAAACTTGTTATTTATAATTAGGATTATGATTCAGGATCCCATGGTGGATTAAATAAAGTACATTGAAATACCCCCATTGTTCATGTGCTGTCTTTCTGTGCAGCTCCCTGAAATTCCTGAAATTAATTCTTTTTGGTATTGGCTAAAGGTCTTTTACAGTTAAAAAATTTACTATGGAAATGTTTAAACCTCTGTAAAAGTGGACAGAATAATAATATATAATGGGGCTTCCCTGGTGGCGCAGTGGTTGAGAATCCGCCTGCCGATGCAGGGGACACGGGTTCGTGCCCCGGTCCAGGAAGATCCCACATGTCGCGGAGCAGCTGGGCCCGTGAGCCATGGCCGCTGAGCCTGCGTGTCGGGAGCCTGTGCTCCGCAACGGGAGAGGCCACAACAGTGAGAGGCCCGCGTACCACAAAAAAAAAAAAAAAAAAAAAAAAAAAAAATATATATATATATATATATATATATATATATATATAATGATCTCCTATGAACCAACTCCTCTGTTACCTTTACCTCTCCCCTCCCCCATTTTGAAGCAAATCCCAGATCATATCATTCCATCCTATAAAGCAGTTTTATAAAGAACAGAATTTCATGTGTTAATATTCAAACTAACCAATGCTGACTGAAGGAACAAAATCTTGGGCTCTTCAGTTTTCTAAATGTTTTGCTTCGTGGTGGAGTAATCGTAGAACATTGCTGTTAGGCTCACAGAGTGAACCCCTTGCTACTAAAGGGGTGCCAATAGCTGGCGTGTGGACATTAGATTAATAATCACGCTGCAGTCTAAGCTCTAGAGGGCAGGGGCCTTGTCTTTTTGGCCCAGCACAGTGCCCGGCACATTGTAGATGGTAACGAATTTGTTGAGTGAATGAAAAAAATTAGTTTGAAAGTGAAATTCTTGTGAAAATAAGTCTTATTTGCATTGGGTCGTTTGGAACTTAAAGTGTGTGTGTATTGGGGGGGGGGGCACTTGGGGGAGGAGTTGAAGAGGAGGAGAGCAGAGAATGAATTAAAATTTGTCTTGAGGGACAGAGAGAATTATACTTGTCCTAAAACTGATTCCTAGTGGAACCTAGTAGGATCTCATTTTAATAAGTTATGTGAAGTGTATAGGTAAATGGTAAGTAATTCATGTACCTTTACTAAAGAAACTGAGACCGAAAGATCATTTTAAAGCTTTTACACATGTAATGAGTTACGGCTCAGTTTAGGCTGCACTTGACTCACGGCATTACTGATACTTTTCATTTTTTTCCCTCACGTTAAGAACCTGCTTGGCATTTGTTTCCTGTCTTATGTATAGAAGGCACAAACTGTATGGTGAGTACTCATGTTTGCATATTCAAAACAGAACTAATCCAACTGCCTTTTTTTGAACCTTGGTGAGTTATATACAAACTTCATAATTATTGACACTTTTATATCCTTCGATGGGGAATTTAATGTGAGAAGACAGCTTTTCAATCTGTAACCAGCAGTTGGTCATCTTTATTCAAGTTTTAGTTGATGTGCAAGCTAATAACTAAAGCATCACAGGGAAATAATTGATAGAATCAAAAGTTAAGTTGCTCAGAGTATTATGTAGAGGATAAAGACAAATTACTCTGTTTTGTTGCTGATTTTAATACGTAACTTTTTTTTTTTTTGCGGCACGCGGGCTTCTCACTGTTGGCCTCTCCCGTCGCGGAGCACAGGCTCCGGACGCGCAGGCTCAGCGGCCATGGCTCACGGGCCCAGCCGCTCCGCGGCACGTGGGATCTCCCCGGACCGGGGCACGAACCCGTGTCCCCTGCATCGGCAGGCGGACTCTCAACCACTGCGCCACCAGGGAAGCCCTTAATTTGTAACTTTTAAAGATTTTTAGTTGGCATGAAGAAGACGTTTTTCCTTGGGGTTCATTTTTCCCAGTGACTGTCCCCAATAAAGTAAAATTGTGGTGGAAACAGATAAAATACCAGTGATAACATGAACTACAGCTATGTAGAGGGTACGCGGTCTGATGACTACATCAAGCAATAATGCTTTTGTCCAGGCCCATTCGTAGAAAAGGGATACTTCTGCTAGGGCTTTAGAAAGTTTGAGCGAAAGCACTTGACAAGTCTTTTTTAGGGATTTTGAGAACTTTGATTCTCCTGTCATAGGCTGTACCTGTTGAATAAACATTTCTAAACATAGGATTTCTCCTGTACTCATCAAATTAAGTATTATAGTGAAAGACGATAGATTGCCTAGATAGGAGATGGGGATAATGCTTTGAGTTCATGCAAATCTTAGGAACCAGAAAATTGTTCCTTAAACTATTTTTGATTTAACTAAGGCTTACATGCTATTGCATTTTAGCTAAAATAAGGAGGAATTACCATATAATAATTATCTTCTAAAATACTACTTAGAAAGAAATTTATTTAGGAAAAGCCTTCTTCCATTTTCTACCCTTATTCTTCAATCTCGTGTCCTCATGAGATGAAGGTCACTCACATAGTGGTTAAGGGCAGAGTCTGAGGACCCAGCTCTGCCACCTGGGAGCTACATGGGGTCACAGTAATGTGTCTGCCATCTGCTTCTCTTGTTGAGAAGATGAAATGGGGCACTAACAGCCGTGCCTAGTACAGAGTTAGGGTTAATAGGTGTTCACTATTATTGTTATTGCCATTATTATAAGTCAGCATCATCAGGTTGCTCTTTGCAATGTTGATTGAATAACAGTTTCTTCATCTTATGTTGTCATTTTTTTAGCATAGGAGGTAAAAGAGCTGGGACTTTGGAACCAGAACAACTTGCATTCTCATATGCTTTTATTTTACTGGGAAAATAAAAGTTGACCTTGGGAAAGCTTTTTAAATTAGCTGAGTCTCCATTTCCTCATTTTTGAAGTAATAATAAACTCCTCAGGATTATGTAAGAAATCAGTGAAATTATTTTTTGTGTTGCCAGATCCCTTTGAGAGTCTACTGAAAGCTTTGAACTCTCTCCCTTGAAAAGATGGACTTCTTCCAGCCCCTCACGCCCCACGCCCCCCCCTCCCCCCGCCATTTCATTTTGCATGCAATTGATACTTCAGCCAACTATGCAGAGACATGCATTGATCTGCTACATTATAATGGCGTTGGGTAGGTGTTCAAAAATGCTGGTGTCCCTTCTCATTTTTACACATGATTCTGTTTGTCTCAACTTAGAGCCAGATTTCCCTGTCAAATTTTCAACAACTGATATATAAAATATTTAAAATAATATTTAAGAATGTTTGACGGTGTGCATATTTAATCATTGCTAAGTAATTATTTAGATCTTATTTAGAATTAGTTTGTGGTTATTTTATTCAAGGCTGTTGATAAAGGGTGTAAGCAGTATCTGTTAAGGCTGTTGTTACTGACCCAAATCTTCCAGGAGATAGATAACCAGCGGTAATCCATTTCACTTGATCTCTTGTGGTTCTCAGTTGGGTCAGAATTTTTGTTCCTACCCAAACCCCAGCTATGATTTTGGCTCTGATAATTAGACCAATATCAGCGAAATGAGAGTCAGACTTAGCATTGTTAGTTTAGAGATTGGAGCACTGACTATCAGACTTGTTATTTCCTTGGAAAACAGAAGAATTCAAATTCTCTGCCTTTTTGCCCATTTAATTTGGATTTATAAGCTCCAGTGGTAGCAGATGTCTCATCTTAGATTTTGTGCAAGAACTGTCACATTTTTGGTGTTCAGTTAATGTGTTTTTACTTTTTATCTAAATTAATGATTCTGCCCATGAACTAATTTACATATTTCTACTTGCAGTACTGTGGAAATGGGAAACATTCTTTGCAATTCAGTGCCTGGAATTTTAGACGAAAAATTTTAGTTCATCAGGCAATAGCATGAAAGATAGTTTTATTTGAAAATATGTGGTAAAGGGTTTTTGTTTTTTTTAAAGCTGTTCAACCTACTTCGATTAGAAAGATGGCTCAAATTGCCAAACAGATCAAAGATAAGCAAAATGTTAAGAGATTTTAATCCTTTTTATTTTTTTAAATTTATTTTTTATTTATTTATTTTTTTTGTGATATGCGGGCCTCTCACCATTGTGGCCTCTCCTGTTGCGGGGCACAGGCTCCGGACGCACAGGCCCAGCGGCCATGGCTCACGGGCTTATCTGCTCCATGGCATGTGGGATCCTCCCAGACCGGGGCACAAACCCATGTCCCCTGCATCGGCAGGCAGACTCACAACCAGTGTGCCACCAGGGAAGCCCTTAATCCTTTTTAGTGGATACTTTGGATACTACTAATAAATGTAACACACTAGGTATTTAATTTTTACTTATATGCCTAATTAAATTAACTATATGAGACTATTCCTTTTTAAATTATGTCAAAGAAATGTGTTAAAATTGTAGGAGATTTCTAATATGTGGGAAATAAGGTTTTCTTTAAAAAAATATAGATTTAAAAAAATTTTCATGTAATCAGGACTTTAAGAGTACATGTTATTCACAATGTAAGAATTATTAGAGGTGATTCCTTGACATTTTTGTTATGTCTTGGTATGGATTTTGACTCATTAGGGAGCTGGATTAACTAATAAGTCTTAAAAAAATACATAAAGCACTTTTTTGTTCTTTGTGTTGATCACAGTCTTGGTGTGTAGAAGAAAACATTGTATAAGCACATTTATTGCAGAAAAACCCATTATCATCATTTGTGGAAAATCAATATATATTTTTCAAAATTTAGATTGATGGTGACGTGCCATCCGTGTTAGCTGAGGCTTGGGGGATGCTCAGGGGTCAAGAGCAGGCCAGCTGAGCTCTTGCATCATCAGTGACTCTGAGATTGACTTTTTCTTGCAGCTCTTTCCCAGCCTGGGCCTCGAGTTCATTAACTGAAGATGAAAGATATACCTGAATAACATTTTGATGGGAAGTAGTGTTAAATAAGTGCTGTGTTTATCTGTAGCACTGCTACCTTGGGCTAAGGCGAGTAGATTTTACCTGTATCTATGAAAATTGAATTTCATTGGTCTATTTTTTATGGAAGTTTAGTATAAAGTACCATCCATCCATAGAACTTTAAAATAACGTTGCATTTGTATTTATTTCATAATCTAACAGTTCAAAGATGTTAAATCTATTCATGTCCTTCCTTCTTGCTTCTATATTAGGATTTTTCAAACTGTAGGTTAATGACCCATTAGTGGGTTAGCACTTTAGTGGGTTAAAACCAGAGTAAAAACAAAACTAGAGACTATAATAGAAAAATTTCAGAGTGCATTTGCACAAAGTATAGGTGGGTACAAAGGTAGGTGCTTGTGCACACATGCTCGTGTGTGTGTGTGTGTGTGTGTGAATGTACTGAGTCACTGTGTAAAATATATTTTTACTGTGGGTTCTGCTCAAAAGGTTAGACATGTTAGATAATATTGGTTATTCCCCCTGAAGGAGACCAGCTAATGGCCTATTTAAATTTTGAGGGTGTTTATGCCTAAAATAGGAAGTGGCGGTGTGCCTTCTGGTGAGTATTGGAAAACTGTCCCTGCATTCTGTGTTTGGAAATACCTATTCTGCTCCTGCCCTGTTCCTGCTCATACAACCTCTCTCTTCACTATTGTTATTTTAAGGAAAGATGGCGTTCACACAGCGTTCTTGTGGCCTCAGGTATTTCATTGCTACAACTGAGTGGAAGGGTTTTGTTTTTTTTTTCCCAAATAAGCGAACGTGTAGAATGTTCTCCTCTCGAATTTCTTCTCCCATGATTTCTCCTTAAGCTTTTGGGGACTCTCAATACTCGGCAGGTGATAAAGCGAAAGTGAAAAGAGCAAATGGGTATTAGTAGGCAAATTCATGCTTAATTCACTAGTGCTCCTTCATAAACACAAGAGATTCTATGTTTCATGTATGTAATATGGTTTTATCTTCTCTCAGTCAAAGGTTTGTTTATAGGATGGAATTAGATATACAATTGCCCTGAACAACTCGAGTTTGAACTGCGCATGTCCATTTTTATGCGGATTTCAGTACTGCGGGGTCGGTGGTTGGTTGGATCTGTGGATGCGGAACCGCGGATCTCGAGGAACCCAGCAGTGTGCAGGGAGGGCTGACTGTAAGTTATACGTGGAATTTCTACTGTGGAGGATCTGCGCCCATAATCCCCGTGTCATTCAAGGGTCAGCTGGATTGACATTTAATGCTGTTCTGTAAGGGCAGAGTTCCTCAGAGAGTACTGTGACCTTCAAGTAGTTTGACACTTGAGCAGGGTTGTGAACTGCCCTGGGTGTGTAAGAATCACTACTGTTAGTGTTTCACCTTGATTTGCTGATCAATCCCTAAGTCTGAATCAGTATTACAAAATGTGGGCTGAGTACCAATAGCGATGGCGCAATCACCTGTGATGTTGTTTATGTTTAACAATATGATCTCCAACATCGAATTACTGCCCTTTATCTTCTAAATCTCATTATTTTTGCCTTCAGCATTAATTTGTAGCTATCCTAGGGGGGTTACTGAAATAGTATTTACTGGTGCTTCTGATTCCAAAGGACATATGATGAACTCATTTTGGATTTGCCGAAGCAGCTATCTCACCTGATGCCAGAGGCCAATTCCTAGCCAAGCAAAGGCTTTTCTTTTCTTCTCTTCTTCTTCTTCTTCTTTTTTTTTAAAAAATATTTATTTTATAGTGGAGCATGTTGTGTTAGTTTCAGGTGTACAGCAAAGTGATTCAGTTATACATATAGAAAAGGCTTTTCTTTAACTGATAATTTATTTTATTTTTTTTATTTTTATTTTTTTTTTAATTTTTTTTTTTGCGGTATGCGGGCCTCTCACTGTTGTGGCCTCTCCCGTTGCGGAGCACAGGCTCCGGACGCACAGGCGCAGCGGCCATGGCTCACGGGCTTAGTTGCTCCGCGGCATGTGGGATCTTCCCGGACCAGGGCACGAACCCGTGTCTCCTGCATCGGCAGGCGGATTCTCAACCACTGCGCCACCAGGGAAGCCCCTTTAACTGATAATTTAAATGACATAGAGTTGGGTAGTCATTCTCTAGGATAATATTTTCCTCAGTGCTTCAGTTCAACTAATAAATACATACATTTTATCTATTGATGAATAATTTTTCTTAGATATATAAAATATGGTCATTGTAACAATACAAACATTAGAGAAGTATATAAAATGAAAAGCAAAAGTCTTTCCTTCATTCTTATCGCAACAATCCTCTCTCCTAAGGAGACCTATAGTTTGTAGTTTATCATTTCGTACCTTTTTTTGCATTTACAGATCATATGTGAGATAAAGGGCGAAGAAATAGGATGGCTGAGCATCAGTTCTTTTTTCCCCCTACTTAAGTTATTGATGGGCTTATGTCCATTAGTTACCTATAACTTTTTCCTTAAAATTGCCAATTTTGGAAAATACAGATCAGTTAAAAAAAATCTCTTGTACTCACCCGTTAGAGAGAATTCTTTGACATGTTTTTATATATGCGTTGAGTTTCTTTTATGTACCTTTATTTATAGATTTGGTTTAACTAAAATGAGACTCTGTTTTTAATATTGTTTGCCAAGCTACTTTTTTCCCACTCAGCAATGAGCAAAAAAATATAGAAATTGACAAGCTGTGGAAATGAGAAGACCTAGGATAGCTAGAATGTATTTTGAAAGTGAAGAACAACCTAGGAGGTCTTACACTACCTGATTCCAGGTTTTATTATAAAGACAGCATGGTGTTGGCATAATGACAGACATATAGATCAATGGAACAGAATAGAACTTGCAAATATACCCATACATATATGGTCACTTGCTTTCTGATCAAACAGATGATGTTAAAACAATAAATATTTGTATGAGAAAAAATGAACTTTGTCCTCTTGACCTTTTCCTCATAATCTGCATAAAATTTCATTTGAAATGGCTCACAGGCCTAAATATAAAAGCTGAAACTATAAAAGCTTTAGAAGAAAACAGGACAAAATCATACCAACTTTGGGATAGGCGAGTATTTCTTAGAACACAAAAAGCACTAACTACAAAAGAAAAAAATTGATAAATTGGACTTCATCAAAATCAAAGCCATCTGCTCCTCTAAGGAAACTGTTAAGAAAATGAAAAGGCAAGCCACAGACTGGAAGAAAATATTCATAATACCGAAGACTTGTGTCTAGAATATGTGAAGAACTCCAGTTATAACTTAACAATAAGAAACCAAATTTTTAAAATGTTCGGAAGATTTAGACAGATACTTCACACAAAATATATATGCAAATGGCCAATAAGCACATGGAAAGCTGCTCAATATCATAAATCATCAGGGAAATGCAAATTAAAACCACAATGAAATAGATTAGCTCAATTAAAAACAACTGGACCACAAGTATAGAGGAGAATGTGAAGCAAATCTGATCTCTCATTCTTTGCTGGTGGGAGTGTCAGCTGCACTACCACTTTGGAAAACAGATTGGCAGTTTCTTAGAAAGTCTCTTGTGAAGTTTATTTAATGTGTACTTACTGTATTACCATTTACCTAGGAGGAATGTAAACACATGTCTACAAAAGGATTTAGATGTGAGTGTTCTTAGGGGCTTCATTCATAACAGCCCCAAACTGGGAAAAACCCAGATGTCTATCAATAGGGTAAATGGTTGAATAAATTGTAATATTCCTACAATGGGATGCTATTCAGCAAGGAAAAAGTGCAAAATAGTGATAAACATAACAGCCACATGGGTGGAGCTCACAAAGGTTAATGCTGATTAAAAGAAGACAGTTGAGTACTGTATGTTTCCATTATATATTTAGAAAAGGAAAAACTAAGGTATAGGGATGGAAATCAGACAACAGGTTGACTGGGGTCGGGGTGAGGAATTGACTATACAGGGTCATGAAGGAACTTTCTGGAATGATGAAAACGTATACCTTAATTTTGGTAGCAGTGCACGTTTACGTGTTAAAGCTCAGCAAACTGTTCACACCTGTTGTGTATGCATTTGTGCACATTAGTACAGTGCATACAATACAAGCTTTGGGACAGCCATGGTTTTGGATGCTTTTTTTTGTGTGTGTGTGCTACGCGGGCCTCTCACTGTTGTGGCCTCTCCCGTTGCGGAGCACAGGCTCCAGACGCGCAGGCTCAGCTGCCATGGCTCACGGGCCCAGCTGCTCCGCGGCATGTGGGATCTTCCCGGACCGGGTCACGAACCCGTGTCCCCTGCATTGGCAGGCGGATTCTCAACCACTACGCCACCAGGGAAGCCCTGGATGCTTTCTTTAAATGATGGAGGGTAGTGCCAATGAGAAGAGTGTGAATTCTACTGTTCTCCCCCTTTCCCAGGACACAGATGCGGTATAGGCTAAATCATAAAATGATTTAAAATGAGCATATGTGGCACTTGTGAAAAAGAGTAGGATTTTGGGGGTGGGGGGTTCATTCTACTTGTAAATTGCTCCTCAGTTGCTTAGTTCTTCAGAGCCCCTAATTCTTAACACTTCATAACACATATTAAAATACTAAATTCTAATTTCTGTATTAAATATAGTATTCCTTTTCCTTCTTTTCCAGTAACTGAGAAAACTTTAGTAGTGGTTTTTATATGGGTGGATGACCTTTGAGCTCTTTTAGTGTGTTAGAACAGAATTTGGTTTCTAGAAATGCTGTTTAAAATTCTGCTTGGAAATTTTTTTTTTTGTCTGTAGGGTTTCAAAATGAATGTACCCTTATGTCTGTCTTTTTTTTTTTTTTCATCCTTGTTTTATTTTCCTTCCATTAACTCAGTAATCTAGCTCACTAATTTTTCCACTTTTCTTTGGCTTAATGGATTACTTAACATAAAATAGTTAAGGTAATTTTTAGCCCAGTACAATTTTCTTCCTAATGCCATAAAAAATATTACATGCATATACAATCTACATTTGTGAAAATTTATTATTTTTTTAATTAATGGGTTTTGTGTGATAATTTAACGTTAAAGGAATCTTTTATATTATCTAATAATAAACTTTTAAAAACTTTACAGCTTTTAGAATAGCTCACTCATGACGTCCTCTGATGTTGGCCCGAAGTGATAGGGAATTTCCTTTTCAGGGTTTTGAGGAAACCAATGAAGTGAATGAATGTATTTTAAAAGCTGCAGTAGTCCTTAGGTCCTCTTGGGACTGATGTATTTTCCCAAGTGTAGTAGATTTGTGTTTATGTGGTTTAAAAAAACACATCAAAAAACCCAACTCTACAGATTAGTACTCGTAGAATCAAAGTTTCTGTTGATAGCCATGATAATACAATATCTTTTTATTAGAATATCAGGAATTTCTATAAATCACTTACCACCTTTTTAGTATCTTTATAAGTGAAATTTCTTTTTTGTATTTTTCCACAAAATCAAGCTGTATATTTTGAACAAGAACTCCTAACCATTTGATGCCTCTAATTTTTTTTTTTAATTGAAGTATAGTTGATTTACAATGCTGTGTTAGTTTCTGGTGTATAGCAAAGTGATTCAGTTATACATATATATTCTTTTTCATTATAGATTATTACAAAATATTGAATATAGTTCCCTATGCCATTCAGTAGGACCTTGTTGTTTACCTGCTAGTAGTTTGTATCTGCTGATCCCACACTCCTAATTTATCCCTCCCCCTCCTTTCCTCCTGGTAACCGTAAGTTGTTTTCTATGTCCGTGAGTCTGTTTCTGTTTTGTAAATAAGTTCCTTTTTATCATATTTTAGATTCCACGTACAAGCGATATCATAAGATATTTGTCTTTCTCTGTCTGACTTCACTTAGTAAGGTAATCTCTAGGTCCATCCACGTTGCTGCAAATGTGATGCCTCTGTTTTAAGTGTACAAGAATCCTATATTGGTCTATGCAATCCTTACCTTTAGTTTATATTTTTTTATTATTGTGGTAAAAAACATAAAATTTACTGTCTTAACCGTTTTTAAGTGTACAGTTTAGTATTGTTAAATATATTACATTGTTGTGCTTCCCTTTTATTTTTAAGGTAACTTAATTTAAATGCACATGTATCATTATTACCCTGCACGTTAAGAAAGATCATGTGAGATTTTAATTTAATTTTAAATCACTAGTCTAGAATTTTTTTTTTTTTTTTTTGCGGTACGCGGGCCTCTCACTGCTGTGGCCCCTATCGCTGCGGAGCACAGGCTCGGGATGTGCAGGCTCAGCGGCCATGGCTCACGGGCCCAGCCGCTCCGCGGCATGTGGGATCTTCCCGGACCGGGGCACGAACCTGCGTCCCCTGCATCGGCGGGCGGACTCCCAACCACTGCGCCACCAGGGAAGCCCTAGTCTAGAATTTTTAAATGTTGATCCCAACACTATTCTTGGTAAACTTCAGGGGTTTTTTTTGTTTTTTTTTTTTTTTACTGTTGTCTTGCATTTTCTTTCTATCATGAGCTTCTAATGGTAGCCTCTGTTCCTTTAGGGTATTCCCCCCGCTTTGTCATTCTCATTTTTTCTTTTTCTCACCTCTTTACAATATTATTTCTTAGAAACAAAGAATAAGCAACACAAGTGGAGGAAGCAGATGTGTTCACCTTAAATCCATTATTTTCTGACACGTTTGGATTTTTTTTTTCCAGAAGAGTTGATCTTTTTGCATATGAAACATTCTCTTAGGATGTGTCCAAGTGAAGCAGTTGTGTCTGAGAACCACAGTCATAATTACGTGAAGGCGTTTGGAAGAGCAGGGGTTGAGTAAGACCCGGTGTGCCGATTCTCCTACTGCCCCCGTCATTTTTTTAACTGCCAGAAATCTATTGTGGAAAGGATGTAAACAAACACACACACATATGTGTGAGTCTCATATACAAG
Source organism: Kogia breviceps (assembly GCF_026419965.1). NCBI lineage: Eukaryota > Metazoa > Chordata > Mammalia > Artiodactyla > Physeteridae > Kogia > Kogia breviceps. The sequence goes on along the minus strand of NC_081326.1, from coordinate 14,287,815 downwards.
GGTCTTTTGAAGTAGGATATGTATTTATGGAAATACAGTAAGTTTTTATTTCATAGTTGCTACTGTTTAAAGTATAATTTCCACACATAAGTAGGAAATAATTTCTAGAGAATTTCGTGAAAGAAAGTCTAAAATTTTCTGAGGTGAAATTCACTTGTCTGTTTTCCTAGCTGTCACCTTTTCATTGTGTGTGTTTTAAAATATTCAATTCTGAAATATTCTGAAATAATTCTTATAATTGTGAGAAAAAAAAAAAGGTGAATGAGGCACTGTTCTGCCTTTCACACTTGGTAGCTTTCTGCTATACTCCTTAGGCAAGCACAGAAGGGATGGAACCCTGCTCAAGTTGTCCTTTTGAGACCTCACGATATTCCCAGGAGGTAAGTACTAGCAGCCCCCGTCCGTGCCCAGTACATGTGCATTCACCGTTTGGAATGTTTGGCGATATCGCAGACTAATCATTGACAGGAGCAGGATTCAAACTGAAGGGTGGTTTTAAAGATCGTATGCCTTCTGCTGTGTCTTGCTGCCTCATGCTGCCAGGGAACAAGCAGTGAAACTTGTTGCGGATTAATTGGGTTCATGCTACTCAGCGTCATGTGTTTATTCACTGGTTAGAAAACTAAATTCGAATATATAATACTTCTCTGATCTATTATGATGGAAGTATTTTCAGTACCATGTTTATAAGCCAGTTTTCATAGCACCATCTACAAACCTTAAGAAATACCAAATCCCAATTTAGAGCACCACATTTATCAGGGCTGATACTCACCTTTACATTGGTGTATCTCAATTTTATCAAAGAACTGCTTGTACTACGTTCTTCCTTAAATGGACATCTTCCAAAGTATGCTTAAACTATATGATTTACAAAAATTGAACTTGTGTGGAATATTTCGGAATAAATCAGTGTGTCAAATGAACTATGAATTTCAAGTGAAATCTGTTCATTTTGAGAATAGGTAAAAAATTACAATTTAAAATGTTACTGAAATTTATTATGTACACTGATAAGTATAAAGAAATTAGCAAATGTATAATGTAGTTAATGGGACAGAAATGGAAAGTATGAAGAACATCTTAAACCCCTCTTTTTTTCTTTTTTTAGGACTTTATGGTTATTTTTGGAAAATGTTTAATGACATTTACTATTTCAGTTTAGTAGCCATTATGTCAAAGGTGTTAATTTTGTTTCTATACGGTATATTTACCTAATATAAACAAACTAGGTACATTACAAACTAGACTTTCCCACGGGGAATGACAAAGTAAATTGCTCAGTCTTAGGAGGGGTTGGTTACATTGACCGACCAATACATAATTTCTTCTGGTGCTCAGATGGCACCCTTACAGCCTGTCAGAATCAACGAAACTGTAAAGCAGCATTTATGTCCTTTTGAGAAAGGCTTAGGACCAATAGTAACAACGGTCCTAATTTTTCTAAATTAAAATAGATTTTTACGTAAATATAGTTATGTGACACATTAGAAATATAGCGGAAGGTTTTCATAAAATAAACCATCTAAACTATACTTAAGCTGTTTTATATGAAAAATAAAGTGGAGAGTTGATAAATTTCATTGATACAGATAATCAGTTGTTTTAGCCTCAGTAGTAGATTTTCTTTGACTTGAAAACCTAAATAATGGCTGTATTTCTCTACCTTATTTGATGATGTACCATCTTACTTTTTTGGTCTTTGATCTACTCCTCAAATCCCTTGGTGATTATGCTTTCTGAAACTCTACCTCTCATTCCTCCCTTAAGTTTTCAACATCTTATAATTGCCACTGGGCCAGATTGAAGTCCTGGTCCAGCGTATTTTATAGCCCCATTGCCATGAACGCAAGCCTTGTACTTCAGCCAAACTTCTTTAGCCAGTATTGACTGATCCTTGCTTCTGGCAGTCTTTCTGCCTGTCCAAATCCTATTTGTGCTTCACAGTTTAGGAGATTAAGCCTCATTTATCTTTCTAGAACAGGCCAGCACGCTTTTATTTTATATTTTGATAAAATCGTTGCTGTTGTTCTCTACACCTCCCACTTGGTATATAAGCTGCGTACCTTGCATTGTCTTAGAACATTAGTAAACTCTTATTATTTGTCTTATTACTTCCTGGGAGCAAAGGCCTATGTCTTCTACTTCTGAATCTATACTGAGTTCATTTCTGTAGCATCTACTTCTATTTAACAGTATTTTGCACATAATGAAACCACAAAAAACACAGAATTCATAAATTCAGATATTTAGAGCTAGAAATGTTGATCAAATGTCATTTATAGTTGAGAATACAGTCTTATACATGTTAATTTTGGGGGAATAGTATCTTCTTGAAATCATGGTATGGCTTGGGTATGTTTTATTGTTACCTCTGTTATTTTTATTTCAGCAGGGTCTGTATGATAGTTTTCACTTTAGTTCCTTTTTAAAAATAGCTTTTAGGGGCTTCCCTGGTGGCACAGTGGTTGAGAGTCCGCCTGCCGATGCAGGGGATGCGGGTTCGTGCCCCGGTCTGGGAAGATCCCACGTGCCGCGGAGCGGCTGGGCCCATGAGCCGTGGCCGCTGAGCCTGTGCCTCCGGAGCCTGTGCTCTGCAGCGGGAGAGGCCACGGCAGTGAGAGGCCCGCCTACCGCAAAAAAAAAAAAAAAAAAAAAAGCTTTTAAAAAATCCTTAACATTTTAGATATGTGATTATTTTACAGAGGATTTTCAAACACTTTGAATGGTACTACTTAATACATGGAAACTGATTATCAGACATTTAAATTGAAACTGTTTGTACCTGTGAACCGGTTTTTACTAAAAGCTGGAGTACTGTGATTATTGGTCCTTCTGTGCAGTAACTCCAAAATCTATGTCATACTCCCAGCAGTCCTACTTATATATGTTATTGCTGTAACTATTACTCTGTTGGTAGTCTTTTTGCTGTATCTGGAAATGCGGTCCACCTCCTGAGGAAAAAAGGGAAAAAATAGTAGCACTTAATACCATTATTCCCACAGAGCTTCAGAAATCGGTACAAAAGTTTTCATGTTAATTTCACAAATGCTGTTATTTTGCATTTATTTCATTTCAAAACAGTATTCAGTGTCTTATAATGAAACACAGAAGCTGAAACAAGGTCAGTGTTATAGAAGAGAGAAACGAGAATGGGTTTAGGAGATTGTATTAAAGGAATAGCAATGGTTGAAGGGAAAAATCTGGGCTACTAGTAACTTGCATTTATTTCTAAGAAAGCATCTTCCCTCATCACCCGTGGTTGGTATCGTGTTTTGAAGGTCGTACACACCATCAGCCGTGATTGGGTTGCTTTTCTTTTTCTCTAGGAGAACTATAGGTTTCTGCTTTGCCATATCAGTTACAGGTGGTTGTGTACAGATTTGGAGTATACTGACCACTAATATTCTGCACCTTTGTTTCGCCTTTATGAACCTTTATCACGTTTAGGGGTAAAGGGTGTCTCTGTTCTAAGAGTTCAAGGTCGGAGTTTTAACTTGTATTCTGCTCAAGTGTGTGGATTGTAGCTGCTGGAGTTCTCCCGGGATCTCATCTTTGCTAAAATCAGAATTCTAGGAAAGAACAGCAAGCATTCAGTAGGTACCTCATGCTTACAAGTAACTTTTTGAAAAAACCAAAGGCTGGGACTTCCCTGGTGGTGCAGTGGTTAAGAATCCGCCTGCCAATGCAGGGGACACGAATATCGCACATGCTGAGGAGCAACTAAGCCCGTGTGCCACAACTACTGAGCCCGCGTGCCTAGAGCCTGGGCTCCACAACAACAGAAGCCACCGCAATGAGAAGCCCACACACCGCAACTAGAGAAAGCCTGTGCAGAGCAATGAAGACCCAACGCAGCCAAAAACAAACACGTTAATTAATTATTAAAAAAAACACCCCAAAACGATGGCTGCTTAATTTTGTAGAGTGATTTTTCTTGTTTTATGAATTTTATTTACATACGTGTACTCGTGCAGGTAAGTGAAATATAATTCTGAATCGACTGCTTAGGAAAAAAGCCTCGTAATAGAGAATTGAAACACAGGTTTTTTTTCCTCACCAAAGCCCTTGAGTATTGGCTAAACATTTCAGTCTTGAGCCCTTTCTGAATAGTCAGTTGTGACTAAGGCCATATTAGAGGCAGTTCACATGGAAACACTTAATATGCTTAATATTGTTATTTCTTAGATTCACAGTTTGTGTTAGATGTTACGCAGCTCCTGCTGTAGAAGCTCTGTGAACCCGTACCCTAAATCTTTCCCCCTCCCCTTTCACTGCTTTCGAACAGCATATGTTCATTAACCTCTGTCCTCTCTGATCCACGTACCTCACTTTTCAAATACCACTTCTTTTCTTCGAATGTGGTCACAAGAGCACTGTGGTGGTATGATGGCTTTCATGGGGTCTTTGGAATCTGCACAGATTCAGTGTGGAGACCCGGAATGGATCTTGAGGCTTTTGAGGGGGGGCAGCGTGGATAGTTCTGGTGCTGGTAGGGAGGCCCCTGGCTCCGGCTTGGGTAGCTGCTGTTTGAAGATCTCCCCAACCCCATACCCCCCAGGTGCAGACTTGCATAATTCAGTTCAGTATTTGCTAATTTCATTCCTCCCCCCAGCTGCGCCTCGCCTCCATCTTTCACTGAAATGAATGGTGATGGTTAAGGGGCCTTTCACCTAATGATTTTGTTGGGTAATTAATATCTTTCTGTATCTTTATTTATCTTCTTTTATTGTCATCCTTACTAATTTTCCTCTTTGCTTTTCTTCCTTACTATTTCGAAAGAAAATTTAGAGAACTGTCCTGTTCTTCTGCCACCAACAGTGGTTTCTGTAGGCAGAAATAACATGGGTATCTGTAGTGTGAAATGCTTGAAAGGCAATTTATGTCTGACCATAATGGAAAAGAATATACATGTATAACTGAATCACTTTGCTGGACAGCAGAAATTAACACAGCACTGTAAATCAACTGTATGTCAATTAAATTTAAAACAAATTTTTGTCTGCAACTGAAAATGGGCACCATGGGAAGATAATGGGATTCAATTGTTAACATTCCAGAAGTCCATAAGATGAGGGTGGTTTCCTGTGAAAGAATACTCTCTGTGCTGAAAAAGAATAGTATGCTATGTAATCTGGTCCTGAATTAGATAATTTAGAAACTGTACAGATGTTCAGAGAAAGGAAAAAATAGGATTGGCTCTATGTAGAGATTCCTTGTTTTCAACCAGAACAGGACTTCATTCTTTGGGCTTATTCCTTCAGTGTTGTATCTGTTTTATAAAGTCATCTTATCTATGATATAAGTTGATGTTCCATAAGCATTCATTTGATGGAAGTGAACATGTTTTTCTGTGTCAGTTTTATCTATCCCTATTCGATAATTGTTTGCCTCAAATGAGATATGTTAAAATGGGAAAAAAACAAGAAAGTATTAGACCAGCACAAGGTATTGGTGAAGAACCACATCCTTCAGCCATTGTACTGAAACTCTCCTAGATGTGCATCCAACACTTGTGACTACATCAGAGCATACAAACAGAAAGGGCCATCCCTACCGCAGAATTCCTATGCTGATGTGCACAGACTCCAAAACAAAACTCTGTTCACTTTGTAGAACCTTCTGGTAGTTGATGAATATTGCTTTGCTCCTTATGTCTATTGGTGTAAAATTGTTCTTTAAGTATTGTGGGGAAATGGAATAATAGAGTGGTCAAAAGAGCTTAGACTGTGGTGTTGGACAAATTGGGTTTCAAGGCTTAGCTCTTTGATTTATGGCCTCGTGACAGTAATCATCTGTGTGATTAGCATAGTGGCTTGAAAATTCACATGCTCATTGTTTATAGCTCAGTGTAGGATAACAACTATTATTAGCATTATTACACTTCAGCATTTATGGACTTAAGTATATATCATCTGCTTTAGTTCTCTAAGGTGACTATAGAGATAGTCACCTTAAATAGTCAAGGGTGACTATTTTTTTGCTGTTTCCAGTTCGCCACATTTTCGCTCCAAAAGAATTGTAGTTTTCCTTAAAAAGTCAGAATTGCTGTTACCTTCACATTAAAGTTGATTAGACGTTTTCCCCAAGTACTTTATGTTTTTTGCTTATACTCTTTCTTCTCTCCCCTCCCCTCCCCACTCCGTATAATGTATTTGATGAATGAGTTTTTACGTTTGCTCTCAGTCTTAAATGTAAAACTCGAAAGCTTTAAATGATGTCTTTCCCCCAGTGTTCTGGGATTGGCAACTGAAATAATGTTCTCTCCATCCATATTTTTCCTGGTAATGGAGACTTGAGTTATATCTGCTTTCAGTCCTTGTCTTTCCATCTGGAATGAGTCCCATATAGCAATACCCTTTCCCTTTATCATTTTTGTACCAATCTTTGAGTCTTCTCTATTTATGTTTTTCCATTGCTGGACCCAACAGTACTGCATATAGTATTCAAGTGATGGAAAAAAGTTTTATAATAAGGTAAAGAGTATATATTTTTTTCCAGTACACTCCTGATGATGGCCAACATTTTCTTGACCCTATATTGAGCATTTTAAAAATTTATAAATTAATTAACACGCAGTACAGTCCATTTAAAAAATGTACAATTGTGTGTGTTTTGACAAATATATACAGACAAATATATAGTCACATAACTACTATATATAGAACAATTCTACTACTCACCAATTTTCCTGTGCTTTTTAGTCAACTTCAGCCATCACCCTTAGCGCCTCACAAGCACTGATCTATTTCTATAGCGTTCGCCTTTTCTAGAATGTCATATAAATGCAGTCACACAGCCTTGTGGGTCTGGCTGTTGTGCTTATCAGTTTATGCCCTTTTATTGCTGATAATATTCCGTAGTATGGTTGTACCACAATTTATTTATCCACTTACCAGTTAAAGGACGTATGGGTTGTTTCCCGGTTCTGGCAGTTATGAATAAAGCTGCTGTAAACTTTTGCCTGCAGATTATATGAACATAAATTTTCATTTCACATTGATAAATATCCAGGAATGAGCTTGCCAGGTTGTGAGGTAAATTTAAACTTAACTTGTTTATTTGTAAACTTAGCTTGTTAAACTTTATAAGAAACTGCCAAATGATTTTCCAAAGTGGCTGTACCATTTTGCATTCCCACCAGCAGTGTACCGTATGAGAGGTCTGGTTGCTCTGTACCCTCAGCAGTACTTGGTGGTATTGTCAGTTTTTTCTTCTTCCAACCCTTCTAACAGGTCTGTAGTGGTCTGTTAAATTGCGGTTTGAGTTTGCATTTTCCTGATGACTAATGATGGTGAGCGTGCTGTAGTGAGCTTATTTACCATGTATATATTCTTTGGTGAAGAGCCTGTTGAAATCTTTTGCTCATTAAAAAAAATTGGTTAGTTTTCTTTTCTTTTTTGAGTTTCAAGAGTTCTTTACATATTCTGGTCAGAAGTCTTCTATCAGATGTATTGATTTGTAAATATTTTCTTCCAGGATGTGATTTATCTTTTCATTTATCAATTTTTCTTTGATATATTGTTCTGAGCATTGATTTTAATAGTATACCAAAAAAAAAAAGCTTTTTAAAAAGAGCATCTAAATATGCCTGTGTGCATTAATGTCCACGTGTGGTTTTGATTATCCTGTTGTTTTCCTTCTTTTCTTTAACTTTGCCCTTCCTCCCTTCATCTCTCCCAACACACACACACACACACACACACACACACACACACACACACTTTCCTTATTTATTTTTCAACTGGGTCCTTTAGGACAACACAGTAAATATCTATGCTCCAAAAAAATCAATCCTGTCACACTTATGTTTAACAGACTTTGAAACAATGCAGCTGTATAGGGGAAATGAATTCTGTTCTCTGTCAAAGCTGGAAAGGACTGCTTGTTTTAACAGCTACTGAAGATGGAAGCATTTATGCCATGGTCATATAGCTTGTCAAAACTGGATATGTTCCTGTGTTTAAAATGTTTGGGATTTTCCAAAAGTTACCATTTCCTCTTGATCCTTCCTAAGGAGGGCTTGGTTTCTGATTACAGTTAACCCCTACTTCACTGTTACACTGCCGATAGAGTTAAAATATGTAGTACATTTATCTAAATGATTGAACTTCATGTAAGTATTGGCATTCCATTCGCAAATGGTAGACATTTAGAAACGTATTTACATATAATTGGATTATTCTTGATTTCTCTATTAATGGAATAGGTTAGTTCTAAGTTCTGTAAAAATAGATTTTTAGGGAAAGCTAAGGATAACAGCATTTTCTGTTCTTTTTGCATCAATGATAGGTGATAATATATGTTAAAAGGTCCTCATTTTTCCTCATTGAAGAGCTAGAATTTATATACACACATCTAAAATGAATTAGAATTTCACAAACATAATTTAATTTTCCCCATTCATTTTTCCTGGAGCTAAAGTTTTCATTGCAAATGCATGCTCTGTAGAGACATAGTTTTGTTATGAAGAAACTATTGTTAAAAACTGATAAGAGATGGGGATCAGCATACTTTTATTTAACAATGCAGAGTTATTAGCAAGGGTGCCTTTGTCTTTGGGCATAGAATGTGAATTTCGTCCTTTAAAGTTTTTTTTAAATTTTGCCTTTGAAAAGTTTTTGTTATTTAAGTGACGTGTTTGGCCAAAGGCCATATTAGAATCAGTATTTTTAAAATAACATTTTTTTTTCCCCCGGCCCCCCTAAAATAACATTTTTAATAATAGAGATATTTCGATCCTCTGATTATGTGGAAATAAATGGTTTTGTGTTAACTGTGGCTTTTAAACAGGTGTGTTACGAGAAACCCTTTTGGTGGGATGAAATAACCATGAACATAAAATGTTCCAATGAGCTCTCTTAAAGTCTCATGTACTATAATTAACTACGCTTTAAATATAAGGGTTCTGTTTGTACTGCTAATTAAATTCAGTTAAGACTTGTAGGGCAGCATTTAATTTATGTGTTGTTTTGTCTTGACTTTAATAACTTGAAGGTATAAATAGTGAATTTTCATTAAAATGTGCTAGAAGAAACCTGCGTTGCTACATTCTCAGCTAATAACTTGTCTAAAAACTAAACACATGGGTAAAAGTGACAACTCAAAACTCCTTATTTCCCTGTCTGTCATTACTGTTTTACTTTAGGCCCTGTAATTTACCCATTGACACTGATTTGACTTTAGAGACATTTAAAATGTACTAAAATTTGCTTAATTACATCAAGTAGATTTGTTTATGTAGTGTAGAATGCTGATACACTCCAAATAAAATATAATTTAACTGTTTGTTATAGTTAATTCAGAGTAGGGATAACTTCAACCTATGTGTCTAAAGTTTTTGTGTCCACTTCTCTTTCCTAAAAGATTATAGCAAAGTTTATTCCAGCAAAATAAAGGTTAGTCTAGGAACAGAAAGAGGCATAACAATGATGGAATGGGGAGAGACGAGGACTACAGAATCAGGCAAGATAAAATGATCCACACACAAAATAAAGTTTTAGGGTGGGTATATGTATTTGAAATGCAAATAAAACTCAGAATGATAAGCACGATGTTTTGGGGTTTTTCCTTTTTTAAAATATTTATTTATTTATGGCTGCATCGGCTCTTACTTGCGGCACATGGGATCTTTTGTTGTGGTGTGCGGGCTCCTCTTTGCATTGCGTGGGCTTCTCTCTAGTTGTGGCTCGTGGGCTTCTGTCTAGTTGTTGTGTGTGGGCTCCAGAGCACATGGGCTCAGTAGATGCGGTGCTCGGATTTAGTTGCCCCGTGGCATGTGGGATCTTTCCCTGAGCAGGTATCGAACCCATGTCCCCTGCATTGGAAGGCGGATTCTTAACCACTGGACCACCAGGGAAGCCCCAAGCACGATGTTGATAGAGGAACTAGATTACCTCTATCTAGTTCCAAAACATTTTGTTAGCCCAAAAGGAAACCCTTTGTCCATTAAACAGCTGCTTACCATTGCCCTGTCCCTATAGCCCCTGCAAACACGGGTCGGTGTTCTGTCTCTGTCTCTATGAATTTACCTAGTCTGGACATTTCAGTGTAAAAGGAATCAGACCTTTTATGTCTGGTTTCTTTTACTTAGCACAATATTTTCAAGCTTCTTCCATGTTGTAGCATATATCAGTAGTTTACTTTTTTTTTTTTTTTTTTTTTGCGTTACGCGGGCCTCTCACTGTTGTGGCCTCTCCCGTTGCGGAGCACAGGCTCCGGACACGCAGGCTTGGCGGCCATGGCTCACGGGCCCAGCCGCTCTGCCGCATGTGGGATCTTCCCGGACCGGGGCACGAACCCGCGTCCCCTGCATCGGCAGGCGGACTCTCAACCACTGCGCCACCAGGGAAGCCCAGTAGTTTACTTTTCATAGCTTAATAGTATTCCATCGTATGAATACACCACAGTTTGCTTACCCATTCCTCCATCTATAGACAATTGGGCTATTTTCACCTTTTGTCTATTTTGAATAGTGCTGCTATGAACATATGTGTGTGCATGTATTTGTTTGAGTACCTGTTTTCACTTCTTTGGGATAAATACCTAGGAGTGGGATTGATAGGTCCTGTGGTAATTCTGTGTTTAACTTTTTGAGGAACTGCCCACTGTTTTTCACAGTGGCTGCACTGTTTTACATTCCCACTAGCAATGTATGGGGTTTCCTATTTCTCTACAACCTTACCAATATGAGTATCTGTTTTTGTGATTATAGCCATATTAGTGGGTGTGAAGTGATACCTCATAGTGGTTTTGATTTGAATTTCCCTAATGACCAGTGATAGTGAGCATCTTTTCATGTGCTTGTTGGCCTTTTGTATAGCTTCTTGGAAGAAATGTCTGTTCAGGTCCTTTGCTCATTTTTTAATTGGATTGTTTGTCTTTTGTTGTTGAATTGTAATGGTTCTTTATATATTCTAGATACTAAGTCCTTCTCAAATATATGATTTGCAGATATTTTTCTCCAATTCTGTAGGTTGTCTTTTCATTTTCTTGATAATATCCTTTGATGCACAAGCATTTAAAATTTTGATGAAGTCCAGTTTATCTATTTTTGCTTTTATTTTTGGTGCCAAATCTGAGGCCACAAAGATTTACTACTGTGCTTTCTTCTAGAGTTTTATGGTTTTAGTTCTTATATTTAGGTTGTTGATTCGTTTTAGTTAATCTTTGTATATGGTGTGAAGTAGGTGTTCAACTTCATTGTTTTGTATGTGGATATCCTATTGCCTATTGTCCCGGCACTATTTGTTGAATAGACTGTTCTTTCTTTTGAAGTTGGGAAGTGTGAGTTTTTCAACTTTTGTTCTACTTTTTCAATATTGTTTTGGCTGTTTGGAGACCCTTGGGATTTCATGTAAGTTGAGGACTGGTTCTCCAGTGTCAAAAACACCTATTGGAATTTTGATAGGAATTGCATCAAATCATTGGACCACTTTGGGTTAATATTGCCATTTTAATAATATTAAGTTTCCAATCCATGAACACAGGATGTCTTTCCATTTATTTAATTCTATAATGTCTTTAAGGAGTGTTTTGTAGTTTTCATTATACAAATCTTTCACCTGGTTGGTTACATTTATCCCTAGGTATTTTATTTTAGATGCTTATTTATTTTAGATGCTTATTATTATTATTTAGATGCTTATTATTTTAGATGCAATGGAATTGTTTTCTTAATTTTCTTTTCAGATTGTTCATTGCTGGTATATAGAAACAGTTGTTTTTTGTACATTGATCTTGGACCCTGGCAGAAGGGATATTTAAAATAAATTTTGAATGATAGAATTTGATAGCCAAAATAATGTGGGAAAAGTATAGTCCAAGCACAAGGAACTCATTGAGCAAGGATTTATTAAACTACTTTCACTTTTGGGTGGTAGGGGAAAAAAAGAACTGTATTAGGGGAAAAACCATATATAATAACTCTAAAAGAAAACATATGAGACAGCAAAACGTAGGGAGAGGGCAAAGAAAAGAAGACTCTGATCCAGATTTAATGATGTTCCCTGTTTTGTGAAAACAACTAGCCATTTTAGTGATGCCATCATTACTTCATTTAAAGTAATGAATGTGAAAATACCTCAACAACTGGCAAAGCATTATAGAAATGTAAGGAGAAATTGTTACTCCTGTGCTGTTGGTTTTACATCAATTTGTGTAATGGTTGACTAACAGGGAAATCAGTTTGTTTTCAGGGACTTTGGCTTTAAAGGGTTAATCAGCAGGAAAGTGTGACTTACTTGCTTTTGGGAACAAAGTTATTTACTTATAATTATTAAGCATGCTTTTAGTATTTAAATACTAAATATATTTAGTAGTTAAAGTGTATGAAACTTTCTAGCCTTTGTTCTTCCCCTTTTCACATTTTAAATCATTGGAACAATAGTTTCTATAACAGAATTTTTTGTAATTCACAGTTTCTTAGAAGGACAGCTGTTAGGGCCGTGTTATTGTTCCTTGCTGCTGTAAGAATGGTTAGTTTAATGTTTTCGTTTGTGCTTGCTACAGGAACATTTATTGAGAGGAAATAAGAGATCAACTTTTAAAGAGAGACAAAGGCCATGAAATCATTCTCTCCCTTTGTCTCTCTGAATTCTAAGAAGGCAGGTAAAAATTATTCTTGTAATTATATGTTTAGTCAGAGAAGCATGAAAACATTTAGCTCCTGTGTAGAAATAGTTTCATTTAAATATGGTATTCCTCTGCTTCTACTGAAGTGGAGATAATCACTCAGTCGCACTCAGAGTCACAAAAGAGGTCAGCCCAGTTTGAGAAACTTCATACTATTAGATTAATGTTTTTGCGCTGTATATGTAGGGCAGAAGGATGAAAAAAAAGTTCTTTAGGATGGGGACAGCAGCTTTACGTTCCCACCGTCTCTCACTGCTCCTTGTGTCCATACCACGTATCGCTGCTGGCTTGGCTGCTAACTTTTCTGCTGAATTTTGGGCCTGGCCTTAGAAGCCGTCTCCGCTTCCTGCTTCAGGCAGGACTTCAGAGTTAGTGTGTGATAGAAGACCTGTGTGCACCTTTCTTCGAATGCAAGTGTCAAGAGGGTGGTTGGCTCCTTCTTCATTTTATCCGTTCTGTCTGTCCCCAGTGCCTAAAATAGTGTCTGACACAAAGCAGAGGCTCAATAAATGTCAAAACAAACAAACAAAGGACAGAAATCTGAGGGAACTCTACTCAGTACTCTGTAATGACCTATATGGAAAAAGAATCCAAAAAAGAGTGGATATATGTATATGTATAACTGATTCACTGTGCTGTGCACCTGAAACTAACACAACATTGTAAATCCATTAGACTCGAATAAAAATTTTCAAAGAAAAAAAAGGACGAGTATATGTCTTAGAAAGTGTGTGTGAGATAGGCAGGCTTGAAGACTCTATCTTTGATTCCTTTGTTTAAGCATCACGATCTGTTCCCCTTTAGGTGGATGTTTGTGTGTTTTTATTAGCTTAGATCAGCACAGTCTCTCTTCTGGTTTTGAATATTCTTGCATGTTCTTCATACTGAGCGTGGCTGATCTGGACACGTGCCACACATATGGTTGACATTTTATAGTAATACAGAAGTACATTTGATAGCTTGATCAGTATTCATTTCCCAATATATAATAGTTTAATTTTGTTGAATTTGCATTTAAAACATTATAGACAGTGTGCTAATTACTGTTATGTCAGTGTGGATTTAGACAGCTGACAGAGCAAACATTTGAGGACCAACATCTGTGCCAGAACACCTTTAATTACAGTAGGCTTTGATCGGCCTAATTTTTCCCATAAATAAATTCATTATATTGGAACTGTTCAAATCTCTGAGTATAATAAGCCATCAAGTTCTTTTTCAAAATCTGTGCTACATGAAGGACAAATGTCTTTTTTTACTCTTGTGTAAGTAAAGTTCTGTTATTTTTTTAAAATTTATTTATTTTTAATACAGCAGGTTCTCATTAGTTATCTATTTTATACATGTTAGTGTATACATGTCAATCCCAATCTCCCAATTCATCCCATCACCACCACCCCCTACTTCCCCCCTTGGTGTCCATGAGTTTGTCCTCTACATCTGTGTCTCTATTTCTGCCCTGCAAACCGGTTCATCTGTACCATTTTTCTAGGTTCCACATACATGCGTTAATATACGATATTTGTGTTTCTCTTTCTGACTTACTTCACTCTGTATGACAGTCTCTAGGTCCATCCACGTCTCTACAAATGACCCAATTCCATTCCTTTCTATGGTTGAGTAATATTCCATTGTATATACGTACCACATCTTCTTTATCTGTTTGTCTGTCGATGGGCATTTAGGTTGCTTCCATGACCTGGCTATTGTAAATAGTACTGCAGTGAACATTGGGGTGCATGTGTCTGTTTGAATTTTGGTTTTCTCTGGGTATATGCCCAGTAGTGGGATTGCTGGGTCATATGGTAGTTCTGTTTTTAGTTTTTTAAGGAACCTCGATACTGTTCTCCATAGTGGCTGTATCAATTTACATTCCCACCAACAGTGCAAGAGGGTTCCCTTTTCTCCACACCCTCTCCAGCATTTGTTGTTTGTAGATTTTCTGATGATGCCCATTCTAACTGGTGTGAGGTAATACCTCATTGTAGTTTTGATTTGCATTCTCTAATAATTAGTGCTGTTGAGCAGCTTTTCATGTGCCTCTTGGCCATCTGTATGTCTTCCTTGGAGTAATGTCTATTTAGGTCTTCTGCCCATTTTTTGATTGGGTTGTTTGTTTTTTAATATTGAGCTGCATGAGCTGTTTATATATTTCGGAGATTAATCCCGTCAGTTTTTTCAATTGCAAATATTTTCTCCCATTCTGAGGGTTGTCTTTTCATCTTGTTTGTAGTTTCCTTTGCTGTGCAAAAGCTTTTAAGTTTCATTAGGTCCTATTTGTTTACTTTTGTTTTTATTTCCATTACTTTAGGAGGTGGGTCAAAAAAGATCTTGCTGTGATTTATGTCAAAAAGTGTTCTTCCTGTGTCTTCCTGTAAGAGTATTATAGTGTCCAGTCTTACATTTAGGTCTTTAATCCATTTTGAGTTTATTTTTGTGTATGGTGTTAGGGAGTGTTTTAATTTCATTCTTTTACATATAGCTGTCCAGGTTTCCCAGCACCACTTATTGAAGAGACTGTCTTTTGTCCATTGTATATCCTTGCCTCCTTTGTCATAGATTAGTTGACCATAGGTCCGTGGGTTTATCTCTGGGCTTTCTATCCTGTTCCATTTATCTATAGTTCTGTTTTTGTGACAGTACCATATTGTCTTCATTACTGTAGCTTTGTAGTATAGTCTGAAGTCAGGGAGTCTGATTCCTCCAGCACCGTTTTGTTCCCTCAAGATTGCTTTGGCTAGTTCTGTTATTTTCTAAGATTGCTGTTAGGCAAATGTATTTTTCATAGAGACCTTTAGCATTAAGTAGGTGCTTGTTTTAATTATTATTAATTTTAAAGTCTTAATATTATTCATCTAAGAGATTGCAGTATTTTTTTTGTGGATCCATTGTCAAGTGATTTTATAATTGGAATTTAGAAACATATTGTTTTAAATTTCATCAAAGATGGAGGCAAAGTGTCCCAAGTCCTTGAACTGTTATAGTAGGGTTATGTCACTTTTTTTTTCTTTCTTCTTTTCTTTTTAATGTCGCTTTTTTTTTTTCAAGCGGTACATGGGCCTCTCACTGTTGTGGCCTCTCCCGTTGCGGAGCACAGGCTCCGGACGCGCAGGCCCAGTGGCCATGGCTCACAGGCCCAGCCGTTCTGCGGCATGTGGGATCTTCCTGGACCGGGGCACGAACCCACGTCCCCTGCATTGGCAGGCGGACTCTCAACCACTGCGCCACCAGGGAAGCCCCTATGTCGCATTTTTGAATGCATTTCAGATGACTCTATAGTAGAATACAGCTGTCCTGTGCTAAAACAGCATATTTACAAAGCATATGTCTTTTGAGGAGTATGTTTGTTACCGCCTACAAAGGAGAAGAATGCATACAGGTCACCTCTGAATTTTCTACAAGAATTGCCTTTGGGAGAGTCCATATGAGAAGGCACAGGCTTCTTTCTAATTGATTTATAATTGAAAGTGAATTTTGTTCTTTTCTAGCCTTTGAGAATAACTTAAACTAAAGCCATATTGACAAAACATGAAAATAAATAGTTATAAAATTCAATTAGATTTACGATTTGGTGGTGTTTGAAAATATCACATGATTATATGGTGATGATTTTTAAAAATAACTATTTAAATCATTTTTATAAAAACAATGCTCTTACAGTCTGAGAAAAGATGGAAATGACATATGTTTCCATATTATTTGTGATGCTTTGTAATAGGTTTGAAATTACAATCGAAACCTTTGTCATGCCCTTGGGAGAGAGTAGATTGTGCAAATAAAGAGAGCGATTCCTTTTTTTAGAGGAGAAATGGTTTTCTTTCAGTGTTTGCAGCAACATGATGGAATCCAGAGCTAAGGTCTTGGCAGTCATTGTGTGCAATTAAGGAGATTAAAAATGGAACTGACTTTAAAGTAGTCCTATGGTTAAATTACATTTACTATTTTAATAGTTTATAAGGGTTAGTTTATTTATAAGACATTCTAAAGGTCTTACGAGTTAAGACGTATACAGAGGAATTAATTAGAGGACAGTGCGCAAGGTTGCATAATCAAATATACTTCAATTGTGTAGGTCAAAGCATAATTACCTTAGAATTTTAGACAAGGCAGATATCAAGGTTAGCTGCTGTTATTTTTGGTAGTGATTTTTTGTAAGAAGTGGACAACGTGTAGCATAGTAGAAAGAGATCCCGCTGACAGACCAGCAGTTGAGTGCTAGTGCAAGTTCTGAGATTAAGGACATTTATGACTTCGGTCAAATCACTTACGTCTCTAAACCTAGACAGTTTTTGAAATGTGTAACATCATTTTTATTTCTAAGTTCTCTCCCATTCATTACGCTAAAAAAAAGATTTACCAGACCAAAAAAAAATTTAAAGAAAAAGTTGGCTTATCTAAACTCTGTTTTAAGGATGGTTTAGGTCCTTTTTTTTTTTTTTTACCCTTTTAAACATTGTTTATTGCAATTTAATAGGACTGATTATTTTGAATATTTTAGATACTTTAAACAGATAAGACATGCAAAAATAACAGTTATAGTACTTAAAAGAATATTATATTTAAGCCTGTTATGAACTAGCAACACCATGAATTTAATATGTCTTCATTATTTCTTTACTTCTTCATAGATCTTCAAAATGTAATTGAAATGCTTATTTTCATATTTCCTGAGTCTAGAGGAATTGGGTTGGCAAACAGTTGGTTTTTGGACAGGGCACAGCCTGACTTCTTCTCACAAAGTATTTCAAACCTGAGTCCCTGGATATCTCACTGGGTCGCTTTTTGTAATTGGACTTGATGTTTCACATCAGCAGCACTGTTTTAAGCCCACGGTTTTTACACGAGTCCATCTGGTTGATGATGAGTTTTCCTCCAGATCAGGGTACCCTCTGCTTTGCTTGGCCGGCATTACATAGTCCTCCACCATGTCATCATTATACACTGATCTGGTATATTAGGAAACATACCGATGCCTCACTACTATCTTACCGTAATTTGTCAAGTTATCCAGCGGTTTCTTCTCCTAGCAGATGTGATCTGAACAGATAGCCAGATTTCTAAAGAGAAGAATGCATTGACTGTTGACACCCATCAGTCCTTTCTGGAACAGTTTCTATTCTTTGGCTTACTCATAGTTTCCTGTATTTACCTATTGCTATTGGTACAGATAGATACAAATAATACTTTTATAGAGAAATAAATACATAGAAGAAATCAAATATCCAAGTATTTTAATAATCCTTACTTATTAAAGTCAATAAAATAAATTAAGCATCCAATTATAGTTATTCTTATTTTGGATTTCAACTTCATTTTTGTACATTTTATATTTACTGAGCATTAAAAAATTATGGCTTCCACAAAGTTATATAAAGTTATTATAATTATTATCCTCTTCATTGTCATAACTTTTATTGCTATTGAAGTTCTTTTTTTTTTTTTTTTTTTTTTTCCCCCCGGTACGCGGGCCTCTCACTGCTATGGCCTCTCCCGTTGCGGGGCACAGGCTCCGGACGCACAGGCCCAGCGGCCATGGGTCACGGGCCCAGCCGCTCTGCGGCATGTGGGATCTTCCCGGACCGGGGCACGAACCCGTGTCCCCTGCATCGGCAGGCGGACTCTCAACCACTGCGCCACCGGGGAAGCCCTGCTATTGAAGTTCTGACATCACGATTGATATCACACCTTGTCTAGTAGGACCTGCTTTAAACTGGCTTCTCTTTCCTTTTAGCACTATCCCTACCATCCTTGAAGGTATCCTTGTTGTCTGGCAGTAAGACATTTCAGACCTGAGTATTCCTTGCCCCAAGGCATAGAATTCACTAGTTTCCAAAGAACTTTGCTTTCTTCTAGCAGAAAACGGTGTTAGCCACCAAAACCTAAGGGCTAGGTTTGCATTTAAGTATCAGTGTTGAAAAAAAAAAACCAAAAAAGTGCTGTTGCCAATGTTTAGACACTCTTAAGGACAGAGCTGGACCCAGTGTTCCTTGTTACTCAAATTGATTTTTTCCAAATTCATTTTATTATACACTCTACCTATAGTAAGAGACTCATAAAATTTTAATGATTTTTCTAAAATTTGTCAAGAAATTAGGCAGTAGAAAGAGATTGGAGTCTGTTGGGGGTGGCCAGTAAGTAGCGTGGCATTAAATCAGGAAGGACTGCTTTAGCTGACTGTTAAACACCCAAGTTGGTTGGGTTTTCTAAATATGTTTTATTTGATGGTAATAGACTGTCACTGTGATACTTTAAGCTAGATTTCTGTAGTTAATTTGTTAAAAAGTATTTGTAAAGTAAAATTTAATTTGCGTTAATAGTTTGATCTAGCAACCTAATATTTTCCAGTTAGGGAAGTTTGAAGCTCTTGAAAGTAGTGGATCATTAAAGATGAGAACATATTAAAGTGTAGGGTGGTTTGAATGATCTGTTACAGCACTACTAGGCATAGTCGCAGAATGAGCCTTAATGGGCGTTACCTGCTGTAAATGCTCTGAGGGATGAGCAGGCTGAGTAGGAAGCAAACGTGCAGGTGTGGTCTGGTCAGCCTGTTTTATAGGACGGTGTTTTGCAAATGGGGGAGTGTGACCTGTAAGTGGATTTACTGGGCCGTGACCAGCATTAAGAAAAGTGTGATAGGTGAGAGTATATCACATGTAGTAATGGGAAATACTGAAACTTCGGTTTCAGTTATTCTGTGTATTGGTTCATGATATAAAATGTATTTCCTAACTGCCCTCCATCCTGAGCACTTAACCTAGTATATATTGCATTCAGTGTAATAGGCAGTCAATAACTGTCTAACTGCACATAGTTTAAGTTAATCTAGATAGGAAAAAACCTCAAAATAAATTCAGAAAAACTTCTAATACAAAATGATGTTAGGAAAACTTATAAGACTTATGTGTTGTGTTGGGATTGTTTTGTTACTTGCCTGTGACCTTCTTGGATTTAGGGACTGTGTGTCATTTAGCTTTGTATCAGTGTGTAGGATGGGAAGAACCTAATTCTTAGAGTCAGAAAGACCTGAGTTCCAATTTTGACTCTTGCCACTTGTAAACTTTGAGATATTGGGTAATTTTTTTCTGCACTCTGAGCTTCACCTTCCTCATTTAAAAAGAAAAAGAATAGTACTAACCTCATGATTAAGAGAGTTATCACTGTACTGTAAACACCAAGTACTCCAAGTACGTTGCCTGGACTATAGTAGATGCTTAATAAATATTTATTAAGTTAATTAAAAGGATATAAAAGCATAATGAATACTAGAGCTTATTTTAAAAATCTGTTTAGAGTATCTTGCAAAAGAATGAAATATAAGATTAATTGGATCACGTGCAAGGGTAGAAACTTCTCACAACCTTCTGAAAAATTGGAAGGAGCCCTGATTATAGAAGATAGCTTTCTTTCTTTTTTTTTACCAAAAGCAAACATTGCCCAATTAAAGTGTAATGTGCAAGATGTAAATTAGAAATGTAGTGGGCCAACATAAAAAGAAACGAAATTGAGTTATTTGTAGTGAGGTGGATGGACCTAGAGTCTGTCATACAGAGTGAAGTAAGTCAGAAAGAGAAAAACAAATACCGTATGCTAACACACATATATGGAATCTAAGAAAAAAGAGGTTCTGAAAAACCTAGGGGCAGGACAGGAATAAAGACGCAGACATAGAGAATGGACTTGAGGACATGGGGAGGGGAAGGGTAAGCTGGGACGAAGTGAGAGAGTGGCATGGACTTATATGTACTACCAAATGTAAAATAGACAGCTAGTGGGAAGCAGCTGCATAGCACAGGGAGATCAGCTCAGTGCTTTGTGACCACCTAGAGGGGTGGGATAGGGAGGGTGGGAGGGAGACACAAGAGGGAGGAGATATGGGGATATATGTATACATATAGCTGATTCACTTTGTTATACAGCAGAAACTGACACACCATTGTAAAACAATTATACTCCAATAAAGATGTTTTAAAAAAAAAGAAAAGGAATGTAGTGGGCCAAAATCAAATCAGAGTTACTTGTAATGATTAAAAATGAACGCAAATAAACCCTCTCAGGTCAAAAAGCCCAGGTGAAGATGCATTAGTAATTCTTGGAACTGGTTGATGTTCATGTGTAAACTATATACTCAGGGATGAAAAAATAGGGATATGTTTAAATGGAATCTTTGTCTAAAATTTTGTTTAAAATCAGAAGCAGACAGAACTGTTGAAAGGATAGAATATTCTTGGCTTAATTAGCAAACAAATACAGTCAATCACTTGCTAAAGTGGTTCACTCAGTAGTTTGGAGAAAACGAATGGGTAGAGTTCTGGAGTTGTTGGCTTGAATGTACAACCTGTCACCCTTTATACCAATTATGTTAATATAAAGATAGGTTGTCAATATATGTCCCATTGTAAGAAAGCTTGCAGAAGAGTCACAGAAAAGCACCTGTCAGCTAGTCTTGCTATATTTTAATATTCTGGCATTTGGAACAAAAGCTTAACTGAGTCTGGCTTTGTGAAAGAAAAGCCTGCCTGATTGGTAAACTGGTGTTACTTTAGGGGATTATTGGAGTACTTTGGTGAGAGAGAAACAGTGAAGCTAATTTATGTAAACTTTATAAAACCTTTCAAGGTGCTAATCCAAAAGGAATAAAATTTGGGGGGTTCCTGTAAGACGGTGAAGAAATGCTTGTTCATGAAGTCACCTTGGCTTAGAAACAGGAAGTAAGTGTTGGTGGTGAGCTGTCACTTCACTGGAAGAAATTTTTTTTTCAAATTTTGTATGGGTTTCCAAGGAATTAATGGTGCCAGGACTAATCTCATTTCATATTTGTGTAAATGGTGTAAAGAGGTGTGTGTACAGTCAAATTTTAGCTTTTTAGGGTGATGAAATAGCCGAGGAAAAAACCTAATTGCAGATAATGAGTGAGTAGAAATGGAGTAAACTGAGCGTGTGATAATTTTCAGTGGTCTGTTTAGGGGAATGTCAGATGAAGTACATTTATTAACTGAGGAGTTCTGAATTTAGTTCTAACACGGATAACTATCTATAAGCTGTTGTAGATGATTCTCTGTAAATATTGTGCTAGGAACATCAGTGATACATCCGTGATATGCTAGGCATTCTTTGGAAGAGTGTGGGAACAGCGTGTTATCTTGCCATTGTGCAAAACCATGCTTTGTACATACCTGAGATAAGTGCTCTGTGTTCTGTTAATTAAAAATATGAAGTGTCTGGGCCTCAAGCAGTATACTACAAATACTTGTTTCTTAGAGCATAATACTGAGGAGGAGGATGTAATTGAGGTTATTAAAATACGGTCTTGGATAAATTCCTCAAATTCCATCATGCTAGAATTGAGGGTGGGGTAAGAGTGCTTCTAGAAATTTTGTGAGTCAGTTTTAGGATAGTAAAGAACTCTCTTATACAGTAGAGAGTAAACTTGTGGGAATTAGTACTACGAGATGGAGTATAGATGGAAAAATTCTTGAAAATTAGATTCACAGGTGATGTATACAAAATAGAATAATATTAAAGAAAATTTGAGATACCTGTTTTTTTCCATTTGAAAAATGCCATGAAGCTCTTCCTTAGTGTCAGATGGAACTCAGGATTTGATGGAATGCTGACCTGACTGCACATGCAGTCCCTTTTCCTGTTAAAACTTGGGAAGTAGAGTTGGTCTGACGAGACCACCCAGAGTGATGGTGGGCCTCTGAGTGGCCTTTATCAGGTTATGGAAGCCCCCCTCGTCTGCCAAATAGTTCTTTTTCCTGGTTTGCATTTAGTGATATGATCATAAAATTCACTTTTAATGGTTGTTACAGGATTTTAATTTATCCTTTTTAAAAATTGAAGTATAGTTGATTTACAGTGTTGTGTTAGTTTCAGGTGTACAGCACAGTGATTCAGTTATACGTGTGTGTGTGTATCCTTTTTCAGATTGTTTTCCATTATTGGTTATTACAAGATATTGAGTACAGCTCCCTGTGCTGTACAGTAGGTCCTTGTTGCTTATCTATTTTATACATAGTAGTGTGTGTCTGTTAATCCCAAAGTCCTAATTTATCCCTTCCCCCTGACTTTCCCCTTTGGTACTGTAAGTTCATGTTCTAGGTCTGTGAATCTATTTCTGTTTTGTGAGTAATTTATTTCTTCTTTTTTTTCAAATATTTATTTATTTATTTATTTGGCTGCGCTGTGTCTTAGTTGCCACTTGTGGGATCTTCATTGCAGCGTGCAGGTCCTAATAGTTCCCTGACCAGGGATTGAACCGGGTCCCCCTGTGTTGGGAGTGCGGAGTCTTAACCACTGGACTACCAGGGAAGTCCCTTTTAATCTTGAGGCAATTTTGATAATGCATATTTTTCTAGAATATTATCCATTCTACATTGTTTTCAACTGTTGGCATAAAGTTGCTCATAGTTTTCTTCTATGACTATTAAAAGTCTCTGCTGTATAATTATGTCCTCCTGAGTGCTTTTTGCAACTGTTTTTTGGCTTGATTTTCTTTTCTTTTCTTTTCTTTTTTTTTATGGTACGCGAGCCTCTCACTGTTGTGGCCTCTCCCGTTGCGGAGCACAGGCTCTGGACGCGCAGGCTCAGCGGCCATGGCTCATGGGCCTAGCCCATGGGATCCTCCCGGACCGGGGCACAAACCCGCGTCCCCTGCATCAACAGGCGGATTCTCAACCACTGCGCCACCAGGGAAGCCCAGGCTTGATTTTCTTGACGTCACATTTTTAAAGTAGGGACTTCACTGTTCATCATTTTACCTCTCAGCTAATGCTCGCATGTGACAGGCCCCGTTGACTCCTGTTGAACTGAGCTGAGCTTGGCTTTATTCCTTAGCTCTCTGGCCAATACTGGGCATCCATTGCTAGCTTTTCTTCCCCTTTTCCGTCCATCCCCCACAGGTAGGAATTTTCAAACATTCTTTCCTCTCTTCCAAGCCAGAATACTCTTTTTATTAGTGATCTCATCCAATCCAACCTTTTGCCATTGCCTTTATTTTCGATGGCTCCCAAATTTATAACCCGAACCTGACCTTTCTTCTAAGCTCTAACTACTCGCTTGGCATTTCTCCCCGGGTGTCTTGCTTACACCTTCAGTGCAGCACAACCAACGGGAAACTCCTGACTTCTCTCCGCCAAACCAGTTCTTCCTCCAGATTTCCTGGTTTCTATTAATTGGCACTGCTACTCATCCAGGCTCAAAACCCCAGTCATTTTGACTCTTACTTCTAAGCTCTGTGCAGCCTGCCTTCACAGTGTTGCCTGCCCCGCGTGTGTAACATGACGACCCCATCATTCCCGCTGTCACCACCTGCACCCAGACCCTCCTTGCTTCGTACCAGACGATTGTAATGCCTCCTGGGCTTTTTGGCTGAGTCCAGTTCATGTTCCACGTTGAAACAGGATTAAACTTGCTAACGCACTGCGGTCAGACCAGTCTCTAGCTTCAGGTTACTTGGTTGTCCCCCAGCCTCCTCAAATAGGTCCAAACTCCTTACCTTTCTAGGTCTTCCAGAATAGTGCCCCCAAACGTTCCCTCCGTGGTTTGTCTCCCACTCACTGCTTTACCGATGCTTGTATCCAGCCTGAGAGTTTTATCTCTGTTCTGCGTACTTGAGTTTTTGTCCAGCTGTTTGCCCTTCAGTGAATACCCTTTCTCTCATCTCTGCCAGTTGAAAGGAAGCTTGTCAAGGATAATCTTGACATTCTTGACTAGGTTTGGTGACCTGCAAAATGCTTTTCTTTGTTCTTTCTAGGGTACTTATCTCACTTTGTATTTTAGCCATTTGGGTATTTGCTTAATACCGCCTACTAGATTATAAGCTCCTAGTAGGTAGGAACTGTTTCTGACGCTGCTTTTTCTTTTTCACTGCCTCAGCAATTAGCACAGACACTCAGCAAATACTGATTGAAAATAATTAAATCGGGCTTCCCTGGTGGCGCGGTGGTTGAGAGTCCACCTGCCGATGTAGGGGACGCGGGTTCGTGCCCCGGTCCGGGAAGATCCCACATGCCGCGGAGCGGCTGGGCCCGGGAGCCATGGCCGCTGAGCCTGCGCGTCCGGAGCCTGTGCTCCGCAGCGGGAGAGGCCACAGCAGTGAGAGGCCCGCGTACCGCAAAAAATAATAATAATAATAATAATTAAATGATTACCGATGTTTATCGTTTCCTTCGGTGAAACTTCTTACACTCTCTTCCTAAGAAGTTTACTCCAGAATGAGTTAACAGTATAGAAGCGCCATAAAATTAGCCTTTCTAGATATGTAGCTGCAGGTGTACAAGTCAGGCTCCTGGGGTGATTGGCACTGGCTTTCTTTGTTTTTCTTTTCTTTTTAAATTATTTAGTTTTTGTATTTTGGCCACACTGCACAGCATGCAGGATGGTTCCCTGACCAGGGATCGAACCGAGGCCTCCGCAGTGAAAGTGCCGAATCCTGACTACTAGGCCACCAGGGAATTCCTGGCGCTATCTTTTTAACAAGCGCTCTCTTTATAGCATAATGAAGCTCTGCTGGCAGTGAGTCCTGAGGCTTCGCAACAGCGATGTTGATTGATTTCTGATGTGGTAGCAGGGCTGGGTTGGCCCTCACCCCCTCTTTTGGTTATTTCTTTTAAATAAAAGATTTCAACAACTCATGATGATACTTTAAATTTTAAGATAGAAGTTAATGCATGTGAATTCAGTATGGATTTATAAATGTAAGAAGTAAATCCCACTATCTTTGTCCCTTAGTCTGCAGAATGAAGATGATTAAAAAGGGGAGATTAAATTGGTCTAAATGGTTTTCTTTAAAGTGAATAAAATTTAATGTGAATCTGCCAGTATATTTTACATGGGTGGTATTGGTAAAGATTAAAATCATGCGTTTGTAGTTGAGAAATCATAATTAAACTGTCCACCAGCCTGTCAGCAAATTAAATTTATGACATTCCATCATGATAAAAGATTCAGTAATACAGTGAACAGACGTACATAGGAATTATATTAAGCATTAACCTGCTACCATTTAGAAAAGTTAGGTTTCTATTCAACCTAACAGCTTGAGTGTAGACATGGACTTGCCAGCCCAGTCCTTTTCTAGGTATGTTTTGAGTTCTTAGTATGATCTAGGCACTGGGCCAGCTGCCTGCTTGGCGTGTCTCATCTAGTGAGGCTTTTGGGTGTAGATATATATGATAAGCAAAGTTCCTTATTTTGCAAAAGAAAACAATTTCTTATGACAGTGTTTATCTTTTTAAAGGAAAAAGGCAGGCAGCTCATGTTCAGATTGATAATCATTTCAACAATAATCAGCATTTTAAGCTCTAGCTAAATAAAAATCCTGCCCTCAGTGCAGACACAGGCCTTGATCTGAGTCTCAGTTTCTTTATCTCTGTAAATAGGGATGTTAGGAGAAGGAGAAGTAATTACTGTTTAGCAGACACTTTGATATTTATGCCCAGTGGCTGTGAACAGTTATTAAAAAGTAATTGAACAGATCAGAATGGCAGGTGCAGTGGCATGGCCAGAGCGAGGGCCAGAAAAGCAGGATCTTTGCAGCTTTGGAGAAGGAGGTGCATGTGAAAATGTTCTACTCCTGATTAAACATTTTATTATTAAACGTTTACAGTGAAGATTCCACCTACAGTCAGGAATCCATTGGTGGATATCTGTGCATTTCAAAATGTCACGAGAAACCACGTATGTTCTGTTGATGAACACACATAAGTTGATTATTTCTTGAATATACAATAGCATGGATTCTCATTTCCCATAGTAAAGGTGACCCTCTTAGAAAGAAATGTCATTTCCTGAAAAGCCAGCAGACACCGCAGTTCTTTGTATTTGGGCAGGAGTGGCAGGGGTGGGATGCGAGTTGCAGTTTGGTGTCGGGGGAGGGCGCCAGGACTCAGGAGCCTTGGTTCTAACCCCTTGCCAGCCCTGGCCCTGCTGCTGCTAGCTGGCTGTGTGAGCCCGAAGTCACTTTTTGCTCCAGGCTTTGGCACTGTTTGACCTTAGGCAAATCACCTGGATTTTGGTTTTTTTTTTTTTTTTTTTTTTGGCCTCACTCACTCAAAACATTTTGAAGGTATTGGAGAAGATCTCTTTTGAGTCTGGGTGAATATTAATTTTATTTATTTATTTTTGTAAAGTTTGGTCACGCCTCGCGGCTTGTGGGATCTCAGTTCCCTGGTCAAGGATTGAACCTGGGCCACGGCAGTGAAAGCACCAAATCCTAACCACTAGACCACCAGCGAGCTCCCGTGGGTGAATATTAATTAAAAAAAACTGTGATTTGGAGAGCAGTAGCAGAAAGTACTATGCATAATAAGTTGACATTTATCATAGATTCTTTGAGAGAGGGATTTAATGCTTGTGCTACATTTAGAAGTTTACAGCTAAAACAAATCTAAATTATGAGCAATTCATCATTTTAATAGGATTTTACAAGGTACTTGGAGTGGGTCCAAGCATTATATGTATTTCTGTAAGTTAAGGTTTAGTTGCTATCAGACGGCTGCTGTTCATTGTTTTTGTGCTGACTGGTTTCTGTAGCCTTCTGCTGCCCTCGTAGAGAGAAGAAAATACACATTTGGGTAGTGTTTGGATGCACGTACTGTTAATCCAAGGATCCTTCTTTAAAAATGCTTTGAAATTTTATCTGGCTGAAAAATCATATTTCTGAATTTGAAGACAACTTCTGAGTAGAGAAAAATTTATAAAGTGTGCATGGCACATTTATAAATTCTTTGAAAAAACTGTGATTTGGAGTGATTATTTACCCCTGTATCCCCATATGTCACACATTGCCTTTTTACCCCTGCGGAGTAACCATATTGTGTTATTTGTGATCCTTTGGAGCTATATGAAATGATAATTTAACTTTTCAGATGTGGTTAATCCACAGGCCCGGCTTCATAACTGTTAACATACATGGCATGACAGCCATAACTGTTTCCAGGTGTGATTGGAGAACTTGGACGGTCAATTACTTGTAGATGATCTCGGCCACTGTAATTTACTACAAAACTGCCGCTTTGACATCAGCAGTTGAAAAGAGCATGTTAACATTAACTCCGCTCGAGACACATTTTACAAGAAATAAACTAACTGCCTTTTTGAGACAGTTGAGTGTTTATTTTTTATAATACCATTTAGAACTCCGTTTTGTCTTTTGAATAGCTGAAGGTTTGTTAATAAAAGCAGGCCTTGATTTACGTAATCTGGGTTGGTTTTGTGAGCCTTCCAACAGTTTGGGAGCCCTCTACCCTGTTCTGTGGCCCAGGGTTGGAACCTTGTCTCCCCTCAGTCTCACTTTTATCCCTGCCCTGGTCCAGAGAGCAGCCATCGTCTTTCCTCCACGCCCGCCTGGTCCCAGTTCCTGGAATGAAGTCTGTCTCATTTGCCTCCAAAAAAGACTCAGCGCTGGTCAAGGCATAAGAGGGCCCATTTAACACTCTAGCTGTTGTTGTTATTAGCAGCAGAAATCCTTAGCGATCTGGAGGGTTTGTAGTTAAGGGAGACAGAGAGAAGGCTGTGTCTGTTTTGTAGCCGGCCAGAGGAGTGGCGTTCTGGGCAGCGGTGACCAGTGAAGAGAGTTGAAAGAGGCAGCAGGCTGGCCCAGGCTACTGGTGGCCCACTGGTCAGCCCCACTGGACCCACTGTTCCCACCTGTGGCTGTCTCCCCTCAAGCTCAAAACTTCCTGTCCTCGACCCGCTCGTCAGCCACTCTCAGACATTCACCACCGCTTCCCGCGCCATCGTCATCTTTCCTAGACCATCTCCGGTCCCCAGCATGCCTCCCCTCTGGCCCTGTGGGAACCCCTGCCCACTGCCGGGGTGGCGGGGGGAGGAGACACGGCATTCTCCTTTCAGGGTCCAGGGGCGAGCAGGCAGGTCATGGCCCGTGTCCCACCGCAGCCGGGTTGGGGCATAGGAGCTTCCTGACACCCCTGATGGGGATTCTGAGTTTTCTTATTGGAATGTGTTTACTCGTGGCGGTTAGCTTTTACAGAACTGTAAATGTATGCCGGTACTGTACAAATACAATATGTGGATTATTGAAAAGGCCTTTGTTGCTAGTGTGAGGCCACCTTATAACCATTTATAACACTGTTCATGGGAGAGAGTGCCCCGAGTTCCAAACAGTCAACCCTAAAATGGATTTTGGGAACACTTTTCTCTAGGAGGATTATTTTCTTTGTGAAACTCATGTTGAATATCTTCTTGCCCTTTTTTTTTTTAACCCTGAATTAGAGTGAAAGCTTCAAATAAGACTCAGATTCTTTTTTTTTTTTTTTTTTTTTTGACTGCACCGTGAGGCTTGCTGTATCTCAGCGCAGGCCCCGGCAGCGAGAGCGCCGAGCGCTAACCACTGGACCGCCAAGGAATTCCCCAAACTCAGATTCTTAATGAAAGAGAAGGTAGGGCTTGTTTGTTCTCAGCGTTTTACACTGGTCACCCGTGTTAATGTGCCAGTGTAAATCATCACTGATTCTCTGAGCTTTTTGATTATCTTTAATATGTTATGGGAAGATTCACCCGTTACTTTAGTTGTGATATTCTAGAAGTGTGTTATGTGTGGCAGAATGATAAGGACCAGAAAGGGCAGAAGTAGAAACTTTGCACCGATTTCATTGATAAAAACATAAATTTTAAAGGAACGTTTGATCTGAGACATTGAATAAACTTCAGTTCTACTAGTGACTTGGTCCCTTGAAAATTGTTTACTAACCTATGGATCATAACTAGAGGCATTTGCTAATGTATTTGCAGTGACTGCTGAAATAATTCAAATTTATTGACCATAGGAGGATATTAAATATTTATCTTTTCTGCTTAGTGCCTGTAGTGAAATAGAATATAATTTAAGGGTTAGTGGCTTTTAGGCTTATTTCTGAAATACTATCTTCATGTACTTTATCCAGTGACATTACTTATATATTGTATGTGTTAAAAAGCGTATTCGGAATCTACCTCACCCGTAAACTTTGCTGCTTAGCTAAACAATATTCCAGAAGAGATTCTTAACTCTGTAGGTTGTGTGTGTGTGTGTATATATATATATGTAAGTAATTGCAAAGGGAGAAAAATATGTTAATTTGTGGGATAGGGAGAAATCTATCATTGAAAAAGAACAAATAGCATGAAATAATAATGGATTAATATTACTATGTGTGTGTTCTGGCACACCTGCAGTATCTAATGTATTCCAGAATGTTGTCAGGTTGGCAGTAATTCAGCATGTGAAAATCTAGCAATCATGTTACTGTTAGGATGATTAAATAAAAATGTATTTGTAGGTGTAGAATCAGAGAAAGAAGCTAACGTATTTAGGTTTCCTTCATAGTAAGGAAAATGCAGTATTAAACTAAAAATGTCAACACAAAAGTAGTTTTATTTGAATTGGTATAAACATTGTGAAGAACGTAAAGCAGTAGTTGCAAGTTTTAAACTTTAAGAGAAATAATTTATAGAATTATTTTGAATTTTCTGAAAACTTAGATCTTCAAAACTGACTTATAAAGATAAGAGAATCTCTGATTTTCTACAGGCCCTAAGGGACTGTTTGACAGTTTTTTGTTTTGTTTTGCTTTCTATTTAATTTTTAAGATCCTGAAAATAACTGAATTAGTGTGGTTAATTTTTAAAAATTCAGATATTTTGAATTTTAAAATTACAAGGAACTTAATTTAACTGTCATTGGTTTGTCAAAACAGACAAATCATTTAGAAAAGGTTGTCTGGTTGAGTAACTACTTCTGTATGTGATACTGTTTCATATGAAGTATCAGGTATATTACTGAGTTCTGTAGTAGTTAACAACAGACCTAAAAAACAACTTCAAATCTTAGCATGATTCCAAAAAGTCCTTACTTTCTTTTTGAGAGAAAAGAATCCTAGGAGGTTTTATCAACTGTACCTTTGGAAGTCACTGTCACAGGCTCCAGACGCACAGGCTCAGCGGCCATGGCTCACGGGCCCAGCCGCTCCACGGCATGTGGGATCTTCCTGGACCGGAGCATGAACCCGCATCCCCTGCATTGGCAGGCGGACTCCCAACCACTGCGCCACCAGGGAAGGCCCACCACTTGTGCTCTTAATCAGTATCCTCTGCTCCTATCCAGAAAGATCTTTCGTGGAAAGTTGAGTTGGAATTCTTTTCTTTGTCAGACCCCTCCCTCCCATCCTCTTGCCGACCAGACAAGGAGCCCTGGGAGGGATGTGCTGGCAGGAATTCTCACCATCTTGCTCTTCTTGCTGTTTGGGAGGCATGCAGTGTGGCAGCGTCTGACTGTGGGTGGCCCTCCTCCAGCTTTGTGAGCAGTCCTGCAGAAGAAACTTCTCTGGATCAAGAACGAATTCTACCCTCTCATCCTGGAGATCTGGGGCTAAGAGTGAGAGCTGCGTCCAAGTTCACGGTTGAAGCTGGGAATGTGGAAGAAGAGGAGAGAGACAGTACTGTTGCCTGATGGGAAATGTGAGCCCCACCCTGAGTATCACAAGTGCCAGTGTTAGAGGAGCTCCTTTTCTCAAGGACAACTTTCCTAGCGTGCTCCAGACGAGCAGTAGCGGGGACTTGCCTGTTTGTGGTTAGTGATTCTCCTCAGCAAGGCTGGGGGGGGGGGCATCGTGTGTGTGTGTGTGTGTGTGTGTGTGTGTGTGTGTGTGTGTGTGTGTGTGTCTACATAGGATTACTCTTAAAGTTGTCAATATTCGGTCCATACCACGTATTAAAAAATAGTAATGAGTTTATGTTAGCGCTGAGCCCTAATTTGTGAGCAGCTCCTGGTCCATGGCATCTTCATGTATACGGACCTGTCTCCATCAGTATTTGTAAGGGGCACTTGTCTCTAAGTTTCTGCTGCTTTGTAAGGTGACTTTTTTTTCCCCTTTGGAGGTACCTTTGTCCTCTTTTCACACAGCCCCTCAGGGTTGACTCTTGGGTTTTCACAAAATAAACCCTATGTTGTGCACCTGTGCTCATAGCAACATTATTCATAATAGCCAAAAGGTGAAAGCAACTCAGTGTTTATGGAGAGATGAGTAGATAAATAAATTGTGGTCTCTACCTACAGTGGAATATGACTCAACCTTAAAAAGGAAGGAAATTCTGACAACATGGATGAACCTTGAGAACAGCGTGTTGAGTGAAATAAGCCAGTCACAGCAAGATAAATACTGCATGGTCCTACTCCCCTGAGGCGCCTAGGGTGACTTCACAGAGATAGAAAGTGGAGTGGTGACTGCTAGGGACAAGGGGTAGGGAGGAATGGCAACAGGGAGTTACTGTTTAATGACTACAGAGTTTCAGTTTTGCAAGGCACAAAGAATTCTGGAGATTGGTTGCACAATAGTGTGAATGCCCTTATCACTACTGAACTGTACACATAAAAATAGTTAAGATGGTAAATTCTATGGTACGTGTATTTTACCGCAATTAAAACAACGGTGACAACAGATTCCATGTAAAATCTGTTCAGCTGTTGTAGTGCAGTGGTTTCATTGGCAGACAGACACTTCCTGGTAGCAGCTGGCTCTGCCGTGGTTGAGAGCAACGGCCTCAGCACTACTCTCTAGGGAGCAGATGTTGCGGCACAAATGTGAATGTGTTACATGGTTCCTGAAAAAGCTTATTGTGGACGTTGAAGGAAGGGGTAAGCAAGTATGGGGGGCCGTGTGCGCAGAGCTCATGGAGGCAGGAATGAGGGGACCGTGTTCACGGCGAGTGAGGAAATGACCATGGTTTATGTGGGCAGAGATAACTGATGCCACCAGAGCAGGATGAAAATATTAAGTGCTGTCAGCAGTCTCCATTTTTAAAAGTTTTGACTTTTTGTTAATTTTGAGACTTTTTGATAATTTTTGGTCATTTTGCTTATATTTTATTTCCTACCATGTCTACCAGGTAGAGTATATGATGGCTTTGCCAGGGATCCAGATACACCCCATTTATCGGCATTTATTATGTCTAACAGGTATTTCAAAAAAGGTCCTGAGCTACATACGACGAGTTATTAGGATTGATGTAAAGATCGAGCCGGAGCCCCCTGCCCTTAAGAGCTTCATGCTCTAAAAGAGGAGATGAAACATGTGGACCAGTATAACTGAAATACAAGACAGAGCCTCGTAAGCTGTATAAAGAAAGCTTTTTTGAAACAGACTAGAGAGATCTAATTTTCAGAAGTGAGATCACTGATCATGAGTGGGGGCAGACCTTGAAAGACGGGAAGGACGTTACCAGGTAGAGGTAACAGGGATCTGGGTCCAAGCTGAGCATCGTGACACATAGATACAGGGAAGGCCAGGGTGATTGGTCTCTGCCAGGAAAGGCTGAGGACCCCGTGTCATTAGAGAATGGGACGTCCCTTGGTTGTAGGAAGAAGAAGATGGGAAAGATACTTTGGGGCCAGATCATGGAGAGTTTTCAATGTCTAATTGAAGAGTTTGAATTTACATAAGCTGTGGGGAGTTGTTGAAAGTTTCCAGTGTGGGAATGACATGTTTTGATACCCTCAGAGGTCAAGTTGGCAAATGTAGGGTTAGGAAGCAGGAGGGCTGGCTTGGTCCGATTTGTGATTTTTCAATTATAGAGGCTGACTTGGTTCTTTGGTGTCCATCTGAAGTAGGAAATTAGGTTGGTTAAATAATTAGGGAAGATACAAATTAGGCATTAAAAGTTAGGCAGAGGTGTTAAGAATGGATTTAGTTCACAATGTAGAGCTATTGAAAGAGTTTGACATGGTGAAAGCTATTTTATTTTTTTGTACATATACTTTTTCATATTCTTTTCCATTATGGTTTATTACTGGCTATTGAATATAGTTCCTTGTGCTATACAGTAGGACCTTGTTGTTTACCCATTCTATACGTAGTAGTTTGCATCTGCTAATCCCAAACACTACCCCTCCCCATGTGAAAGCTCCTTGTAAAGATCGGTTAGGCAGCAGCATATGGAAGAGACTGTTTATAGAGAGAGACTAGTTAGTGAAGAGGTTATTGAATGGTGGAATTATGAAGAGCTGGAGGAGGGTAGTAGCAGAAAGAAAGAGGAGAGGATTGATAAAAAGTAGAGGAAATGGTGAAAAGAAGGAAGGAAGAAATGAAATTCACAGTTAATAAGCATATGTGTGAAAAAGAATTTATTGCGTGACAGGATAAGTGACCGGTAATACCCACTCTTAGAAAATAGGTGTGCCATGTTGGTCAGGCAAGGGCCACGTAGTTGTGAAATGGCCTGGCTGAACAAGCTGAGGGAGGGCCTGGTGGCTTTCAGGACTGCTGAGCTCACTGTCAGGTCCTCAGAGGCGCCCAGGCCAGCGGTTCTCAAACCTCCTTGCCTCGGCACACTGGTGAACTGCAGACGCTTCAGAAACGTGCTGTGACATTTTTGCTGCGAGTGGACATTCACATCCCCTGGCAGTCTGCAAAAGAGAACCCAGCTGAGCAGGTTATAAGGGAAATAATTGGTTTGACTAAGCGAGAGGCTTAACCTCTCAGGCCAGTGCTGAAGACAGAGCGGAGTTCACTGCCTCACACTTGCCCCCGAGGGTTCCGGAGACCTTTCTATCCAGTGGCAGCGGAGAGCTGGGGGGTCTGGGAAGGATGCAGCCCCGCGGGGATTTTACAGCACCTGCGCTTTTACAGCACCGGCGCTGTATACGGCGGGATACACATCGATGTAATAGAGCACGCTTGCGACTATCCTTGAGTTTGTTCAGTTTGCTTTTGAGTCGTTTCATTCATTCATCGACGTCGGCTAATAAACGAGTCCAGTCTTTGAACATGCCTTGCAAGCAGCTGGCAAAGACTGGTCCTGCCAGCTCTTTGATGAACGCGACAACCAAATATTGCAATGGGTAAAGGTAGAGTGGAAAGAAGATGGAATTTGGAATGTGAAATATTAGGTTTGTATCCTTGCTTTGCCACCAGCAGTGAGACCTTAGGCAAGTTATTTAAAGTCAGTTTTCTCCTTTCCTTTTTGTAAAATGAAGGTAATAACATTTTCCTTTCAAGCCTGCTTTGATGACTCAAGGTAATGACTAAAATATAGGCACTGTCCTCTGTGAAGAAGAAGAATGTATTTCCCACCTCCAATATGCGACGATTTCAGTGCTTTTTACTCCTCTCTGTATTAAGCAAC
This sequence comes from Kogia breviceps, assembly GCF_026419965.1. NCBI lineage: Eukaryota > Metazoa > Chordata > Mammalia > Artiodactyla > Physeteridae > Kogia > Kogia breviceps. Next base: position 14,253,060 of record NC_081326.1, on the reverse strand, counting down.
CATTTCCCAGGTTTTGTAAAGCATGTGTTTCTCTGAACTATGGACTCCCAGAGCTTGATCTTTAATGATTAAATAGACTTAGAGTATTCAGAGCACCAAAGCAAGCACTGGTCACTTGTGATTTATTTAAAGTGGAAAAAAATATTAGTTTGATTGAAGCATGACATTTGTTGTTAAAATCTATTTAAATAGCAATATATCTTATGTCATATACCTTAATACACATTATAAGTTTTGGTTTTTTTTCTGAAGTGCTTGCCACCCTCCCTGGAAAACGGTAGCATCAACAACAAAACTTATGACTAAAGCAGTCAAAGGGGATTTTGGTAGAATTTTCTATCAATTTCCACAGAAAAAGACTCATGTTTATACCTAGAATTAGGAATAAGTTGGGAAAAAGTTTTAGTCAGACCAGCATTCTTGAAATAGACTCAGTCATATTGTAGTGTATCGTGGTATTGTGGAACATATTTACATGTAGGTGTTTTTCTTTTAATTATTGAGCATAGTTTTAAACCTGCTTACAAATCTAGCCATTTGGGTTCATAGTAGGCTTAAACTCGGCACAGATATTCTCTGCTCAGATACAAGTGTAGTTGTGTTTTTAACTGAAAAAAAAAAATTTGACTAGCTTTTTAAAAAAACTGCTAGAGATCTGAAAAATTTTGGAGTATTTGCTTTGTCCAGTTGTAGCTACAGGCAATTGTGTTGGCTTCATCCCCGACCTCTTTGAATTCCAGTTACCGTTTACTATATACTCGTGCTTTTAGTAAAAGAGTTGATTTACAAGTCTTAAAATGGCCTCCATCATCACATAGTGACTGCTTTTCATAAGTGGTGTTTTTTCAAACCTTAGTAAAGGAATTCATGAAACACGAATATAAAAGTAAATCCTGTTGACCTGAAGGGGACTTTCATTCTAACCTTTTCAGCATCTCTATTCATTTCATGATGTAAGTCATGGTTTATTGTTTAAAACTGTAACTTGTTCCTGCGTGTGAAAATGCATTTTTTCATACTGCCTTTGCCGGGACTGTAACATCTTAATGATTTTGTTAACAATATATTTGATTGCTACCTTATGGAATATGAGGTTTGTTTTGAAAATTTAAATGTGAGCCTTGAAAGATAAAGCTTAAATGAAAATTAAAGCTTAGCTTAAAATGAACTTGGATAAAGTCTGATTTTTACTTTGGTTTTTCTGCTAGTATGCAGTTTAATGCCAGAAAAAAATGTAGCTAGTATGCAGTTTAATGCCAGAAAAAAATGTAGCTATGAAAATAACATCAAAGTGTTAGGCTTTTAAAAAGTTGACACAAATTAATACGTAGCAGTAATTTTAGACATACTAGCTTAAAGCAGGATTATCTCATTTACTTTTAGCTATAAATTTTTTTAGTGAACTGAAGAGAACTGTAAAAAGGAAAACATCTCTGTGTATAATTTATACAGTTGTAGTAGTTTTTCAAATTAGTTTAACATTTTTAGTAGCATTTTATATTTGAGCAAGCTAGAATTTTGAATCAGAATAAATTCAAAGACTCGTGCAAGCTCTAGTAAAAGTTTGAATATTGAAACGACTGTTTGCAGTTACTTATGTGCTGTACTGTATTGTGTTAGGTTATATTAAGCTTTTAAATTTAGCATTCTGGCATTGCCTTGGTCAAGTTAGAATTCTGTTTTGTTTTGTTTTAGTAAGAAAGCTTTATGCTGTTGTTTCTATATGCAGAAACAATTTATAAGTAATAACTTTACTTTTGACCATTATTATAAGAAAAAAATCCAGGAAAAAATATGTTAAAAAATAACACCTTTGCTAAAGTTGTAATTTAAACATGGAGTTTGCTTTTTATAATTAAAAGCTATGCTGTTATGAGCAATTTGGGATTAAATAAATCCCTCCTTAGTGTTAGAACTATTTTCTGTGCTGACCATTCTTAAGTAATTGGGAGTATGAGAGGCTTTAAAACAAATTAGCTAATTGAAAGTTTTTATTTAGGAGAGAAAATTACTAAAATTAATAAGAAATTATTAATTTCTTATTTATTTGTATAACTGCCTTTTCCAGGTGAGCCTTAGGTGTTAGAATTGCTTTGCTTTTACCTAACCACTTCAACTGAAATCTTTCATAAATGTATTGTACACATTCACGCCTTTTAAGATTACATAAAAATAATTTCTCCTTTTCTTGTGACTGCACATGAATTTTTGTTGAGTTGTGTTTTTGCTTTTATACTATGTGACATCAGACCTGTCCAGATTTTGAAAACTTGTGTCTGATTTTTTCCCATGACTGCAGGTTATTTCTTTTTACTATTGACTTTCGTAAATCCTTTCACCATGTTCCTCTGATGATGCAAATTAAAAAAACAGGTAATAATAGTAATTGCCATTTTTTGAATATTTTATAATCTAAATATCAACCCTGTATCAAAGGTATTATCCCCGTCCTGTACAGGAAAAGGTTAGTAGCGGGGTTAAGTAACTTATAAAGGTCAGGAAGCCAGTAAGGGGTAAGACAGACTATGACTCAGATGAGTTTGTATATATGCGTAAATATGTATACACCTTTGCGAATGCTACCCAGATCCCTACAGACAACATTTCCAGCACCCCAGGAGAATCTCTGTGTGCCCCCTCTCATCAGTATCCTCCCAAAGCTAACCACTGTTCTGCTGTCTATCCCCATAGATATTGATTCCTCCTTGAGTAGTTTTACCTAGTCTTGAACTTTATAAAAATAGAGTCATATAGAATGTGCTCCCTGGCACCAGGCTTCTTTTCCCCAGCATTACATCTGTGAGATTCATCCATGTTGTAGCACAGTGTTTATTTCTTCTTTTTCATTGCTGTATGGTGTTCCACTATGTGGCGATATTAACATTTTTGTATTCATCTTACCGATGGACATCTGGGTCATTTCCATTTTTGGCTTTTAAGAATATAGCTGCTATGAACATTCTTTTACATGTTTTTAGTTTTATACATGTTTTATGCTCACTTCTCTTGGGTATACACCCAAGATTGGAATCCTGGGTCTTGAGAATAATGTAAGTTGAGCTTTAGTAGGTACTGCCAATCGGTTTTTCAAGTGTTTGTACAAGTTTTCATTCCCATCAGCAATGTATGGGGTTCTAGTTGCTTCACATCCAACATTGTTGGTCTTATTAACCTTTTCCCCTTTTAAATTTTATTTATTCTGGTACAGTATCAAGTTTGATATCAGGGAAATGAAAATTAAAAATTATGTTTTAGAATGAAAAGATATTTAACATGAAATGTATATTCCTATTCATATTTAAAGATTAATGGTCATGTGCATGGTCTTGAATACTTAAATATTACTGAGGGTTTTTTCCCCCTAATTCCTATCTTTGTAAGTAAGCTTTGATAGCTTTTTAAATCACTGATATTAATAAAGTTTTTCTATAATAAGGACAATGAAATATTCTAGAAACCACTTGTTTCATTTAGAATTTTATTTAAGGGAAATTTTAAAGGAATTTAAAATGATAAATATCTTTATTGAAGAAATCAAATTTACAAGTGATGTCTACAAAGGAGAATTGGTGAGAATGAGAAGACTTGTATCCAGGAATGTCACAAACTTACTAATTGTCTTATAGAAGAGCTCAGTAAAGACCTTTATAAATAGAAAATCTAGGTCTTTTTTTGCATCAAAATATAGCAATAACATATAATCTACGGGACTTTAGACATTTATTCAGAGTATGGTTTACATAATCTTACAGTAAGTTATTCTGCTAAAACTTACTTGAATTGATTAGTTCTTGTTTTTCCAAGTTTGAGCAAGTTACATGTGTTTGCCATTCCTGTATGAGTCTCAGGTACACTGATTAGTCAGGCGGTCTCATCTGAAACCAATGTATAATAGTGCTAAGTTGTATGACCTGCCATTCCAGTTTCACAGTGTTTTTGTTTTGCTCAAGTAGATGAAAGGTTTAAGTATGGCCACACTGGTACTGCATTCCTGGTGATCTTGGTAGGTTAATGACAATCTTTGTCATAGAAGTCAGGAAATGTGGGTTGAGCCTATGGGATACATAGGCTGGTTCATTAAAATGCTGTCTCCCAAAGCACTGGGGATTGTTGGAAGCACTTGGTAGGTAATGCAGCTTTTAAAACCTATCTGTCTATTTATCTATCTATCTATCTATCTATCTATTTATCTTTGCTCTGTTCTTTAGACTCTTTTAATACATCATGTTTAATCATTATCTACTGTATGATTGCTTTCTCTAGTAAGATTTAAAATGACTTTGGAAAGTCAGGTAAATTTCTGTCTACTGTTTAATAGGTTTGTTTTAGCTGGAGGGTTTTGGTTAGTCGTGAACACTGTCATATTGTCAGGTCATACTGCTGCTGTATTTAACTGGTTGGCTTTTAACTGAATTAACTTAGTCAGTGTTGTGATTGATGCCACTTTTTTTTTTTTTAAATCATGCTGGTATTGCATTTTTATTTGCTTTTCTCATGGAGTTTCACATTTAAAAATAAATTTATTTATTTATTTTTGGCTGCGTTGGGTCTTCGTTTCTGTGCGAGGACTTTCTCTAGTTGTGGCAAGCGGGAGCCACTCTTCATCGCGGTGCGCGGGCCTCTCACTATCGCGGCCTCTCTTGTTGCGGAGCACAGGCTCCAGATGCGCAGGCTCAGTAGTTGTGGCTCACGGGCCTAGTTGTTCTGCGGCATGTGGGATCTTCCCAGACCAGGGCTCGAACCCATGTCCCCTGCATTAGCAGGCAGATTCTCAACCACTGCGCCACCAGGGAAGCCCCTATTTATTTATTTATTTATTTTTAAACTATAGAGAATGGGTTGAAGAATTTGTAAAGTAAATATCTTTGAAATACAATCAGTTAAGGCAGTTTGGTGCTTAAGAAACTTTGAAGTATCTTGGACTATTAATGGATCTTTTAAGAATTTCAGGGGAAGGTAGGTGTATATTTATGAGAAGACGAGACATACAGGAGTCTTGCTTTCTGTTGAGTCTTCTTTTAACAGGCATACTTTACTCAATTTATTTCAAGTATAGTATTCAAAATGTAAATGAATAGATGGCAAGACTTGTTCATTTGAAGACTGTTCATGTGTGCTTGTGTTGTATGGAAGGAGATGACACAAAGCAGAATGAATTAATCTCCTTGAGCAAACTTCAAGAAAATCTATAATCCTGTAATAGGAATGGAAAAGTTCGAAGTTAGGTAAGGAAAACTTAAGCAAAGGCAGTGAAGTGGGTAGTTGCTAGTAAAGAGCTATCAGGACAGGACTGAGTTAGTTACTGATTGTCCTACGCAAGAGTGCCGTCTCTAGAGAAACCCAGTAAATCAGTTATTTATTAGAACCACAGTAAGGTAGCTGAGGCCTTTTAATTTTTTAAGGCCATTTCTGCCTTTTGTAAGTCAGTGTTGAGTGTATGGACTACCACCAATAAATTTATTTTAAAGTTTAAAACCATCGAAGACTAAATACTTCATCACCTCTCCTCTTCCACCTTTAAGTACCTGGAAGATCCTGGCTGTTGGGAAGATAGCTTAGAGCTACCGGTGCGTTTACTCTGCATAAGGGACAAGGGCACTAGCTTTGGGGCTTAATATCTTCAATATTAGATCACCGAGGCTATGACCAACAATCTTTATCATTCATCATATGTAAGTAACATAAGAAAAGAAAAACCTGCTATCAGTTTTCCTCATCTGAACCTTCCACGTTACAGATGATTTTATAAAAGACATGCCCTTCAAGTTACTTTAAGTTCTCTGTGTGATTCTAGAATGAAAACGCTTGAACTGTCCCTCCCCCTTTCTCTGTATGTGAAGAGTGGAAGGGTCAGTTTTCCGTGATTCTATTTGTATTAGTTTTATTGCTATCACTAGTTTGAACTAATAGCAATGAAGTGCCTTTATCCTTTCACATGTATGTGGGGAAACATAGATAATAAGGTTAAGAGAATGTGTCCTTCATATACACACATACACAGAATGATATGTACCTGGTAGTAACTTAATTATTAAGGGTAAGAACATGAGTACTTTATATGCATAATATACACAGACTTAGAGTTTGTGTTACAAGTACTAGGCAACCAGAAATCGTACTGCGTTGAACTGTATCTTGGGTGCCAGGAGGATTGAGAAAAGTATTATTAAGAACAGTTGAGGGCTTCCCTGGTGGCGCAGTGGTTGGGAGTCCGCCTGCCGATGCAGGGGACACGGGTTCGTGCCCCGGTCCGGGAGGATCCCACGTGCCGCGGAGCGGCTGGGCCCGTGAGCCACGGCCGCTGGGCCTGCGCGTCCGGAGCCTGTGCTCCGCGACGGGAGAGGCCACGACAGTGAGAGGCCCACGTACCAAAAAAATAAATAAATAAAGAAAGAACAGTTGAAGTTTCTGCGGAAATCTGTGAAACCTTAGCCCAGTGTTTTTGGCTTCTCTTGCTAGTATGGGGAGGGAAAGACGAGTCCAGGCTGGCTTTCTGGTGGCTCCATGTGAGCTGTCTGCCACCGGGATGGTAGGTGTGTCCCAGGGAAAGCAGTCTACTGCTTAGCTGGTAATGGCCTCCATTTATGAGGTGATGAAGTAGAGGTGACTAAGCTTTGGCCAGAAAGACCAGACCAAGTTCATGGGGCCACCCATGTCAAAGACCCTGGGGGAAAGCTAAGTCTCATCTCAGCCTCTATAAAGAGTAGATTATATTCTTCTTCTTCTTTTTATTTTTTTTTTTATTTTTTTATTTTTTTGGTGGTATGCGGGCCTCTCACTGTCGTGGCCTCTCCCGTTGCGGAGCACAGGCTCCGGACGCGCAGGCCTAGCGGCCATGGCTCACGGGCTTAGTTGCTCCGCGGCATGTGGGATCCTCCCGGACCAGGGCACGAACCCGTGTCTCCTGCATCGGCAGGCGGACTCTCAACCACTGCGCCACCAGGGAAGCCCATCTTCTTCTTCTTTTTAAATTGGCCACACCATGTGGCATGTAGGATCTTAGTTCCCCAACCAGGGATTGAACGGTCGCCCCCTGCCTCAGAAGCACGGAGTCTTAACCACTGGACCCCCCAGGGAAGTCCCCTTGATTATATTCTTAAATAAAAAATACAAGTGAAAACTGCCATAAGATACCATTTTCTGTGTATCAAATTAGCAAAATGAATGAGAGTCTGACCTTTGTTAATTAGGTTGTGATTAAAGAGTATTTTCATGAACTACTGGTTTGTGGTATAAATTGGTATTTTCTGAAAATCACTTTGGGTCACATATCAGGAGCCTTACAATTGATCATATTTTTTGACATAGGAATGCTACTCCTGATATTCTGTTTCAAAGAAGTAGTTGTACATCCAGATGAAGATTTATGTGCAAAGATTCCCATCATACAGTTTCTAAGCAGTGAAACAGTGCTGTTAAACAGGGAAGAAATGGTTAAGTAAATGATATTCTTATGATAGCAACAGCATTTGTGGTAAGGGAAAACAGAGTAGTGAATTGTTATAGAGAATTATATTTAATCATATTTAAAGATATGGATAGAAAAACACCTGAAAGAAATAAACTAAATGAAAATATTAGCTAAATTATTAACAAAAGGTACTACAGGGGTATGGGGTGGTAGTGAACATTATTTCCCTCTCTTTTCTACTTTTCTGTTTTCCAAAATGAACATTTGTTTATCTTACAATCTTATAAAGGAAAATCTAAAAAGAACAGAGTGAATAATAGTTTCATTAAAGGGAGAAAGAACAGGTATCATTTGAAAGAGCTGCTCCAGATATGAGGCCAAGTTTGGAAACAGAAGACCTGTTCTAACATCTCTATGGATCAAGTTCTAGGGATAGCAGACTCTGCTTGGAAAGAGTGAAAAAGGGTATTAATTTTGTTTCAGAGATTGTTTATTTCTCAAATACATCCTGTAAGGGTAAGGATAATATTAACACGACTTCTCCTACCTCTGGCACCTGGTGCTTGATCAGTTCATGGGGAATAAGGAAATGAAAATTTGCACTAGATTTTGGAAACAAATCGACCCAGTAAACCTCAGCATATCCTTTTGGAGGTAGATAGCATATATCTTATCAATATACGATAGAGAAGACAGAGAATTTTGAAGTGGAATAATCACTAGCTTACTTGGTCTCTTTTGTCCTAAGAGTGTGTATCTTAGGCATATGTATGTCAATCTTGAAAAATGGAATGCTATATTAAGACACATTTGGAGAGAGAGAGAAAAAAGTTGCAGAGCTAATTATGGTGGTGTATAGGACCAGTCATAGGGGTGGATAGTGAGGGTCTAGGCCTGGGGAACGGGACCTTGCATTGCTAATGGAAGCTTGTTCATCCCCACTGGAGATCAGGATTGCTCTGGGAATAACTGTTAACTTGCTGTATAATATCTGAAGAGTTGTGTGTACATATACATATTGTTTTTTTAAATTTGGCCCTTTTTGGGGTTGGTTTTATTTATTTATTTTATCTTTTCCTGGAAAATTTGACAGTTAAACTCATAGGCTCACACCAAATAACAGAAAGTTTAAAAATAGTTTGGTAGGCACTGTTGAGTTAGACATTATAAACCATATAATCAGCAATTTGATTTGCCCATTGTTTTATAGAAACTTGGTCCTGGTAATAAATGGAGTATCCCATGGCAATGATTTTTCTTACCCTAGGTTGAATAACTAGCAAAGGAATTAATGTATCAAATACTTTAAAAATTTTATTAAATTTCCAGTTTAGGCTGTTATTCTCCCCAACAATAACTTTTTCAAAGTTTGCTGATTTTATTCTTTGCCTTCTCCAGATGATTTGGTTTTCACTGTGATAATTACTTAACGTTTTATCCTACTTTGATGTGCATTCTTAATGTTGGCTACATTCAGTGTCAAATTGTAATTTATATTTATAACTGCCTTTCATCTATTAGTCATCTGTTGTTTTCTCTCCTGTTTTTAAAGCATAGCAAAGCTGACTGACTCAAAGAAACTTTTCTAGTTAACATCAGTTGTCCACCATTCTCCATAACCATCTTTAGCCTACTACTAAGAATACTAAGAGTTAATATACTTTCCTGCAGTTTTCTTTGATTTCTTTTTGTTTGTTTCCTTTAGATGGTAAACTCTTCGAGGGCAGAGATTATGTTGATCCTTGATGTGTGTGCCAAGTTTCCAGTGCACAGTTGTACACACAATACTCACTGAATAGCTGTTGAAAAATTCGATGCTGCCTCCCCAAGTGTTTAGCATAGTCTGAGTAGCTTATGTGTTAGTTAAATCTGACTCAGTAGTTGGCAGTCCTAGTGTTTCAAGTAGAGATGGAATACCTGCTTGTCTCTCACTAACATCAAGAAAGTACCTAATAGAAGAGTCTTAACACACAGCCTAATGAGAGATGCTATCTGGACTTTGTGGCACCTAGAAGTTCAAGTCTAAAGAGATCTTTAAAACAAATTCTTTGAAATATTTCTGAAGGTCCTGAACACTCACTTTTGTGGCTATTACTAGGAATTAGTTGGTTGATCTCTGCAACTTCAATAATGATTATAGTAATTACTGTATTAGGTGCCTACTGTGGGGCCAAACCCATCCATATGTGCTTTACAGATGTTTTCATATTTACACTCTTAACAACTCACTATGGTCTATATTATTCCCATTTTACAGATGAAGAAACTAAGAGCGGTTAATTAAGTTATTCAGAATCATACATATGGTAAATGACAGAAGTCAGTATTTGAATTATGGCCTATTTCCAAACCTTGCACACATTTACTATTTTTTAATACATCTCAGGGATGAAGATACTAGAAGAAAAACTTATTTATTTATTTTTGGCTGCGTTGGGTCTTCGTTGCTGTGCACGGGCTTTCTCTAGTTGTGGCGAGTGGGGGCTACTCTTCGTTGTAGGGTGCGGGCTTCTCATTGCGGTGGCTTCTCTTGTTGCGGAGCACGGGCTCTAGGCGCTCGGGCTTCAGTAGTTGTGGCTCACGGACTCTAGGCGCTCGGGCTCAGAAGTTGTGGCGCGTGGGCTTAGTTGCTCCGCGGCATGTGGGATCTTCCCGGACCAGGGCTTGAACCCGTGTTCCCTGCATTGGCAGGCGGATTCTTAACCATTGCGCCACCAGGGAAGCTCAGTAAATCTTTCTTATAGGAATCAACTCATATTAATAGTCTTGACTAAGACCTAGAGTCATAATGGCTTTGTGGAAAGAAGGAGATTTCAGTAAGAACTGGTATCAGTGTACCTAGATTTAATGGACAATGTGATAATTTTCTTAGGATTATATTTAGGTGATGTGATGAAATAAATAACTTATTGACAGTTTGTGGATAGATTATTCACTTGCTCATTTTGTGCATTTTTCAGAGCTTGTATTTTTTAACTTAGAGGAAAGCATTATCTAAGAATCAAATTTATAAAATACATTCTAGCTTAAAAAAAAATTCCTGATACAACAATAGAAAATGTCAAGTCTTATAGGAAAGAATGTTGTTTTTTCTTCCTGTTTGGTGAAGAATGTCTTAGTGAGACTACTTCCTCTGTGAGGAAGAAAATGTATGTAGCACAGCCAGCTCTTCAGGTATCTCCTCAAATCTGTTTTGGATGAGTAATTTCTTGAATGTTCTAGAAACAGAACCAGAGTGCTGCTTTAGAGTGTCCTCTGGCAGTTGAGGTGAAGTGTTTGGAATTCGTGTAGGAAGGGGTCTAGCTTCTTGGAGTTGGTCACAGTCGTTTCATATGGGACTCTCCCAGGGCTTGGTGAAAACGTGGTCCCTTTAAAACATCTCATTAAACAACCCCTGAGCCCTTGTAAACCAAGTTCAGTCTCCAAATCTAATAAGTCTTTCTTTTCAACCGCATGGTGCTTTGACTTCCAGAGGAAACTTGTCTCTTAATAGTCACACAAACATATTTTACCTCTGGGTGCTTTCTGCAGCGTTCTCCCTGTGCTGTGCATCATGTGGATGACTGTATCTAGAAAGCATTTTTTCAATACTTTGGACAGATCATTATTAACTAAAGGGGCCCACATTCAAAGCAGTGGTTCTTCAGGATTTTTCTGTGGAAGTTATAACCATCTACTGAACTGAGTTTTTGGCTGCCATCATATTATGCCCCAGCAGGGCAGTGTGTCATCAGAATCAGATTAGGACTCCGTTTAGAAACGGTCTGAGACCTACTGATTTTTCCTACAATCTTGGTTCCTGTCTGGAGAGCTTTTAAGACCGCCAGCTGTGTGGCCTGTTTGACAGCATGAAGCTTGTGACAGGAATGTGGCTTTACCCTGTTAGTGTTGCAAAATCACTTCTTGTGTAGAGAATCTTGCTTTTCTCCTGCCTCCTATAGTCTGGTTTTAGATTATTTTTCTTGTGGTTTTGGTTTGTGAGTGTGAACTCATGGCTTTCATTTCATTTATTCCTTTCCCCACCTTCACATAGACAGTGAAGAAGGGAATAATTATGAGATATTTTTATATTTGTGTACACTGTCAAGCTGTATAGGCAACTTCCCCTTTGTCTTATAGAAAATAAACTCAGGATAGTGAAAATATTTGAAATCATTAGTTTTAACTTGCCTTCTCAACAGTTCTTTCACTGTTTTGGTTTAAATATGGTTATAATTGAGAAGGTGTGGACATTAAAGAATTTACCCACAAATGGCACCATCCTTACATAACCACTTTTAGAGTTTTAGTGTATTTTCTTTTACGTCTCTAAGAGGTTATTCTATTTGTTTTGTATTTTAAGTGCTTTTACTGGGAATGAAATTCATAGATTGGAATTTTACTTCATTTTCTCAACCCTTTCTTTTCCTTAGAGGTGTTGAATGCCCAAAGAAATGGCCGAAATACAAAAGGAAAAAAATCCTAGATGGATTTTTTGTATTTTGTATTTTGGATCTTTTGTATTATCAACAAGCTAGATGATCCATCCTTTCTAACCAGTATTAAATATCTGACCCGATTTCTAAAGGATACGTAATCAAGAAGTGATCGGTGAGGCACAGTGCGTTGTCCTCATTCGCTCTCCACAACGTCTTCACCTACCAGTATTTTATTGCCCGTGTTGGAGATTTAGGGCGTTGAAATGAGTGGAAAGGCTCCAGTGGCTGGGAATGAGTCGCATCAGTCCACAGGGTTTATCATTTCTGTGCTGCTTCCAGGTAAAAGGAAAGATGACTTGAAGGAAGTGTCCTCTGGAGAACACTGATTACAGGCCAGAGCTGCAATTTCTGTCGTCTGCCCGGGGAGAGCATATCCATGGGAGATGGCTACGTTCTCAAAGTTAGAAGGCTGCCCAGAAGGACAGTGGTCTTCTTCCCACCTATAACAATAGTTATAATATTCTAAAAAAAGAAGCTTAACAAGTGATGAAAAATAGTTTCAGAATGTTTAAATGTCAATCTCTCCACTAGACTTACTTTTTAAAAATTATATTTTACATTTAGGAAATAAATGCCGCTGGGTTCCATATTTGAAGAGCATTTCAAGACCCTCACTTCCCAGTGTTTTACTTGAGGTGAACATGTTTCCGGGTTTTGGTTCCAGTTTAGCAATCTGCAGAGTGCAGGTTTCTTCAGTTACTTCTCTCATAGAGGCTTTTTATGCCGTGGAGTTTGGGTACTTTCATCTTTTTAATGTGACTTTCCAGAAAAATGCTGTTTGTTATTATTTCTTAAGTGGTTTTAGATGTGTAGTACTCCATAGTCGAGCACTTGAAGTCTCAGTTCACTTGTGCAAAGGTGACTTTTATTCACTCTGTAGCGGAAAATAGGATGACTGTAGGTTGGTGAACATACAATACTTTGATTCCTGAGTCTTTTTGTGGTATTCTGTGCTTAAAACATGACTTGTTCATGTATTTATGGACAAACCAAGTAGCTTTTGAAATTTACTCTGTATCTGAGAACTGTTTATGGCCTGGTTAACAGAATGACCTTCTAAATTCTAAAATAGATATAAGAGAGAGGGGGTGGGGAGACTTGTGTAAACATTTAAGAATTAGAAAGAACTGAAATATCTAAAATCTTCTAGGCAACACTGCAGACTGCTTCTATTTCTAAAAAAAATTGTTTTGATCTACCTTTAAAAACAAATGCATAACTTATTCTGCTATAATTTCTTTCATTTTTAAACCAAAATTTGGTTTGTGTGTTACATAAGCATTAAGTTTCATATATGTGAGGGGAAGGGTGAGGTTTGAGACTAGAACCCACAATCTCTTATTTTTTCAAAATAGCTCTTTTCAGCGTCCCATGTTACCATTACCAGTGACAAGTCATGCCTCTTTGCTTGGAGTGGTAAGTTATACCACTTTTAAAATACCATTATTAAAAACTTAGCTCGTTTCTAAGCTGCCTTACATTTTCAAAAGCATTTGAAAGTATTTTTGGACGTGCTTAAACATTATTAGTTGGAAGTACAAAGGAAGTGTGTTTGGTTAATTTGTATTAGGGAACTCAGAGTTGTCTGGAGGAAAGGTTAGAAATGTCTAATTCCTTTGGGACTTAAATAAACAAATCTAGTGTCGTAAAATCATGAGCACAAGATAAATTCAGATTAGCTAATTAGCCTTTGCCTCAGAGTTTACTATTTTATGCATAGGGCAAAACCCACACTTAGAGTTACTTTCATGCTGCTGTTAGGTGAACTGGGCATCAGTGGTAAGGTGATGAGTCTTACCTTTACTATAAACGTTTGCTCCCCATTTTGGACACAAATCCCTATAAGGGTTCAAAATTGGTTCAGCTGTTATTGAATGTTAATGAATGTTTTCCCCCGATTACCTGTCTTTGCTAATACACTTCCATCTGAATTGAGAGCTTCCCTCGGATTCTTTAAGCATCAGTTCTGGGTATTTGATTTAGTGTGATAACTGGAGGAAACCTGGTAATATGAGGTCATTTGTGTCACCGAGAGTATATTTTAAGATTATGAGAAGATTTTTTGCCATAGTTCTCTATTCTGAGTTGCTATTGGTTCTAAATACAATATCAGATTAGCAACTTTTCAGGAAAAAATTAAAAGGCACTGTCACATTGAAAGTAACAAGTTGTAAGATACTTCATTTTTTCAGAAAATATGAAAATATGTATGGGAAATATGTATGTTTCCTTACTTGGGAAGTAAGGACAAACTATAGTAATTTTGTGTTTTATTTAGCAAATGATTGTATTTTTTAAATGTACGGAAGTATTTTCCAAGAGGGGTTCATTGGAACAAAAGTGCATTAGAATCTCAATTGTTATTTTTTTTAAAGTCTGAAATGTGTGTCGATCCACAACTTTGTGAAATGCTACATTAAACTAAAAAGCTTATGCGTGTTGTTAAGTTTACAAATATTCCAACACTTGTTTTACTATGGGCCCCTTTTTATCAAGGAATATACATCAGTTTAGGAAACTTCGACATATGGTAATATTTTTATTATGTGTTTAAGCTACTGGGTTTTTCAATTCCAGGAATCTTGAAAATAATTCTGAAACATAAAGGCCTAAAATTGTGTTATCGTAAGGATATTTAAGACACATGACATTGCGATTGAAAGAAGCAACCTAGCCATTTAAAAGCATCGTATTTTCTTCCTTTTTTTACTAGTATGTAATTTATTTTGTAGTTCTCGTGGATTTAAAAGCAGCTTTTCTGGAAATATGAGCACTGAGCCAGAAATCAGTAGATCTGATTTCTAGTCCTTTTTTGGCTGAGACTTTAATCAAATCACATAACCTCACCTAGACTCCCTTTTGACATTTGCTTAATGCACGTAATATTTACAGACTCGGGCTACCTCCGGGAATTGTTGTAAAGATAAAGTAAGGGAAAAGGAATCTATCTGTAGATTATCTGTAAGATTAGGGAAATAATTGTGCTTTAATTAAGGAAGTGGAAGTTGGGAGTGTCTTAGAACCCTATTTGTTAAGAGATATGGGGATATATGTATAACTGATTCACTTTACTATAAAGCAGAAACTAACACACCGTTGTAAAGCAATTATACTCCAATAAAGATGTTTTTAAAAAAAAACAAAAAACGCTATTTGTTTAGAGGAACGGCTCTTTATTTGAGGTTGGTAGACTTTGTTAGAGTTGAGGCAGACTTGGGAGATAGTTGTGCCTCTCTCTCTTCTTGTCTTTGAGGAAACTGAGGCCTCGGGATGGTAAGTGATTGGCCTTGAGTCTCATTGGGGGACCCAGGAAGACGGCCAGGTCACCCACACGGCAATTCTGGCCTTCAGACCAGTCTAGGAGAGGGAACAGTGACCTGTTAAATCAGATATTCCTGCCATGTATCGTCCTCCTAGATATTGTTTTACTTTTTATAATGGAATGTTAGTATTATTTTTAAGTTCCTAATTATGTTCTTGTTCAGTAGTCTGTTTTGACTTTTATAGTATATTGGATAAAATATTAATGAATTACTTTTTAGCCGTGAGAATTTTTATTCTTCTGTGTCATGTTTTAAAAAAGTAATTCTGACACATTACCACGTAATGTGCTAAAACCGAAGTTATGAGAGAAAAGATAAACACCAGGCAGTTTATAAGTTAGGTTACTGTTTTACTATTACTTACCTTTACTATTTTGACATTTAGAGCATGTAGAATTTGTTAACATACCCACTACCATACCTCCTCTAAGGTTAGGAAGAAAAAAATGGGAAGATATGTTTCTCCATGACTGCTCTTGAAAACGTTATCCTTTTTTCTTTGCCTCAAGTGCTTACTAAGACAGAAAGTAGCATTGCTTATTTTTATTGGCCACACTTAAAAAATAAGTGAGAAATAAATGTCTTATCGGTCAGCACACATTTGCGGAGTACTTTGTACAGAGGCATTGTGCTCGGTGCTGATGATTTTTAAGACATGCTATGTGCGGTCTTTTGCCCAAGAGGCCACGCACACACTTATTTACCATTTTATTCTTTTACAGTGTGAGATCAAACATTTTCCTGTATTTAAAAATACCTGAGAGAAGAATTTTCTCTATTTGTGTTCTTTTCGGCTTCATGTGAAATTTGAATAGAGAAATACTGCAAATAGAAAAAGAGTGAATAATTTTAGAACCCTGAGAATAATATTATGAAAGGTTAAATTGTCTATGCTTTAATAAAAGAAGCAGTTAAAATTACTTTAGTCCCTGGAATAGTACGTGTTTCTGTTTAAACTCTAGCCGCACACCTAGACAGAAATAAATCTTGTTAAAACAGCAGCTCACTTCGGACCTTTCTTGCTTTGCCCATTCTGGGTTCCCCAAACCTTGACTGCAGTAAAGTAGCAAAATTCTGCTCGGCCTGTTTGTAATAATATCTTTAAAAGGTTCTTTAACTTGATACTTTATGAAGAAAAAATAAAAAGGATTAGTTACGCATGCCTTGAATTTATAGTCTAAAATGAGAATCTAAACATTTGATTATACTACAGTTAACTGAAGCATGTTTCGTTACTACAAACTACAAATGCCCTTTTGTGGGATTTTGATTCAATCTTCACTTCCTTCTCACAGAAGAACTCAAACCCGGGGTCACTTTATGAGATTGGTCTGCACTTTGATTTGATCTGAATTGTTGACTGTGTTATCTTTGTGAAAAACATTAAAAAGTATGTAAGAAGACACTGAGATATATAATACTTTATAAGTTCCTGGAAGTCAGGTCTTTTTTTTTTTCTTTTTTCTCCTTTTAAACCATCTCCAGAGCCTGTATATTTCCCTGTTTATAGGTCTTGGTAGTATACATATTTGTGGATAAATGAATGAATGGATTTATATTTATCTTTATGCATCATAATCCTCATTTGTGTTGGATGCCATTCTAGTTTCCAGCTAGTCTGCCTGAGACATTTCATTTTTGCTTTAAAGCCTTTATTAGTATTTATAAAAAGGGATTCGCTTTTATTCTGGTTATCTGTTGCTTAAAATAACAACTTATTATTATCATCTCATCATCGTGTGGATTAGGAATTTGGACAGGGTGTAGTCCGGATGGCTTGTCTCCGCTCCGTGGTGTCTGGAGCCTCAGCTGGGGTGACGAAAAACTGTGAGGGGCTAGAGAACAGCGGGCGGCTGGCTGGGCATCTCATTCGGTTTTTTAGATGACCTCTCCACGTGGCGAGGTTTGGCTTCCTCACAGTACAGTGGCTTCAAGGTAGTCAGGCATATTCCAGCAGCTCAGGACTGTGAGATAGGGGGTTCCAGTGTTCCAGGCTGGAGCCTCAAGGCTCTGCAGTCCCAGGGTATCACTTCTCTGCCGTAGTCTGCTGGTCCAGCCAATCACTAAGCCAACTCTAGCTTCACGGGAAAGGCAGTTAAACTTCATTTCTCAATGAGAGGAGTGTCAAAGGGTTTATTGCTATCGTTAGTCTTCCATCGTTCTGTTCTTTATGTACTATTTGTCATCATTATTATTAACCTTCTTAGGCTGTGGTTTATTCTAGGATGTTCAGCAAAATGTCTACTTCTAAGTACTTGGGGACCCGATTATAGCTCCTCTCTTCCTGTCTCCATGCTGTAGTTGTGACTTGACTGCCTGAGTACCCTTAGTCCCAGACCAGAGAGACAGACGGACAGACGGACAGACAGGCAGGCTGACAGAGAGAAAAGTGTTACGTTTCTTTGGGTAGAAACAAGAACTTCTTGAATGGGAGTTCATGCTCAAAATGAGTTTTCCCCATGGTGCCAGGGGGGAATTCCTATATCTGTGTCTGTGTGTGTGTGTGTGTGTGTGTGTGTGTGTGTGTGTGTGTGTGTGTGTGTGTGATTTCATAATAGGTAGGCCAGTGTGGTACCTAGAGATTTTGGTTTCATATACTATTAAAAAATTTCCCCCAAATCTAGGGAATTGACATAGGAGTGCCAAATTTTGAATTTTGTCGAGTCATGACATGAAAAAAAAAAAAACCATCTACTACTGCCACCTTTTAAGAAAATAAAAGGAAAATGTAATGCCATAAAATAATAAGCTCATAATCTAATAAAGGAAAATCCTCAAATTTAATAAAACTTAGTTTTATGGAAAACAATTTTAATAGAAAATTAAAGCACTAAATTTTTTTTTTTCCACTTAGGTTTAAACCTGGAAAAGCTTTGTTTTTAAGCTACACGCAGAGACACATTTTGGGAACCACTGGTAGCCCCTTATTTTGATTTGTCAGAATTTTTAAAAAACAAAAGCTGTACGCAAATGATTTTTTTAATCACATTTTATGGCCATATTTATTACATAAGTAATGGGGAAAATTAACTGGTGTAATGGCCCTTATGAAAAGCACCCATTTTAGTATATGTTACTTAGATTCCTTTTCAATGTAGAAAGATTTTAGTTTCATTAGGACCTATAACACAGAATCAGATTTACTAACTAAATATAAATAAAACTACCAAATCAGTAAGACTTAAATTATCAGTACCATGCAGTGTTGTCTGGCTGTGACAAGCCTGCTGTTTACAGCCTGCTGAGGTCAGGTACCTTTGAGTTCTGCATATACTACTATTGGCTGTGTGACAGTATTTCACATCTCCCCACCTTATTTTTCTTTCCTTGAACTTCTAGAAAACTTTGTCCCTCAACACTTGATATCAAAGACGCTAAAATAATACTAGTCTCTAATCCAATTGTAAGCACAAATCCAAGTACTGAAATAGAGTGGCAGTAAGCTGTCAGCTGTATAATGGTCATCCATATGAATTAGCAGACCCCTATGTTGAATAATTTAGTTTGTCATCGGAAAGAAAATACGACATGAGAAAACTTCATGGACATTTATATGCATTCGTAGTCTTTGGAGCTCCTAGTTTGAGGAAAAATTCAGCTACAATAGCTGTTTTCCTAGCTGTCTCCCACCTTAGCTTTTAGAATCATAGTTTGTTGTTTTTTTTTTTTTTTTTTTTTTAGTGGTACGCGGGCCTCTCACTGCTGTGGCCTCTCCCGTTGCGGGGCACAGGCTCCGGACGCGCAGGCTCAGCGGCCACGGCTCACGGGCCCAGCCGCTCCGCGGCACGTGGGATCTTCCCGGACCGGGGCACGAACCTGCGTCCCCTGAATCAGCAGGCGGATTCTCAACCACTGCACCACCAGGGAAGCCCTAGAATCGTTGTGTTTTCTTTTTTAAATGGGATTCCTCGTGCTGGATGAAGTCCACAATTTGTCATAGCCTTTAAGTTTTTTTCTTCACTCTCTTTTATGCTACAACATCATAGTATTTCTTCCATTTTCTTTGCTTATATAAGCACAACAAGCCAATAATTGAATAATCTTGTTAGTGAAACATTTTAGGGCAATTCACTGGGTGAATTTATACTTGGGACTATTTTTGTAGTAGCTGGCTGTTAGAAAGCACCTTCTTGATATCAGATCTGTTCTGGGGAGAATGAGGAAGTGGGTAAACCAAGAAATGCAGAGGAGTGGAACCTGGCTGAAGGAACCAGGATGGAAACAGCGGGGGCGGAAGCGGGGTGGTGTGTGGAGGGAGAGTGGCGGTCTTGAGCTCAGAGAGACCTGGCGGTCTTGAGCTCAGAGAGAGAGACCTAGATGCCACTAGCATGTCTTCCTCTTGCTTTAAACTGAGGAAATCACTTAACTTCCCTGACTTTCACCTTCCTCCTCTACAGAGTGGAATTGATAGATGCCTATTTATGGAAAATATTAAAAATAATGTTTGTAAAATTTGTATCAGAGTCGCTGACACCTGATATTTAACACAAGGTGGCCCTCCTTGTTGTTCTGTGTTTAGCACGTTAGACCGCTCCTCTCCAGATCTTTCAAGTTTTATGTGTATTTTGTATTGTTAGATATTTTATCTGAAAATTCTAGATTCACAACTAATTAACAGGCTTCTCTTATACCTTTTCGGGTGCATAATGCCCTTCTTTGGTGGGAAGGCGGACACATATTTGATGATGATTTCCATAGCACACAGTTCAGACATGGTGGCAAGGCCATCATTTTTAGGATAATATTTGTTTCTGGGTTCATAGAAATTCCATTAGTCAAAGGGAGTACTGTCATTGTCAGGAGAGGCACTAATCTCTTTGAGCCTCAGTTTTCCACCTGTAAAACTGAGTAATTACAATAGATTATTTCCAAGCTTCTTCCAGACCTAAATTTTGAGGCAATATTGTGCTATTGCCACAGGATTCAGTTTTCTCCATTTGTTTCTCAATGTTTTTGTCAAAACCCAGGCACATAGCAAAATGAAAAATGGCATTTTATGTTTTTTAACAAAATGGGAAACTTTATCGGCCCACACAATGAATCAAATTTCTGATGAAGTATCTTTTTTGGTAATATTTCTTCTGAGTGACTGTTGAAACCATGGATCGACCCTGAAATCATACAGACAGAGAGACAAATACTAACGGTACTCCAAGGATAAGCTGTCCATTTTGCTCTAAGTTGCAGTGCTTTTCTCCTAGTAGTCTAGCGCTTATTTTTGGAATACCATATTCTTTCTAGAACTGTGTAAAATATTGCTACACTTAATTATATCACATAAAATTGGAATTTTACTCAAAGGGGAAAAACATATCTGTGATATAAAATTATAGCTGTAAACACATATTATACACACGTGAGCTGTTTTCTGTTTGAAAAAAAAATATACCATTGTTTTGGTGCTTGCTACTTTTTTTTGTCTTTAGTGGATTAGAGCTGCCTAGTCAGAGTGATAGGAACATAGGGCCTGGAGTCAGGTGCCACTGGTTTGATGTCCAGCTCTGTCACACATTCTTTGATTTTAGACAAATTGTCTTACCTCTTCATGTCTATAAAATGGGTATTACATAACACCTTCCTTTTAAAGAAGACATTCTCCTACCCTCCTTCATACTGAGTATGGTTTTTTTTGTTTTGTTTTAAAGAATATTCCCTTCATTATGTTGAAATGATGATTATCTTAATGTGGTCCTACAGTGTTGAAAGCCATGGCCTCCCTGGACGTGGTGGGAATTGACAGTGACAGTTGTTTTGGGGAGAGGCTGGTTCTCAGGGAACAAACTCAGAAGACGGGCTTTGGTGGACAGAAGGTTTGTGCTGGTCCCTGTAATGTGGTTTTTGAGGGTACTGCTGGGTATTGGGGATTAAACTATAGACAGATCACATAGTTTTAATGTTACTTCTGATTCACTTCTTTTTGTTACCCTGCAGTCCTGAGGTAATTATTATACCACCTTGTCTGTGTTGTACTTGGGGATATGAGGGGAACCTTCTCAGCTCATTTTGTAGCAGTCAGAGTGGTCCTTGCATCATCAATTAGGGGGAAAATCCAAGGAGAAGGTGAGTTTCTGAGAGGAGTTCACGGTCTTATTCCCTCCCCCGGAGCAGATTTTTTTTCTCTGTTGTTAATATTTGCAGGGTATATATTTTATTTTATTAAGGAAGGTAGACGTTTCCTCTCAAGCTGGTTTATTGTAAAAAATAAATTGATAATCTGTGGGCATCTTCTACTATTCTGGTGTATACAGTAGGCTTCAGTACCTGTTCTTGTTTCACAGAGTATGATCGGGAACATTCAAGGCAAAATGATCTACGCTCTTGGGAGAAAAACAGTTGAAATTCTACTCATAGTTTTGGGGAGCCTTTTCTTTTGGGGGGGCTGGTTGGTTGTCTGGTCGGCATGTTCTAGTCTTGGTGAGAGTCATCCCTGAGCCTTTTATTTTTGTTTAAGGAAGATTCATTTCTGCCCAGTACATTTTTGTGTCTTTTCTCCCCTCTAATTCTATTCAAGATTATTATTGTGTGAGTTTTGGGGCGGAGCACCCTAATGAAAGACCTAGGACTTCTGCAGGAGAGTTGTTTATAAGTCACTAGTCCAGGGCTTCCCTGGTGGCGCAGTGGTTGAGAGTCCGCCTGCCGATGCAGGGGACGCGGGTTCGTGCCCCGGTCCGCGAAGATCCCACATGCCGCGGAGCGGCTGGGCCCGTGAGCCATGGCCGCTGAGCCTGCGCGTCCGGAGCCCGTGCTCCGCAACGGGAGAGGCCACAACAGTGAGAGGCCCGCGTACCACAGAAAAAAAAAAAAAAAAAAAAAAAAAAGTCAGTAGTCCAGCCTCAGGTGGTCTTCTTAATCAGAGGTGGGGGAAACCTTACCCCTTGCCCTCAAGGTGCTCAGAGCCTAGTAGGGAAGAGAAATTTTAGCATAAGGTCATCATGATAGTGATCATTTGCACACACTGCGTCCAAATCCTTATTTCCTATTCACTTGTCAACACTCTAACTTTCTCCAGTCTGCTTTACGTCTTTATCGTTCTGCTGAGACTCTCCTTAGGAAGGTCATGGGCGATTTCTGCTTGCGAACCCGAGTAGCAACTGTGCAGTTCTCACTACTGAGTGTTGAACAGTGTGGCCCACTCGCCTTCTGGGAACTCCCTCCCTCAGATTCTGTGCTGCTCTCCCTCCCGTCTCTTAGGAAATTTCGTCTCATTCTCATTCTCCTCCGCTCAGTCCTTTCCTACATACGTTTTAAAAGGAGGAGTTCCTTAGGGTGTCTAAATTCCAGAGTCCCGGCTCTTTGTCCTTTAAACCATATCTATGGATTTAAATGCTGTTTTCAGGTTAGTGACTTCAAATTTAGTATCTTTAGTCCTCTCCCAAATTGGAGCCATGTATATTCAACTACATGTGAGGTGAATTTTTCTTCTAGGTGTTTCTCTGTGCAAGAATATTACTCTTTGGAGAGTCACTGTTTTTATTACTCTTTGGAGAGTTACTGTTTTATGATGCTGCATTACTATATTGGCTCTGATCATAGTTGGTGAGAGACAAAATTGAAAGGAATGGTTGTATGAGATCTGTGAAATTGATATTGTCATTATATCATACATATCAACTGTGTCTGTCGACCTACCTGTAGCTTAGTTTTAAAATAGACGATATATCCTTTTCTATATATCTTTTAATTATGGCTTATGAGTTTTTTATATTTAGTATGGATGAAAAGTTATGAAGTCATAAATTAAATCTCTATGCTTAAAATTGAGGTATAATTGATTTACAATATTAAGTTTCATGTGTATAATAGTGATTCACAATATTTAAAGATTATACTCCACTTAGAGTTATTCTAAAATATTGGACATATTCCCTGTGCTGTACAGTATATCCTTATTTATTTTATATGTAAGTAGTTCATACTTTTGAATCCCTTACCCCCCCCCTTGTTTTTTCATAGAAAGGTATTTTATTTTTTTAATTTATTTTTTTAAGTATTATTTTTTATTTTATGTATATATTTTTTAATTTTAAAAAATTTTGGCTGCATTGGGTCTTCATTACTGCGCACAGGCTTTCTCTAAATGCGGCGAGTAGGGGCTACTCTTCGTTGTGGTGCGTGGGCTTCTCACTGTGGTGGCTTCTCTTGTTGTGGAGCATGGGCTCTAGGTGAGAAGGCTTCAGTAGTTGCAGCACGCCTGCCCTAGAGTGGGCAGGCTTCAGTAGTTGCAGCGTGAGGGCTCAGTGTTGTGGCCCACAGGCTCTAGAGCGCAGGCTCAGTAGTTGTGGCTCACAGTTTTAGTTGCTCCACAGCATGTGGGATCTTCCCGGACCAGGGATCAAACCTGTGTCCCTTGCATGGGGAGGCAGATTCTTAACCACTGTACCACCAGGGAAGTCCCAGGCATTTTATTTTAAATGTAGCAGTGTGAATATGTCAATCACAAACTCCCAATCTATCCCTCCTCCCCCTCCTTCCTCCTGGTAACAATAAGTTTGTTCTCTAAGTTTGTGAGTCTGTTTCTGTTTTGTAAATAAGTTCATTTGTATCATTTTTTTAAAAGATTCTGCATATAAGCGATGTCATGTTTGTCTTTGTCTGTCTGATTTGCTTCACTTTATATGATAATCTCCAGGTCCATTCATGTTGCTGCAAATGGCATTATTTCATTATTTTTAATGGCTGAGTAATATTCCATTGTATATATGTACCACATCGTCTTTATCCAGTCATCTGTCGATGGACATTTTAGGTTGCTCCCATGTCTTGGCTATTGTGAACAGTGCTGCATTGAACATTGGGGTGCATGTATCCTTTCAAACCATGTTTTTCTCTGGATATATGCCCAAGTCCCTTACCCCTATCTGGCCCCTTCTCCCCTTCCCTCCTCCCCCTTGGTAACCACCAGTTTGTTCTCTATATCTGTGAGTGTCTCTTTTGTTATATTCACTAGTTTGTTTTATTGTTTTAGATTCCTCGTATAAAGAATTTCGTTGGTTAGGAGTCATTGTCTGAACTCTTCAAACAAAGAAAGAAAACATAAGTTTTTGTGAAGTATATATAGAAGTTAATCAGTTAACTTATAAATT
Source organism: Kogia breviceps (assembly GCF_026419965.1). Lineage (NCBI taxonomy): Eukaryota > Metazoa > Chordata > Mammalia > Artiodactyla > Physeteridae > Kogia > Kogia breviceps. The sequence continues at coordinate 14,228,765 of NC_081326.1, read as the reverse complement.
ACTCTTCTGTAGATTAGATGTTATTTTTAGCACCATTAACTTAATAATTGGGAAAGAATTTTACCTTGCATGTGTGGTACACATTCTTTACATTATTAAAACTTTTTAGGACATTTTATGTTATATAAAATATATGTTATATGTATCAAAGAACCATGTCCTGTTCAGTAATCTGAAGTAGTTCTCATAGTTAAGTTTTGAAGGTATAGCTTTCCTCTTGATGTTATATGATTTGAAACATGCTGAGTTAAGGGTATGTTTTATGTTCAGTTGTTTGGGAGTTTTTGTGCTTTTAAGCAAAAAGTGGAAAAATAAATTATTGTATTAATCATATATTTTGGGTATACGCTTGTGGTGGGTATATGTTCAGATATGCTTGGCTGGGACTGTTGAAAAGTTTCAAGTAATTTGATCAGTACTTCTAGCTTTTTTCTTCCTTTCCCCATGTGTCCTCTTCATTTCTATCAACCTGTCTGGGCTTGATGACTGGGGTGATGCTGGCTAAATAACAGAGAAGACCAACAGTAGGACCTCTGTTGGAACATGGTGTATGGTGGCTGTATGGCTCGCCTTTGGCTAGTCATCTCTTTCCAATAGCACGTGCCACGTTGTCCATCAAAGATCAAGTTAGCTGTTACGGTTGGCAAATATATTTTCATTTGCATACCAACACTGATGTTGATGACTTCCTTTAACTGGAGTGACGGCTTTGAGAAAATAGGGCGGCTGCATTTGAGTCAGGAAAAAATAAGGTCACGATTTATTAACGGTGTCAGCCAGGGGTGGGTGATGTGGGGAGTATGCTGCTCTTATTGGCGCTACACCAACAACTCAAGGAGGCGGTTTTTAGGCTGATCACGTTTTGGGCCATCTTTTTCAAATCAAGTTGGCGACAGTGATAACATTATCAAACTTTCCGTAATAGCCTAGTGGGTAACAGCATGCATGACCCCAGCAGTCAGACTCTGTTCAAATCCAGGCTTTGCCACCACATCAGCTCTGTGACCTTGGACAAAGTATTTCACGTCTCGGTTAAGCTTCTGAATCTACAAAATAGTGATGATGGTGGCAGTACCTGCCTCATAGGGTTGTTAGGTGACACGTTTCAAGCCCTCTGCCCTGAGCTATCGTGAAATGAGCATTCAGTGAATGATAGTTATTGCTGTTATTCGTGGTCGTGTTAAACCAAAACAGCAAGATATGGGCCTTCCTCATCCTAGCGGTCAGAAAGTGCTCTCTTAGCTAGTGTTACAGACATCACTTCATTTTCTTCCCGGCTTACTTTCCTTCCTCTGGCTCTGTTCATAACTATTCATTAAAAAATAATAATAATAAAATAAAATAAAATATTGAGCACGTCTTCCTAACCCTCTCCTGCTTTTATTTTATTTATTTTATTTTTGGCTGCGTTGGGTCTTCGTTGCTGGGTGCAGTCTTTCTCTAGCTGCAGCGAGCGGGGGCTGCTCTTCACTATGGTGTGTGGGCTTCTCATTGCGGTGGCTTCTCTTGTGGAGCACGGGCTCTAGGTGCGCGGGCTTCAGTAGTTGTGGCGCATGGGCTCAGTAGTCGTGGCTCGCGGGCTCTAGAGTGCAGGCTTTGTAGTTGTGGTGCACAGGCTTAGTTGCTCCGCGGCGTGTGGCATCTTCCTGGACCAGGGCTTGAACCCGTGTCCCCTGCATTGGCAGGTGGATTCTTAACCTCTGCGCCACCAGGGAAGTCCCTCTCCTGCTTTTAAAGAAATCATCAACCTGTAGCTTTAATGCTGCCAGCAATCTTTTTATGAGTGATGTATGTAGGCTCAATCCCAATTTCTTTCTCTCTCTCTCTTTTTTTTTTGCCTCAAAGTAATGATGTGTAACTTGTGCTAGTTGATGCTCTACTTGACAAATGCTCACACTGCCATTTGCTACTAGAACGACTTTTAATCCTTAGATCCCTTTACTCACACAGCTAGCTATCCCATAGGAAGAAAGAGCAGGGACACAGAGGTACATTTTAAAAAATAATTTAAAAATTTTAACCATTAAAATAATTGAGGTACAATTTGCATACCATAAAATGCACCCATTTTAAGTGTATTCAAAGAAGAGTTTTAGTAAATTCGTACAGTTTTGTGTGTCTCATGTTTCTTATACATCTTTCTTTAGCATCACCACAATCCAGTTTTAGAATAATTCTTTCAGCCCCAAATGTGTCCATTTTCGGTCAAGTCCCCACTTGTATTCCCTGACCCAGGATACCATGGATCTGTTTTCTGTCTCTGTAGTTTTGCTTTTTCTAGAAATTTCAAATAAATGGAGTCATGCAGTATGTTGTCTTTGTGTCTGGCTTCTTTCTTTAGCAAAATGTTTTTTGAGACCTGTTCATGTTGTAGCATACATCAGTAATCCATTCCTTTTTATTGTTGAGTGGTATTTCATTGTATGAATGTACCACATTCTGAAAAATTCATTCTCTAATTGATAAACTTTTGAGTCGTTCCCAGTTTTCGGCTATTCTGGATCTAACTGATAGGAACATTCAAGTACAACCCTTTGTATGGTCATCTGTTCTCAAGAGGAATGAAAACACACCTTGGTGTGAAATTGTTGGGTTATATAATGAAAAACTTCCAAACTGTTTTCCAAAATGGCTGTACCTTTGCACTTTCCCACCAGCAAAGGATGAGTTGTGAGGGTTCTAGTTTCTCCATATCCTTGGCAGCACTTTAGATATTTTATTGGATAGGCTGTGGTATTTTGTTTTGGTTTTAATTTCCATTTTCCTAATGACTAATGGTGTTCAGTACTTTTTTGTGTACATTCCACATGATATATATAAAATGCCTTCACATATTTTGCTCATTTTAAAAAGTTGAATTATCTGTTTTATTATTGTAAGAGTTCTTTATATATTCCATATACATCCTTTATTAGATAGTTATTTAGCTCTTTATATTTTCTAAATACATGTATGTTATTAGATAATTATTTTGCCAACATTTTCTTTCAGTCTGTGGCTTTTTTTTGTTTGTTTTCTATTCTGTATTTTTAAAAAATACGTCTTTATTGGAGTATAATTGCTTTACAGTGTTGTGTTAACTTGTGTTTTCATATTTCTTTTGAAGAGCAAAAGTTTTAATTTGAAAGGAATTCCGTTTTGTTTTTTTCTTTTATGGTCTTTAAAAATTTTTTTTTCCTTTATGCCTTTAGGTGTCATACCTAAAATTTTTTTGCCTAATCCACAATAATTTTCTCCAAGTGCTTTCTTCCACGAGCTTTGTAGTTTTAGTTCTTACTTTTAGATCTATCATCCTATCTGTTTTGTGTTAATTTTTGTACAAGGTACAAGGTAAAGGTTGAGGTTCTTTCCCCCTCCCCCATATGTATAATCAAGTTTTTGGTATCATTTATTGAAAAGACTGCCCTTTCCTCATTGAATTACTTTACCACCTTTGTTGAATATGAATTAATGTAAATGTGTGGGCCTGTTTTTGGACTCTGTTCTCTTCCGTTGTTTATCCTTATGCCAGTACCCTACTGCTTTGATTATTATAACTTTATTGTAAGATTTGAAGTCGGGTAGTATCTTTCAGCTTTTGGTGTAGTCTTAAAGTGGTCCCCATTCAAAACTTTCCCAGCGAGCTCATTGTTTATACATCGTCTGAGTGGTTATGGGCAGATAACACTATTAAGACATCTCAGGGAAAATCAGTTTTACTTCGGGTAGGGTAGGCCTGACATTACCTGTCACTTTATTGAGTTACCTGTCACAGCTAGCAGCATTTAGCAGGATCACACTTGTCATAATCATAATTATGTGTAATGCCTGCCGTGTACCAAGTGCTTTATGTAATTATCTCATTTGATACTTCCACGGCGCTGCGAGGAGGACATCATCATCCTCGTTTTATAGTTGAGTCCACAATAACATTTCCTAGGTCACACACCTAAGCAGCTGCTAGTGATGGAACAATATTAACAGCAGCGGTATTCACATGAGAAAGCCAGGTTTTGAAACCTCACCTGTTCGATGATCTTAACCCTAGGTTCTCTCCACTGTTCCAGGCTGCCTTCTTCAGGGAGAGGAGGTTTATCTTTTTAGTTTATACAGTGGAAAGAGGAGTAGTAGTAAGAGAGAAAAGGACGACATGTGTGTATCCCTGCCTTTTCTTGCAATGTTCCTGTCTTTCCTTCTGTCAGTCTGTGGGTGACAAGGCCCAGGGCGGTCTTCCCCTCTCCATCCCTTGAAACTCCTAAAGTAGCTTCCTGAAAGCTCTCTGGACTCGTAGGTGAGAAGGGGGATGCCAATTTATCATGGGTTGTCAGTGCCCGCGCTTTTGCTTTAAATAGCTATTTTTTTCCTTTAGTGACTTAGAAAACATTTTATAATTCTATGTTTATAAGTATTTTGTTAATTCTTCTGGTTTAAAAATGTTACACCGAGGTATCATACTATACTATGGAAATTATTCACATCTTCTATCTTCATGTCCATATGTATCTTATTTAGTCTGGATTCATTAGCACTTTTTCCTCATTATATTAGCACATTCATGAAAACCTTCTGAGTGGTATAGATCAAGCAATAATTGTTTAATATCATCATTCATACTCACATCACAAGTTTTAACTCTTGACTTGCAGTGTGATGTCCTCGAGCACATTAGTTGTTGGTGTAGAATTAGAATGGGCTTAAGTAAGCCAGCAGTGCTGGAAAGAACTGATGACCCCTGTTACGAAACAGTTTACTGCGCACCGCTCACAGGCTGCCACTTGAGGAGAATCCATTTGTTTTATTTACTGCGATAACCTCTTATTTGCATACAGATTTCCTTTTGTTTTTCATGAATCATCTCTGCCTAATACCCTAGCTGCATTTCTTTACCTGTGATGGTCTCCAGACTGATCAGGTCCTGGCAAAAACCAAAATGCATGTTTTTCCCATTTCTTTCCCCTTTATGATATCAGATGTTGCTAGTGCCCTAGAAGGAATGGCAATTTGGGGTATTAAATTAACATTAGCTTTTTTCTACTATTAGGTTCTATTTATTATTCTAAAGAGTAAAGGGCGCATCAGAAAGTTAATACTCTTTTAAGTCTGATAATGAATCAGAGTATGAATTATTACTGATTGGTGTCACCTGAAGGAAAAAAATGCAGTTGTAAAGACATTCCTTGAAGCTGATTAAATCTAGTAGTACATAATAATTAAAATAAAGACATACTACTACTAGTAGCGGTCATGCAGTTTTTCTTAGGTCCATAATATACACAAGAGTGGTAAACATTAATCAACATAAAATATGATAGGCACATATTGGTTGTGTTTATATTACTGACTGTGCATCTTGGAAATAAACAAACTTTGGTACAGTGGAAGTGATCCTTGTGTGGATCAGAGAAAGTGCTGCACAGTCCTTCATGGCTAAGTTCTTTGTTCTCAAAGATACACACCCAGATGAAACTTGGTTGCCCTCATTATTGAAAATGTTCATTTCTTCCTTTTCTTATCCACTCTTTACTCATGCAAATTGTCGTATATAGCATCTTTTTTTTTTTTTTTTTTTGGCCGTATCACGTGGCTTGCAGGATCCTAGTTCCCTGACCAGTGGTCGAACCTGGGCCCCTGGCAGTGAGAGCAGCATGCCCTAGCCACTGGACTGCCAGGGAATTCCTTATAGCATCATTTTTACATCAGATTTTTCTTTTTGAGGTAAATTATTCACTTTTAAACATCTTTGTTTAAGCAATCATGACATAGGTTTTTATTTCAATAATTTCAAGACTTTCTATTCCATATAGGCAAACTATAAATCACTGCAAATTAAGATCAGTATGTGAACTTAATTAATTAATTGTTCTGTCATTCATTCATTCATTCATTCATTGAGCAAACATTTCCTGTGTACCGTGTTACTGTGGGCTGGGCACTGGGCTAGGAGTGCAGTGTGGAAATGGGTAGCTCCGGCGTCCTCTGCTTTTGTTCAGCTTTCAGTGCTAGTGATTAGACAGGCAGCTACCAGGAAGTGTAATAAGTGTTATGGCGGGCACTCAAAATTTGTTGGGTAGACACCTCATAATTCACACTGAAATGTAGCCTTATGTGTCTTACATTAGTTTGTACAAATAGAAGTAAGGCAGCGAGTCGTCTTCTCAATTTACCATGCAATTTAATGGAGAGATGTTATTAATGAGTATTATTTGTATATTGGTTGTAAAAAATCACATCCACTCTAATGAGTCTAACAGGATTCTTCATTTTTTATTCATATTTGTTTGTTTCTTTATATTGCAGATTTCTCTTGGATTTGGCTACAAATTTATAGATCTTCTGCACTGTGTACAGGCACAGGTGAGTTTAAAAATAAGCTTTTCTATTGGTATATTTTGATTTTTAAGTAAAATCAAACATTTAAAATTATACTATTTATAGTTTAGCGAAATAATACGTAAGTAAAATGAATATAAATTGTAAAAGTGTTGTATATTTGTCTACATTTGTTTTATTATGAAAATTCACTATGAATGTGTTGGAAATGATATTTGGAGGTAAAATGACCATATCTGTTTATCAGTGTTTACTGTGTGTATTTGGGAAGAGTTTGCATTTACCCATTGGATGAGGTGAATTATCATCTCATAGCCAAGCAAAATGTTTGCATTTATTTTTATATGTAAATTAAAAATTGCTTGCTATAGATTTTGGCAGCAAATTTCAGTCTTATGTGGGTAGATTTAATGAGCAGGCTTTTCTGGTCCAACCATTCTGAAATAGCTTCTCAATCACTCCTTATCACACAACCCTGATTTATTTTTATCATAATGTTTATGATCATGTGATGTATTCTTATTTTTAGTTTCCCCTACTAGAATATAAGCTCCATGAACACTGGGGCCATTTTTGTCTTGTTGAAAACAGTATCCATAACCCTTAGGATAGGGCTCATTGTATGGGAAAGACTGAATAAGCATTCGTTACAGTAATTATTGGGTAATACATATTAAGAATTTATTTATATTCAGAGTAATTGAACTCTGCATCTGTAAATACAAAATAGAAATAGCTCCTTATACTTATTTCTAAATATGAAATTAATTTATATCAGATACTTTGAGTATATCACTCATATATGTTCAGAGAAATTACCTGTGTTACATATTTTATGTACTCAGGTATGATTAATCAGGGTAGAATTCAGAGGATAATGCTTCCAATCCTGTATTTATTTTGTCACCACCCTAGTAGGTTCTTAGGATCAAGTGATGGGTAAACCTGAAGCAAGTGTGGGAGCTTCTCGCCTCCTTACTCCGTCATGCTACCATGTTGGAAATGTTCTGTGTTAGCTTTATGGAGAGCAAAGTATCAACATATTTGACATTAGTTGCCCAGTTTTAATCTCTGAAAGCCAAATAAGTTAAAAATTTCCTCCTGTCACTTCATACAAAATGTAATTTACTTAGGTGGTTTTATTTTTGTAGATCGGGGGAAATTTTTGGTCATTTTTCTGCCCTCTGTATTGGTGTTTGAATTCATTCTCGAAGGAACCACCCATTTCCTTGTGTCTTTGGCAGTTTTCTTTAAGTGTTTCAGGATGTTAGTCCTTACTGTTGTTCTTGTCTTTTGTTTTTCGTATTGTGTTGTTTTTTGATCTGTTTCACCTTCTTCAGGCATTGGTCTCTCCTTCTGCCGTCATGGTTTTTCATTTATAAAAAGAACAAAGTCTGAACTTTAGGCTTTTTTTTTTAAAGTAAAATTTTAGGAATTACACAGCAATTTCTTATTCACATCTAATTTACAAGTGCAATTTGCAGAGACTCCTTCAATAATACTAATAACAGCAGCTACTACTTATTGCTCCCTCACTGTGAGCCAGGCATTACGTAAGTGCTTTTCATTATCTTCAGAATAACAGATAAGGAAATTGAAGCTGAGAGAGGTTAAGTGACTTTCCCAAGGTCATTATCAAGTAAGTGGCAGTTCGCCACTCTGAAGACTTTGATCTTAACCCCTGAGCTCCATTTTCTGCCTAAATAGCCCTGCATACGAGCATATTTGTGGCAATAAACGTAGTCAAGGAAAATCATATTCATATTTGAGGACTTAAAAATTAATTTTAAAATCAAATATTATTTTGCTTATATTTCATTAGTAGGTCTTAACTTCTAACCTTTCATTCAAACTGAAACATGATGACTCATTTGAAATTTAATGATGACCTAAACAATTTAAAGTTCTACCTTGGCACTTTAATTTCATACTCGCTTTTGGGGGGGCAGGTACATGGCAGACAGCCATTTGGATTCCTTTTTTTGTTATAAACATGGTATGCTATGAATCAGCATTCCTTCTCCCTTGCAGTATTAGAAACTTCAGGTTATGAGTGGCATCTGTGGTTTGTTGGATGAATCACTTTTCCTACAGAGAACAGGTTGTGTGAAATATTGTGACTATAGAATTACTTAGAACCCTTATCTTGGAAGGTGTAATAATTTGTGTCTCTGTGGGAAATTTTTTAATTATTTAAGAAATGAAGTGACATAGCTTTGAGGTAAAGCAGGGTTGGTTCAAATATAGTTTCAGCTTTCCTTGTTTAGTTTATTTTCAAGGCTGAGTAGGAGATGTTATATAGAAATATTTTGAACCTTAAATGTACAATATTGTGGACAAAATGTTCTTAAAGGGAGTGTTGTTGAATATAGCTTAAATTTTTGATTTGAAAACATGATTAAGTATACTTCCTCACACTTTCCTAGGGTTTATATCTGAGTGTAAATGCAAATTCCAGGTTTGAGTATAGGGAGATGAAATTCTGTAGTTTGAATTTAAAAAGACAAATTTATTTAACAGACTGAACTGTGCTTCCTAATCTACAGCTATATCAGTGTTTCCATTGCAGTCTCACATTTTAAGCATTTTTAACGTTGGCCAATAAAATTTTCTCAGAATTGATAGTCAAAACAGGAGCAAGTGTTAGATAAATCTATTTGACAGTATAGCCTTGAAATGTAATTTTCCCTTTGCCATGGAAACCTGAACTCACTGTGGATTCATATATATTTTGGATTTATTTATAAGTACATTTTCTCTATGTTAGAGATATCTGGGGTGAGAGGACAGGGTGACATGGGTGAGTGAAGAATTGTTCACACGTACTAGGTAGAGCTCAACTCTTCAATACTAACACGTAGAGAGGGTTCTCCAAAGTACAATAAAGCATCATATACTTCTTGTGATACTAATACATTTTGTCGTTAAATACTAAACATTATATTAAACGTATCAAGACATAAAAGAAATTATGTCCATATTGGATATGGCATGGTTGAAAGTACATTTCAAATGAATATTTGTTGGATTTTTAATTCCCTCTTTGTTCATAGATGTGAGAAGATTTGTGATTAGGTGTCTGATTTAACTGAGAGTGTATAAATTCCCATGAAGACGGGCAGCTTGATTTGAGCTACAAATCTGAGATTTTGAGCAGTGTCCCCTGAAAATCAGTACTATTCTAAACAAAATTTAGTAGATTTAACTATATTTCTTTTGCTTTAGGCAGAAATCTGCCAGCATTTAATTGTGTTGCTATTTTTGTGCTATTTCCTTCAGATGCCAGCATGGTCATAGGCACTGTGATTTGGAAAATAAATATTTTGACAGTTGACAAAATGCCCTCAGTCATTTAGCTATTCAGACGAGGATCCTAATCCTAGCCCCCCTGGATGGAACCCTCTGTTCCTGGTATGTAGAATGGACTGCTGAACTCAGGACAAAATGGGCTTACTGGTGGGTTGAAATTATCTTCCAGTGGGTGTTATTAATACAAAGCCACAGTTGGAAACTGTATGACGGGCCAGTTTTTAAAGCATTTTTACTCTTCCATTTTCCTCTTTTTATGCACACATTCATGTAAACAGATTGGCTTAGTTTTCCCCATAAAACTACATTCACTCAGCACCATTAACTCTCCTTTCTCTCTTCCCTCTTTCCCTTTACCCATCATCCTTCCTTTTGACTCTCTGTTCTTTCCGAATATTAATTATTTATTTCGTATTCGTCTGTGCTGAGTGCTATGGGAAATATAAAGAATAACTACCAACGACTGTTATACTGGAAAAGGAGTATCTATGCAAATTTAACGCCATATTTCCTTGCTCGTTCTTTTTACGTTGAATTTTGGCTTTCTGATTTTTCTCTTAAAGAAAAACTGAGCCTTGTTTTCTGAATTAAATGTCTGTTTCTACTAAAAGCCTTAATCTATCCATGGGAGTAGAGGTCAAGGCAACAGCAACAAAAGCCGTCCCTCCTGAGCAAATGTTTTGTTTGCATGGCGTTACCTGCGCTTCCAAACTGTGCTCCTGGGAAGGTACACACCTCGTGAGGTAGGTGTGTTGTGCCAGGTGAGGTTGAGACAGTCCCAGAGTCCAGGCAGTCTCCACATAGAACAGCAGCATTGCGATTTCCATAGGCACAGCCAGGCCATGATGTAAGCACAGTGCGTTGCTGAAGGATTTACCAGAAATACAGCAGAACCTGGTTCCTCTAGCTCATCCAAATGCTAGAATTGCAAGATTTAGAATTACAGCAATTTTCAAGCATCATTTTTTAAGAAAATTCATAAGGATGTTTCTTGGATCGTAAATTGGGATTCAGTGTAGAGAGATTTTACTGTGAGAGCACTGTGTTTTTTTTAATTGAAAAATTCTAAGTGTGACTCCTATCAGCATCGCTGGTATTCTTTGGAAATAATTATAATAAGAGTATTGCCAGTCTGTACCTTGTGTAGATCTTTCGAGTTAGCATGTCTTAGAGGAAGTAGCACTGGAGCCAGAATCTTCTGAGAAACAAGTGGACTCTGGTTTCTCAGCTGTGTTCTTCTGTGCTGTAGTACACAGGTGTGTGTGTGCCCAGGAGTGGGGAGAAGGGGCTGCAGATTGTTAATAAAACGTACATTCTCCTGCCTTGTTTTTTGTTGTTGTTATTGGCCTTTAGATTTCATTTCAAACTTGTATATTCTACTGACCTTGGTAGTAGAGTTGTTAGCTTTAGGGAGAAGGTCTGTGATGAGCAGAATTTCACATTTGTGCCACCGTAGTAACAAATACACAGCATTTGATTTGGGGTCAGTTATTAGGTGTTTAGCTATGCCCTTCATTTTCATTTTGGAAGAAAGTGACAGATACATGTTATTTTCTAGACAGGTGTTGAATTTGAGTCAGCTAACCTTGCCAGAATTTCCTTTAAAGAGAAAATAGCGAATAAAATCAGGCTGCTTTCATGAAACACCTCATAGTTTATTTTTGAAGCACAGATCATGTATGTCATTCTCCACTGTTCATAACATCTAGATGTAAGGGATAAATTAAACATTTATTTATAAAATTATCCATATCTATAAAATTACATTTCCTCCTTCCCTCCCTCCTTCCCTCCCCTTTTTTCTTTTTTTTCTGTGATTCTTTGCCATTAAGATATAGAGATTTCCACTGAGACGTCTCTTGCTAACTTGAGACTCAGAAAAGCAAGACATAACCAGGGAATTTAACAGTAAATTTTGCAACTTGTGATTTTAACCTAATTCCATGCATTAGGTTGTCTAAGCCTTGTTTGCTACTTCACGAATGATCCATGGGTGTCTACAATCAGTGGAAATATATTTTTTGTTCTAGTCACAGCTACACTTCTGCCTTCCCATCCAAACAGAGCCAAGGGAGAGGAAGAAATATGCAGCATTTAATAATGGCTAAATAGGAATTTAACCATATACTAGAGATGTATGTATCCCAATTTTGGAGGATCTCTTAAGTGCATGTCTCCATGCAAGGTTGAGATTGTGGTGCCATAGTCTGTAGACTTGTTTGCCTTCGCCACTTTTGGAAGTATTCAAAAATATTGAATTAATTTAGAATTGATTAATTTGAGGACTTTGCTTTCTTTAAACCACAGTTTTGACCTTTCTGGTGCCAGTTACATGAATTTCATAAGCAGAAATCATACATTTAAAATTTTGTGGTCTCCACCTAAAGGAAGTCTATTAGCTGTCAGTATCACAGAATTGGAGCCCAGTTTTTTACTGTACCTCCTTGAGAAGAGAAAAGGACTGAAAAAGCAGGAGTGTGATGAGCTGGGGTAAACTTCAGCAGACAGATGAGTGCGAGAGCTTATGAAAGACCTGCCAGTGCCTTATATGAATACTGAGACTTTGAAGTCTTTACCTAAACTATAAGAGAATACCTTTGAAGAAACAACTGTGTCACAATTATTGAACTGGTAGCTTAAGTTAGAATAGAGAAAGCCAGGGCCGGAGTAAACAGTTTATTTCGCAGTTTCTTTCAGTTCTTTGTCACTAAGAAAGCGATTTGATCTAGATTTCTAATTCTGCCTTTGATGTGGCGGTTTTATTACAGTCCAGAAAATAAACTGTTTCCTACATTATAAGATAGAGTGTGAAAATAGAATATAGGTTTGAACTAATGTATTTTGAAAACTATTTGGTGGTTACTCATGCTCTTATATTTGAATGGAATGGAAATGGAAAATTTCTTTGACTTAAACATCTGCTAGACAGTTTAGGTTGGTTTTATGAGTTTTATTTATATACAATAGTAGACTTTGTTTTATTAACCCAGTGGAATCTTGATTTTCGATTTTCTTTGAAGCTAGATGCTTTAGAACGTTAACATTTTTCTCTAATGTAGAAGTTAGATGTTTATTGTTGATGCTGCTTCAAAATACTCCCAATGTTTCATAAAATCTTTAGGGTCTAACAGGTAAGTTATTACTTCTTTGAACTCGTTCACTGACATATTTATATTATATGTCAAGATCTGGTCCAGACTTTCTCTTTAAAGTGTCTTTTGAAAACATAAAATCTTAGCCTTTGTAACATAGTGCTGTTATCTTTTAAATGTATTTTGATTTTAGCATATCCTAAATGCCAGTGCCTATTGCTTTAAACCATAATGTGTGCTCACTATATTTATCTGTTTCCCATCTTTTAATTTTTTTCCTCCGAAACCTTTCTTCTTTCACAGCACAGTGGCTGTCATCAAAGCCGTTCAGCCCCAGAGCCAAGTGCTGCCTGCGGTGCTAGCAGCAGCCCCCACGGATATTCGAGGTGGCTGTCCTCGAGTCCTGAGGGGCCCAGGAATGCCACACCAAGGAGCTTACTTACTTCTTGACCATTCCTGACCCTAGGGATAGAACATGGGAGGCATTTACGTATTATCTGTTTATTCCCATAAATTTGATATCTTTGGCTTATTATGGTATTTCTACTTCAGTGTTTTTTTATTGTCATCATTACTTTTCCTGAGGTCTCTGTTGATTAAGGGTCCTGTTTCCTACTAAATTTCGAGGGCTGATTATGAAAATAACATACCTGATCATTTGTTTATATACTACAATGAGGTTTCGTGAGGTAAAGTTTTCACAGTGTTTTGAAGTAGAGGTAAATGTAGGTTACCTTGAGGGGTAGAGAGAAAAGGAAAAACAAACATTTACTATTACTTTTGGCAAGACATGGTTCTTGGCCTTTACATGTTTTGTATCCATTTAAGCTCTGGATAAATACTTTGTGTCAGGAATTGAAGTATGTTTTGATCATGTCTAAATTCTCTTTGATTGAAGTCAAGACTAAACCACTTTTTATTTTCAAAGCATTCAGATTTTATATCCTGGGCCATAATGTCTGTAGTGAAACAGAACTTTGTGTCTTTCAACTCATCTACTTTTAATTGAATCTTGTAACAATTGCAAAGACATTTTGTGCCACCTTCTATATTAGTTGAGGAAAATGATTCAATGATTCTTATCTCAGAAAAGGAAACTTGATTAACTGATCCCATCAGATACTTCAAAATGAGTTTTGTCAGAAGTGCTCAAAAGATGAGAATCAAGAATATGAAGGAAATTGAGTTAGACGCATCCTACGTCATTAAAATTTTTTTCATTATATAGAGCAACACGTCAGTGTTTCGTTCTTTTTTTTCATTTTTTGTTCATAGAACATTTTTAACGTTACTGCTGCCCGTGTATGGGCATGTAGCTTTTCTGTGTCAGTGTGTCATTAGATATATAAATTTGTTTTATTTAAAAGAACATTACTGGGCTTCCCTGGTGGCGCAGTGGTTGAGAATCCGCCTGCCAATGCAGGAGACACGGGTTCGTGCCCTGGTCCGGGAGGATCCCACGTGCCGCGGAGCGGCTAGGCCCGTGAGCCATGGCCGCCGAGCCTGCGCGTCCGGAGCCTGTGCTCCGCAACGGGAGAGGCCACAACAGTGAGAGGCCCGCATACCGCAAAAAAAAAAAATAAATAAAAAATAAAAATAATAATAATAATAATAATAATAAAAGAACATTACTATATTACCAAAGACTGATAATTATGAGGGGACCCCAAACAGGTAGAAAGTAGGACATGAACACAAATTAAGGCTTAAATGTTTGTCATCTATTTACTTGAATGTACAGTTTACTTACATTTCATTAAATGTCATAGTTATAGGCCAGTCAGCAGTGTGGGTTTCAGTACAGAGACATAAATGTGGAACCAAGTACTATCAAGACAGTTTTAATCCAAGTACTAATGTAATAGAAAGTTCTTGGAACTGAAAGATCATTTATAATTGCTAGTGTACATGTCGTTCTTACCATGTGCCAGGTGGTGTTCTAAGCTCTTCCCATAATGGTCCACATAACCCTCAGGTGACGCCTAGTAAGTAGCTGCTGTTAGGCCCTCACTTTAGAGATGGGGAAGGAAGCCACTGAGAAGTCCAGTGACTTAGCCCGTGATGTGCACCAATTTAACTAGCTAGTTAGAGGCAGCATTGGAAGTCAAACCCAGCCTGTCATTGGTAATCTTTTGCCTGTGAACGTTTGTTCTCTTAAAAAATAAAGAACAAATAAACAGACCATCCAAACAAAAAAAAAAGAGATAGTAATTTCAAAATAAAGTTTCGAGCTAACCTTCTGAGCGTGGGAAGGACTGTGACAAGGCTTAGCGTTGTACGCGCTGTCCCCTTCCTCCCACTGAGGGTCTGCGGGCCCGCAAAGTTGCTAAACTGTATACTGTATCAGAAATGATTATCTGACATGAATTAATAAAGGGAGATGCAGGTCACAGAAATTGTGTTAAGCTGTTCTTTGAAGCTGGCTTCAAATGAGGTTACACAGATAATTCATTCAGTGGGATTTGGATTTAGATGTTTTATTAACATTGGTTATTCTGTTTTAATGGATGGGGAAAGGGCTACCGCACTTTCTTTTTCATGTTCTTCTCTTTAAAAATAACCTTAGAAGTTTTCCTCAATTAAAAGAATCTTAAAAAGGAATTTCCTGGACTTCTCATATTAAGAAATATGGGAAGAAGATGTTTTTCACACAAAGAGAAGAAGAAGTTCCATTCAAAACCAAATTTCAGTTGTTATTTTCAAAAATTGTATTTCTAAGAGTGACTAGAGAATTCTTTCAATTACTTTATAAAAAGCTTAATTTATATTGAAGAACAGTTTCTATTTCATGTTGACTATATTATATTTTAGATAATCATGATCTAAATGAACAGATGTGGCATTTACATTTTATAAAATGTCTAAAAATTAGGCTACCCTGCCTCTCAGATTTCTCCCAGTTTTTTTTTTTTTTTTACACAGGTTCCCAGTAGGATCCGTGCTTAGTGTTTTTGGGTGCTTATGAGTTTTTGTGATATAATTAACAGTATTCACCATGAACACAAAAAGAAGTTTTAATTACTTATCACCTCAAATTTACTTTATTCACAGCTGCCAGTTTCCTTTTTCTCTTTTCTTTTAAAGCTGTTTTTTAAGCAAATACAAAATAATTTAATTAATACTGTGACATATGGTTTCAGTGTTTTAATAATTCATGCTGTTTCTTAAAGCACTGATTAAATCTACCCTTAAAATTTTTATTCTGAGTCTTTATTTCTATTGTAACTCACAGTTGTTAGTAGTCTCTTAAAATTTTTTCTTTCATATACTCTCTAGTAACGACTTGACCACATCTTTTAAAAATAAAATGTAGAAATATTTTTATAAATCAGAATGTAAAGGAGTCTTTTTTGTTTTTTTGCGGTACGCGGACCTCTCACTGCCGCGGCCCCTCCCGTGGCGGAGCCCAGGCTCCGGACGCGCAGGCTCAGCGGCCATGGCTCACGGGCCCAGCCGCTCCGTGGCACGTGGGATCCTCCCGGACCGGGGCACGAACCCTCATCCCCTGCATCGGCAGGCGGACTCTCAACCACTGCGCCACCAGGGAAGCCCTAAAGGAGTTTTAAGAAGGAATCTTTTCTTGCATACCTACATTAATATATATATTAATATACCTTATACCTTAATATGTATATTATTTCATCAAATTCTTACTGCTGTCGACTTGGTGAGAGAAATTATCCACATTTTATCCGTGAAATCACTGAGGCTCATGGAGATTACTCAGTAGCACATAGGGAGGCAGGTAGCTCCAGACCTTGAAGCTGGGACTTTATATTCCCCGCTCTGTCCTCTTTCACATATAGCATAGCCACCTCTAGTGATGCAAATGGAACTTCCTGATTAGGTGAAGCTCTGGTTTGTTTTTTATTCCCCGGCTAACCGACGGTCTTTTCCAGTTTGGTCTGTAATCATTTTGGAGCACAGAGCTGTTGTGCACAGAGTAAAGTAGGAATGTTTCAGGTGTACAGAGGCGATATATATGGTCTTTGTTCCACCCACATCTTTTATGTAGGAAGAGAAGTGGAAAACAAACATGAAGTTACATAAATGGAATTACAAAGCAATGTAACAACAAATGTAAAATAAGGTATTGTAGCAGGTGCACAGTGTGGGAAGGTAAGCGGCACTGGGCCCATCCCCCTCCCTCTCTTGGTACTCTTGACCTTGTGGTTATCTTGCTGTGACAGTTACAACCCTCCTGTGTATTCTAGATCATTACAGCAGGAGTAGCTAGAAATGAAACAGATAGAGGATATCTTTTGTTGATGGGACTCAATTGCCTCAAAGACAGAAAAATAACTGCTAGTTAACAGTCTTAGCTGAAAGTGTCCTGAGAATGTGGGTGGCTACCACGGCCTAACCCAACTAGATTGTCCATTTCCCTCTGCTCTAGATGATTGGGAGGAAGCTGTAACACTTGGGTTTATACAAAGTACTGAGTAAATTCTTAGAATTTAATTTATCTTTAAGAGTTTAATAAACTGTATCTGATATATTGTCTAACTGAAGAATACCTCTTGTTGAAGAGGTATAAAAAATGCTTAATGGTTAATGCTTTAATATAAGGAGATTATGCCCTTTTTACAAGTAGTCAGTTGCAGGTACCTTGGACAGAGAGAACAGAGAAGGTCCAGTGTTACAGAAGTGAAGCCTACCATGAGGGCCCCTTATTCTTAATACCAACTTGAGTCTAATGTATTCTTGCTGTTCAAATTCCACCTGCTTTCCTCCCTAAGACATCTGTTCTTTTTCTACTGTGCGATTTTGTTGTATTGAGACTATTCACATAAAGCGCTTAGACCAATGCCAGCACCTGGAACATTGTTTTTAAAAGTCAGCTTTGATCTTCCTCCTTTTCCTCCCTCTCCTCATCTTCCGCTTCTAGTCCTCATCTCTCTGATTCCTGTTCCTAGTCTAGGTTGAGTTAACATTTCTGAAAATTTCAGATCAGCATCTCAATAGCAGTTCCCAGCTGAGCTCTACCTATTGTCCAGGCCATAGACTCTACCCTTTCTATCTTTTTTTCCCTGCTGGTGTTTCTTGTCTATTTTAAGCCTTAAAAGTCTTAACTCATACTGCCATAGGGTAGAGGCAAGGCTTCTTTCCTGAGTAACAGCCCAATAATCAGTTGAAATCATCTTTAATGGCACACACATACACACACACATTCATACATACATACAATCACTTAGGAAATGATACTCACAAGTTAACCACAAATGATCTGATCAGGCATTTGGTAACAGACAAAATGGAGACGGGATAGGGTGGCCCAGGGAGTAGAGGTCCCTCCCCATTATGTTCTTTCCTTTCCAGCCTTCTAAGAAGAAATAAATACGTTGAGGGCCAGAAACCTTTGAAAAATGATGCGTCAACACCTGAAAAATCTATTTCCTGGGATTTCTCCCTCTTGAAAAATCATTGAGTATTTCTACTAAATTTTCTTTTCATATATGTTTCCTTTGTGATTACTTCTTCACCTACTCTGCTTACATCCTGTCAAGCCTCCTCTAGGGGGAGAAGAAAGAAAAGAAAGAGGAAGAGGAGGACATTTATTCTTAAAATTTGCTCCCAACTAGGGCTTTGCACAAATTGTTAGTTGGGAGCACAGTCTAGAGATTCTGAGGATGAAAGCAAAAAAAGAGGTTTGAACAGTGATTAAGCATGTTACCTTTAGACTCTAGCAAATAATCCTTTTTTTTCAGCCTCTCATCCCATTTCTGGCGTACATTACGGTCGTCAAGAGGTGTTGCCATTGTTGGCAGTCATCTACTAAGGAGATGAGAGAGTGATTTTTTTAAAAGGGGGGGCTGTCTGTCACTCATTTATTCCAGGGGAGTACTTTTTGAACATTCATATTGCTAAATTTGTTAGAGTAGGCTTGGGAGAAAGAGAAAGAAAAATCACTCAACATATCACCAAATTAAACGAATATTATGCTTTGACATAGTATCAGAAAATGTCATTTTAGCAATGTTGTCTTTAAT
This sequence comes from Kogia breviceps, assembly GCF_026419965.1. Lineage (NCBI taxonomy): Eukaryota > Metazoa > Chordata > Mammalia > Artiodactyla > Physeteridae > Kogia > Kogia breviceps. The sequence continues at coordinate 14,210,065 of NC_081326.1, read as the reverse complement.
TTGGAATGTTTGCCAGGTAGACGACATGAAAACTTTATTTTTGGCTGCATTGGGTCTTCATTGCTGCCCGCGGGCTTCCTCTAGTTGTGGCGAACTGGGGCTGTTCTTCGTTGCGGTGTGTGGGCTCCTCATCGCGGTGGCTTCTCTTGTTGCGGAGCACGGGCTCTAGGCACGCGGGCTTCAGTAGTTGTGGCTCACGGGCTCTAGAGCTCAGGCTCAGTAGTTGTGGCGCACGGGCTTAGTTGCTCCGCGGCATGTGGAATCTTCCTGGACCAGGGTTGGAACCCGTGTCCACTGCACTGGCAGGTGGATTCTTAACCACTGAACCACCAGGGAAGTCCCCACATAAAGAATTTTAATGTGGTTTTTTTTTTTTTTTTTTTTTTTTAACTGATTGCTCTAGCAGTTGCTATAGCAGATAAAAAGTTGCCTCAGTCCTCATATCTGTGTGTCTTACATTAGAAAAGGCACAAGTAAAACCAACATGCACAGGAGCCTGCGGGCAGCTCCCAGGGGTGGTCCCGGCCTGGTGGCTGTGAGACCTTGGGCATGTTGTTTCTTTTTCCTGGACTCAGTATGTCAGAATCTGGAAGATTACAAAGAGAAATCCATTGTGACCCTGCCATTAATCAAAAAAAAAAAACCCATGATGACCTTTTAAAATGCACATCATTTGGGTGTTACAGATGCTTTGGGGGTAGAGGAAAAGAGATGAAGTAGTTTGAGTGGTGTATCCCTGAAACAATGACTCTGATGTTTGGCGTAAATTCCCAAGTAGTTTCCTGACTTTTGCCTAGAACATCTCTGGAAGCCTTTTCACAATTTCATGGGTGATCTAGGTTAGTAAGTTAACAGTTGGCATTGAGACACAGAACGTGTTCACTAGAGGAGGAACTAGTTGATCTGGAGTTGAGTCTGCGTGAACCTGTGTGCTGGAGGGTAGGCTCTGCCTTTCGCCACTCTTCCTTTCAGTGCCCAGCCCTGCTAGTGGGGCCTTCTGGAGTGAAAATGAAAATCGAGTTTTAAGTGAACACACACAGTGTACACACACAAAGTGAGTACATTCGTATTTTAGAAAACTGGGACCCTGGGATCACTCTGGGTAGCACTGCACATCAGAAGTGGATCCTATCACTTGGGTTCAATATTATACCAGACTCAGCACTGGCCAGCTGACGCTGTCATTACTGATTTTGAAAATCATGGGATTTATGAGAGGGAGATTTTACAATTGGGGAAAAAAGAAATCCAGTGACCTGCCTAATTTTATAGTAATTACTTATTATTATTTAATTCAGCATCTCAGCATGGGGTTCATGTTAATGTAAGTTCATGATATCCAACTAGGTGCATACGGATTGATTATAAAGATTAATAAAGATACCAGGCACATGTCAACTAATAATAAAACACTTACCAAAAAGGGGCTAGATAGGCAACAGGATAACTCTCCAGAGGATCCCATCTTTACTACTGTTTTTCCTTTACATTCCTGTTAAATAGACTCTCCTAAAAGGAAATTAGAAAATAACACGTGCACTTACACACTTAATACTTTGTTGGGGTCCATGGACATTCTCATTTACCTCCCACCACTTATAATGTTTTATTACTTTGTATTGGTATCAGATATTCAGAATGATGGTCCTAAGGACTGTAAGATCTTAAATCGTAGAGAAAGGTAAAGTTATCTTTTGATTGGTGATATTTACTAAAATAGGAGATTATCGTCATACGTTTTTAGAAGAGCTTCAAATAATAAATAATGAACCAAGTTTGGTGGTGGTAGGGGGGTAGCATTTGTCATCTCACCAGCATCCTAGTAGTGGTTTTATTGTATGCTCTCCATCTTGCAGACGTGAAAGCCTGAAATTCTGAAGCTTAATGCTTTTTCTAAACAGATACTGTAAGTAGCTATGAACACACCTGCCATGTGGTGTTAAGCAGGACTCTGGTGCTACATCTCCCTTTGCTGGGAGGCCTCTGATTCTGTTCAGTGTTGTTCCTTTGGATGCTGCCATCCAAGAAAATTCAGCGGGGTGATGAATTTCCTAGTTGAGGGGTTTGTTTCTGGGAGTGCTCACTCCCTAGCCAATTGCAGCTCCCTTACCGTTTCCCCTGATCTGCTGGAAGCCGCCCGCATGTTTTCTCTGTTACAGGCTATGCTCCCTGAATGGGAGAGAGGGATTTAAGTCGCTACCACTAGAGAAGCATCTTTCACACCTGGGATTTCTACTATACTTTTCCCTAAAATTTAGTGACCGGCCTCATGATGCTTAGTGAGCACCTCCCTCAGAAGCCTGCGTTGCCGGGCCGGCTGGCGCACGCGCCCCTCCTCGCCACCCCCGCTCCCCCGCAGGTGGCCGCATCTGGGGCGCCGTCCTTCCCACGCAGCCCACGCCGGCCTCCCACTTTTGATATTACACAAGCGGTGGGAGGTCACCAACAACGTAGCGCAAAGTCACTCTTTAGGAGAAGGGGCCCCGTGGTAAGGGGTGGGATGGATTCCTGTGAGGAGGAACCAAAAGTGGCCAGGAAAAGCTCCAAGGCTGCACAGTGTGGACGCCTGTGCCCGCACCCAGCTTTCCGATTTTCCTCCGCCGTGTTGTTCTTCCTGCTGTACTCTGTCAGTCACTGAGGACACAGAAAATGTCTTAATTTCCTTATCTCGCCCCGTGTTCGAGAAAAGAAATCTAGCTTAGATGAACACCCAGTTTTGTTTCATGAACACCTTGTGAACTGGCTCTCTCCTTCTTAATTCATCCACAGGGAAGTAATTGGTGGACTGTGTTTAAAATTCAATATTCCTACATCTTACATGAAGTTGGGAAGAATTCTGCATAACCAAACCTGATCTTTAAGTTCACCAGATTGATTCCCTGGAAAACAAATGAATTTTGATTTACCCATGGTTGTGTAGGTTTAAAAAAAAAAAAAAGTGTCTGAGACTTAAAGTAAGTAACATGGATTCCTACAGAATCATGGTCTGCTCTCAGTTGGTCTAGTTCTGGTGCTGCTGGCTTTTATCATTCTGGAAGCTTCAGGTCTCCCAGTTTCCAGGGGGCTTAGGATTCTGCCCTGGCTCTGGCAACCCTCTTGCATTGTTTCACCCACCAAAGGGAGCAGTCGGAGTCGAGCCCTGCCTTCCACTAGGGTATCCCTAAGAATAGGGCATATTCTTTGCCTGAGCTTATAAATGTTTAGTGTATATAGTGTAAAATTGGCACCAACAACGAAAAATAGATAGTCATTTATTTTGATGCCTAATTGTAGGCTAACCCAGGTAGATATTCCTGATGTGTAGCCCTGGACTCTTCTGGCTGCCAGAAAAAAACCTCAAACTAGTGTGAGCCATACTGGAATTTATTTCCTCACATGTCTGGGAAATCCAACGCCACAACCAGCTCTGGGTGCATGTGGACGGGCGATTTAAACGATGCCATCAGAAACTTCTCTCTTTCCTTTGTCTCCACTTTCTTCTGTGTTGGCTTCTTTTTCAATTAGGACCTTATGTGATGGCAGAGAAGGCTGTCAGCAGCTCTGGCTTACATCACTTTAACAGCCAGTGTTCCCCCTTTAAAGAGAGCATTTCTTTCCTGATAGTGCCAGCAAAAACCACAGGAATGGCTCTCACTGGCCTAGCACGTACTGCCCGCCTATTTATGGATCAGTCCTGCCAGGGGACTGGAGGTAGAGCAAGCGTCTTCCTGAGTCCCTGGTCACACTGGAGGCTGTGTGGAAGTGGCGGCAGTCCTAACGGGAGCAATACGGCCTGCTAGTGGAGGGTGACTTGCCTCTACTGCAGAGAGATTAAGCCGGGATGCAGGTTTGTGGTTTTTTTCACCAATGTTTTTTCAAGCCCGGAGCCTCGAAAAGTCCTACCTCCTCACCGGAATCATTCAGGTATGCCGGTACGTAGCGTTTTCTCATCAAAACCACAAATACGTGTTGAGAACCCACTCTGTGCCATTCATGGTACTAGAACCAGTAACTACGAGAAAAGCACAAATTTTTCTCATTTTGCGCTCATATTATCATGGAGATGTTGGTTATAAAAAGGTAGAGTGTAAACAGTTCTGTGGCTGAGGGAAGCACCCATGGAGGGGGGCAGTTCCCGGCAGAGGGGCAGCGTGTGCAAAGGTCCACTGGTGAGAGAGAGTAATTAACTGAAATAATTCCTTACAGATGCCACACACATAGTCAGAGGTCAAGATTGCAGAGGTTAGTGGGGCCAGATCATCTAAGCGTCTTACTTACGAAGCCATTTTTACTTTAACCTTAAGTGCGTCAGGGATCTGTTGAAGGGTTGGATGCAGGGGAATGAAATGATGACATTTGTATTGTGGAGTGAATACCGTGCACTGGGCAGGACTGGAGGCTGAGCCACATTTAGGCCATCGAAGTAAATCCCTCGGTGGTGAGATGATGAGTCGAACACAGGGGTAGCGGCAGAGGTGATGGGGTTACGTAAGCAGATCCGAGCAGTTTGGTAGGAAGGTAGTAATTGAAGGCTGTGGGATGGAGCACTCATTCCAGGTCCGACAGACGACCTGGCTTTGTCTTCTCTGGTTACCCAGGGTCCCTGTGATCTACATCATGCTATTAGCACAAACTGTTTAGTAGATTTTCTATATTTATAAAAGTATGAATATGAGAAGGTTCATAGTAGCTTTATTCATAACCGCCATAAAGTGAAAACAGTCCAAATGTCTATCAGCAAGAAAAATAAAATGTGGTATGTACACACTGTAGAGTATTGTTTAGCAATAAAAAGAAATGAAGTACTGATATGTGTTACAAAATGGATTAGCCTTGAAAATGTTATGTTTAGTGAAAGAAGCCAGTAATAATAGGCCACATATTGTATAGAATAAGCAAATTGTTAGAGATAGAAAGAAGGTTAGTGGTTGCCAGGGACGGGACTGGGAGTGGGGGAAATGGGAGAGACTGCGAGTGGGGCTTCTTTGTAGAGTGATAAAAAGGTTCTAAAACTGACTGTGGGGTGGGTTGTACAACTCTATGAATATATTGAAAACCGTTGAATTGTACAAATTTAAACCATTTGAGTTGTATTAGATGTGAATATCTCAATAAAGCTATTATGAAAAATATGAATATGGGAGTAAAGTCACCCTTAATTTATCTGGAAAACAGAAGACGATCTGGTAGAAACAGGCATATAAAATACATCAAGAAATGACAGTGAGGAGATAGCATAAAACTGGAAAAATAAACAAACCTTAAATGTGTAACGACAGGAGAATGGATGAATTATGATATATTCATCAAAAAAGAAATGACAGTAAGAATCCTGATAATTAACAAATCCACATAAAACTATTAATACCTTATAGATGTGACCTAAAATTAGCATTTGTACAACGTTTAGTATAGGAGTAAAATATCTTTACTTAACTCTCCAACCCTTGATACTACTATTAATATATTACCGAAGAACACCATTTAACAAGGCAATGAAACAATATAATATAGTTTAGAACGATTTTATTTTAACATGCAGAGATTTGTGGTCTTTTAAAACACTTTCAGGGTCAGTTTCATTTAACTGAAAAATTTAGCATATTGGACAACTTCAAAGAAGAATCATTAAACAATTTCTTACCTAACTTTGAGTTTTTTACAAAGGAAAGAGAAGATTATTACTTGGAACAACAGAAGAGGCAAGGGATGATGATGATGATGATGATGATGATGTAGATACAGAAGTGGAGAATGGTGGAAAGCATGCTCTAATTAGGAAGGTAAAATAACAACACAGATCAATGTGTAGGGTTTCAGAAGGAAATTGGGTAGTTGAGCCACTTAACTCTTAGGTGACTTCTGTCAGTTATACTTTATTGCAGAAATACTTCGCAAACCATTTTGGCCCTTTTGTCTTATTTTGTTTTTATATGATCACTGGACTAATCAGGAAAAAATAAAAACTTTACTGTTTTAATAAGGAAACCAAGGAAATGAGAACCTATAGGAATTGCCCATGGTTGGGACTGGGGAATACGCGTAAGCGGAGAAACTCCCTAAGCTTTGCCTAGAAAGAATCTCAGAAATTGTCTTAAGACAGGTATTTTGGCTTTAGTATATTTATACTTTATCATTTTGTTATTGATTCTAAAGTTATTTTACTTGTAAAATGAGACAGAAAATAGGTAAAATTTAGTAGCTAATAAAGAATGAAAAATTATCAGAAATTTAAAAATACCATGTATATGTAGATGACGTCTATGTTTTTAAAAGGTCTGTGTATCAGAAGTTTAGAGAATTGTTTCAAAACTTGTAGGCGTACGTACATTTAAAATTTGGCACTCAGAAAGCTTTGCTGCAGTATTTTTTAATTTGCTTCTTAAATCCCCTCAATTTGCTATTCTTTAATGTTAATCTTTTTTCCCCCTAAGAGCAAGTCCCTCATCTTAGAGACTGGAGGATTTACTTGTCTTTCCTGAGAATTTCCTTCCCTTATCTTTTTAATTGCAGTGCTGTTATGGGTCCTGTCCCAGATTTCTTTCTTAATTTTTCTCTCTTTTCATTTAATTGAGGCATATCCATTTCACATTAGTATTGTGCCTCTTTTTATCTTGGAGGAAGCAACTGGAATTCTCTGAGTGTATTGTAAAATTCTCCTATTTAAGTTAATGGCAAACACTGAAATATGTCTGTGATAATTATGGGGTTATTAATAGAAAGAGGAACACTTCTAGATTTTTTCAGAAGTCTTTTCAGTCAGTATTTTACATTATATGTAAGTTGACAAAAAGCTCTTTGCAAAGTCTAGTGTTACCTTGAGCAGAGTGAGCTTATTTTTTAGCCAAAATATTTCTGCCATGCTACCAGCTACACAGCCTCGATGATGTTTTCAGAGGCGTTCTTATTTAAGCATAGGAACCACCATCCGTCCGTCCGTCCATCCATCCATCCGTCCATCTATCTATCTATCTCAGAATTTTTGTCACAATTTTTTTAAATTAGAGAACATGTATTCTGCTGTTTGGTCACATCTGTCCCATCCTAGTTTTCTGAAAGAATTGTCAATTAGAGTCTAGTTCTTTGTGTTGGTGTTCTAATTATTCGGGAAAGGGAAATTTGCTTTTAAGTCTGTGTGAAAGCCCTTGCTAATTAGAAACATTAATTCAAAATTTCTTTCATATTTTCTTTGCTTAACGTGTTCCTCTTCAGTTGGCTCTGATTTTTGTTTGTTTGTTTTTAAAATTAGAGTACTACATTGATTTAACTCATTTTAATATATCAGACTCCTACATATAAAATATTTTAAATAGTTGATTGTATGTACTGCCAAATTGTTCAGTTTAAAAATAGGACTCAGAAGCGTTTTTTTAAAATATTAAGTTCTCCTGAAAATAGAATTCAAATTTACATGATTTTATATAGTATTTTTAGGTCTTACAATTCTGTTAGAAGGTAAACTGTAGCTGTATGTTATTGCTTTCTTATTTCTTTTTTTTTTCTTATTTCTTTTTAAAGACTATGCTCTACCCTTTAATGCTTTCACATTACGCCTACTGAATTTATGGTGATGATTTCAATTTACTGGAAATTTCCTGTGATTAATTAAGGATAGAGTTTGGCAAGTAGAGTTTGATAACTGTAAATGAGAGAAATAAACCAAAAATGAGAGAATTTTAGAAAGTGGCGTATCTGTGCTTTTTTGAATTTTGAAGTGGTCGCTAATTTAAAATTGTCAGAACTTCAGATCAACCTACTGGTTGGGTAAAAGGGCCTTTTTATTAGCCATGTATGGGCTCTTTATATGCAGGCGTTTTAACATGTTTAATTGTAGTGTAGATCTGTTTGGTCTAACTCACTGTGACAGTTCTCCAGTCCTGAATCCCAATCGTGGGAGACAGTGCATCAGTGTTTCTCTTGTGAACATTAGAGGTGAAATGAGTAGGGTTAGCGAGCATCTTGAGTATAAGTAGAGTTCATTTACTAACAACAGAATTGAGGTCCTGAGTATGAATACTTTTTCAATTCACATTCTTTGTGAATTGTTGGATTGCAAGCCATCAGTGTTTTCGTATAGGAGTCTTAGAGTAAGAATAATTATATATTCTAAAAGTGGTGTCTTTGGGAGAATTATTTTGTGGGAAGTTTAATCCTTTTCCTAAATATATAAATAAATATTATTTGCTTTATCATTAAAGACTATCCATAATAGGAAAGTGTATGGATTTGGGGATAGAGCTCTTGTTGTGCAAATTTATGATTGGGTATACCCAAATTGCTCAGAGAATTGTTCAAGGATGACGTAACATAAAAGAATTTTGTGATTGGTAATGAGTAGAAAAATGTAAACTTTCGACCCTCTTTAAAAAAAGAAAAAAACTGGAGTTGTGTAAAACACCTACAGATGGCAAGATTTAGCATAGAGTCAACTCTCACCCTTCACAGCATTTATGATCAGGTTACACTCTGTGCTCTGGAAACTTCAGTGTTTTAATGCGGTAAAAGTTGGATCTAAATTGCTCTTCGGGTGTTTGTATATATTAGAGAACCATCTAGTACCTTTAAAAAAGTTCAGCATTTTACAAGTTTTTATTGTTGCTTTAGTCAAATGTTTCCTTGAAATAAATTTGTTTGGCATAAAGTTATAAGTTAAAACTGTTTAGACTCAGATTACTGAGATGTTTGCCAACTGCCTTAGGCTTCTCTTATCATTTAAAAAATTAACAGTATATTTTGGCAGCCCATAAATAGGTACTGATTAATCTCTTTGTCCACTTCAGTAATCTCAGAAGATTTAGAAACACAATTATTAAAAGCAATGCACAGGTCCGTTTTTAAAACAGAAAGCATCAGAGATGAAGTTATTTTTCTAGTAAAATGCATAAGTAGCTTACATATATTGTTATCCGTTGGTTTGTAATTAATGTTTTTCTCTGTTAATATTTCTGATGACATTAGAAGTCTCTTTTAAAAAACTGGGAATGAAAGAGTAGTTTTCTTCACTGAAATATTTATTTTTTCATACATGTTTAGCAAATCTCCATAGATTGACCAATAAAAGGATTATTATTTTACATCTTCAAAGAGGATTCCTATTTAGGAAAGTAGAATGGTGTCTTTTTTTCAAACATTAAACATTCAGTTTAATGCTGTTTTCTAACATGAGATCCCTTGGTATGATTGTATCAGATAAAGAATCGAAACTACATTATAGTTTCTGCCGATGACCTAACCAGTAACCAGGTTGTTCCTTTTCTTGTGTTCCCTCTTCACTTCCACCTCCTGATCCCCTCATTTAGGTTGATTTGTAATCTGACTCTTGTGACAGATGTTAGGAGGTGGAGCAAAGGGATTCTCTGCTTTTAGACCCACAGGGTAAGAGACTGCTCTCTTAAATCTATGGTCAGAAGAAAATTTCTTGAGCCTTTTAAAATTACTGTTATCAAAGGAAAAGCACAGGGTAATATAAACAAAAATGACAAAGAAAACTTAAGGGAGGAGTAGAAGAGACATGAAGATAAGTCAGGCAGACACTACTAAGGACGTTTTGGAGGAGTGGGTAGGCTTTTCGTGTTGAAGCATGTGCTTCGCTTTGACTGAATGTGGCTTCATTTCTGTAAACAGACCTCCTTCTGGGATGAATGTGTTTTAGCCATGTCTGTACCTGTAGCAGAATACTGGCGATGAAAGTTTAGAGGCAATTTAAAGATGGGAGAAGAGAAGTGAAAAAGCTTCAAGTTTCAGAGATACTGCAGATTCTACCAGGTTTGAACACATTTTGAAATACCAAACAAAAAAGTGTTTTCACAACTCTATTTTTCAGCTGTTTACAACTAAGTTTCTATAAGTTGGAAATCAGTTGACTCAAAATACTCGTACTTTAAAACACTTCTTTCAGTAGTTATACGCCTGTGTGCAAAATCGCTACATTTTCCCAATCTCCTGTTCCCGTTTCCTACAATCTGTCTGAACTTTCTCCTGTGGAGAATGGAGGGCTTTCAGCTAGGAACTTCCTTGACTAGGCAGTGATTCAGGAGTGAGGATGAGTTCTGCTAGCTCAATGTGTAAAAGCCGTGTTGGCAAACACATGGGTTCTGGGCCCGTGTGCAAGGACATGTGGTCAGAAGCAGACCGTCTCTGGTCGTTCCGGGTCGCTGTGGCGTATCTGCGCGTCTCAGCGTGGCCAGAGCCTGTGCTCTGCGCCGTGGCTCGCCCTTTGTCTAAAGCTTAGCGGAACAGAACGCTGACATGATCCTGGTTTTAGTTCTTGATGTTGAAAGCGCTAGCAAGTAAGCTCTGGAAAGCATTTAACCACTGTAGTTCCTACGCAGACAAGTCCGGTGAGAGCAGCTTTTTTACTAATTTACAACGTAAGAAATTGAGTATTTGTTCTCCTAAAAATCTTACTTTATTAAAGCATTTAATTTAAAAACGGGAAAGACCTTCCCAGTTTTCCCATTCGAGAACACAAAAGAAAGCGCATAATGACTGCTTATTACATAAGCATAGCAGTTTAAATTTACAACCAGGGTACCAATTACAGGTACTAGTTTAGTCAGTTGAAACGTAAAAAATTAGTATTAATAAGCCTAGTCTCCTTGGCAGTACTCTGGTGCTTCCTTTGCCCCATTTCTTTGAGTGTATTATTTTCTATTAACTAAAGAAAAAGACACCCGCACACCTGTCATTTACTGTACTGCATCTTGTTTATAATTAAGACCAGGAGTGAATGTTTATTTGAAAGCTGGCAAAGAGAGGGTTCCTCCTTGCTTTAAGGAAATGTTTAAAAAATTAAAAAAACATATGCCTGTGTTGCTTTTTTTAACGGGCCAGGATATATTTTTCAACATATTTCTTCCCTTTTACCGCATATTACAAATAAACAAAATATTAACAAAATTAGCATTCTGAAGTGCATTCATAGATTTTTAGTTGCTAATTTAATCTGCTTTGAAAACTCCTGCAAAGCAGGTACTCTATTTTAAATAAATATGGGGTAGGTAATCCATCATTGTTGTCTTTATCTTTAAACTAATTGCTCTTAAGTATGTGTTCATAATAAATGAATTCAAGCATGATTTCATACAGCGTTCTTTTTTTGTTAGCCATGCAAGCATATTTATTTGAACTGACAGTATTGTCGTCTGTTGGTTAGGCAGATTTCAAAGAAAGTTTTCTTGTACACCACAGAAGCAAAAAGTTTCTTCAGCGAGAGCAACTACAAATATTTAATTTTTATTTTTAGTTGTTGTTATAAAAAGAGGTAGGGGTGTCAAGCTGGGAGGAAAGACTAAAGTAGAATTTTTATTGTAACTTTTTAGTTTTAAAGAAAATTTACATAGCAAGGAAGTGCAGGCTGTCTGGGACAGCACTGAACATAATTCCAGGTATTAGGATATGATTTCCATCAGTAAGAATCATCTGTCAACTAGGACAGATGATTCACATGTAGGTGATGGAACTGTAATCATCTTTATTTCTGAGCATCTTTGTTTTAGAGCTGGAAGAGGCCTTAGGTATCATGTAATTCCTTCAAAGTTAAGGCCTATAGTTAGTAAACAATTTTCTGGCTGTTGCATAGTTACTTATGGGCTGGGCTGGGACGTGAATCCTGGTCCTCACCTTCACAGTTCAGTGGCTCATGTTCTCAAACCATGATGCTTCCCTGATTGTTTTTGTAAATGAAACATTTTCACTGGCTGCTGTTAGTCAATCAAAGGTGGTATATGTTGAATGTGGTAGAATTAGTCATTGGGGTTTCAGTGAATATGTGTTATATGTAACGCGTGCCTTATGTATAACCTAAGGCACCCTGAGCTATTTGATTGAAAATTAAAGTTTCAGCCTAGGCATATCTATGAATTTTTTTATATTGAGGATGAGTTTGGGTTGACAGAATGTAAACATATGTATTTTGTATATTGGTTGCAGTTATTATAAGAAAAGCCTGCCCATGTTTGCTTTGTAATAGATGAACTCAACTTGGAATATTATGGTACTGTTAAAAATTATATTTTCAAAGGCTGAAATAATAAAGAAAAATACTTTTGCGATGCTGTTAGGTGACAATGGTAGGATTCATTTTTATACAGCTTTTTAAAAACTATGTTTTGTTAAAAATTGTTAATTTTTGTTAAATAGTATCTTCAGATAGTAGAAATATGAGTGTTTCCCTTCTTTCTTTACTTTTCCCTCCTTTTCACATTTTTTCCCTAGGGAACATTTTTTCTTATAAAAACAATGAACCTGTTGGGAATGAAATTATAAGTAAATTTATTTATAAATTTATCCTTACAGATAAACTGAGTAGATAGCTGATAATATCATACCTATAATTTTTTTAGCTTAAAAGGACCTCCTCGCCAGAAAGATACTTGCTCAACCTTACTGTTAAAGCATTAAAACTATACTTACACCTTATTCCTCCAGTAACTGGTGTTACCACCTCTGAAAAGTACAGAACTTGTACAGCATTCGTATCAGGTGCTGTTCTGTTTTACTTGTGCCGACTCATTTCATACTACAGCCCTTAGGAGGTGGTGGTGCTGGTGGTGGTGGTGCTGGCGGTAGTCTTTCACGGGAGAGGAACCTGAGGCATGGAGGTGTGAAATAATTTTTCTGAGGCAACACGTCTGGTGCAGCCAGTGTTTAAACTAGTCTGGCACTGGAGCCCATAATCTTAGGTACTATGTGGTAGTTACTTAGATGTTGCATTGTGGTATAGAAACGTGACCCAGGAAGAAAAGATTTAGGAAGAAGTAGTCAAACTATGTCTAATGTAAGATTTTTGCCTACAAACTGAATGCACAGATTTCTGTTTGCTGCCATATCATATAAAAATTGCTACATTGAGTATCAGTAAATTTAGAGGATATATTATAGACTAGATGGTCTACTGGAAATTAGCTTGCAGGGGTGGGTCTCAGTGAGCTTCCCCGGTAGCTGAAGTAGTGGGGCAGTGGGTCTGTGGCACTGCCAAAGGGAGAGGTGGGCCTTAAATATTAAGACAGGACAGAGGGCAAATGGGGGTTCCAAGAATGGGTTCCAAATGAAGATCACAAGGGCAGACTCCAAATTGTAGAAATTGATTTCAAGACCATCTGCTTCTCATATGGGCAGCTCTACCAAGCGGGAGAGCAAGGATTTATAACAGGTTTATAATTCTTCTGAGAAACCAGGTAGACTCTCTTCTTACATAATAAATAATAATAAGTAGGTCTTTTCCTAGTTTACTTATTCCTCATAACAGTTGTGAAAGTCTTCTCAGATAGGTGTGAATACTTTCATTTTATGGAGATTAATGAGAGAGAGTATTATGGCCAGAGGTAGTAAGTAGTGGAGCGTAAGTTCAAACAAGACCTTCTGACTCCAAGTGCATTGTTCTTGTTGTCTAGATATGTACTTCACAAGAAAATGTTGTCATTATTCAAAGCTCCAAGGATAAGTATTGATTATTTTGGGTCAAAAAATTAGGTGATATAACCTTATCATTTCAAAATTCATTTAACCAGAGATAATTTCTTGAACTCTGACCACTACAAAGTACTATGTTAGTTGCTCAGTGGGAAAAAAAATGAATCCCTTACCTTTAAGAAGCTTATAGCATAGTTGAGGTTGACATATAAACATTAACAAAAAGACCAAGGTGTTTTTTGTTTTTGTTTTTTAAAAATATTTATTTATTTAGCTACCTATGCCGGGTCTTCATTGCAGCATGCAGGCTCTTTTAGTTGCAGCATGCGAGCTCCTGGTTGTGGCATGTGAGAACTAGTTCCCTGACCAGGGATTGAACCCGGGCCCCTGGCATTGGGAGTGCAGAGCGTTAGCCCTTGGACCACCAGTTTTTAATTCATGTGTAGTATACATAGGCATTCCACGAGTGCCTATGGGGGAGATAAAACATGCGGCAGAGCCTTGGAAGACAACTAAGATTTGGATACCTGAAGAGAGGTGGTGAAGGTGGTGTAGCGTTCTCGGCAAGAGATACAGCTTGAACAAAGAGCAGGAGAGGGGAGTGAGCAAAGCCAGAGAACCCTTTGTGTAGAGGAGGGATAGAGGACACACGTTGAGCCAACTCTGAGGCCTTTAAACGCTGGGTTAAAAGCCTTTTCCTTTCATTCTCCAGGCAGTGGCTGCCATCAGAGATTTACATCTCAGGATCTGATGAGTGAGATTACCAAAGTGACATTTTATGTTGATTGATTTGCTCTCTTGGTGCACAGGGTGAATCTGGGGGTGAAATGGAGAGGAGGAGGCCAGAGGCCAGGAGAAAAGTAGGAGGCGAAGGCTTGGTCTAGAACAGTGGGCACTGCGTCCCAACTGGACTGAGGGTCCTGGCATCAAAAAGGCAGTCAGTAGATTGAAAGAGAGAAGTTCAATACAAAAAAAATAGAGTTACAAATAGAATGATCATCTTAAAGTTAAAGAGAACCAGTGTCTTGTAGTGTTTTCTGATCGAGAACTACCAAGATAAAATCTTGTTTGGATTTTAAATGTTTATTCTTCTTTACCAATTAAAAAACACTTTTTGACCCCTTTTCTTTGGATTATTTATAGCGTTCTCTTTCTTCTCTCAAAGATAACTGCTGTCTACAGTTTGTTGTTTATTGTACCCATGCTTTTTATTTTTGCTTTTTACTTTTACTCTGTGTTTTTAATTGTTTATAATATTTGGTATCATTTTGTATGTTGTAAAACTTAATTAAATATCTCACACTGTCCATTTTGTTTTGCAACTTGCTTTTTTCCTATAACTTTCTTTGAGATAATGTCCATGTATTTGCAAGTCAGTCCAGTGTACAGCATTCCATTATATGAACATGTCATAATTTGTCCATTTTCCTCTTGATGAACAGTTAGGTTGTTTCCAATTTTTTGCACTTATAAGCATTCCAGCAGCAAACGTTTTTGTGAATGCCACCTTGTGTACATGTGAGAATTTCTCTGGGGTATTACCTAGGAGGGTAATTGCTGGGTTGTAAAATAGGCGATTTAAGATTTAATTTTTGACAATGTTAAGGGTGTGAAATGGTATTTCATTTACTTTTAATAGACATTCTCTGATTACTATTGAGATTACACATTGGCCATTTTGGTTTTTCTGAACTGCCTGTTAATACATTTTGCCCATTTTTCTATTGGGCTGTGTTATATATATATATATATATTTTTTTCTTTTTTCTTTTTTTGGGGGGGGCCGTGCTGTGCAGCTTGTGGGATCTTAGTTCCCTGACCAGGGAGTGAACCCGGGACCCCTAGAGTGGAAGTGCAGTCTTAACCACGAGACCGCCAGGGAATTCCCTTTTATATTGATTTAGAGTTACTAATATAATCGAGATACTTCAGGTTGGCATTTTTAACTTTTGGTTGACTCTGTTCCTTTGGTAGTCTGATAAGACTGTATATCAACTATGATTCTAGGCAACGTTGTATTCAGTAAAAATGACCCCTGATTGGTTAACTGCCTCTTGAATAGGAGGATAAATGAAATACAAATACCTGATGCGGGAGCCCTAGCTTTGAGATTCCCTGGGTGCAGTGAGTCTTATAAACAAGCATTTCCCCCACAGGGACTTTGGAAGCTTTGCCTATGAACTTGTTAAAAGAGATATTGGCTTCTGTGGAGCAGGAAACATCTAAAGGGGCAGCTCCTGCACCCATCCAGGGTAGAACTGATCCTTGGTCCGGTGGAAGTACTTCCACGGCTGAGTAGAGCCTAATGTTCCCTGGCTGGCAAGCCCTTTTCTGGCCTGTATCCTTCTCAGGAGACTGATGCCAGATGTTGTCTATGGTCGTTTTCAGTGTGAATATTTAGTTGAACCTAAGAAAACCCTTTAGTGAGTGTCGCAGCTATATTGGCACTTAAAATTATCTGAAAGAAAGTTAATTAGCTTCAGATAAATATGGTACCTCCGTGAAATATTTTTAATTTTCTCATAATGAATTTTAAAATATAATTTGTGTATCTTGATTATGCAATCCTGATCCTAAGTAATGGGCTCTGTTAAGGGACGAGAGGTATCATCATTTGTGTCTGTGTGGTTCTGCTGCGTGAGTTTAAGTTGGTCAAAATGGAGAGGGGTCAGCATCAGTCGTTTTCCTGCCAGGTTCTGATCAAATTTGCAGTTGTTTTTTGATTTTCCCTAGTAATTGACCTAAACCAATGGGACTCAGCTGATGGCTTGCGGGCCCCTGTTGGAATACATACGTCTTAGGCATGTGGTCAGATTTCTCCAGATTTTTATCTCAGCCCATCAGTGTGGTTTGTCTTTCTGAAGGAAACTTGTTAAATCATGTGATTTAATAGGAAAATAGTATTTGGTAGGTGAAAAACATTTTATATACATTTTAGGAACACATTATCTTGAGCCAGAGGGATGTATACTTTGCCTTATTCCATTTAAAAATGTAAACAAATATATTTTGGTTCAGTTGGTAGAGTTGTTCAGTTTGACTTCTGGGTAGATGCATGTATGTATATTTGTATTACTTTTAATAAACTATTAAAATTTTTCAGACCTTTAGCTAATCCTTGGTAGACTCCTGTGTGGTCGACTGCCCTAATTCAGAAATAAGAATTTGGCTGACCCTTGATTTTTAGAACAAAAGGAAAACGCTAAAATTAGTGGTAGAAACTATAGGCTTACCTTAACTAGTGATTTAAAAAATAAGAGGCAGACATATGGCTTTTTCTTTTTTCTAAAAATGATGGTACCGCAGAATGCGTGCCCTCCTTGCTCACCACCCCACTTCCTTAAAGATAAAAAAGAAATACTGTCTCTTTTGGATCAAAGCAGAAATTAAGGCAGCCTTCTTAGGCGTTCTCTTCCCACATTGGCTGCCAACTGCCTTAGCGAGATTGTGCTTTTATCCACTGGCTTCTTGTCCTCCTTCTCTCCCCAAGCTGGTATAAGCCCATTAAAGTTGCGTATGCAGTGCGTTGAGAGACCATGGTTTGTTTGGCAGGGTGTGTCCCTCCCACAGCATCCCAGCCATGCCCCTGTCTGGGCTGTGATTCAAGGAGCTGCAAAAAGAGTGACCCTGGCTTCCTTTTTCCATGTCGGGAACCAAGTATCACTACTTTGCCTCTCTCCTCTTCTTTATGTAGAAGTACTTAAACGTGTATAGATTTGAGCAGTTCATAGGAGTACTTCCATATTACAGGAGGATTGGGCGTGTTAATTATCCTGTGTATGTGATTGATCATTAAGTTTACATGAAAGTTAATACAGTGTACATTACTGTACGGTTAAAGAACCATATGTTAAACATATATGTTAATACAATGTATATTATTGTAGTAGGTAAAGAACCAAGTCAGATTCTGGGTGTGAATCCAAGCTGTGACACTTAATGTAAAATGGGGATACGATACATGTCTGCTTCTTAGGGTTGTTATTAAATGAGATAATGGGTGTAAAGGGCTTAGCACTTACTAAGCACTCAGTAAACATTAACTGTGCTTAACATCACTTTAATTTGAAGCTTTGATATTTAGGTGCTTGCTAATTTCTTTTGCTGTAATTATTTCATAATATCTGCTGTATGTACTGAAGTTTTTTTAAATTGAACTTTACATGTTTTACTAAACTAAGACTCAAATTTCACTGCAGTGTTTTGCCATCATATTCACTGTTTGCCATATCCTAAGCGTTTTCCTCTAAATGAGAACAGTTCACATGATTTTGTCACTCCTTCATCTTTTCTGTTAAAGCATATTGTCATGTTAGCAAAATGTAATATGCTGTTTTATCTTTATGATGACCTATCATGTGAACCCAGATAATGTGGCTTTTCCCAGAAAGATGTCCGTTCACTAGTTCATGTTTCGATAGTAACAGTGATTCTTTTCATTTTTGTTGAGCTCTTTGTAAATATTTTTAGTTGTTAATCATTTTTTAGCCAGGAACTTCTAAGGAATCGTTTTTTTCTATCAAAATAAGTGATATTGGCTGTGTTTTTATGGAAAACAAATTGACAGCCTTTAGCATCTTAAAAGTGGGAGATGCACGTTAGTGTACTTTTCATTCATTTTCTTGGTTGACTGTATAATAGTGCTTGTGATACTTAACACTAGAAGTTGAACATTTAAGCTATTGATTTTTTTCTCCATTATTTTGTTTAAAGAAAATGATTAGGTATGGTGCCTAGCTCAGCACCAAGCATAGATAGGCCCTTAATCCTCATTAAACTCTTACCCCTTTGGAGGTATTAGGGCCAAGAAATATTTTTGAAATATTAAGATTTATTTTCACCCTCTGAGCATGTAGTCACACATTTATAATATCTAAGCTACTGGAGAATTGACTTTATTTGCTTTTGTTTTAGATAGTTTTTTAAAGGAGGGCTATGGTTCTAACGCTGTTTCTCAGTCGAGGTGTTGAATACAAAGGAATTCTTCACACTTTACACTTGGCTTATCCCTCTGACTAATAAGTCTTGTGTTTAACTCCCGAATCAGGGACCTAGTGCAGTGAATTTGTTCTTTATTCCGGCATTTTAATTTCTCATTTACATATGGTGTAGTTTGTACCAGTCATAAGACTTTTACATGGCGGATCTCCACTCAATAACAAAATACGGAAGTATGTGATAAAAGTTAGTACAAGGATTGAGGGTTTTACTGAGTTTGTCTTATTCTTATTTATTCGTTGCTTTGACATATTCTTTAGACTTTGAAGTTTGGGCATAGTCTGAGACTCTTCATTCTAATCCTAGCTTTGTATTTAAATCACAGTAAACTGTTATGCACCCAATTACTATGTAATACTTATTTCTTCGTCTAAAATTTTTACAAATAATAGTAATTTCTCTCGCGTGTTTTAGTAACAGTTAATTTTTTGCGCTAAACCCCTTAATTGTCTCTGGAGTAAAATGGTTTTTAAATACTGCAGAATTGTTATGGGTGCCATCAAATTTAACAATTTGAGCTTATGTTATTTACCAAGGTATCATCATAACTGCTATAGAGAATACAAAGATGAGTAATACACAGACTGACATCAAAGAGCTTAAAATCTTAGTGCTGGGCCACTTTCCTAGGGTATACTTAGGGTAAAATAAGTACATAGATAATAATAACCGTGATATACAAAGGATACAGTCGTTGTTTTACATTTGTGTCCTCAGTTTCTGATACATTGCCTGGCACATATCAAATGATCGATACGTATTTTTAAATTGACTGTAAGGTGCTTTAGAGTAGTTGGTGGTTTTGGGGACTGGGATAGGGGAAGGTCTCTCGCCTGAACGGCTGAGGGGAGACTTCAGAAGGACGTGGCTGTTGAGGTGATGAAGCTTGGAGGATCGTGAGGTTTAGAGAGGCAGAGAATGGCAGGGGTCACCTCACTCTCAACAGAAAGGGATGGACTACACGAGTGGTGCGTCAAGTCTCAGAACACTGGGCACTCTAGTTTGGCCCGAACTGAGACCACAGAGCTAGAGGACTATTTGCTGGGAAAACCTAGAAAACTAGGTAGATTGCACAGGCCTCTGAATGCCAGATCCCTGTTTGATTTCACAGGGAATAAGAATAAGAGAACTGCCATTTTTTAAGTCCCTACTGCATGTTAAGAACTGTGATAGATGCTTGTTAATACTCATCACGCTTAGTGACTTGAGGATTTTACTGTGTGGCGATTTCTATGCCCAAGTTCAACATGAAGGGACCATGGCACTGAAATTTGATACTGATCCTAGGATAAGTAGACAAAGAGGGAATCTTGACACGTGGGAGACGTTCCTGGGGAAGCCTGCTTTAGAGATGAGGAAATTCTGGCCGTTGCAGAGGAATAGAAAGAAGGAGGTGTGATCAAGAGAAACTGTAAAAGTGTTATCTAAAGATCTTGGAAATTGATTGGGTTTGAAGATTGAGAGGGAGGAGTTACAGAAAACTTGCAGGGTGACAGAAAATGAGGGGCAGCAGTTAGAGGAGGAGGCGTTTCCTCAGAGAGGTGAGGGGTTCAGTTTCGGACACATCCAGGAAAGAGGTCTGTAAGGGGCTGAAAGTTGGGCACTGGAGCTGAGGTGATGTCGTGAGGCTGAAGTGTGCATCACGTCCCCGTTTTACAGATGTAATCACAGGACCTGCATCAGCAGCTGCGATCTGCAAGAAGTGGCTTTATAGCCAGAAGCAAAACCAAGGGTGTTGTTCAAGTGATAGCCATAGGGTTTTGGGGTGTGTTTGTTTAGCTTGGCGGCAGGGAGACTCAACACAGGCCAGGGAGGTGAGGTAGGAAGAGAAGCATGATCGTGCAGTGTCATTGAAGCCAAGTATTGAAAAAGGTGTTCTGACAGAAGCTGAATTGTACCAGCCTTGCAGGAAATGGTGAGAAGATAGATTTATCCGTGGCTCTCAGGGGGGCCAGTGACCCTGTGGCCTGTTTGGGAAGGTGAGGAGGCAGTGTTGGCTGTCCCAGTGATGGAGGCCGGCTACTTGTCTAAAGGTCGAGCAGAGAGCAGCAGAGTCCCCGGCTGCCCTAGCTGAAATGTCACCAGTTTGCCTTCTTTGCTCACCGCCGCCTCCAT